>NW_026294747.1:38687547-39340015 GCF_026119805.1 Tympanuchus pallidicinctus | reverse complement strand
GGGATGTCATAAGATCGAGTACAGGTGAACAGATTTAAGCTTCAGTTGTACAGAACACCACAAGCTGTTCCGGGTTGGGAACAGCTAATACAGAGCACTCTGTGAGACAGCAGAATGAGAAGTCAAGGCACCCCATTTGTTTAATGCAAATCATCAGTCAAATAGAAAACTGATTCTGAGGAAGCAGCCTTTGCATAACTATGTAACTATCAAATCCTGTGCTTTCTCAGAAAAGCTCCTGGGAAGGAAAGATGAACTGCGGTCAGTTAGTCAAGATACAAAGGACAGTGAGTTCGGATGCTTACAATTCTGAGCAGTCAGCTTGAGAGAATTTAGAGACCTTACCTTTCTTTAAAAATATTAGTCATTGTTAATGGTTCTGAGGAAGGGAAACTGAATACCCAGAATACAGAATCACTTGTCTTCACAAAAATGCAGGATTCACTGACGTTATGGACCAGCTACAGTGAGCAGGCTTCTGGCTTTTCACTTCTGCAGAACTGAACTGCAACCCTAATTTAAGCTCTGAATGAAGTTAATTTTATTGGATCACTGGCTGTTCTGTATAGGATGATTTCTTTCCTTTTGTTAAAGCTACAGCCATTGCTCAAAGTAATCTCCTGATGATAGGTGAACATGGAAGGTCCTGCTTGGCACCTAGGAACGGGCAGTGCTGGGAATGGGGAATTAGTTTTCCATTGCACAATAGAGGCAGGATTGGAGTAACAAAGACGCTTCGGAATAGGTCATTTTACAGGAGCAGAAAGGAGTAACATATATGTACTGTAAAGAGAGTGCACAGGCTTATGTGTGGCTTTAACATTGGTTTGCAGAATACCTCCCTATTTCATGGAAACCCTCCTTGATTTGTCCAAGTGTTTGTTCTCATGTGCTAATTTTAAAAATGACATAAGAGACAGAAACGCTTCATATAAGTTAGAGGACTTGTGAGAACTGACAAAGGCCTGCCAGTTATACCTACAAGATATGGTTACTGCTCACTATCAGTCCTCATCACAACCTTTCACTTTTTCCTGGGACTCATTCAACCACCCAAGCAAGCCTCAGCTCTGCAAAAACCACAAGAGAAATGCTCCCAACATCCCCTATTTCTCCCACATCTGCCCTCACACAGCTGTATTGTAGAGGCTGGGGCAGGCTGCAGCAGGCATCATGCTGTGCCTCACCTCTCTGCACCCCTGCACCCCTGCCCATCGAGGAGGGCAAGAAAATATAGCTGGAGGAGGAAAGAAGAAATCAAATTAATTAATTCATCTCTAAGACAAAACATGCACAAATCTCTTTATTTTATCTGTCAACCCAGAGGCATGCATTATTCAGCAGCTGAGGCGATGAGGATGTGGAAAGAGGGGCTGTGAAGCCACTGCTGCAGGCTCTGATACAGCAGCTGATCCAGCAGGGTGCTGCACAGCCAAAGGGGAAAGGAGGATACAGCACATGGGGACTTGCAATAAACACACTCCAAAGTTTATTCCATGGCTAGACTACATTCATCCCTCTGCCCCGGAAAGTGCTTGAGGGAAAAAAAAAAAAAAATAATGAGGAGTTATGGCTTTCCCCTCATTCTCTCTGGGGAGCAAGATTCTGTCAGTCTGGGAAAGCCCTCTCACAGAAAACTGATTCCTTCTGACCCACAGAGCAGCTCTACCTGTGTGTATTTGCTACCTACTGGAAGTGAGTTATAGCTGTCCAAATGTTTGCAAGTTGCAGCTCAACTATCAGCAAGCAGCAACCCAGGGGTTGCAGAATTAATTCTCCTAATGCAATAACTGCAGGTCTGTGCCCACTCCTGTTCAAGCTAAGCCACGAGGTTTTCTGCTGATTTCAAACACACTCCAAACAAGTGTTCATTGCTGGGGAGACATTTACTTTTCCACTATTCTGGACACTGATACATCGCTTTAAACAGACAGAGATCTACTGAGATGTGTTAGGAAAAGAACAAAATGCAACACAGCACTGAGTACCAGTAGTCATACTGCAGAGCTGGAGGGCAGTACAGTGGGTGGGGGGAGCCTGAACCCACTCCCTCTGAAGTCAGCGAGTACAGAGCCAACTGGTAGAGCAAGACTTAGCCTGAATGCTTTATTTCCCTCTAGCAAAGAAAAAGAATCAAAACCCAATAAGCACAGAAACCGTACAGCCTCGCACGGTTCTGAGTCCTCAATACTGTCACAAATCCAAATTCCAAAGGGCCTCTGTCATGCAACAGAGAAAGGGAACACAAAAATAAAACACGCGTGTGTTTACAGGACCAGCTGTCTATGTGGTCTTTTTTTTTTTCCTCTCTCTCTTCCCCTTACTCGTGGCCAAAGGCAGCTTCCATGCCAGTTCTGCTACATGGCATGATTAGGAAAGGAAAAAAACTCTCCTGCTGGCTTATGTGCTGGCCTGAGCTCCAGAGCTCTCCATTTCCCTCAATTCCTTACTGCAATGAGGACACAGAAAAATGCCTGTCTCTTGCTGAAGTTGATAACAGCTTTTGCACAGGGCTCTTAAATGAGACTTTACTGGGTTTTCAGGGCAGATGGAAAAGTCATCAAGGAGAAAAGAACCATCATTTCTTGACCAGAAAAAAGGCAATGGACTCTTCCGCAAACCACCACCTGCCGTTTATGTCAGGGCTTGCCACTGTCACATTTTGAAACATCCTTCCCTCCTCTCCTCACAAGTGACCTATGCACCAACCTTCACCATTCCCTTTCATCATAGAACACTCAGCTAAAAAAGCACCCACACAGGGTCAGCATCAGAAGAACTGGTGTCAGGAAGGAGGGAGAAGATGCTCTGCTAGGAGAGGCCCAGGGACAGGAGATCACCAGGAGAGCAGGTGGGAATGCCGCATGGCATGCCTGCAGCGGGTGCTGGGAAGGGTGTGTCAGCAAGGCTGGATCAGGGTTATTGGAGACAGTGAAATCAGGAGCATCGCAGCCAAGACCTCAGATGACCAGAAGAGCAGCAGGAAAGGGTTACATAGCACAGAACAGGATGGCCTTTCCAGGAAACAGGTGAGGTGTGCTGGGGAGTATGTGGGCTCAGGAAAGGAGCCAGGAAGAGATACTGGGAGTCAGAAGTGAACACCAGCAGAGTGAGTCTACAACAACAGGAGGTACTCTGCAGAGCTGCTGGAGGGTGCAGGGAGCACTGCAGGACAGGCTGCAGGTGCCTGGCTGCACAGGAGCGGGAGCCTAGGGCATTGCAGGACAGCTCTACACAGGGGAACCAAGGGCTCAGGACTGGCATGCTGCTGGTCAGGGTGGACATGTGTGGCCACTCTGCAGGCAGTCGTGGCAGCATCCTATCAGCATGTCCATTTCCTGATTCCAACGTTTACCTTCAACCTAAAAAGCAAGCAAAACATTCAGGCCCCAACAAGGGAAGGGAAGTAGTGCTATGCCAAACAGTAAGACCATCTGTCAAGTACCACCCATGCGAAGCTCAGTTAGCAGTTACTAATCATTAGCAGCACTAGCCCTGCCGGTTGCAGCAATACCCAAGAACCATGAGACAGCCCCTATTGTGCCCAAGTGAGGACTCAGCATGCCCCAGCCCCAAAGGACTTCCAGCAGGAATAGCTGCAGAAAAAGCAGGCTGGGAGGGAGAAGCAGCTCAGTGCTGGGATGATGGCAGACTTCAGCCCCCTTGCCAGTCTATCACTATCTTTACGCTCCGAGGCAGCCAAGCAGATCTACTGCAGGTTCACGTTTGAGCCAGACCTGCCCCTGACCTGTATCCACAGGAATGGCACAGGCCTTATGCTGATGGTTAACCTGTCAGAAGGAGCAGTGGAACAGAGGTCAGGGACAGCAAGAGGGGAGACAAGAGGGAGAAGAGGGACACAGGTTGCGGGCCCCGGGTCAGCCAGGCCCAGGCCAGCTTCTCCTAAGGCAGACGGGCTCGGGCAGGGGCAGCGCAGGTCCTATATTGCTCAGCATTCCAGAGGCAGGACTTCGGCAGGTCCCCCTCCCACGACATCTCCCAGATCCCCCTTTCCTTCTCCCTCGCTGTCGGAGCTAAAGCCCGCTCCGGAATTTCCTGCCGCGGTTTTTCCAGGGAATCTGCTGCCGGGCTCCAAGCGGGGAGCACGGTGCAAGGGTAAAGAGACATCGCCTCTCTCTCTGCCCTGCCCAAGTCACCCCGCAACTTCGGGGAGGCAGACTGAGGGCAGTGCATCACATCATCACCGGTTCCCAGCTGGCCCGCAGCGGACACACGGGGACGGTCAGGAATGAAGAGCCGCGAGCACAGAGCCGGGGAACTGCCGGCACCAGGGGACCCCCAGCCCCAGCAGGATGGGCGCTGCCTCCCGGCCCGGCCCCCGCCCTCCCGGGAAGTTGGATCGGCAAGCGGCCCGACCCCAGCGCCTAGAGGGTTAACGGGGCCGGGGGAGCTTCCTCCGGAGTCACAGCCACCATCCGCAGGGTGCTCCCCGGACTCCTCTGCTGCTCTGCAAAAACATTAGAGAGAAAGAAAGAAGGAAAGAAAGAGAGCGAGAACCCACCGTGTCCTCCTCGGAGGGAGACAGGGGAGCGGTAGATAGAGATAGGCACAGAGTGGTGCTTGCTGCCGTGGAAGTGATGCTCGTACTGAGCCTGAGATACAGACGAGGAAGAGGAGGCAGAAGAAGCCACGTTAGAGGAACTCCACACAGAGGTGACGATACATCCCCAAAAGAGGGAGCACATCCACAGGGTCCAGGCGGGGCGGCGTCCCGGGCAAATGCTGGGGTTTGTTCTCAGGTGCATGGTCAAGGCACGGGGCGCCTACAGCCGGGCAGTCTGAATTCCAGCCAGGGAGAGAGGATAAGGTTCATGATGCCAAGGGACCCATGCTAGCAGAGAGGAGAGCCGCTTCCGAGGCTCTGGGGCGTGCGTGTGTGCTCAAGAGGCAGAGAGACAGCGTGTGTCTGCGAGAGAGCGTGTGCGGGAGGGGAGGGAGGGGGAGGTAGGAGCACACAGCAGAACAAGATGCGCCGCTTCCAGGCTGGCTCTACAGTGCCGGGAGCCCCGCGGCCGTTCCGAGACTCCGGGGGAGCGCACGAGCGCGGCACATGGCAGCGGGTCCCGGGGATCTCGCTGGGCGCTTCCTGCAGGTCCGCGGGGACTTTCCCTGCCTGGAACCCCTCACTGAGCTGAGGGGCGACTGCAAACGAAAAAGAAGAAAAAGCCAGAGACCCCAGGTAAATTTCTGATTTTTTTTTTTTTTTTAATCCCGATTCCAGGGGGTTTCAGTCGCTTCTCCACTAGCAATGTTGCAATGCAGAGTTGCTAGCCACGCGAGCGCACATACACACACACACACAGAGATCTGATTCGTTATCCTCCTTCCACCGGATCCAGGCGACCGACGGCTGAAGCCGATTAACCCTGAGGAGCCGGGGAGGGCAGCACCAAGGCTCCAGGCGGGCGCGGAGCAGGGCCGGGCTGCCGTGACCGGCGCGTGGGCGGGCTGCTGGCGGCCGGCGCGCCAAGTGCGGGCAGCTCGGCGGCGCAGGTGAAACGCAGCCGAGGCGGCCGGGGAAGCGGCTCCGCGAATGGGCCAGCCGTATGCAAATATACCGGCCGCGGTCAGCCAATGAGGGCGGCGGCAGCACTCCGCAGAGGGACTGGCTCGTTCCGGGAGGGGGCGGGGCCGCCGGGAGGCCCCGCCCCCGCCATTCATGCGCCCGAGCCGTGCACACGCGGCCGGCGCCGGCCCCGGCGCCGCCCGGTTAGTCCCGAGGTCCCGCTGCGACCACCGGAACTTAGTGCTTCCCTCGTGACATGCTTTTGGCTTTGAAATGCTTCTTCAACAACAGCGTGAGCCCGCAGCCATGTATTTGAGAGCGAGAGCTGCAGCCACAATTTGCAGCCCATAAATAAATGAATACACGGAGAGGCACATCCGCGTAATGAAGTGCCTATCAGCGTGAATGGCAAATCTCCAGCCCCGGTGGGAAAGCCGGGCACCAGCAGCAGAGGACTTCTGGAGCAGGTGCGAAACGCTGGGAAAGGCAGCAGCCCATCCTGCTCTGCCCCCACTATCAATCACCACCCCAGACGAAGGAACAGCTCCTGGCTGCCAGGTTCCCTGCCTCCCCCTCTAGATCCATGTCTGGGGGTGTGCACACATGCTTCAGAAACCTGCCTGACTCATAGCGTGAGTACTTCTGTAAAACAAATTCCAGGTTCGTGCCATTGATTGCTATTCATAGAATCATAAAGGTTCGCCTTTATGAAGGTTCACCTAGATCAACTATCTAGTCCAACCACCAATCCATCCCCAACACGTCTGCTAAACCACATCCCTCCGTGTACAGTTCTTGAACACTTCCAGAGACTGTGACTCCAACACCTCCCTAGGCAGTCTGTTCCAATGTATTCCCACTCTTTCTGAGATGAAATTTTTCCTAATGTACAACCTGAATCTCTCCTAGTGTGACTTAAGGCCATTCTCTCATGTCCTATTGGTTCAGAATGTTGTGCTGTCAGCCGGAGTTCCACATCTGGAGCTTCCCACTGACCTTGATACATTCACAGCTTATTTTCTAAAGACTTTTAGTTTAAGTGATCTAAATCAGTGGCTTGATCAGTCAAAAATATTTCAGTGTTTTGCTGGGCTTAATCAATGACTGTAGGTACTAAAGCCAGAAAGCAAGAATATGACTTTCAAATTTATCCAACATCTGCCACCAGGAATCTGAGAGTGCTTTAAAATCTTTTATTAATGAGGTCATCCAACAGCTTTAGGTATTACTTTGTTGTTCCGCAGATAAGAAAGCAGAGGCTCAGAGGCATTAAGCCAGTGAGTGCCTGATAGACATGGGAACTGAACATAACAGGCCCTGGGATCCTCTGTTCTGAACCGCACATCTCACTGGGATGCATGTCCCACTGGTCAGATTGGAAGACTTACAGAGCCCTGCAGCAGCACAGCGCAGGGAATGGGGCAGCTTTATCTGGACACAAGTGTTTCTATCTCTGAGCTTTGCTGAGGACCCTGGAGTTGCTGCCTTGCAGCTGGCAGGATATCCCAAAGCATTGTTGCTTGGAGAGGAAGCCTCCCTCTGCTCCTAACTGTACTGTTGCACTTAATCTCTCACCTCCTCTCCCAAGTCAGAACATGCCCTGAAAGGCTGCTGACCTCCACTTTTTGCTAGAAGAGAAAAACATAGGAGAAGGTCATTCTCTGTCAACTAAGTGACAGCAGCATCCCTAGGGCTCTCAGGTGCCATTTAAGTGTCCAGCAGATCACATCCTCTTCTATACTTGCTTGAGCTCCTCATCAGGTTTGCCACCTCCTGGGCTGCTGTGAGAGGGCAGAGCTCTCAATGCACAATACATCACAAAGCTCCAGCCGAAATCACCGCTCCTTTCCTCTGCTCACTTCACTCACCTTTTCCCACATACCATAGTACCAGTGTCACTCACTCTGCCACCAACCTTTAATACCAAGGCATCAGTTTACCTGCAGGGGATGTGCGAAAGATAAGCATCATTTCATACTGCCTGGCCTAAGCCATAAAGTGCCTGCTGGTCCCTGAACAGGAAAAGCAGAGCTGCTGTGTGCTGTCCTTGTGCTGGGGAACCATCCTGTGTGAGTTCTGCCTACTGATCTTCCTTTCCTACAAGCCACTGGGTAAACTGCCCTAGGCAAAAAGGAGAAAGGCCAAGAGAGCCAATCCATACAACGTAAAAATAAAAAAATAAAAAGGAAAAACTGTGAATCTGGTTATAAATACATCACGGAGTTCTGGTGACACAATAAAGCACCGGAACTTCAGTCTGCCTTGCTTTATGAGGTGCCTCTGGATATATTTACTGCCCTGTAATTCACAGGTGACGCATTCATTTAGCAGCACCACTATATGAAGAGGGGAGATTTCAACTCAGCTTCACCCTTTGGGAGGTGAGGGGAAGTTTAGAGCCAGAAGTGAAATTTCAGCACATTATTCCCAATAGATTTACTTCAAAAGAGTCATAGTTACTTCCCTGCTAGTTACATTCATCTGGGTAAGGATAGCTTCTTTTTAAGTGTAATGGTACCTTCAGAATTGAGATGGGTGCCTTCAAAGATGCTGGTTCCCATCCTAAGTTGCTCCCCACAGATATGAGATAAGTAGTTTTATTTCTTATACTGTTTTTTCTTTTGCTACAAGAGCAGAGGGACAACATATTTCTGAGAGATGAGAAACAATAAACCAAATGTTTCTAAGTTTTAGAATCCCGGAAGGAGACCCAGTTGGCTTCAAGCTCTGGAAAACTTTGTACTCTACCTTATTCGTGTCAGCAAGTCTTACTATATTATATTTCATATTAAATCTTTGTTATTTATTTCACTGCACTGAGAACTGAAAAAGCAGACAGCTCTACTCTAAAATCAGATCCAAAAGGGAATCTCCGTTAGTTTTTAGCAATACGAGGTGCCTGCCAGGGAGATGGCAGTGCTAGCTCCACCCCATAGAGGCTCATAAGGGACAACATCAGCTGGTGCAGGGCTACATCATGAGGTTAAGAAAGTGAGGTCAGCAGGAACAGGCTGTGACCCAAAGCTTTTCTGTGACTCAGACTGGTTTTTTCAAGGTTCAAAATAGTCACTTTTTTTTTTTTTTTTAATGTACTTTTCCAAGAACAAGATGGAGGGTGAGAACAGGTTCTGCTTACAATTCCAAAATAGAAGCTTAAATATAATAAACCAGAGAGGATTGCATGTGTAGAAAGCTTAGGACTGGAACGCAGGCACCACTGTCTTTACAAAACTACTTTAAATACTGCTGAGGACAGCAGTGACCACAGACCAAGTACTTCTTGGCACTGCAGGCAGAACGCGCTGTGCTGGAGCAGACCCAGTGCCCCTGCCGACCAGAGCTGCCTCTGGCAGGGGAGACCTGGCAACACCAAGGAACTGCCAGCACCTGCTCAGCCAGGGAAGGTGCTCCAGGACAGGGCTGAAGACCACGGGCACAACACTACTGTGCTGTGCTTTTTCTGCACATAACCAACTAGCAGTAGTCTGCCCAGCTCGCACTGTTATGCTGTATTTCTGAAAAAAGAAACAAAACAAAACAAAACAAAACAAAAGAGCAATCTGCTTTCAGGGCTTCCGTGTTTTCCTTTGGCGTGCAGTTAAGTCAAGTTACCTACAAAAGCTGAGACATAAGCCTCTGTTACTAGTGACATAGGACAGGTCTAATTCCCTTTCCAGCTCAGCCCCCAGGGATCATGGTTTGCCGTTAGCAACTAATACAACAGCTTTGGAGCCTAGTTCTTCTCTCATTTATGTCAGGGTGAGTAAATTCAAGAGAGCCAGTGGACTGACATCAGCAAAGGGTAATCAGATGCTTGACATTCATTTGGGAGAAGAGAAATGCAAGCTAATTGCAACCTGTGAGCTTGGACTAGCAGGAAGTTAGCCCAAAGCAACAGTAACCATTGGGAGGCTCTGACAAGCTGGGAGACACAAATCCACTTCTGCCAAGAGTCCAGTCTAAGGGCCAGAAACCTTGAGAAGTTCAGACCTTTTCTGAAATTTTGCATCAACTGCCCTGTGTTGGTGAAAACAAGCAAGAACAAATGTGGGAGGAACATCTCATTTTCATAAGCATTAATCAACTGTAATTTGGAAAGAGATAATGTTGGAATTTGCTAATGCGAACTGACAATAACAGGTTAGAATTGGCCCTGTTTAATAGATTGATGTACAAAGGACAATTCAGTGTACTCAACACTGTGTAAACTGTAGAAGCAGAGAGTCCCTTCCCTGGAGAGCTTACAGACTTGCTGGAGAGGCAAGAGCCAACATATGTTGGGCTAGCTTTATGAGCAGGCAGTTCTTTTTTGCTTCCAATATGCTAATCTCTAATCCTAAGGGAGTAGAAAGGTTTAGGTATTGGCAATAGTGACTTTACACAGGAGTGCTTATAACAACTGCTTTTACATCTCAAGCCCAAGCTTGTACATCTCCTTTCTGTCTTCTCCAAGTACGTCCCACGGACGTCTGTGCATGGTCCCAGCAAGCCTCTCCTTTCCTAATGTTGCCATAGACTAGGATAAAATTGTTCTCCTACTCCAGATCCTCAGCAAGATCAGTAACTATGAACATGCTTTGTGTTAAATGAAGGATATCTAGATTCGGTTTACTTCAGCTATCGTAAGGAGCTCTTCTATTCAAGTATCCAGCATGTCCCCCTTTGTCTCACAAAGGCTTTAAAATCTGCACTTGGGTTATTCTACTGCAGTGGGCTAAACACGCTGTGCTCTGGCAGCAGTGTGCTGAACACATCTCACATGAGGAAACCACTTCGACATGGCTGTAGAGCTTTCTGAAGAGCATCTACCATTTACTTTTATTACAGGCTAAGCTCAGTGACAGCTCTCAAATCTCCTCATGCAGAGGAACAGAAGCTACTTTTATTTCTTGTACCAGTTAAAGCAATGTGCCTTTCTATCAATGGTTTTACAAGCTCAGAAAGGCTAAAGAACTTCAAAGAATGTTCAAGTTTGAAGAAATCAGGGTTGCCCACTGCTCCACCTTTGATAGCAATTCAAGTACCAGTGTAAAAAAGTAGCCTGATGGATTTCATATCCTGAAGTTTCTGTCACAGAGGT
The DNA here is from genome assembly GCF_026119805.1 of Tympanuchus pallidicinctus. Lineage (NCBI taxonomy): Eukaryota > Metazoa > Chordata > Aves > Galliformes > Phasianidae > Tympanuchus > Tympanuchus pallidicinctus. Next base: position 39,329,408 of record NW_026294747.1, on the reverse strand, counting down.
CACACCTAAGTAGCACTGCTACCTATGTTTCACTGAAGATACCATAATAAAATGGCAGTGACCTGCAGCATGTGCCGAGAACTACACATCCATCATTCATAACAGCCCTCTCACAGACAACTCTGCAGTTAGCCAGGTTTTATACTCAGCCAAATTCATCTCTAGCATAACTCCTAGCAGCAGATACTATGGATGCAAGTAGTTACTGTGTTTGTGGAAACAAAAGTATAGATGTACTTTACTCTTCCTACAACTGGAATTAATGTCAGCAAGTAAGGCGAGCTGCCTGTTACCAGCCTAGGTGTGAGCCTTGCCTGGGATAACCCTGCTGTTGATCCTCCCAGCAGCAAGAGGTCAGATACATAAGCAGAGCTCAAGGGAGGACATGTGACCTACTATTGTCTTGGCTCCACTGTTCCTTAGGTCTAGATCTAGGTGTTCAAGGGCTGCTGGTCCAGCACCTTCCATGCCAGTGCTAAATATTAACACTGCAAAATTAGCATTTATGGCACGAATTTTTAGTGTGGAAGAAAAGCACTGGGAAATTATTTCTGAAGAGCTCTGAATTCTGAAACTTAAATGGTACCTCAAAGGCTGAATTAGAAAGAGACAAGAAATAGATGGAGCTAAAATTTCTGCTGTGATAAATAGGGAACTCTTTTAATTTTTACCCATGAGAGCAGAAGGGAGACTTTTATTTTTCTTTTACCCTCAAAGAAATTTGTCTGGCACAGAAAGGAAAAGCTGGAAAAACTGTTGCTTTTTGCTCCTTTAAACTGGCTTGTGTGCTAATGAAAAGCGAGCTCTCTAAGAGACACTGCACAGGCTCCCCTCTGCTTCTCTCCTCTCTTCCACCTATCATCTTCCCTGGCTTTTGCCTGTAATCATCTGTTCATCTCACAGCAATAACTGCCAGGTGACTGGTGTCTGCTGTAGTCTCTCAACCACTGGGGAAAAAAAAAGAAAAAAAGAAAAAAGAAAAAAGAAAAAAGAAAAAAAAATTAAAAGAAAAGCAAAGAAAGATGTAGAGAGAAAATCTTTCAGTGATACAAGTGTCTCACTGCCAGCCAGACAAAAAGTGAAGCGTCTCCTGCGGCCGAGCCTGCTCGTGTGGGAGCTGCTGATAGGTGTAATTTCCTAAGATGTATACCTTGTCAGTGTGCAGAAGATGAAGAGAAAAAGAAGGTCACAGCAGCCAAAGCTAAAAAAATGGAAGGACAAAAGGAGACACTGTGAGGAATGATTCTTCTGCTTTTAACTCTGATAGAGCCCATGCTGCATGGTCCATGTCAAACCAACTCGCTGGCTGTAGCAGTCACTCAGCCTGTGAGACGGGCTCCTCCTTGTCCAGAGGAAGCAGCCATTGCTATCAATAATGCCCATGCTACATGGCCGCGCCAGGGGTATGCCACAGTCCAGGCATAGCACAGTATGTGTTCTAGCTGCTCTCAACAATGGTAGGAAAATAAATTTCCCTCCAAGCACCTAGGCTGATAACAGACAAGACAGGCTGGAGTTTCTTAGTCTGCCCAGTCCATCCCTCTGCTACAAGGCAGAATAACCTTCACATTCTTGGTGATGCTTCTAACTGGAAATGAGGAAGAATCAATGCTTCTGGAAGCTCTATGTACACCAGTCTCAACTTTCTTTGTCAGTGAATTATTGTGGTTGTTTCTTTTTTCTTTTCAGAAATATTCTGTAGTTGAAGAATTGAATTCTGACAATATAAATTAAAAATTTTAATCAAGCTAAAATCCACTTTCCTTATTTCCAGATATAAATGTGTGGAAATATAACAACGAGGTATAATCACAGAATCATAAAATAGCTTGGGTTGGAAGACTGTCATGCTTCACCCCCTCACCATGGACAGGGCTGCCCCCAGCTGGATCAGGCTGCCCAGGGCTCCATCCATGAAAAGGGGAATTGGATTAGGAAGAAGACAAACCAACTATCACCTCCAGCTTCTCTCATCCTTCTGCAACTAAGACCATCAAGGACAGTTAGCTGCCCATGCTAACTACAGAGAACTGGCTCTGTGGTACTAAGCAGTCCCGGTTAACTTGAGCATAAGTGTTAAAGACTAATACTTCTGTATATTAATTAATAATTTATGACAATAAATGACAATTGACCATTAGCAAAAAGCATGCTGTTAATGAATGAATTTAGTGGAGATTTTTTTTTAATTTAAAACTGTCCCAATTTATCAGCCTTTTAAGCATTCCCATCCTAGCAATCTGTAATGCCCTTACACACACACGTATTTTCAACTGCAATATTAGTCTGTTATTTATTCCCCTCTCATAAAAGAAAGACTATTTTCTTCCTCTTCACAGATATCCTTTCTATACTTGAGAGCTTCTGCCCTCTGCTGCATCTTCTCCCTAGATAAAGAAATTAGAGATCCATGGTCCTTAGACTGTGATCACTATTACTGGTTTCCTAGAGACTTTTCTTAAATATATGCATTTATCTTGAAGAGCAGAACTTCCAGATGAAACCGCCTGAGAACTTCATACTTCTGCATCTCACTAAACAAGAACAGTGGCCTCCTGCATCTCACCAAAGGTACTACTGTCTACATTATTTGTGGGATTTCTTTCCTGCTTGCAGGCTCATATTCACATCCTGCTAGCTGCTTCTAGTTTTATAGTCTGTAGCATTTAAAATATTGACTCATAGAATGGCTTGGGTGAGAAAGGACCTTATGAATCATTTAGTTCCAACCCTCCCTGCTGTGGGCTGCTCAGAGCTCCCTCTGGGGATGGAACAGCCACAGCTCCTCTGGGTAGCCTGTGCCAGTGCCTCATGGGTAAGCCCTGATCCTAGGATCAGCTTTTGCACTGAGATTTTTAATAGGTTTTGCATCTCAGAAAATGCAGCATAGGTTACTGTGGCATGCTGGGATGGGATGGGTGGTAGTACAGTATCAAGTTCTTACTCCACACCACGGAGGCCAAGCTCTAGCTTCAAGGCACCCAGCACAGCCACAGAAATCAAACAGATCAGAGCAAAATACAGCACAGGTCCGTTGGTGGCACCTGATCAGAGGATTTAGTGGGACACTTAGTCTTTAGCAGAGAAGCCAAACAAAAGCACAACAGTGTGAACAGATGTAAGGAACATGAACTACTGTAAAAACACCTCACTTGCAAAGCACTTCCCCCTTCCTTCCATTCCCCAGGGCTTCAGGATCCACTCCACCCCCACAAGCTCATCCAGCATTGCAGGTCTCATGAGACACCAGCAGTTCCCTTGCCTTGTCGGATAAACTACCCTGACTGTGATTCAAACACCAGTGTGCGAGTCACATGGATGCACAAAGGCTGTTTTCTCAAACACAACACTCCTTTACCCAGCTCCTTGTCTCTGAGAAATGTAAAGAGCTGAGGAGAGTAAACAGCAGAACAGCCCAATCTGAGCTCCAAGGCTAACACCAGAGCACCAGGAATACAAAGGCTATAACCACCAAACAACTGTGAAAACCATGAAGAGGAAATAAAGAAGGGGAAGAGCAGCACACTCCCTTTACTGATAGGCTGTGTACAAGAGATAAGGCATAAACTGCTCCCAACATGGACGTGTTGTTTATTGGACAGGACAGACAAAAACTCCAGCTACTCACTGTAAAGTGTCAAGGGAAAAACTAATTATAGGGATGCAGGGATTACATTTCAACTAGTCAGATGCATACAAATGCATGTGCATGCACATGCATTTCTGTTCCTCTCTCTCCTCTGGAGTATCTTATCTCTTTTTCACACTATCAATGAGGGTAACTACAGAAGAAACCAGAAAAGGGGAAAAATAAGAAAATACCTATGAGCTGCCCAAAGGGAACTCATTTGAAGAATCACACTTCTTTCCATTCCTTCTGAACTTCTGGTTGGTCATACAAAAGCCAACTGCACTCTGGACCAATGCATCCTTGGAGTCATCCCTTAAGGTTAGGTATGCATAGTTTAATCTAGATGCCACATTTCATCCCCTTCCCCTTTGCTTCCTCGCTCTCTTTTTATCATTTCATCCCCTTCCCCTTTGCTTCCTCGCTCTCTTTTTATCAGTCACCAAAACAGAGCATTCAGGATAGCTGTCACTGACTCCTTCTGGGTACTGGCAGAAGGATGGTGGCTATCTTGGGGATAAAAGAAATCTTAGTGGTCTTCAGGATGACTAACTCTGAGTCACATTGTCGCTGTGTTCATCTCTGCATTCTCATCTCCTCCTGCACAGAAATCAGAACATAGCTATTCTGTGACAGCCCAAGCCACCACAAACCCATAAATGAGACAGACAACAGTATGTGATCAACAGAACACACAGATATACAGGTGCTTGGTATAACACCTTTTCTTGCACTGACACTCAGTTGCTTCTTGCCTACTACCAGCTCCTACACTGGATGTCATCCTCAGAAACTTGGCAGTATGCAGATTAAAGGAGGACATCTGATATTCCTGTCTACTTAGAAATAAGTTGTTCTGCAAACAGTGGAACTACAGAAATAAATGAGTGGGAAACTCAGCTTCATGTTTCCCCTTTATCACTGTAATAACTTTACCATATCACACTCAGCTCTCCTCTCATTTTCTCTCTCTCTCCTCTGACATGCCAATATTTGTGTCCTATTTTCTTATTTCCCTGCAACACCTTCCCTTTGCCCTTCATGCCATGTTCTAGCAGAGAAGAGGTAGCTGTGCTGTGTGTGTTCATAGCCCTGAACCCATCATCTGGAAGAGCCTAAGCAGAGATGAGGAAGGTGCTGTAGGAATTCACCTCTGGGGCTTCTGCCCTCCTGTCAGTAGTTGTTGGCCTGACAATCAAAGTGGCAATGGCCACACAAGGTTCTAAGTGCTACTTCCTTAGGAGAGCACACTAAAACAATGCTGTACTTGTGGGTGTCCCTCCCTGGAAATATCCAAGGCCAGGATGGATGGGACTTTGAGCAACCTTGCCTAGAGTGAGGTGTCCCTGTCTATAGCAGGGGGGTTGGAACTAGATGATCTCAAAAGACCCTTACAATCCAAACCATTCTGTGATTCTATACTTCTGCTCTAGTGCTCTATGGCCTTGAGTGGTGTGATCACTTAAGTTAAAATGTGCCAACTTCTCACTATGGGTGATACTGAAATAAACCTTTTGTAAAATAAGTACCACTGCTCAACAGTATGGCATGAAAGACGGTTAATTCAATATCTTAGAGCTGTACTATATATATATGGTAATGAAGCACATTTTAGTCAAAGGACAACAGAAATAGCAGCAGCAGAAGGAAACCTACAAAGGTGAGTAATTCTGTGCCACTTTGATCAAGTATTAACCTCCATTGCAAGCAGAAGGTTTCATTTAGTGCTTGTAACAAGAGCCAGCCTGGCTAGAGCTAAAACACAGGGAGACTGCCAGTCTTTCCTCACATGTAAACATTGCTTTACTATCAGAGCCATCCACTAAACTGAAACTGCACGGAGAAAGAGAAATAAATTATCAAATTCATTTTGAGGTAGCAGGAAAGCATTTTGCAAAAGTAAATTCCAAAGCTAATGTGACAGTGCACTTCCACTTTTCTTCAGGGATAAATATGTCAAAAGAAAGTGCTAGAAGTCTCACTACTTGGATTTAAGTAGGATTTTAAAAAGCCTGTAAGGAACAATCTTGCACGTGTCTGAGACAGAAATCAAGATAACATTTGTTTTCACAATATCACCATTTTCATGACCATTGTACTGCTCTATTATTACATTATTAGCACTGTTTATTTCCTGCTGATCAGTAGTAATGAGATGAAAATGGATCCTGTTTTTCAGCACTACATAAAAATCTGATAGGAAGGGAAAGAATTGCAGGAGCCATTTTTTAGAGTAGGAGGAGCCTGAGATCTTCACCTAATGATCAGTGACATTTGATACTTGATTTTCAGAACAGAAACTGGTCAATTTTGAACATGGGTTTTGCTTTCATTGTCAAAGAAACTTCCAAAAATCCAGTTTTCCTTTTTCTTACATCTGACTCAAGCGAATAAGTGCATTATACATAGGGTAAGAGAAAAGGCAATTCCACTTCTTTATGAAAACTGAGATTTTAGTAGTCAAACTTATTAGTCAAACTTAATAAAAACTAACAGTTTTCAAAGGAAATCATGTAAAGCAAAAATAGCCATAATTATCCCCTCTGGGCCCCTTGGTTAGGACAGACGTGGTATACAGGCATACAGTCTGGATCCTCTGATTCAGGCATTTCCTACTTTTCAGATAAAGCCCCTAACTCTGGCTGACAGTCACTCTTTCCAGTTTAATCTTACCAGCTAAACTCACTCCCCATTGTTAGAGATCATTAAAAGCTATGAACTATACACCAGGCAAGAACAGATTGACTTGACAGGTCTGAAGGGAGGTCATTCAGGGAATACATGACATACAGACTTGGATCCCTTTCCTGGCAGGATGCAGCATTACAGCCTGGATCGGCATCATCTGAGGAAAACCCCCAGTCCAGCCTCCAATATGTGGGTTCTATGAGACTCCTTCCCAGAAACACTGCTGAGCTTTAAAGAACTTCTTAACAAAATTTTAATCTAAAGAAATATGTCCCTGAAAAGCTTCTGCATAGAAAGTCTTTTCCCAGAACACTGTATTGCAACAAATCAGACCCATCATAGGGTTTTCTTAGGACACTATTTACAGGCTGAAAATAACACATACAAGATGTTGATACAGAACTTAACATAGCTTAGGTTATATACATCATGATAAAAAAATGTTTAAAGCATTAAAATCAGACTAGACAATGCACCAAGACTACACTGGGCAAAAATCCCACACCATCCAAGTGGGAGAGTTGGTATTTAGCATGTATTTCTACCTACATCCATCTCTGCTTTTTTTCTCTCAGTGTCCCATTTCTGTAATTGCCCTTCCCATCCTGCACACGCACACACACAGGCTCACCCACTCACTCTCATTTGCCAAGAAGAGCATCCTGCATGGGACTCAGTCATTTGTTGTCCACGGAACTTCTGGTGTGTGTGTCTCTAAATAGCTGACATCTGGAGGAGCTAGATGCTACTTATACCCTCTTTAGCAGTCAGATGCTGCTAAAGAATGTGAACAAAATGTCTCATTTTTTAAATAGCTTATGTTACCCTCTCTACTTCATCCTAGCAGTGGTTATGAGGATCCACAGTCCACTACATAAATTAGCTGACTTTCATAGTCATTGCTCTTGTAGACATAAACAGACCAATATAAAAGTATGCACCGGTAACAATCCATCATTTCTGCTGTTTAGGACTCACATCTACAGTGAGCTCACTTTTTTTTAGGAAGAATACATCACTCCTGAACCCTGCTTTAGTGACAGGAGTATAATGTGACATGAGTAGCCAAGGTAGAATTCAAGTTATTTAATTATTAGCCCCCCTCCTTTCTCTTCATTATCCAACACACACGTCATTTTTATAGCAATCAAAATACACAGACTACAGCATTTTTTAACTACATAACGTGTTTCAACTACTGATTGAACAGTAGTTCAGCCTCACAAACAAATCAGGAATCCACAATAACATGTAAGTCCTGTAATTAAAGACTGAAAGGAATGTAGAAAGGAAGAAAACATAATGTTTACTCCCAGCATGCCTCAACTTTGTATGCTTGATTTTGCATCAAAATACAAAATCACACAGAACAGGACTGCTGGTGGCCTTTTTAATGTGCTTCTCTCATATGTATCTATTCAAGTGCATGTGTAATCTGTACTGCACAGAAGTATGCCTTCATTTAAAAAATACAGATAGCACATAGATGGCTGAAGTCACCCAGGCAAAAGAAATTCAAACAGCCAGCAAAGTGATGGGTAGCACAGATGCACCTAAATTGATTAAATTGCTGTTGCTAGAACACACGCACTGCAATCTCTTTCCCTTTTGCATTATCCAAGGTACCCTGTTATTCTTCGCCAGTCCTTCCAAAGTGCTCTTGTTAGCAGGCAGGGAGAATTAAGTTAAGTTGACTCGACAATATTAATGGATCTAATTCAACAATGGCATGTTCTGAGAATGCCACCTGCCTTCTTTTTAAGCAAAAGATACTAAAACAACACTTTGCCCAGCTGTTTTTCTAAAGCTAAAATTAGACACACCTGTTTTAGCAGTTGTTTCAGCAGCTGGACACTGGGATGTGGATCAATAAGATTTACCCAGAGTTTTCTCCCCTCAGAGCCAACAGTGTGACTTTAGTGTTTAGTGAAATTTCTGTTCCTGGAAATAGTGCACATGAATCAAGAGATCAGGGCATCCTTCTTCTCCATTGCTATACATTATCATAGTGCAAGAAAAATTGCCTATTCAGTGGACTAGGTGATCAAGACATACCACTGGTCTTGATCTAGTAGTATAAGGGGACCACATATAAACAATGCAGTGATAAGCCTGCAGGTATCATAAAACTACAGGCTTGTGAGGTTTGTACTCTTCCTTTTGCTGCAGAGAGCTGTTAATCTGGACAGCTAAAGCCAACAAGTGAATCCTGCCAAGTTTTCCATTATTGATCCCAGAGTAATCCAGCTAGTGTGCAAAAACCACTTCCCCAGTATCTAAACCTCAGTGTTCCACCAATTGTCTCCACATTCAGTGAGCACCTCCAATGCAGGAACATACTGCATATCAGAAATGGTAAATACTGAGACATTAGAGAAGAACTGACTGTAAAATTAAGGACACATTAAACTAAATCTTAGTGAGATTATAGTTTAAGCATTAGCTAGAGCTACTGTGTTTCTCTGTGTGACCAAGTTGTCTGAGAATCTCAGTACCTTCTCTTAAAAGGAAGACCAAATTTCCTAAAGTTGCCGTATTTCACAACCTAATTCTGTTTGCCTTCTTCCCCATGGCAAAATCAGTTTATTCAGTGCTATCCAGAGCCACTTACTCCCAAGCCAGTGGCAACCCCTCTGGTATGACTGTGAGACCAAGTGGTAAACAGGATTAATCAATCTGTGTTATGAAGAAGTATGCAAAAAAAAAAAAAAAAAAAAAAAAAAAAAGGAAACTCCATGAATTTCTGTTGCAACTGAGAAAAAAGATACATGAGACAATTCTCAAAGTTACAGCCCTCACAGATATTTTAGAGGTGCCATAAATTTGTAGGTATGAACGCACTGAGTGCACAAAGTACTGTACACTAAATAAACATTTCCCAAATTATGTGCTTATCTATACATTCTCCTGGGATTTGCACCTGCGTGTTTTTGCAGAAAAGACACATGTACATTCATCCATATGAATATAGAAAGGTGTATGCACATCTAAAGATATCATCTGTAATGTAAAAAAAAAGCATGCAAGCATACAACCATGCCCACACAGTTTGACAGCCATAGGAGCAGATGCCTCAGGAGATGCTGCACACCATCCAATTCCAATCAAATACACCTCAGATTTTCCCTTTCAAACAGAAAGAAAGAGAGAGACAACTTGGTTGTCAAATCCAGTTAAAAATGTTTGTTGTGAGCATTTCTGATGATATCTAAAGATGCTTGGAGAAGTGGGGGCATACGGTCAAGCTGTACAAGTTGAACTCAAGAGCACTGAAGACAGAAAGAGGCAATGACACAAAGACTTTTCCCCTCTGTCTTCCTGGAAAATAATGAACAAATCCTTCAGAGTGATTACTCCGTTACACCTGCTGGCCCTGCTCTCAAGTCTGTATTAAAGATGCTCCTATCTTCAGTCAGATTAAACACACCTAGTAAAAAGTGATCAGAGATTGCCACAATAATTATCTTTCCTCATTAGAAGGAAAGCCCTGGACCTGACTGAATATGACTCCTCCATCAAGCCCTTTGTGGGCTGTAATAGTACACAGCCAACATCAACAGGCACAGCACTTCATGTGAACAAGACAAAGCAACATATCAAGTGATCTTGTCTTTTTATTTGCTTTTTCTCTTCTAAGCCTGCTGAGCGAGGTGGGAAGGTGCCAAATTCCTTTTTAACTTGTATAAATGCATCTAAATGTCACAGAAGAACCTTGTTAAGTGAAAAGCTTTCCAAATGTTTTTCTCTTACTAAAACGGATTGCTCTTTTTTTGTTTTGTTTTAATTTTAAAATTACTTTCTCTCATTGCCCACTGCCCTTGGCCATTCCCAGAGTCAGCTGACCTCAGCGACCCATAGCAGAGCTCACAGCATTCAGCTGCAGCAGCATCCACCAGGCATGGACATGGTTCTGCCCAGGGGAGTGGGAGGGCAGGAGGATGCATATGAAAAGATGAGAAAATCGCACCAGGGTACAGACTGAAGGGACCTCTCTCACAGAACAGAAGGACTCTCTCCATTAAAAAAAAAACAAACACCATAATAATAATAATAATAATAATAGTAATAATAAAAGCTTGAAACACATTCATTGCTCACTTTTTTTCTTTTCCTTTTTTTCCCTTTTTTTTTTTTTTTTTTTTTTTTAAATTAGCATAAGATTGAAGATAGTGACTAATCCCCCAGAACTGCGGCTCCAGAAAGAGCAGCACCTCCCCAGGGACAGCTGCATCGCTCTGCAGAACACTAGCCCTACCACAGAGAGTGCACCTGGGAGAACTTCATGTAAATAGGGGTGAGTGGGCACAGCTCGAGCCTCCCTACTGCTGCTCATGCAACACCGTTCTGTTAGCTATGACATGCTGAGGAAGATGGTGATGTAGTAAATTGCTATGAGAGCTGTATACTAGCAGATGAGGGCAGACTACTGGTTATTCTATAAAACCAGAGTATTAGAGAGAGATGCAGAGTTTGTGCTCAGCAGCCACTATGAATCACCTCCTTTCCTTATAGTATAGCCATGGCTCTTGTATCATCCCAAAGGTCATTCCTCTCTGCTCAATCTGCCTCCTTCGTTAGTGTTCCCAGATTTTAAAAAAATTGTTCTGTACTAAAGATTCCATTTTTGATCTTACAAGAAAGATGTCAGGAGGAACATCCATTTTGTTCTGTAGCTAACTAGGGCTCAGAGAAAAGACCATATCATGCGGCCTGTTCAGCAAAACATGCTGCAAAATGGTGTCACTATGCAGAAACAGAACTGTGTTAAAGCACTGCCATACCCCACACCACTGTCAAGTGAGATGTGCAGTCCCAAGTCATAAAGATGTTTAATCAGATAGAACTTGTTCTTCAAGTCATTATATAATCTTTGAGAACACAGACTATCATGGACACTGCAACATAACCCATAACAGCAGAGTCAGATGCTGAATTTACGAAGGTATCATGAAAGGAGAACCTCAGGTCATTGCAAAGCAGCCCTGAGCACTATGCCTCTGCAGTCTGTGTCACCCCTAGATCTGCTGGCACAGCCAGCTCAATGGGGACTTCTACAGTGGAAAAATGAAACCTCATAAAGGTCATATTTCTCATTTCCCATCTTCCACAGTGAGCCCACTCTCTGGCAGAAGTGGGGGCTGCTCCACTCCAGGCTGAAAGGCAGAAAGAAGCCCAGGCTACTAAATCCACCAGCACTGAAGGTCCCAGATTGTAAGTTGGTCCCAATCTGGCCCCTGCAGTGTAAAAATGTAAGTACATAACATAACAACATTTATTTTATTTGCCTTTCCTTTGGAATCAGAGAAAGGGGAGAGGGAAACAGAAACTGTTTGTCTGTGTACTGAAGGTATTTCATCTGTAATAGCTAGAAAATTTCTATTCAGAAGCATTAAATGAGCAGATATATTAACACCACATACTTGCAGGAGCTCAGATTTTAAGGTACGTATCAGACACCAGTGGCCTCAAAATTAAATTATGCACTAGGAATAAGAAGACATCTCACATTTAAGAAACAGCCAGAATTCTTGATCAGTGAACATTTCAAAATATCTTTTCTACAGAGGCACATCCAGGTGTTTGCTAGGCAGATATAACAAAACGCTTCATTACTGCAGCAGCATTTAACTGCTGTGATCAGTTAAATATGCATTTGTTTGCCTTTGGAGTGAGGAAATGGAAAGCTAAAATTGAATTGTTTTGGGTCCTTGCTGCTAGTTACTGGCCCTGTCTAGTTAAAACTTAGCTAGGCAACAGTGTTCTCCCTTATGCTGCCTTAGCTTCGTTGGAACCCATCTCGCTCAGGAAGATAACATATTTCCCCTGTCTCCCCTGTGACCACCTGTCTCATCCTTTTTCTTTTTTCCTTCCTATGTCTCCCTGTTCCATGGGCAAAGTAGGACAAGGATCAAGATTAGCACACACACAACCCCACCTCTTCGCCTTGTGGCCTGCAGCATTTCTCAATTCCAGGAATGCTCCCTTTTTATCACTATTGCCAGCTGGTATCTTATTTGTGTAACAAGGAACAACACAGCCATGTTACCTCTCCTCTTCTGCAATACCACAGTCTGCTGATGAGCCTGAGTAGTTTTAAACAGGGTTATGCTTTCTCTCGTGCCCTCTTGCAAGCCTGGTGCTCTGCCAGGCAGCTGCATAAGGGATGCTCTCAATACTGCGCATTCCCCACATGGCAGCCTGACAGCAGCTCTGAGGTGAAGACACATCCAGGCTCCTGCAGCTAAAGCCTGGTAAAAACAATGAGCCTTTCCACTGCCTTGAAAATGATGGATGAATGCAGAGGTTTTCCACAGCCTACATCCGTGTGATCCCAAACACCGCCCCTGGAGCCCTGCTCACAATATAAATTGCCACACAAAGAAACATACTCAATAGTACTGACCTTAAAGGTACCTAGAACAAGAGGTAATGTAAAAGGCAGCGTAACTCCACAGAATCAACCTTTGCTTGAAGGATGTGTTTATACATGGAGTATATTAATGTATTAGATTCACTACTGGCACATTCATGGATATGGCAAGAGATAAGAGATAACTTGGCTTGTTCCTTTTAGACAGGATTAAAAGTTTATCCATTGATTTGGGACTTCTCGAGAAACATAAATGTTTCTTTCACAGATCTCAAAAGGCAGTAAATTCTAGAAAGGGTGAGAACAGTCCTCCTTTTGGTACAGCTCTAAAGGGAATTCCAAAATTATATTCATTTTCTCACCTTCTAGGAATTAACCAGATCAAAAAGCCTTCTGATGGGAGAGAAGTGTGAGATTTTTTGTTGTGGGTTTTTTTTTTTTTTTTCCTAATTGTCAAGACTGAAACCTGAAAGAAAAGTTGAGGTCACATCCAGTAGGAAAGGCTACATTACAAAAACCAAACTAGTTTAACCTCAGCAGTACCCTTCCAAAAGAAGCCGTAAGACCTAAGAAAAATCAGAGTTCATATATCAGATTCATGCAAAATGCCAGAACATGCAGTGGTAGCAAGAAGATACCTCAGAATATCCTGCTCCAAAGCTAGCACCTTCTGCACTGCAGAAGGTGTGATCTGGTCAATTTCATTCAAGACAGTAGGAGAACACAAAATTTTATTCTATAGTCCAGGTGTCATCCTGACAATATATGAAAACATCATTCCAAAACAATGTACAGCATCTAACTATTCCAAAAAGTACATACAAATCAACTATTAATTATATCCAATTTATGGAGAGCAGGACTGTGGGCAGAATGGACATCAGGGTAGCCCTAGCCTTTACACCACTTTCTCTGCACCTGACCCACGCCACCAGGAACAGTCATTATTACGTATGACATTGTTGATCTCCAGGCATACATTACTGTATAAACTCAGCATAAAAGCAGTCCCTGGTTTTCATGGGTGTATGGTTTGATAAAGCCTATAATTATGTGATCGCACACTATTCTTTTTATCATGACCTTTCTTTCACACAGTGCACAGGAAGAATAATGCCTGTTGAAGGTGTGTTTGTTTGATACTCTGCTTTATCTTCATTGCTCAATTTGTAGCCCCTTTTCCTGCACACCACACTAATCCTGCTCTAAAGAGTAGTTTATTTCCAAATGGGCTTTTCTGTGGTGCCACTCAGAAAAGCACTGGACTGTTTTGCAAAAACTAATTACTTTGGACATCACCTTTCAGAGGTGATAGGCTCATTTTACAAATGCAGAACTCAGAAGCAGAGGAATTAAGTCAAAATGCCCACTAGTTTTGAATGCAAATTTCAGATTGCAAATTCTGATTACACAGCACCTCACACACTATAGGCACATTCCGTGTGACTTGATTGCTTTTTTCAGAGCACAGTATAGTTTCCACCCAAGCTGTAGGATCTTCTGTTAGGGACCAGAACATAAGAAACACATAACTCACGGATGGTTTGAGAAAAAGACCTGATTTTAGTAACAAATCCAGCATCATACCATGACTCTGGGGAAAAAAGAACAGACAGAATAAAATGTCCCATAGTGCTTTACTCAAGAGACCTCCCTCCCTGGTGAGAATCCCTTCACTACAAATTGAAGATTTGTTAAGTATGGTAGAGTTGTAAGATTCAAACATATACTTACATATATATTCCTATAAGTAGATATAGTTATGTACAGATAGATGTATTTGTAAATGCATACATAGAAATGTATACATACACACATAAAAACACACAACCTTCTGTGAAACTTACTTAAACTTCCAGTGAGTTCTTTTTGATTTAATGAGATGCTACCGTATCCACTGACATTTCTGTTTTACATTTTTTATTGAACAAATCTTGAACTGAAAACTAGATTTTCTTCAAATTCCCCTACCTGCATGATGCAAGGAAATGAAAACGCCTGTCAGCAAAAGTAATGTGTTTAATACCATGCCAGCTCTAAACATCAGTAGAGATTTCTGTGTATTGCAGATAATTCTATCACCAAGCCATATTGCTCTGTGATGTGCTTTTATCTTTGCTGTAGGATAATATCAATATTTCAAGCATGAGCAAAAGAATGTTTTATGAGATTGATGTGGGAAAATACAGTGACAAGTACATAAAAAAGGGCAGAGAAAAATGCCAGGCAGTCATCATAAATGCCTTGCATTCCCACCAGAATTTGCCTAGTTTATCCAATTCTAATCAACAAGTTGAGGTCCACTGGGGTCTTAGTGACTTTCATTACATTTTCAGCACCAAAGAAGAACAGCAAGCAAAAGAGGGCACAGATAACAGAATGGGGAAGCTGTCACATACATCCTAGGAGCCTGCACAGCATTTACAGGCCAGAAGTATGTATTTTGTTAAGCTTTTAAATTAAAAAGCAGTGATTTATAAGGGAAGGAAATAGAATGGGAAAAATTGTATTAAGCGATTTGCCATATTGCACACATGTGCCCAGTAAGGACAGGATCTTGCAGGGCTAGGGAGATGCAGATATGTTCAGAGGAACAATCTCTGCAAATCCATGAATGATTCCCCAAGTAGGCAGCTATTTGCACACCCTGTGTGGATCTGGTGGGGGAATTTTCCATCTCTTGTCTATCTTTGAAAAGGACATGGCTCATCTGAGGAAAAACTGCGCTATGGATGCAAACACAAACAAGATGGTTTTCCACCTCTGCCCCACACTGGCAGAAGGTATAAGCTAGTTTGTATAAACTATGATTATAAGTCTTTTGGCAAATCCTCCATCACAGACAATTTATTAGATTGTTTCTTTCCTTTGGGGTTGCAATTCCTCCCTGTTTGACAACTGAGCTGATGACTATTACTTAATCCCTTTCCAGATTAACACTGAAGTTTTTCAGCCAGACTAATGTTTTCTTGCAGCATAGCGTTAGTTAGGCATCTCAATATTTGGCTGTCCAACTAGCAAACGCTTACAAAAACCTAAGTTTCAGAAGACTGATCAGCACTTTCTGCAACCAGCTTTTGCACCTAATTTGCAATCATAAAAATCAAAGTAATCAAAACCACTACTTCTGTAAATCTTGACTGTTTTGATTAGAAGCAAAAGCAAATCTTGCAGCCCAATGCATTCTAAAGTGCCCTCCAACTCTACTGTCCTCTTATCTCTCTGACTCAACATGCTATCCCTGGGGACATTCTGCTAGTTTTTAGTTTATCTGGAACAGTGCTCATTTCGAAGCCAATTTAAATGAAATGTCTAAAAATCTCATAGAAAATAACTCTCATAATAAGCACTGTACCTTTTATGATGTTACATTATTACCAAGCAGTAAATTCATTTGTTTCCTCAAATCCCTTACCAACATCTTTTAAATACATAAATAAAAATGGGGAATTTCAGTAGATATTATTTCACAATATGTGGATTTGAGACATTTTAATAAGAAATTCCCCTCCAGGCTAACAGGTATGAATTGTACACCAAAGGGAATGGTTTAATACACTGTTTAATGCTATCATCAAAACTGATGATAGCATGATGGATTTTATACATTTTAATATTTCTTTAGAGCTGGAAAAAACGAGAGTGAGAATCATAGTTGTATATTAGCTAAGTGTCAGAAGTGCTACTGAACCAGCCAAGTGGCACACAGCTCCACCAGATCAGATAGAATCTCTCCCACCTACCACATCCTCACCTCATAGCCTACACTGTGTGTATTTTCAAAAGCTTTGCCACGTAGACAAGGTAAGACATGTTAATAACAGCATTTAAAGCAGAAGCAGTTTAGGTCTAAACTGTGGAGGCCCTAACAAAAAGTATTATCCTGTATGTAACTACTTTACCTTGTTTTTACATTCTTCCAATAAACAGGAAGTCCCTAGGGTCCTGTTAATAGTCAACAATAAAGATTGCTTGCAGTTGTCAACAGAATTAAAAAAAAAAACAAAAAACCAAATCCTAATAACACAGTATTTCTCTACCTTACAATGTGCTATTTACTCTTAGCTCTATACTTTTTGAGATTTGTAAGACCCTTTAACCACTTTTACATGTTCACTGTGGATAATATGTAAATCCATTCTGTGCCCACTCTCTGGTGGAAAGGGATCTTGCTTGTTCCATCGTTATCTTCTTGAATACTAAACAGTCACCTTCTAACAATCAGGCAACGTTATCCATGTCAGTGTTCAGACATACCAAGAGTATAGGACAACTGCCCAATTCTTTTGCTGTTGAGTTCCTGGCAAAACAGCAGTTCCCTTTCTCATCATCCCAGCTAAGATCCACAACTTCACATCTAAGACAGTAGAAAAAAACATAGGCAAAGATGGCATGGAAGAGCACATGACAGAAATTTCCAAACTGGCTATAGGCTTGAAGTATGCGCATGTCCCTTTCTTCTTCTAGAGAACGTTTTCTACCATATCAGAAGAAAAACGAGGATTTCATAGGGCAAGACTTGGGTTTCTTTCTTTTTTTCTTTTTTTTTTTCTTCTTTTTTGTTAAGAAACACAAGTTGATTTTGGTCTTAAAACTGTAACTATAATTAAACATACACTTGTGGATTCTCTTTGAGTGCTGAACAGGCAGAGTACTTTTCCTCAGCTTGGCATTGCTGCTCTGTGATTATGTCACAACTGATCTTTAACTGTTCCATCTGTGGGTTATTCATTGCCTCTCCTCATGCTCGTCTGCTGGCTATTTATAAATTTAACTCCACTATCACAGCACTCAATAGCTTCCCTGGAAGAGTCTAAATTTGCAGAATAAAATGCTGAAGTTGCACAAAGACTCCCTACACTGGAAAAAAAAATCCCATCTCAGAAACTGTGGATAATTGAAAGCATTTCTACTTGGGTCTATTCTAAGTATCTCCATTTGATGCAGCCATTCTGGGCTTTCATAAGGTATGAGGGCAAAATCTAGCTTACTGAGAAACATTTGCACATGCGATGAAGTACTGGCTTGCAATATACTGGAAAAGCAATTGCCACCAGTAGGTAGTTTAGCTTCTTGTAGCTTCGGAAAGCTTGTGAGAAAGTTACTGGAAGCTGAAAATCCCTAGGCATGTTATAGCCATACTTTTCCAGAAATAAGCCCCAGGGACCAGATTCTCAGGTATAAGTCAGCATATTCCCATTGCCTTTGAGAAGTCTTATTTTTACCAGCTGAGGAATCTGCTTTTTCATGTGTAGCTTGTAGCCTCCACAATTCTCCTCCAAAGAATAAAATGAGAATGATAAAAGCTAAATGTGTGTGAGGGCATGAAAAGGAAGCAAGTCCTGCACTGCCTCATACTAGTAAAATTCTGAAAAAGGCAGAGCTAGGAAGAGTTCCTTCAGGTGCACAGAGCAAAACCTGGATCCAAGGCAACCTTCAGAATTAGGAGCACATTTTCTTATCTCAGCTAGACTCTCTTCCTGATCTTGGGTAAGTTGATTAACCTTTCTTTTCCAAGTTTTTCTGATTGTGGTATGACTCCATACCTCCCATAGAGATTGTGGTGCTTAATTGGGCAATGTCTCTAGAATACCTGAAGTGCTTTGGATGAAATATGTTACACAAGAGAAATAATTGAAGTCAATGGAGCTGTGACAACTGACACTAGCTGAGGATCTTTCCCTCAATGTTTAACAGGATCAGAAGCAGGCTCAGCTGAAATGACAGGAAGTCAGAGACATTTGGTGGTAGTAATATCACAAATGAGTCGAAGGGTTTACTATTTGCTATGATAATATACAGCATTTTTCATCTTCTAGTCACTCCAGTGGCATCCATTAATTTTCAGACCTCCTCATAAAGAGAGATCTATAAATAAGTTCTCCATTATAAGAAAAATCAGACAGATGGGTGATGGACTTATCCTACAGAACAAGATTTGAGAAATCAAATTTGAACCCCTTGCTCCTACGCCTATTTTCTGGTCTCCCATTTCACCACTCTTGTTACATATATAATTCCTTATCTTTCTGTTTCAATGGTAAAAGCTCATTTATTGCTCCATAAACATTCCCACCTAATTCCCTGCTAGATGCTGCTCGGATGTTCTCCCATAAAATTCTCAAAGCCTGCATGCAGAAAGTGAAGCTGAGGGGAGCACTGCTGGCCTTAGAAGCTCTTCTTATCCCAATCCCTTTCCTCAGCTTCCAGGAAAGAATTAACAGTATTTGTCCTTGAAAATATGTCTCCTTGCTCACTGTTAATCCCACGCAACACCAAGGATTGCAACCTCTGCAATCTCTCATCTCAGAAGCACTTCTTGCTGGAACACGCCAGGACAGTGTCTGTCACTTCAAACTGCCTACTGCTCATTTCAGGAAGAAATTCATGACCTGCTTAAGCCCACGGGATAAATTCTTGTCGTAGCTTTGGTTCTGTAAGGCACCTGCTACTGGAGGATGCCAGGCTGAGGTTATGTAACTATGCTGGACTCATCCAGTTGTTTTCAGGGAGCCCAGCTGCTCTGCACTGCTTCCATCCCCATCTTCAATGGGTACCAGGCCTGGCTATTGGGTGCTCAGTCTAAATAATAGCCTCGAGGGGAGTCTCCACAGATTAGTTTCTATGTAGAGAGAATAAATGTATTCAAATCAGTACCCTACTTGAAAATGCAAAAATATTGTGTGCCTGGATGCTGCTGTGATAAAGTATCATGGCAGACGGGAGAGTAACATGAAACAGGACAAATTATTCAACTGTTACAATGTTATCAATCTGCAAGAAATTGCAGTTTAGATTATTATAAAGACTTCCACTGTTGCTTACAACAAGCATGTTGCAGCAGTATTTGGGGTAATTACTTTTGAATACAAAACTTTTTTTTACGCTGCATACTCTGGATTTACACTAATAGATCAGAAAGTGGAGCTCTGGAGACACAGAATCACAGAATTGTAGAATCACAGAATTATTGGGGTTGGAAGGAACCTCCAGAGATCATCGAGTCCAACCCCCATCATCGAGTCCAACCCCCACATTAACTTTACTTTAACAATACATTAACTTTACTTAAACAATAGACTAAAATGGGATGAAGGAGAAAATGAAAGAGAAAATACTACCCAATCAAACCTCAGCACTTTCTTTTGGTAACACCACAATGATCAACACTTTCATGTCTCATTTTCTGGCTACATTCCCCTTCTGCAGAGGAAAAGCAAGGTTGCTTTTTTGTTCCATTAAAAACAAACAAAAATTAATTGCAATGAAAGTGCAATTTTTTTTCCAAATTAAAATTGAGATAAAAAGTAAAATGAATGTGTGTGATTAGATAATTACTTTTCTTATTTCTCTCCAAAACAATAAGGTAAAGAATGATGCATATTTGCACTTGTTGACACTTCCGTACTTAGATGATGATATAACTCTTCTGGCACATCTCCATTTTATATTTTAAAAAGAGAATATCAGACACACAGATTGTAAAGTTCAAAGAATCATAGAATGGCCTGGGTTAAAAAGGACCACAATGATCATCGAGTTTCAACCCCCCTGCCACAGGCAGGGTTGCCAACCACTAGACTAGGCTGACCAGAGCCTGGTCTTGAATGCCTCCAAGGATGGGGCATCCACAACCTACTCAGGCAACTGTTCCAGATCTTCATCACCCTCTGTGTGAAAAATTTCCACCTAATATCTAACCTAAACCTCTCCCGTCTCAGATTAAAACCATTCTCCCTTATCCTATTACTTTTAAACACCCTTGTAAATAGCCATTCCCCTTCCTGTTTATATGCTCCCTTCAAGTAATGGAAGGCCAATACTTGGGACTTGTTCTTCATATTCAGATGTGTAACAGTCAGCCAAAAGAAAATCTGTGAAGGAAAGAGTATTATTGGTGCCATATCCAGTGTTCTTTGCTTACAGAAACGTAAGTATCTTAATGATAAAAAAATTTGTCACATTTCCAAAATTTTAGATGTTCAATTTACGTATTAGGTTCATAACACACTAAGCATCATCTGTTACAAAACAAAAGATAGAAGCTTAACTCTCAGAGCTAATAGAAAGGGTTCAGCTGGAAGGGACTCTGACACTGACTCCCTGTGGTAAATTTCTTGTGTTCTTCTACAGGGAGCTATTAGACTCAATTCATTAACACACTTACTTGTGATTTAAGACCATCAAACAAAAGATCTTAAAGGAAAAGAACCACCATCATAGACTTGCATTAAATTATCTTAAAGTGAATGCTATGTTATTTTTAATTACAAGGCAGAAAAGGTAGGAAGGCAGATTCACACTATATGATAACTCATGCATCGGGGATAACTATGACGAGTAGATGAACAAATCCATAACAGCTAAAATGTCTCAGCCTTTGTGCAAAACTACAGGCGAAAGCAATGGCATGTTTCATTTAGAGGCTTGCACAGAGCACATCTCCTAATGCTGTTTGTCTGAAAAGCAGAAGAAAGAGAAGGTAGCAATTACTGTTGGGGAAAACATAAAAGATGACTGCTATGTGTGTGTCAGGCACTGGGGAAAATTACTACTTTGTCTTTAGTACAGAGATGAGATTCTGCAGCCAAACCGAAGCTCCACTGTAATGCAAAGTCCAGCTATATTCAATATGAAAAGGTGATGAATTCAGATGGATCAGAAATAGAGCTGCTCATACAGTATCTTTGGCAGAGAAGTTTTGCTGATAGTCTAGCACACCTGTTATTTAGAAGGGGTGGTGATGCCACCACATTTTGAGAGATGTAGGATAGTGACAGGAATTACCTGGGACAATGATGGGACAACAAGGGAGGTAATCTCAGTTGATGCTTGGCTTTTTGGATGGTTTTAGATGAAAGATAGATCTGCGCTGCGAAATGGAGGGCATACTTTTAAGTTTGGGAATCGATTCTGGGATTCTCCTCTCCGTTGGTAGTAGCCATCTGAAATTATGTGTAATGATCCAGGTGGTATACCCCAAACAAACCAAGGAGTTATTTGGCATGTTATGAGTTATGAGGCTTTCCATTCTTAGGCCTGAGTTTCTCTGCATGACTGCTGGCTTGGAAGGAAAGACCTTAGCAGTCAAAAATAAAAAAAAATTATTAAAAAAAAAGAAACCCAGCACAAAAGCCCAGGGGAAATGGAGCTAGACTGTAATGAGAAAAAGGAATAAATAAATGGGAAGCAATGTGCAAGCAGCATTTACGTATGTGTGAGGTTAATGCTAACCACTTACTCCAAGCTGAATAAATGTTGCCTGGGGATTGTGATTAAAGCAGGCAGCTCAGGGGAGGCAGGAGCTCCTTGAAGTTGGAGCCAGGAGGAAATCCTGGGATCTTGGCAAAGCAGTGAGCATTTCTGAGAACTATCCCCATTTGACCAAAGGGAATAAGATGATCACAAAAAGGGTGCAAGCACTTCACTCCGTACTGCATACATCTAATAAAATGCGATCATGCCAGGTCATGCAGAGATGTCATGCCATGGTCACATTACCATCAGGAAGTCTCAGTGTGACTGCAGCTGTCATGTGCCCTGTCCAAACTGGCCACCCTGTGTAGGCACAGCATGAAATGCTACTTTACCACTTTGCATCCCAGCTCAGAGACAAATGAGCAGGCAGTCAAATGCAGATCAAAATCCTCTTTTGAATACTCTGCCTCTTGTAATACCTCTGCTTTCTCAGAAGCAGGTACTGGATAAGACTACTCAGGCATAGCCCACAGACAGAAGAAGCAGCCAAATTATTCATTTACTTGTCCTGATTCTTATTACATTCTACCTCCAGGTACATAATCAGGCTTTTATTCACCTAACTGCTTTATCCTCTAACAAGCTATTCATCTGAAGAGTTTGCACTGCAGGATTTCCCCTGTAAGGATCTTTCTTTGTTATGTTCAAGATAGAATTCACTGCCTCAGTGCCATGCTTTTGCTCATTAAAAATAATTTCCCAGTGAGTTTGGTTCCAGTAGCTCTTCAGTCATATTAAAGACCCTGTTGCAGCATTAGCTCCAGAAAGCATGTTGAAGACCAGCAGGGAAAATGAAAGGAAGAGGAGAAAACAAGAAGCTGGAAGGACAAGATTGGTTACTGACAAATGTAAAGCAAGCCCAGATGTGCTGCTGCCCACTGGGGCAGAGATTCCAGCAGCCCTGGGAAATGTGTTTCACCAGTCAGACTGTGTCCTCACAGGAGATCTCCCCTAACCCAGATTCAGCTCTCTGTATTTTTCTCTCCTGTTTCACTCTCTTCCCCACTCCCTCCCCCTCTATGCCTTCTTTGTTTTTTTTTTTCTTTTAGTACTATAACTCCAGTGCTCCCTAGAGATGTTTTGGAGTTTGTTTTCCAAACATAGACTCTTTCTAGTTTTGTGGAAATTTGGTACAGGGAAAGATTACAGCAGCAAACACACTAACACAAGCCAGTAAAATGGCATATGTCAAGGCCAGTAAGTTTACATCAGCTCTTTCACTTTCACAGCAGGCAGCTCCCTCACCAGAAAGT
The DNA here is from genome assembly GCF_026119805.1 of Tympanuchus pallidicinctus. Taxonomy (NCBI): domain Eukaryota; kingdom Metazoa; phylum Chordata; class Aves; order Galliformes; family Phasianidae; genus Tympanuchus; species Tympanuchus pallidicinctus. The sequence continues at coordinate 39,306,211 of NW_026294747.1, read as the reverse complement.
TTTATATGGGTAGTGTAGGGCATACCTGCCACAGCCTCTATGTTACAATATGTAACACAAATTGACAGCTTTCACTGTATCTCTGCTTTCACATAAGTAAGAGAGATGACAGAGTCCGGCGATAAAGAAAAATTATTTCAAGATACAAAGCACGTTAATCTCCCTCTTTTTGTGATTTAATCACAGGTACTAGTTGATGATCTATTGCTAATATACCACGTAAATAATGAGTCACATTAGTCAATGAAGCATCAACTCAGACAAATACAGGAAGCAGTATTGTACTACTTTTCATCAAGTGGGCCAATTTTACCTCCAATACAAATTGGAAGCCTTCCTAAGGCTTCTTCTCAGTCAAATACAATCTGTTCAAAACCAAACCAAACAAAACAGAACTAACAAAATACAGCAACCTCTAAGTCCCTTAGCACAAAAGCGTTGACTGCTTCAGGGGACTCAGGATAGTATAATGCCATCTTCTTCTCTTCAGTAGGTAGAACTGGAGAAATGGGGCAGCCTGTCATGGCACTGCTGGACACAGAAAAGATAGTATGACTGGCCGCTGTTCAGCCTAAGAAAATCACTAAAAGATCCAAAAACAGCTTTCCTTGCTTTGAGAGAGAACGTTGCTCTAACCCTAAGAATCAGCGTAATGGAAGCTGCAGCGCCTGAAGTGAAACTGGGAGACATAAAACCACTGGCTCATAGCACAGAGGGAGGCTTTCTAGACCTTCTCTATCTTTAATCTTACTGAACAGAGCTGCCCCACTCACTGTGATCATGTAATCTGCTAGGACTACAAGAGAATATAAACTGGGGTCTCAAGGCCTGAGTGGCTCACATCTCTTTCACTAGTGCCTGTCTACTTTATTCCTCTGCTGCACCACAAGAAGCCTTTGATTTGTCTCTAGCTTCTGCTACTCTGGTACTGCTAGGTGAGAAGTGGCTCTTCCACCTACACTGATGCCCTCAGGAAATACTGCAGACTGGTTTATCTCAGATGTCCACTGACTGGTATAACTGGGTTGTTTCACAGTGAAGCAAGAAAGGAGAACCAAGTGTCCAAAAACATTACCGAAAGGAGAAAATGTAAACAAAATCTAAGACTTGAAGTAAAAATCTTAGATACTCTCCTTTCTTCTAAAATCTCACCTGTAATCTGTCAGCACGACAGCTGGTGTGGGAGCACAGAACATACTGGGAGAACTGTCCTCCTCAGACTTGTCCAAGGGGTAGTGATGGTAACGTTCAGAGAGAATCTTCCACTAGAAAGGGGAAATAGTAGATTTTCCATTCAACAAAACATGGAATTAAAGCAAAGAGAATATAAAATGCTGAAGCCAGAATCAAAGAGAAAGCAGAGGCTGAGCTGAGGGCATGGCCTGGCCAGTAACTCTCTCCTAGAAGTTGTGTTTTATAAAGCAGTTAAAAGAAAAATCTGCAGACTGTCAAACAGAACAGACATCCCCAGAACTGTGGAAAAATTTCAGAGGGAAAATGCTGGAAACACCTTTTCTTTAAACAAATAGGTAGAATCTGTGCTGTGTTGTGCATGCATCAGAGTGTTTGCCACCAAATCTAGAGTACAGTTAAGCTATTGCAGTCTGTCAACAAAAAGACTGGTTATTACCTTAAAACCTGCAACAGCAAATTGAGATTAATTCCAATAAGAGACCATTACAACTCCAGGACCCAGATTTAAGCCAATATAGATGAAAGTTAGTTTGACAAATCCAGTCTTTTGTTAGTTCGGTGAAAGAAAGGTCGTTATCAGTGACTAATCTGAACAGTCTCTTAGGGAAATGTAGAACTTAATTACCCTGGTGTACTATTCAATGACTTCCCTAGACATACCACACACTGAAAGAAACTTGACAATGTGGGTGCTGCAAAGTTTGTGTCATTACAAGCTTGGGAAAGGCATGTTAGTAATGAATTTGATTCCTCTCTCCCTCTTTCCCAAAGTGCATTAGCTACTATGGAAATAGTACCATCAGAACAGGCAGGGCAACCATATCAACTCCATGCTTATACTAAATCGTGCACCTCCTATCCAGAGCTCTAGCTAGGCCTATGGCATATTAACTAGTGTCATATTAACTAGTCCAGGTCCACCACAAGTGGTCTGAGAAATGTTTCTCTATACAGAGAATGTAAATGACAGAAACATTAATTTCCTTACTCTTGATTTATAGTAAGTTTCTTACACGCTATAATGCGAAGAAGACAGCAAACTGTGCATCACACACTGTTGCACCAAATAACAATGTGGTTTTCAGTTAAGGAAGCTTAAGGAATACCTTCCTGCTCCAAAAATTTAAGAATCCTTCTCATGAATTACAGTAGCACTATAGTTCATTTAATTTTGTTTCTTGCAGTTCTGCTTTTGAAAGGATGCTACAATAGATGCTACCTCAGCTGGATTAAGAGACTCACAGAGCAGCCAGACTTTTACATCATTTGATGTAAACATCATGAACATCATTTACCAAAGAAGATTGACATACAAATACAACCAAAATCAAACTTTCTTTAACAAAATAGCTAATTTCTAATCTCTATCGTATTACATATTCTCAATTAAAATTTTTAGAGAAGAGCAATGAAACAAGAACTACCCTGCTCAGTTATATCTTTTTCTGTATCTCAAAGCAGTAACTACCAAATGTTTGCAGCAAGATGTAACCAATTCATTTCAATCCTATTGCAATGTAACTTGCATTTTTAAATTCTTCCTGATCTCAGTCTCCGATCATGTGATTTGGTAAAGCTTAAAAGGATCTGAAATATTCACCAAATTTTAAATCATTTTGAAAGCTGTGAAATAATAAATAATAATAAAAAAATAACATAGTTTTCCAACAGGAATGTACTTGTGATCTATTTACCTTCCCCAGTTTTTCTTGGCCTGCATTTATTTAATAAATGAAGCGTAAGTTTTGTGCCATCATAAGGAAAGCAACAGTCTCAACCTCTTGTGAAAGCCAATAAGTGAAATACCTTTGCCTTAACAACCATTGGGGAGGCCAAAACAGTTGAGAAATCTCTGCAAAACTTCTAAGAAAAAAAAAAAAAAGGTAAAATTTAACTTATTAACTTATGCAATGATAACTGTTGGCCTTGGCACTCAATTTCCAAAATCGTTTTTGTTCTTTTTGCAAGAAGCAAAAACTGCCATCAGCATTTCAATGAAGAACAGGCAGGTCTCCATTTCCCAATACATATCCCAATACAAAGCAACATCTTTGTTGCTGAAAAGAGCCCGATTTCTCTTTTTCTTTGAAATAGGGTTAGGGTTGCAATTATCTCAAATTAGATATTAGTAAATTACCCATAGTAAATTAGGCCTGACTATATGAAATTGCTACTCAGTTGAAGTAAGCTTGGAAAATGAATGGAGGAATACAACGTAAATATTAACATTAAACAAACTGCAGCTGCATTTGTCAGAATATGTGATAACACAAAGTACAACTAGCCACAGCAAAATGGGCTTGTGTATGATTTGCTTTTTTCTTCACAGCTAGAAAATTTCAAATGCTAAAAAAACCTCTGATATCAGTAACTAAAGATATTTTAGCATGCTTTTTCCACACCTTACAATCAGATCCACAAACTTGAAAAGTTTCTGTAGCAGTGATGCCTATTTTGAAGATGTTTCCACGTTCTAATAATTTAATCTCCAATAGATGAGCATTATGCAGCCATGTGGCAGTATTTGCACTTCACTCTGCATGGATAAGGCAGTATTCTGATGTATGAATGCTGCAGGTTGGCCTTTCAAGATAGATAATCTGGGACAGCCCTGCAGCAAAAGTAGAATGAGTACTTCTACATCTGTCTACGTCTCTCCATGTCTTATTCCTATGTGGTGCCCACAGTTTTTGAGAATAAAGTCTGCAGAGATAATGATTGCGATTTGGAAGATCTCTCTTTATTTCCCTTTCCAAGCTGACTTGCTGAGGTGGCACTAATTACAGACCAAGACTTCAGTTCAGGGGTCCTCATGATCAGAGCTGCCTGCTCCTGAAGCTTAATTCTCTGCTTCTTGACCTTGGAACAGCAGGGACAAGGGAAAAGAAGGAACACATCCGACAGTTGTTGCAATGAGGATGGCAAAGTGGCCTCAGGGTTTAGGACACAGATCTTGTCCTCAGCTCTATTTTATGCTGGATGTCAGCTATGGACATCTCACACAACCTTTCCGTAGACTTGAGTTTCTGTGTCTCTTAATGGGGATGATAACTGCTTTGAGATATTTGGAAGACAAGAAATTGAAGAAATTCTTGCAGCATTTCATTATTAAATATAGGACTAGACAAACACCTCCAAATTTTGTTATTATTCAGATAGATAAATATAGAGCTGGTTGCACTGAGTCCCTTCTGTGTTTTCCTTCTGTGAATGTTATAGCAAGTGACAAGCAATGTGGAATGAGGAAAAAAAAAAAAAGAGGTAAAAGGAACAATTTTAAACTTGTATAAGAAACTGTTTACAGAAAATTAATTTTGACTGTGTTAGCTAATTTGCATTTGAGGCCTGACTTTAAAAGCTACAGCTGTCATATAGAAAAAAACACAATGTGATTTTACAGTAAAAGTAATAAAAAGCCGATTCTAAAGTCTGCTGAACTCTCCTATATTCAAATCCCTGAATAGCTTCCTCTTATATGACACCTGAAGAATCTTATTTCTCTTCAAGAAATTGGTGCTGTATTTTTATTTTCCTATACACAACACACTTCCACAGGAAACTAAAAATAGAGATTTGCACCAAATTGTGCTATTACTGGCCAGGAGTCACCGCTATGATACAAACTGAGCAGGGCAGTCAAATCCTAAAAGCTTAAGCAGAATAGCATAAATTGAAGAAAGAAATGGGTCTAATTGTCCATAAAGAAGATGAGGAGGCAGCATCTCTACAAAAAGGGTAAGGTAAGAGTATTTTTGCTGACAAACTTAGCCTTTCAAGTGCACAGAGCCAGAACCATGGAGTCAACAGGAGGTCTTCCTTTCTGCCATCATTAAGCACCGAGTGCAGCTCCATCACAACCAGCCCAACTGAAAGGCCCACACCCAAGACAGTTCTAATGACCAGAGAAAGGCACAGAAGACTTCATCTCCAGACAAAACAGAATCAAACTTCTGAGCAATGTTCTTTTGGTTTGGGCCCCTCCGCTTCATCTGTGCTTACTGCTTATGACACAGAAGTAAATGGATAAACACATGGCTAAATTCTGAAGTCTTGAGACAACTTCAAAAGACCATTGTAAACCATTGCAGGGAGATCTTCTCCTACTCTTCACTAACAGATCTAAAATATGCCCAGTAGGACTGAAAGAAGATTTATCACTGAAAAAGATCAACCTTCAAAGCATTCTATATCAATGAAGACAGATTAACATCAACATACTGAGATGACTGGAAACTATGTTGCAATAACTCAAGAAGTACTGCCTAATGTTACCTCTCTTTTCTGGTTTGGGGGGACCTTGTAGATACTAAAATAAAACAATAGAAAGCCTGTGAGAAGAGCCTAGAAGAAAAGATACATTAGCATAAAACATCATTTTGTACAGAATAGCCAGAAAATGACAAAAAGTTCAGGAATGAACACAGAAGAACTCCTGTGTTTTATTCCTGGATCTGCTACACTTTTAACAACTCACCTTCACTACATCACTTACAAGTTTCTTGCACCTCCTATTCCTAGTTCATAATAGGGATAAAGATACTTTTTGAGGTGTTGGAGTTGTATAGATAAGAAGTGTTACACCTAAGAAGAGTTTTACAATTACTGTTATTCCATTGGGCTTACACTTAACAATCAACTCAGAAGTCCTTCTTAGGAATACTGCAGGTAGAACTTGATTATGATCTCGCAAATGCTCATTTAATGACAGCTTGTTTGGTGCATCACACTGGCATTTCATGACATTTTGCACTTTTACTCTTTATTGTGTCATTTGATTAGAATGAGCCTTTGTAAATACAAACAGAAGCAATCTTATAACAGTTATTACTTCCAAATTAAAAGAAAAAAAAATTTCTTCTTATTGGCAAAGATATGTGTGTGTATATACATATACTTCACATATATATAATATATATAGTATATAATATATATATTATTTATATTGTAATATATTGTATATATAAAAATATATTATAATATAATAATGATAATTATATATATGTATGTATGTACGTATATATTATATATATATATTTTTTTTAATCTCTGAGCATTTCCAATCTGTAGTAACCAAAAAAACACTGTAGCATGATAATGCTGCCCTGGTGGCTGCTGCTTGAAGAAGCCAACTCCTACCCAACACAACATCCTTAATGATTACTGACAAGCTCTGTCATTTTTACTATATAAAAATACATTATAATATGTTTTTCTATAATAATATGTAGTGCCATATGACAGTACAGCAATATGTAATATTAGAAATAAAATTAATACTCCTGACTTCTACTGTGGCATGAGAATCATTTGGAGATGTAGCATTACCACAGAATATTGCAAAACAGTAAGTTTTGTAGTAAGATGGTTAATAAAAATGACAAAGACAAGCTCGGTATCAAAGCTGCTTTCCATTTATACATGGGGCCTCATCTAGTCAGCTAGAAAATAACACTCCCCTTCCGTATCGTCTGATTAACACATACTAGCAGCTGTACCAGAGAAGCATGGGCTTAGCACACTACTCTGACTACGTCAAAATCTACTCAGAGCTGCTAATAACAAAGACATAAATCCTGTTCTGTATTACACAGATACTGCCTTCATCATCAGAATCGCTGAGCATTCAAAGTGAAATGCTACATTCTTCTTTTCTTAAATTTCTTCTTTTAACGATAGGATTTCTTCTAGGTATTTTCTAAAGTAACAAAGCTCCCACAGACCAAGTGTTCATTATTGTCACAATTTCAGAAAGGTTGTGGTCACAGCATATTGTGTTGGTCAGAACAGTCACCTTTATCTATGTTGTCCCTGACTGCTGATCATCTCTGCCTGTTATCTTATTTTTAAAATGGAATCTCCTTGGGAAAAGGATCACATCTTTGTAACATTTACCCACAGACTAATATAAGACAGCTGCAATACAAGTAAAGAAAAAGCTGTCAAGAATGAACAGAAGCACAGAGGGCTTAACTGGCCAGTGATAGAAATGATCTTTAAAACCCAGAGATGCCTGGCTTCAGGTACTGTACAGAAGGTTCAATTTCTCAATAATAAAGTTTGCATTTCAGAGTGAAGAGCTTTGGAACAAACACTGCTGGCATTTGTCCATCTAGGAGGTACCAACAGTGTATTATATAAGGACCAAAGATAAAATTAGATTGAGAACAATGTGTAGCATCTTCTAGAGCACAATGACTCACATCCACACAAGAGACTGTCAAGCTGGAACACAGTCACATAGAGTGTAAAAACAAGGGCACAGTTGAAAGTACGTCTCTATATTCTTTTGCAGAAAACATGGAAAAGACTGCAGAGCTAGAGACGTGCTAGTGCTCTCCGGCTTATTGATTCCACAGGCCACAGAAATTTATAGACAAATAATATCCCCACCTTATTCCCTGCACTCTGAAAACCACCATGCAGAAAGAATTCACAGGGGAAATGATGACAAAACGAAGTATCCCTAAGAGTAGTCTCAAGATAACCTGTTTGGAAGATAAAACCTATTCCTGTAAATAGCATGGCATTTCCATGCTGCTTTCTTTGTATATCTTAGCTTGGCAGAGCCTGGGAAATGTAGGATTCTGTACAACTCTTCCACTCAGGAATAGCATATCATTTCCACTGTGGTACACACAAAGTGAGTGAGATGAGTAGATGTTTGCAACCATCCCATCATTTCAACAAAGTAAGCACTATTGTTTAACCTCATTTCAACTCTTTCTCCATCCCAGTAATTGTTGCTCAGACTTTCTCATCAACCAGTGTAATCAGAGTAAGGAAAGATCACAATTACTTTCCAGTCTGATACTAGCAACTTGAGTCCACAACCACTGCTGTTTTTACAACTCACCAGAAAACATTCCTTGAAACAACTGCTGAGTCCTGACTAATGTCAGTGCCTACAGCAAATACTGTTAGGAACCACCTCCTGAGCACTGTCAACACCTTTGAGTGAATGTGTTCAAAATATGTTTCCCAAATTCTGTCAAGAACTATCAAAAGATGGGGTCCAGTGCTAATACCCAATTGCTATCACCATGAAACAGCAGGTAAAGGCACCTCCTGACAGGTGTTGACTCCAGATAGACAAATTACTTGTCTTCATCCGTGATACCTAGGCTAGCAGAGATTGCCTAGAACATGAGAACTATGGCACTGCATACCAATAAATGAGAATGATTCATCCATTTTGTCCAAGAGTTAATAAAAAATTACTAAAACTACCACAACTAACACATCATGGATCTTACTGATATGAGATTTACTCTGCATCATGTTCAGCTGAAATTTCCACAAGATTTCTCTTTTTCCTCATTATACCTTTATTGCTATGGCTCACTGTAAGCAACACTTCTCACTTCTCAATTTTCAATAATTATCTCATCCATACTTAGTCACAAGTTGACTCAAGTTATACATATTTAGTTTGTTCATATGAATTCACATGCAACTGTTTGACTCCCTTAGGAGATGTGAAAAGCAAGCTGTGCTTTTACAGAAAGGAGAAGAGCGACAGATTGTCCCTCAATGTGTGTGTGTATATATATATATACACACACATACAGTGTATGTTCTGGCACATGGTAAGGGTGTATTTACTGTATGAGGCCATATGCTTGAAGAATTAGAACAGAGAAAAAAAACAGTTTCTGAATGTTGTATGTCTACTTTACATATTGTCAAATAGATTCTAAATATATGGGAAACAGTTCACGAGATTTCACAACATAATCCATACAGGATATGCAATCTTATATATGTGTTCAGGAGTCAGATTTACAAGGAAAGAAGGTGCAGCACTTCCCCTTATCTGTATGAAGATGTACCACTGCTTCTATCTCTTTGCTTTCTAAAATACTTCTCTCAAAACTAAGTAAGCTAAATGTAATTGAAGTATTAACATATTCCTTGCATTATCTGGATTTACTGGACTTAATTTTGATCAACTCAGTGATCTCTGCACCACACCGCATCAAATATACAAATATGTCCAGAGCAAACACATAGGCTCACTCAATGGATAAAACCAGTGTGAGTTAGAAGGCTTTCAATTAACAGAAAATGGCATAAGACAAAGAATCAGCTGAGAGCTGTAAACTGAAGCCAGATCAATTCTGATGAGAAATGGGGTTCACTATCCCCCACGGCAAGGCTGAATAATCATTTAAACTACCAAGGAAAGATCTTCCAACTTCAAATATCTTAAAGCCCAGATTGGATGTTCTTCTGCAGGTTTTTACTTTACTGACACAAGATACAAGATAGTTCCAGTGCTATGAAATTCCAGTGTCAGCTTTGTAGTGAAGGTCAGATTCTTTCTGGCCTTAAAATCTAGGAACCTATTACAGCAATATTGAATTTTATCAGCTAAAAAGTAAACAAGAGTGTCTGTCCATGGGTTCTTTTTACATTTTTTCTCATTTTACTCACTCGTTTTGCATATCTCCAGTTGCTACTGGAAAGAACCTAAACTAATGCCAAAAATAACTGAATGACCACAAAGAAGAAACAATGAACATTAACTGAAACAAAATGCCACGGAATAGTAGGTACTGAATAAACTAGACTTTTCCACAAATTAATTCAAATAAAACTAACCTCAGGCTCCCCTCAACACCTATTAAAAATAGTAAATATTTTCCAGTTTTCAGTAACACTGCAAAATGATCTGGCACTAGAAAGGGTTTCTTTCAGTTTTAGAAAATGTAGCTATACTTATAAACAGAATAAATTTAAATATTCACAAAAAGTAACTAGCACTTATGTTTTCATACCTTTTGTTGCCCGTGGTTTTGTTGGATTAGAAGCTTCTTTTATTCCATTCTGTGATTAGGAGGGAGAATTGTCCATGCTATTTGACACTTCCTCCATCCCACCAGTGTTTAAGAGGAAAGAGAGGAGACTAGTCATTCAGAAGCAACAGTTTAAAAGTAATGGCCACAATGAATGCATTTATGTCTATTTATTTATGTCAACTCTTGCCTTGTGGACTTATCATTAAAACAAGACTTGGGGCAATGGCTGTTCTGGGGAAATTCAAGACAGGAATTTGATCTTCTCTTTAGGCTTCTTAGCTTTATAGATAATAAGACATATTCTTCTCCGCAGTATCTTCTCTGGCACCTTCTAACTGGATTACACAGTGATTACATAGATTACACAGTTGTCATTGCAAAATGACCAGCTCTCTGATTATGTTAAGTTATTGTATTAAATTAACAGTTGTGAATAATTCAAGATTACTAAAAGCCATGTTAGTCTAGCAAAAAATGTGGGAATTAATGACTTCACTCAGCATCAAATCACGATCTCTTCAAAAATGTTTCCAAACCACAGATGCCTTAATAGGTGATCTTAAAAATAAGATTCCTCAAAAATAACATATTTGAAGCTCTGGTGCTTTCATGGAAACCTTATCTACTGCTGTGTTGACACTAGAGATCACTTACACAATATATCTCCTAATATTTCAGATAGCTTCTGCCCACAGTGTACTTCTGTAGTCTTGAAAAATGTAACTTCCTGTTCTAAACTGGCCACTGATTCTTTATGAAACACAATGACTATTCCAATTTCAGTACTGCAGTTTCTCTTGCTATTAACTAGGAATGCAATGTTTTCAGTTTCTTCCTCAGAGGCCTTCTGAGGATTAATTCTCAGATGACTTGAAGTGCTTTGATATTCACATGGAAACTATGAATGACTAGCAGATGTTGTTAACACACTGAAAATTTCTTACATTTCAAAATCTAACATACTATATGAAAGAATAATAGAAAAACACCTCTTATTTTCTATAGCAGATCTCAAATTGAGGATTGATTTTAACCAAGTTTCTTTTAACTTTATTGGGCAAGGAAAGAAGATGAAAGCAGGAGGTAGAAATGAACTGGAAATTCACACAGAACCTCTTATCTGTCTTATTAATAACCACTTCAGATCTGCACCACTGACTGTTATTAACTATTATTAACTATTATTAGGACACTTTACCCCACTGGTTTGAAGCTTTTCTCCTACTGTGCTGAGCAACCATGGTGTCCAGTCAGCCCATGCATATGTAGGACTCAACACGTAACGTGAAACAAACAGCAACAGTAACAGGACAAAAGGGCCTTTGACAGAGAAAGATTGATGGTGGCAAACAGAGAAGTGTCACAAAGCCAACCTCACGCTTGCCAAACTCCAAAGGCACATTTGTCATCTGTGGCACTTTCTCCCTGGTGCAGGCTGCTTGTCAAAGGGACTAGTGCGAGTGTTCAGCAGGCGAGGAGACGTGGAGGTGAAGAAGTGAAGACATCATTCTTCATTACACACTTCAGAAAGGGGGAAAGGAAAATAAGAAAGAGTCGACTACAGTACAGTCTTGATTAATTACCAGACTTGGCAGTGACAATGAAAGCAAGAGAGGGAAGAATTTTATTGCTATATACACTGAGTGCAAACACAATTTCTCCAAGAACCATCAGCTAAATGAAGCAAGAATTAGCACTCAGACTTGAAGGCTGAAAACATAGACCCACAGAGATGTCCAGCTCCACACACAGCTGCTCTAGGTCTCAGGCCTTTGAGTGGACAAATCTTGTGGACTGCCAGCAACTTTGGCCTTCACTATAAACAGTACAAGTCCCATGTAGAGACAATGAAATTCTGATGTGTAAAACTGAAATGGCTACAAAGAAGATTAAAAGACATTTAATGTGTTATTTACATACAACTCTGATGTTTTTACTCAGACTGATCTCTTTCCTAATTTCAACAAAGACTTTGTTTGGAAAACCTACCTGTACAGCCAAAGCTGTCAGTAACTGGTCTCTCCTTAGATACTATTAAAAGCAATTTGGAATGCAAATATGCTAGAAAAGCTACTCATAGCAAATGCCTGTTATGGCTCTCATATTGTGCACAGCTAGTCTTCAAAAAAAAATGCTAGTTTTTTTTTTCCTCATTACAAATGTAAACTCAACCTGTGATCTGAAGTTTTCACCTTTCCAGCTTATACATCATCTGAAATCAATTTTTGACTTTTTAAACAACTACATAAAATGTGCAAAACCCGAAGGAAGATGTATATTTTTTCTCTCAAAATCGTGCCAACTTTAGTAAGAGTGAAAAATATTTCAAATGCACCTTTATCTATGCATCTCTCAGCTCCAAGTCTGAATAAATTATGAATTGTTTCCCGTATTATGTATTTGAGTAAAGGGACTTGAAATCATATCCATTAGGTCTCAATCACAGAGGCAGTTACTGGAAACCACTTCTCCCAGGTACATTAGTAGTAAAATTGCTTTCAACAGTGATTGAGTAGGATTAGACCAACCAATGACAATCACAGGTAAACAACTGGTCATTTCCCCAGTACATAACAAAGCCCAAATATCTAGAGGTCTAGTGCTGTTGAAGAGTTCTCTCTAAGTATGTATCTCTCTAGCATTAAAAATAATGGACTCAGAGATAGAAGCCCTGGTCTATGAACTATATATTTTCACAACCCTGGAACAAGGAAAATTTTCTGAATTACATGGTCTGGATGGGGGTAGTTTACCCACAAGTGTAGCCTCTCCAGTTCTCCCCTCTCCTATCAATAGATCCAGAGAGCTTGGACAACAGAAAATTACACAGGTATGCAATGCAAGTACACTTTTTTTTTTTTTTTTTTTTTTTTTTTCCAGGAAGAATTAGTCCATTTCAGAGTAAAGGCAAACTTCTTTCTGAAGCTTTGTAAATCATTACTGTCAGCACCATTTTCATGTAAAATTACAGTACCTGTTTTATTAGAATTTCTCACAAAGCAAAATCCAAGTGCAAAATTCTGAGAAGGAAGTAAATTTTTGTGCATTTTTATAATTTTTCCTAGTTCTAAATTACAGCTTAAGGTGCAGAAAAGACGTAGTACTACCAGGAACCTATCTTTTCTCTGACACACCTTATTCATTGATCCTTTGCAATGGAAGCTAGTTCTTGAAAGACCACTCTACTTCAAATTCATTATTCATGGTCAGTGGTTCCCAGTCCCTCCCTAGAACTGAGGCCTCAGCACAGCTCTGAAGATCTGCATCATCCTACCCCCCTGCCATCAACTCCACTGAAAGCACACAGATATGTTCTCAAACAAATAAAAAGAAATACACCTTCAAATCCTGAATGGGTTTCCCCTTAACTCTTCCCTGCAGATATCCATATGCTGCCTTTTCCACCTAAGTCTCCAAGTCACCACCACAATCCCTCTTGCTGTCCTGCCAATGAAGCCTTGACAACAAATTTCCTCTTACATCATAATACCATCAGCCATTATGAGTGACATCACAACTCTTGGCTTGAACATACAAACTACCTTCAGTTTCAGTTTTGGACAAGATGTAATAAGTTCTTCCCTTGTCTGATGCACTGTACATTTGTATATAACTTCTATCAGCTGGAATAAGAAACTCTCAGCTGTGTCATAACTCCTCTCCCTAGATGCTGATTCTCTGTTAGATCAAGCATTAAGACATGTATTTTGAATTTGTACATAACAAAATATATGGTTTCTGCCTCGCCAATCTTAGGGTCTAAATCCCATTCTTGCTATTACTGCAGAACCCTGAGATGGACAAACCACTCAGGAGAGCACTAGTCTCTGGCTGCAGATCTGTTGTACTTCTCTGTTCAAATAAAACAGACCCAGACCTTTTTTTGAGTGCTTGGTCAGAAGCTGTCACAGTATAGCTTAAGAAAGGATGGGATTTCTATGGGTTTTATACATAGGTTGCTCCATACGTAATGCTGCCTATTTATTTCTGTGGAAACTACAAAGAATACAACCACACTAATTGATAGAGCAAATGCTCAGCTACAAAACACTATTGTTCTGCACAGTTACCACCATCGGCTATGTGTTTTCACCAGTGATGAACAAGAGCCTGCACACTATGCTCATAAAAATGTCCACCATGGAAGGTGAACAACTGCCATTGTCACCCCTGCTGAAACACACCACCCACCACCTCCCTGTGCTTATACTCACTATTTGCTCCATAAACCTGCAGTCAATGAATGCCAGTGAGTGCAATTTTTTCTGTGTGGAGGAATTCAACGACACATCCACATTATCATTTCAGAATCCATTTTGTCAAATTGTCTCTCTGCTGCCATCTGTCACACAGCAACAATATATAATGAAATACTGACAGGAAAGTTTAGCCTCTACTGCCATACCACCAACACCCACTTCTCACATCGTGAGCAAATTTAATGAAGTAGAAGGTACTACTTTCAAAACAATGCTCATAGAAAAGGTTAAAAGTATTTCCATATCAGAAATAACATATATAAACTTCTGCAAAAATACTGCGTGGATCTTGGCTATCCCTTAGTTCTGGTGTGTAAAGAGAATGATCTCCCTGTAGCATGCTTACCTGCAGCTCTATCGTGTAGAAAGCACATAAATCTGTATTCTTTCTACCAGGTGCCAAACACCAGGAGACAGAAAGAGAAATGCATCCCCCTAGGTTCAATATCTGCAAAAGCAGCACCAAAGTCTTGTTGCTTAGTGTGTGTTCAGCTGTATTTCCTCATTCTGCATAGGCTGGTAAAAAGTATGGATCAGATGCTTAATGTTTTTAACAGCCACCTAACAGTACAATCAATACTGCCAAATGCCATGGGCTATCCCTTGTTAATGCCCTCACATTAGGGGTATCTCTGATTTAAGATATATTTAATGGCTTCCAGTATTTGATCTATACACTTCACTTGTCTAAATGGAAAGAAACAAATATCTTTTGACACTGCAAAAAATATACATGGGTTGTGCAACTATAGAAGAAGCAGAGTATGAACATCAGGGCAGTGGCTGCAGATTAGAGTCATATTCATCGCTGTTCTCGGCTCTAATTAACAGACAAAATCACAAAGATCTAGCATAGAAGTGGGAGTGAAAGTCAGGAAATCAGAGAATGAGAACAAGGACAAGAGCAACTTTCATGTGACTTCTCACATTTAAGGAGTGATTTGGGGTGCCATAAATATGAGAACTGCAGGAAGGCTCTGATTTTTCCTATCTGGGGATTGTGCAAAAAAAAGAAAAAAAAAAAGGCACAGGTTTTCCTTCTCTGGGACTTGAGAAAAACCCACTCCTCTCCTGTCTTAATACTGTATCACACAACATAAAGGTATTTCTGTAGGATGACATATGGTAGTACCAAGTGAATATGCAACTACATGGGGATACTGTTAGGCCTCCTGTGATGAGCTGATGGTGTGACTGATTAGCACAGGCACTCATTGTCCTGCTGCATAAACATGGAGATGGAACCACACAAATAATATTCAATAGATCCAATTCCTTAGAATTACACAATAGGCATTGTGCATGTGTCTATGCGTGTGCATGTGTGTAAACAAATATGTGTAGACACACACATACACACAAGACATACAGTCTCTACTTAACATTCATGAACTAATTACAGCCTTGACAGGTCTGTCTTGATCCAGATAAACTGCACAGTCAAAACCTAAGTTTTCTACAGATGCACCTCCAGATTGTTACATTTGTGGCCACATCTCAGCAAAAATCATTCTTCACTAAAGGATGACATGCAGCATCCACATGCTTTAGAGAGTTTTGTTATTATGACTATATCATAGCAGCTTATCCTATGTTTCCATTCCTGGGGTCTCTAAGGAAATTTCTTTGCACCTTGTTGCACCTTGTTAATGCTGAATTTTAGATTCCACTATGACAGACACCAGGCTTTGCGTTTCCACAGGGGTTTCTCTTCTCTGCTTTATCAACCAGCACAGACTTTGCTTGACAAAACAACTCTGATGAGCAGATAAGACATTGCTCCTCCCCGCAGTTTGGCCTACCTATTACCTTATCTTAGATCAAAAATTTTATTCCATATACAGTGGCAGCCTTATGCAATGGCTTCTTCCCATTTAAGTAAATCTTTCACATTCCACATTTTAATCATGAACTATTCAGTAATATAATGATCTCTGCCCTGTGAAAAACAAGGGGACAGGAACCTGAGAGGCCCTTGCCTCTAAGAGTGGTATACTGTGCTCAGAAATGCATACAGGGATTTCTTCTAATATACTATCAGCTGTAACTCGGTAGATACTTCTGTTTCACCTCTGACTCTATCAGTCTCATTTCTTTCCAGTTCACACATTTCCCGTTCCCTTTCCCTTAAGGAAAGAAGAACACAGGACAGGGATGGTAGAGAGAAGGAAGAGGAAGGCAGTCCATGCTGCTTGTTTGTCATAGCAGAAGAAAGATGTGCAGAGGATGGAGTAAGGCTCAAGCTATAATCCAATAGTCACAGCTCAGGGAGAAAAGCACTTTGAGGAGTGTAACATATTTGGAATGTGATTTTCACTCAATAACCAGATTTTCTTTCATATTCTCTTCCTTTGCCTGGTTTTCTCTTCCCATCCTGTAGCACATGGGAATATTTTCCTTCTGTTATTAAAGTGGAGTTTTTTTCTCACATGTTCTCACCAATGGAAGAAAGGGAAAGGAAGGGCAGGGCAGGGCAGGGAAGGGAAAGGAGGGGAAAGGAGGGGAAAGGAGGGAAAAGGAGGGAAAAGGAGGGAAGAGGAGAGAAAAGGAGAAGAAAAGAAGCCTTCTCTTCAAATCCAGCTAGAGTAGCTCAGGAAAGCAGCTAAGTTGGATGAAATAGGAGACAGAAATGGAGAGCTTCTAGCTTTGCCCTTCCCTTCGGATTTGCTGTGTGATTTTACATTTTGCAGTAAAAGTCCTAGGGAGAGCTTTCAGGCTGCTGTTCTGCAGGCTTTGGAAGTAAGAACTGTATTTCCTATCAGCATAACTTCCTTCCCTCATTTTAATGTTTCAAAGCCTTTAGGACTCAGCATCATCATTACTTGCTCTGTGCAAGGGGGCCTGTGGGAAAGTACAGTGAATTCAGGAACAGAAGGTAGCAGCCTGCTATTGTGCTGCACTGACAGAAGTTCAGCCAAAGGGAGGGGAAGGAAAAGACAACCCTTCTACCATCCATATGAATGACAAATACAGTCTGGTAACACAGGGTCTAGACTAGCAGTTGGGAGGTCTGGGTAAATCCAGTGGTGCCGTTCCACCACAGTGAAGTATTGATCACATTACAGCACATCTCCAAAGTTCAGTTTCTCAGTCTGTAAAATGGACATGCAGCAGCACTCTTCCACAAAGCACAAAGATCTACAGACTGTCAGATAAGTGTTAATTATTGTTAAAAATATGATTCTGTCCTAACTCCTTCAGACACACAAGCAGCAGCTTAGAAAGTGAACAGCACAATCTCAATAACGATGATCATCCCAACAGCAGTGGTGTGCTTAGCTCTGTATAAATCAGGCCTGGCAGTTTGACGAGTTGCAAGGGAGGCGATATTATGTCTCAAGAGGAATGGACAAGTGCTGACAGCTCACCAAGACTTCCTCTACGCAGACATTAAGTAGCTTTCTGCAAATGTTCAAATTCCCGTGAGAGAAAAGAACAGTGGCAAGAGAGGAAAAGAAAAACATTTTGTAAACTTTTTTTCTCAATTGTTTTGACTTCTGCTGCTGCTCCATCTCTCTCCTTAGCTCTTTTTATTACAAATTAAATAATTACTGGGCTGTAGCCCAAAACACTGAAGATTTCACATCTTGTTTGGTCTAATTATATCAGCCGGTCTGACAAAATGGTTTCATCAATGGAATTGCATTGCAAGAGCTCTGTCTAATCAATTCTTTGACACTTAATTAAGAACTCTGCTGGTCTGTGAGGATTCAGGGAAGAGGGGGGAGATGCTGGGCAGTGGAGTGGATATGCAACGTAGAGCACAGGTTGTTAAAACTCCTGGCACAAATGGACCTCTAGTTCCTTCACTGCTCTTGCTCATCTTCCAGCCTTAATATTATATCTCACACTTTATCCGTCTCTAACTACTCACTTCAGGGTTTTTTTTATTACTTTAATCTCAGCCCTGCTACCAGTAATGGCTTCAAAACCCCTCTAGGGCCTTAGATCTCCTCTCAGACAGATGTTTCCAAAGCAAGCTGCAGCTAGCTCTTCAAGCAGAAAGTGCATTGGACCTCACACACTAATCAGCCTGCAGTTCAGGCAGCATTTGGAGAGCAATCCTCCACAGAGAAGTCAGGCTGCCACTATGAGAGGAATGCCAGAGGGCCCATGTACTTCCCCTGAGTCAGCAGCCACCCTCTGCCCCAGTGTGCACATTGCCTGCAGATTCTTGCCAGCTGCAACGGAAAGCTGTCATCTGAAACACACTCCTCCAACATGTGTGAGGTGGGGATCACCTAGAGGAACAACATGTGGTCTACGTGTCCTGCAAACATGTGGCTGTGTTTCTCCAGAATGACCAGAAGTTTAAAAAGAACAAACAGATAACATCTGATCTATCACAGATCTTGCCATTCACTGCAAAGCTAACCCAATAGCACATTTTGAATAACTTTATGCCAACAAGATAAATTTAGTCTGGATCATTGCATTGTATCAGTTGGCTGTGTGCTTTGATCTAGCTCCATAGCAGAAAGTAAAACCTGGGAGCTGCTTAAAAGATACCATTTAAGAAAGCGGAATTAAAGAGAAATAAAATCAAATAATAGAAAACAACCGGTCTGTCCAAGTGAAGTTTAAAGAAAGCACATGGGAGTTGCATTCAATGATATTTCAGTTGCCAAAGCTACGTTACCAGGCTATCTCTACAGCCTGCACTTGCTGCCTCTGTCATGAAAGGCCATAGCTCAGATTATGCAAGAAATGTGAAAACGGAGGGTCTAACAAATGTATCATCTGCTGCTTTCCTGTAAGACAACAGAAAATCAGATTCAGGTCATCCTCATAATTGCAATGTCAGCATCCAAATGAAAGTGAAACAACAGTTCACAAGAATTACTGCTTCTGCATAGAAAAAAAGCATGGTACATGGAACGCTGAAGCAGTCACAAAAAACGTAATGTAGCAGCACAGAAGGGCTGTTCTTCCCAGATTACTGGCATCTGCAGGATCATGCATCTAGGGGCCCTTATTGCAGTTTTTAAAGATAGTGGGCAAGAGAGAAAAAAGCAAGAGAACCAAATAGTAACAAATAAATATATAAACTCCCTTGGGAGAGTATGTGTACATACATATCAGACTGAAGAAATTTCCTGTTCAGGTCTAAGAAAAGGTGAAACATCAGGGAGAAGAAAAGAAATGGAGATACTCTGGCATAGCCAGATTTTCATTAAAATACCTGGCTTTTCAGTAGTGGGAAAGTGGACAAGACAAAAGTGGACATGATGGAAGGCCAAATGATTTATTGCAAAGAATACAACCACTGACAGGCACTCCTTCACTCCACTCATATTTCAGAGGACCATGTGAGCAATTAATACCTTCCCATGTTGAACTCCCAAATTTCACACTTTAACGTAGCAATCTTTGGATGAAAGACAAACATTAAGAAGACAACCTTTTAAAGTTTGGGATTCAAATTTGAGAATTGCCTTTCAGGTTCATCCAATAATCAGATGCTTGTTAGGAAAGGATTCAACTAACAGGAAATGAGAAAATTTACCAGTATTTTCTCAACATCCGAAACAAAATAGCTTGTAACCCTAAATTCTTCTATTTGTTAGGTCCATTCCTGAAATGAAAATCCATGATAGTCCAAATAGAATGAAAAGATTATCTATGTTTAAAAAAAAAAATAATCCAATTGCTAAGTGAAGCATGTCTAGTTTTTATCATACAAGATGATAGCACTGACACACATTTAGGAGACTTCTTGCATCCACTGTCACAAATGGGAATGCAAAATGCTAACGGTAGTAGAGTCAATACATATACTCAATTTAAGCCACAAAAACTTTTTTTAAAAAGCCAGTCATAGTGCTCTGAACCAATACAAAACTAGAGAAAAGAAAGCAAATATCTTCCTCCAGTTCTTTGCTTCTAAAAGGGTTAACATCATTTAAGCAGCATCAAGAAGAACTGGTCTAATTTTCTCTTTGTCAGCTTTTGTCACTGTCCTTCTCCTAGCCTCAACATTGTCTGTAGGCAATCTTTTCCCTTTGTACCTCATGCTATTAGGAAATGCTTTTCTATATTCCCTTCTCACTACTGTCAAGCTTTCAAATTCCCTTTTTTTCTCCCAAGAAAACACAGTACTAACACCTCCACTTCTTTATGTTTTCTTTCACTGTCATCAGTGGAGATGGGTCAATTTACACAATGGAAAACTTTATTTATACAAGAAAATAAACAAAATGATGAAAATAACAACTGAGAAGTTCTTTTATCCACAGCTATAACAGATTTGAGCTTGTAGCTTGAAACAAATTGTGACTTTAGAGAAGAACTAGCTGACTATCTGTATCAGCTAGTAACCAAAAAACAGACCTAAAAAAATGGGAACTGGAAATTAATTAGGAACAGAATCACAAAGATCAAAAAAGCACTTTTATAAAGCTCTGTGTTGACTGCAGCCTTTTGGTGTTGCTTGACTGTCAGGAAGTTAATATTTTGTTGTAAGAAATGTGCAAAGCCTTCACATTTGTAGTTCCTTAATTTTTGGTGGTGGGTTAAAAAAAAAAGAGAGAGAGAGAGAGAGAGAGAGAGAGAGAGAGAAAGAGTGAGAGAAAAAGGTCTATTTGCTTCTTCCCAAAGAATATGATTTCAAATTTCAATTAAAATGAAATGAGCAGCACGATTATCGCTATGGAGCAGGCGCCTGGTAGCAGCAATAGGCCTCTTTCACTGCCATGGCAACCGGCCCTCATTGTCACGGCTACCTTGGCACTGCACGCATTGTCAATGTGTGAGCCTGACTGATAATACACAATCAATACCCCATAAGCAGCAAACATCATTTTCAGTCTAGAGGAAAGGAAAAAAAAAGGAAAAAAAAAGAAAAAGAAAGGGGAAAAAAAAGAAATGCCTGCACAAGAGAAAAAGAGGGCAAGAAGAACAGGGGAAGTGAGAAAAACAAAGAGAGAGAGAAGGGATACCTTCTTCTACCTAACTCTGAAACACTTTTCACAATGAGGCCTGAAACTTTTTTTTCTTTAAAACAAATAGCTGGAAAAATCCCACCAGCACGTATGAGCACCTGCTAAGTCCTTCTAATAATACATTAATAATAAATTGTTCACACCAACATTAGTAAGGCATCAGCAAAATACGACATGAACCAAGAGAACGTTTCTGCATATAATCAACAGTAATTCTGATAATGCCAAATTCTCAGGAAGAAGATGGCACTTACAGCCCAGAGCAGGAAGCTGCATGGATCATTGGGTTTTTATTTCACTGAGTATAAAAACAAATAAATAAATAATGAACAAAAAGAATATGAAGGAACAAAAAGAATATGAAGGTAAATGGAGAGTCTACTCTTCAAACATGGAGGAGAAAGTGAACTATGAGATAAGGAGAAGCAGGAGGATAAGTAAGGGAACAAAAAATCCACTTAGCATTAATACTTCAATGTTTTTGGTCATCTCATGTTCTTCAATGAACACTGTGACCCTTTACCTAATGCTTGTTTGCGGTGTGATGCAATCATGCCCATTACTAGTGTAACACGTGAATAGCAATGAAGAATAAGAAAGGACATTCAAATGACTATAAACATAGAAGTGGAAAGAAATAAATTAAAAGGGCAATGCAAAAAGAAGTGGGGAAAAAAGTGAGGGAAAAAGTTGACTTCAGTGTGAGTGACCTGCATGCACACCTGTGCAAATAGACTCAACAAAGCATACAGAACTGATACCAATGTGTTAGGTTGACATGGCCCCATGCAGTTAGAAATGTGGCCATTTTTCTCTCAGGTATAGGTCAATAGGCATTGCTTTGGAATTTTCAGGACAAGCTGAAGTATAATCCCCACACAGTGACATCAAGTGTCTTGAGTTTGAAGATACTCTATTCCCCAAAATGTCTCTAAGGATAAGTATTAGCAAATTGTGACCTCACCTGAGAAAGTGAGGGAATGGTAAGGAGCTGGATTCCTTTACTTTAGATACGGACATAGTGATCTCAGAAACTCCTTAATGAGACTGCAAACCATGACAAGAAAAGCCACAGATCACCCAGTCATGTGGAAGTTAAATGCCGGCATCTCAAATTCTTGCACACCTCTGGATGCTATAACAGGGCTGAAGACTGCTAAGAGCAATGTCCACATTCCTGTTCAGAATGGCTCAGAGAGAAGAAGCCCATGTTCTCAAAATATCTTCTTTCAGACTATTTTATTTTCTTCAGCACTTTTATATAATTCTACAAGAAACTACAAATCTACAAATTCTACAAGAAAGACATTTTGCTGGTATACAACAACTTTTAGGTTCCAAAGCAATGCAGAGGTAGCTGATGGCACAACATGAAACTGATAAGTTTAGAATTTTAATAGTAAACACATAATGAAAAGTCTTCCTAAATCTCATAAAAGAGAAAATTTGGTAATAGATCTGCTATGTGACAACAGAGAAAAAATCCCTAGGTGACTTGGATAAGCACGGGCAGATGTAAAATCATCTCATTTCATGGTTTACCCTTTCTTAAAAATCAGCATTGCATGTACTGCATCTACTGAATCCAGGCACGTACTTTTGCTTCTCACTGGTGTGCTCCTCTGGGGTATCAGAGGCAATGTTAATTAAAACAAAAGAAAAAAAAAAAAAAAAAAAAAAGCAAAAAAACCTGTAACGTGCATTCAAATAAAATATAGAAGTAAAAATATGTTCCTGAATGAGACTGTTTAGATAGACCAGCTGTACAATGCAGCTGTTGCAAATAGTTTAGCTTTCCTAAATAAAGGACTCCTGTAAATACACAGCAGCATAACTCCCAAATACAGTATCAATCATCTCCTGTGTGAAGGATAAGCGAATCATACAGATATCCCGAGTCCAGGAAGAACTCTAAATTAGTACTTTAGCAATATATTTTGCATTCCCATGCAAATAAATCTGATCAAAGAAAAGCTACCTGGAACAGCTTAAGCCCTTCTCTTTCTATTCCAAGTCTGAGGAAAAAAAAAAAAAAATGAAGGATGTAGGTCTAACTACTTCTTATCTAAAGACAACCATGGCACGTATCATGCAGCCCTGAATCTTTTATGTGCCTTTATATGCTCTTTGCTCTTCTGAAACCATATGATAGCATCTTCATAAAACATGCACTCACTAAGGAAAGATTAACTGTAACTTGCACCTTTATTTGTCAAATTCACACTGCATTAGAGATAGGATAATTGGGCCCCAGTTGCCTAACATTTATGGAACAAACCTCTGATATCAACACAGTGATTGACAGCTCCATTTGCAGAATACAAACACAGTCTGTTGGATTGTAATTTTCTAATTGTTAATGCTGAAGGTAAAAAAAAAAAACAACAAAATTAAATAACAATAAAGGACATACTTGATTAAAAAAAGGAAGAAAAAAAAGCAGTGACAGTGATTTTCTCCCTAGGGTTTCGTGAGGTCTAATAACGTTATTCTAAAGTAATACTTTAAGAAACCATAACCTCAGGCTTGCCAGGGATGTCTCTTATCAACTCCTACCATCTCAAGAACTACTTTTCAGATACTTAGTAAGCTTTCATTTTATTTTTCCTTTAAGGAATTGCTCTCCATCTTACCTTCTAACTCTCATCCTGACCAATCCTACTAAATCACAGAGTCTGAAAATGAATATAAACTCACAGCAGACGAAAGCAGCAATCTGTTCAGTTTTGGCTCTTTGTCAGATTATCTGATCTAGTCTGACTTTCAAGCTCTGTTTGAGACAACGTGTCAGCAGAAGCAATCAAAACCATTTTTTGTTTACTGTATTCTTTTTAATAATTACAGCCTTTTATCATTTTTCTAAAGACAAATGATTAACAAGATCTAATTTGTTCTATAATTAGCAGAAATAAATAAATTAAACAGTTGTTCTTTTTCTCTAAAAATAATTTTAAGAATATCTATCAAGTATATTACATAAATTCATGATACATAAGTAATTACATAACATGACCTTGTAGCTACCAAGGTTTACAGTCGTAGATGTCTCATCTGAAAGCTCAGTGCAGGACTAAGGCCTGACATACAGAAAAACATCCTCTGTCCTGACAAAAGCGTGTATATGTTACTTTTGGTATTTGGTACTTGAAATACACTGAAGAACACAAAATTCCTTCTTTGCATATTTTACAAATGTTTGGAAAAAAAATGTGAAAAGAAAATCTGCAATACATCAAAACTAACAACACTCTTGAGACCTGACAGGATGTACTAGCATGTGACAGGCTGAAAATACAACTGGAAAGAACAGGACACAAAGGAAACAGCAGTCTGACTGAAACACTGAAGCCCTTTCTGTGAACTTCCTGGGTCTAAAATGAGATCCAGACTCTAATCTGAATATTTATGGCTACTTATTTACTGTTTGTGCTACACAAAGTAAAAAGTGTAATAGCCACAGAGTGGAAAGTTAAGTTTCGTATAGAACAGAGAGAAAATTTTGCCACCAATATGCTCAGCTGGTAGCAAAGCCCCAATGAATCTCGTAAATCATTTTCTATTACAAAGGCTACCTCTTCCAAAGTGATCTAACATGCAGTTCATCTAAGCTGGCATGAGCAACACCCACCTGAAACAAGGAATCAGAGCCAGGGTTGAATGTGTCTGGATTCCTTGGGTATACAATCCCTCTTGTGCCTCATAACCTCGACCCTGTTCTTACAGCTTAGGGAAAGAGACTCCAGCATCTGATGGAAGTAATGATTTTAAGTCAAAGTTACAGCACAAGCTGCTTGTAGATGAGGCTACAAGTGATTGCAGGGGATGTTTGACAAAACCCATCTGATGGCTGGAAAGGCAAGCACACAGAAAACAGTCTGCGGCAGCAAATGCCTATAAGGCATTGAATGGCATTAAATGTGAAAACTGCTGTGAGGGAAAACGGGAGAAGTGAAAAGAAGCAATTCTTGGTCCTTCAATTAGGAAGAAAAAGACACAAAGAAACACAGAGGAGGACTGTTGAGACGCACTTTTGTTTGGAAACAAATCCCCTGGAACAGCCTCCACAGACTGATGATGGAAACTGTGCACCTTTCATAGTCACTTATAATTAGACTGGGTGTATCACTGTTGAAAGTGACATAAAGAACAAGCCTGCAGCAAATGCCAGGGGAAGGACAGAATGGTGCAGGTGTCTTATGTCTAAGGCACCTTTCACTTCACCTTTAAGTGCTTTCTAGTCTTTTTGTGTAAACTTGTTAATCCCACTATACTGGCAAAAATCCAACTTAGTAATTAGTTTCTGCCTACCCTATACTTCTTCTTGCGGCTTTGATTTATTCTAGAATTCATTATCATATCTTGCCTTAAGTGAAGTATAATATTGTGCTGCCACATTCCACTCCAGAAGTAGTTGCTAACGCACACAGAAGAGGAATGTGGTGGCTGTTTAAAAGAGCTCAGCAAACATGAAAACATATGACAGCAAGTGGAGGAGGAGATCGCAGCCAATACAAATCTGCTGCAGAAACAGCAGAAAATAGCTCCTCAAACTGGAACTAGACCAGAACCCTGGATTTAACGTATCTACAATTGTGAAAACTGACAGAAGATCTTTACAAACACCAACAGCCAGGAAATAGGCCTATGCTTTACCCCAAAAGGGCACTGGAATCAGTACCACATTGAAGGGCAAAAGACCTTTTACTGAAGTCACTTGAAGTCAGGTGACTGACTGTGACTTTACTGAAGTCAGGAAGTTTACCATTACTTCCTGAAAACAAAACAAAAAAGAAAACTGTTTGGTTGATTTGGGTTTGGGGTTTTTTTTTGATCTCTTCTCCTCAAGCCCTGAATAACTCTATGCAAAATCTGATAAGGTCACAGCACAAGACAGTGAAGCTGCAAGAAGTCAACTGATTTCTTCTGTAGACAACTGTCCTGATTTTTCTGCACATGTATCACAGCAATTTATGATACAACAAAAACCCACAGACCACTTGAAAAGGTAACTACAAACATAAAAAAAAATAACATGATGGGTTCTTTTCCTCTCAGCAGAAACTTTGCAAATTAAGTTCCTAGTCGGATTGGTTTTTTCCACTTAGAAATTCACCCACTCTAACAGCACGCAAGATTGCTTACTTTTAAAATGCAAATGTTCAAAAAAACACATAGCAGAAAAAAGGATTATTATTTCTGTTCTCTGTTCTTCCCAATGAAATAATTTGCATGTATGCCACATGCAGAAGCAATCCCTGAGAAGCTACAAACTAGGATCTCAGGAGACATGGGAGAAGAACTAGAGATGACAGTATTTTCTGACAACTATTACAGTTATTGTTCACTTTTTTTTTTAGTGAATAGCATCAATACTGAAGAAACATGAAAGCTTTTTTTTTTTTTTTTTTTTTTTTTTTTTTAACTGCAAAGCACAAAATAAATAACTGCATTAGTTAAATCCATTCTCACATCTTGAGAGGTTATTTATTTTCTCTGAGGGCTGATAAAAGTTCCCTATGACATGCTTTCTAATTTTAAAATCGCTCTCACTTCTCAGTTCTGAAAAAGCTGATGTCAGGGAGTGAGTGGGTGGGTCTGTTTTAAGTGTGATTCACACGTTAGATTCTCCTGTCAGCTCATGCATATTCAGAAGTGCCATCCACAGGCCACGTGGCTCATAGGGAGTCCAAGCAGGAATGGGTCATTTTGAAAGAGCTAATTAAGATAGGGAGAAGAGGAAAGTTGTTGCACCATCTTTGTGTGTTATGTGTCAGGCATGCAAATGATATGGGCCATATCTATGCTGCAGTAGAATATTTCCCACTTGCAAATGGGTTCTTCCTGTCCTCAGCCCTGTCTCTCCCCACTAGTGTATGCCTCTCAGTAATGCAGAAATAAAGCCAATTATTTCAAGGCCTTTCCCACAAATAGAACACTGTTTACAAATATGCCTGGGACTGCAGCACAGAACTATATCCCTAGCCAAGGCTGGTTTGCAGTACAAGGGTGTAAGTTCTGTACTTATGAGTCAACCTGAAATAACATGATGTCTTGCTAATACGCCATCTCCTCTGTACACATTTTTACATACTGTGTGTTTTTAAGGTGGGTCTGAACGGTGCATCTCTTTGCCAGGATAAAAGAAAAAACCCTTCCTGAGACCTTAGTTATATTACAGGGAATAGGAAATTTTGAGATATCTGAGATGAGATTCAAGTGAATGATGATATCAGTTGCCTCTAATTTGAGGCAACTAAACTCTCAAAACAAGTTGGCCTGGTTCTCAGATCATCAGAGTACCTAGCAAAATTACATCTTTGTTTCTCCAAAGTCCTTTGCAAGGCAGAAGTGTTTTGTCTCTTTCCTGGATGAGGAAAAAGATGCTATGGAATAATCAGATGGAAAACCTGTGACATCACCACAGGAGAAAAGACAAGATTCACACGTGACAGCCACACAAGAATCTGTGTAACGGCTGCTGGACACAGATATTTTCTGAAGTACTCTCTGGCTCTTTTATTCCCTAGCATAACCCACAATTGACAGCCTAATCACAAAGTCTCTGCAAATCCTGCCTTAGCCTAGGCAGCTGGCAAAGTGCACTATACATCCCTTGGTTTTCAGAAGTTAGCAAGCACAGCTGAGGTGGGGGAGGTAGGAAGGAGGCTGGGTGGTAGGGAGGGAATGTATATGATACAGACACACACAACACTGTAATTAAGGGTAATTTCTGAAGCATTTACCTGTATTTCAGTGTCTAACAACTTTTCACTTGTGAATGCTGCAAACGCCTCAGCTCTACAGATTGATCTTGTTTTCATGATGCTGGGATGGGAGGAGCAGAAAAATGAGTTGTTCTCAGAATTAATTACCTCCTCTGATTTGAGCAACATGTTCAACCAGAATCCAGACAGTTTAACTCTTACTCAAAAGGATTTAAGTGCATACATTGAAACGGAACTGAAATGGAGCCATGCCTGGTGTGTACACACATAGAGCTATTGCAGAGGCTCCCCTGCCTGCAGAGCATAACCAAGAAGCAATGTCATCATGTGGAAAACTCAGCAGTTTTGAAGGACTACATTGATTTCACCTAATGCAATATCTAGATAGCAAAGAAGGTACCATAAACCTCTCTTTTGCTTAGTCACCACACTAAAAATCACTCCATGACCTCCACCTCTCCCGCTGTACTTCTAATCATCCCCATCCCTTTTGCTACAAAGTAATATGATTGGACTGAAAATGGATCTGGAAGGGCTCAAGCTATATTCCCAATTCTAAAACTATGCTAACTCAGGGTACGTTATATCACTTCTTTTCATGCCTGTTCCTGCTTCTGAAGGCAGTAGCAATATCTTTCACTGTTGTTGAGAGCTGGAATTCAAAGGCACAATCTGAATAACGAGTACCTTGGAGAAGTTCAGAATTAAAAACTTGTCAGGAAAGCAGTACTGTAATAAAATTCTAAAGATCTGGTCAAACAAGCTGTACTAGCTTCACTTTTCTATTTCCTTATTTTTTAAATTAGCTTAACAACTGTGCCCCAGGTCCTAACCCATGGTGTCAGTCTCAGTCATGTCAAGATATGTAGGTTGCTCTGAAAGTAATGCCTCCTATTTATTTCTATGGAAATTACAAAACACAGAGAGGGCATCATAATGCTTAATAGAACAAATGCTCGAGTATAAAACACTTTTTAAAAAATTGATTTACAAAGCTGAAACGCTTGCAACTCACTCATCTATGCATCTTA
This sequence comes from Tympanuchus pallidicinctus, assembly GCF_026119805.1. Classification (NCBI taxonomy): domain Eukaryota; kingdom Metazoa; phylum Chordata; class Aves; order Galliformes; family Phasianidae; genus Tympanuchus; species Tympanuchus pallidicinctus. The sequence continues at coordinate 39,277,263 of NW_026294747.1, read as the reverse complement.
ATACAGTCCAATATTTTTTCCTGTTCATTTTCTTTCTTGTTTTCACTGTGGAAAATGAAGATTTTTCTTGAAACAGCCATAGCGTGGCCACTGCAGCATGGTAATACCTGCTTTGTGCCAGGGCAGCACACAGATGTCATTCAGACATATATGCTTTTTTTTTAAAAAAAAAAACTTTACATATATATATATTTTTATTTGGATTTTCATTCCTCTCTTCCCCCCCCCCCCTTTTTTCTTTTTCAAAGCAGTAACAACAGTACATAGCTTCACTAAAAGTCATGTAGCTCACACATACTTTATGAAAACAAAACATAAAGTAATGAGAAGACTAAGGACATTTATGACTCCCACCTCTTTTACTCAGAAGTATCAAAATCTTTCTGCAGCACTGCAGCTAATCTTCCATTGTCAGCAGAGGTACCACAATCAGCTGAGAAAACACAAACAGGTTCTGCTGAACTACACAGTAGAAGCAATTAATTCTGGGTTACCGTGTCTGCTTCTGAGGAACAGCTCAGCTGTGGCTGATATCTGAATATCAGAGCATCTGGAAGATTCTCCAGCTCTTCTCACTCACAGGCAACCCTGTGTACGTTCCCCCCCCCCAATTCATGACATGATGCTGTCCCGTTGGGACACAGGGTTATAAGTACTCCCACAGCTTTGTCTCAACCCCACAGCATTCCCAGCAGTAAGCGAACAGCTGTGGCAATGGGCAGAGCAGCAGACAGGCATATGATACCTGATGGTGTGTATGCCAGTGAATTGTCAGCAAAGAGACTCTACTGTAAGGAGGATGCAACATTCAGGGTGGCCTCTTTCCTACTGAGCTAAATAAAGCAATGACATCAGCTTTTGACACACCTTGAATTAAAGTGTACAAGAAAGAAAGGATAAGAGGGAAAGGAAGAAGCATTAGCACTTTGCATTCACCTTTACTTTCATGAATTGACTTCACCGTTATGAACACAGTATCGTAAGCAGTCCTTCACTGAAAAATATTAGTGGCTGGAAAAATCCTTCCAGAGACTCTTTGGCAGTGCAAACCAGGTCCAGCAGAGCACACCTGTTATAGTGCTGCACCACTGCTTCACATTAAAGGCTTGAAGCACACACAAGACATCTTTAACAGCTTCTGTCATAAACTAAAAACATAATTGACTCTAACTAATCATAAGCATTTAATAAACGTGTGATATCTTCAGATTTGGAAACAAGAGGAACAGTTGCACCTCTCCAAGCTCAAGCACAGTACTATGTTACTTGGGATAACAAAGCAGGGAGGAACAGAAATTCACATTGTGTTTATAAGAACTAGCAGCCCTCTTCAGAAGGTGATTCAGGATGCGAGTGACATCAGTGCTCTGAAACTCTCTAAAGGATCACATTTCTCTCCATAGACTGCACCGAGTCAAGGCATTCCTGCACTGTGCTTCAGTTACTCAAAACTGAGCTGCATGAACACCCTCCAAAAGGCCCATGGATCAATCTTAGGCCCTGTGAGCATATAGAGTGACAGTATATAAAAAAAAAAAAAAGTAAAAAGTACTCATTCTTCTCTGACTGATGGTTAATACCAGTCTCCAAGTCAGCACTTGCCCTCCTTTGCAGCCTTCTCACTTCTTACAGGGATACTCATATAGGAGCCTCATAAACACACCAAATGTCTCCTCACTGGAAAGAGGCCACTGTCTCCAAGATGCTGATTCTGCTCCACTGACTCGTCTGGCCCTGCAGAGAACTCTTACAAAGCAGCCCTTTGAGAACAGACATCTTACATAAAACCCCAGAGACAAACGAGCAGTGAATGCAAAGGCAGCAGCTGCTGGGATGGCTGGGTGTCTCTGATATCACAATGAGTATTGCAGCCTCTTGCTGCTCTCTGTTTGGAACTGAAACGACCATTTGTAAATCATTTTTAATTGTCATGTTAAAGAGCAGAGAGTGCAGCAATCAGAGTGCTCCTGGTGCCGGAGGCCTGACATGGCCATCAGGCACGGATCAGCAGTCAGGAAAATGGAGGAGAGCTGCAGGCTTACATAACCAGCACAGGCAACTGAGAGGCAAAGGAGAGCGAGCACAAGCCCCTTCCTCATTTCCTTTTGGAGTGTGTTTTTGTGAATCTCAATGGCAATGAGGTTCTTATGCCATATATTAAGTTGGTCCATGCAAAGACATCACTCAAAATCACTGGGAGATTTTTCACAGCGAAATGCCTACTTTATCTGTAAATTCTCTTTTTTAAGCAACAGAAAATGGAATATTCAGTTCTTAATAGTTCACCTCTACCCTGACTAGAATGAAACAGGAGAGAGGTTGCAGCTAAGGTTCAGTGGGCTCTAGCTGGCTATTTGCCTTTATGGCACCCTGTCTTTTCACCAGCTCTTAATTGAAATGGTTCCTTGAAAACCTCACTGAGTGGATCTTCTTTCCAGAAGGCAGAGTTCTCCAGGAAAAACAAAAGCAAAAACAAAAACCCAAGTATAATGGAGAGAGGACCAGTCACTCTGAAAGTATCTTTTCACAAATCCTATAATGCATAGAGGAAGATTAATAAATATAAGCTACATTGACCTAGAAACAGGGTTCAATTGCATCCCATTAATTTGTCTGCCTGTGGATATTTGTGAAACACCAAATGCTGGCTTTGATCCTATAAGTAGAAAAATATCTATGCATAATAGTGTTCACTGACCTTCACAATCTTCTCACAACTATTATTTACTAAAAAATAAACTGAAAAAAAGAATTGAAACATATTTTCAGAGACCAAATACTCTCAGAATCCTTGTTCACTTCTGTCTTGTTTTGCTCTGAGATAGAGTTCATTTTTTCTAGTAGCTAGATTCTACTAGGTGCTGTGTTTTTGATTTAGCATAAGAATAATGTTATTAGCACACTGATGTTTTAATTGTTGCAGAGTACTACTTAGACTAAGTAAAGGATTTTTTTATCTTCTTGTACTGCCCTGCCATTGAAGGGGCGGGGTGTGCATACAGATCTAGCAGGGGGAACAGAACCAGAAGAGCTGACCCAAATCAGAAGAAATATTCCATATCACATGGCATTACATGTGGTCATGTACACATGACACGATTTCCCCTACGACATCCTTGTGTGGTGCTGTCAACATGCCTGAGGGATAGGATGCCATTCAGAGAGACCTATACAGGTTCAGGCAGCGAGTCAAGGAGAGCCAGAAGATTTGACAAAGCCAAGTGCAAGGACTTGCACCTCAGCCACAGCAACCCCTACTAACACTACAAGCTAGACGATGAAAGGATCGAGCACAGCCCTGCTGAAAAGGTCCTGAAGGTACTGTGGAATGGCTACTAAACTAGAAACTAGAAACTAGACATGAGAAAGCAGTGAGCCCTCGCATCCCAGAAAGCCAAGCGTACCTTGGGCTGCATCAAAAGAAACATTTAGAAGGTCAAGGGAGGTGATTCAGCCCCTCTGCTCTGCACTGGTGGGACATTACCGGGGGCACTATGTCCAGTTGTGGAGTCCTCAGTACAGAAGAGACATGCACCTGTTGGAGCACCACAGAAATGATCTAAGGGATGGAAAATCTCCCCTAAAGGGACAGGTTGAAAAAGCTGCATCTATTCAGACTGGAGAAGGCTCCAAATTGGCCTGATAGCAGCCTTTCAGTATCAACAGTGGAATTATAAGATAGAAAGGGTCAGATTCCACAGCAGAGTCTGCTGTGATAGAATAAGGAGAAATTGTTTCAAATTAGAACAGGTGACATTTAGATTGGATATAAGAAAAGAGTTTTTGTGTTTTTTTTTTTAAACTCTAAGGGTAGTGAAGCACTGGAACAGGTTGCCCAGAGATGTGGTGGATGTCCCATCCTTGAAGACATTCAAGGTCAGGCTGGATGGAGCTCAGAGCAACATGATCTAGCTGTGGGTGTCCCTGTTTATTACAGCAGTGTTGGACTAGATGACATTTAAGGGTTCGTTCCAGCTCAAGCAATTCTATGATTCTATGGCATAATGTTGAATAATAAAAGTCAGGGAGCAAACTGCAGGACTTGCTGCAGAATGTGGATTAGTTGGGCATTGATCAGCAGGTGGTGAGGAATTGCATTGTGCATCACTTGTTCTGTACATTCATTTATCATTATTATTATTTTCCCTTCGTTTTCTGCCCTATTAAACTGTCTTTATCTTTTTTTTTAACCTACAAGTTTTACCCTCTTTCTGATTCTCCCCACCCCAATGAGGAAAGTGGGTGAATAGCTGTGTGGTGCTTAGCTCCTGCCAGGTTAAACCACAGCCACCTCTCTGATCACTAGGTTACTGCAAGAGATAACAAAGCACAGGCTGAAAGCAAGGAACCACCCTTCATTCTCCACAGACTACTGTAATAAGAAGTCTTGGGTGCAGCATCTCAGTAGGTGTAATCATTATGCGAAACAGCAGGTAGCAGGAGAAAGGCAGAGAAAAAGGTTCTGCTTCACTGAAGATTCTTATTACTGCTTAAATACCGAAGATTAGATTTTCTTTCATTATAGCTCCCCAGGAGGCCATGGGCCTTGCAGCTCTAGAATGCTTTGTAATCTAACATAAGAGACACCTGTTTGTTTCCAACACATGGATTCACTCAGCAAACATGCTCTGGTTCTCCTGCAAGCAGCAGAAAAAACTATGCTTAGCACAGTCTGAAAGTGGAAGGCAGAAATGGCTAACTGTTGTCCATCCGTCTTCACAAAGTTGCTTGGGTTGCTGCTATCCTATTTATAGGTACATAAAGCTATTTTGGCAATTTGCAGTAAGAAAAATTGGTAACAGTCATAGCCATGTCTACCTCTTCCACAGCGGCACATCCCTGTTGCATCATCTGCTACGCAGAAATTAACATCAAGACAAGTGGATTTCATAATAAGTACACACACCAAATACTAAACATGTATTGAATTTATATATTATGAAAGCAGCAGAGAGGCTCTATAACTTGATTCATTACATTAAAGAACAAGTCCAATGCAAAGCTGATCACTAAAGAATCTGTTTTCTGATATTCTGGCTGAAGCTTACCCAGCCTTGGGAACAGAGTTAATGCACAGCAGCAGTCATCACCAGTTCCTAATGCCTATCCATGATTTCAGTGACCTGGTGAAGGAAGCTTCACTATGTGTAAAGGAAACTCCTTCAGAAATTTTGATCACTTGAATTTATCTTTTTGTCCTTCCTTTCTTTTAGTCCTCAGTTCCATCTGTGCTCTCATATCTAAACAATAAGCAAACTATTTTGGAAGAAAAAGGTTTAACTCTAGTATTCATTCGAGCTTAAAGATATTTTTTTTTTCTTAAGAATTTAACAATATTGTTTGGGGCTTAGTTCATTTCGGTGCCGTGGTACTATGGATCACCTAACTCTCTATGAGTGATAAACCTCAGGGTAGAAATAATAAAGTCACCAGAACTGTTAAGAAAATCTGTCTCAGTGGCAGAGCTTGACACAGCCCACAGAGATAGGTAAGAATGAGAGGCTATAGGAGCTGTGGTTTGTCCCCACACAATTCTACAGAACATTGACACTGAAGTGTACAGGTGACAAGTTAAGTGTTAGCTTTGTGAATTGCTTCACTTCTGATTACATTAGCAGGAATATCTAATTATTCTTAGACTTGAAGCAGCACCTGGGGATAACACCGCCTACTTTCTACCCAACTTTGGCCTGAACATCTTTCTGACAGTATATCAAAATAAGAATAGCAAGAAGTCTTAGACAAGTATGCAGAGAACTCTTGCTGCAAGTCCAATTAACAAATAAAAGAGTTCAACAAACGGACAGCTAGATACAAGGATTTGTCTGTCCCATTACTTCACTGGAGAGAATCTCCTCCAAAATTAAATCAATGACATGGGAAGTTTGTCTGTGCCTTACATGCTCCTGGCCACAGTCCTAACCAGTATCTTCACACAACCTCATCTTCTCTGATAGCTCCTTTTAGGTTGCAAGCCTACAAATCTATCAGTAACAAAGCTGATAACCATAAGCACAGGTAGAGCGTCCACATCTTTAACATTCAATACACCTAACTCTGCCAAAGTCTACAGCTGTGGATGCACTGAGATTATTCAGGTTATCCTGCTTTCAGCACTCTCCACTCAAGGTCTTACAACAAAATAAGGGTGCGCAAACACATTCATCAAACTATTAACTCACTCAACCAATATCTAGGTTGTCTTTTGAACTGCTGAAGAAGCTTCCTTATACTGGTACTGTCCTTTCACCAAGAAGCACGGTATGCAAATGATGAAAATGGTTTTGTTTTCAATATATTCAGTTCTGTGACTGCTACTCTAAGATGAAGATAAAATAAATACAGAGAGTAAAATGCAAAAAAGAGGAGCACAAACAAAAGGATTAATTTCACGAGTGAGAAAAACAAACAAAGGGAGGCTCAAGATGCTCTTCAGCTCAAATGTTTTTAAAATATAGTGAATCTGTTCCTTAAATACCTTGATTTTATTGTAGAAAGTTAGGGATTGCAGGTAGCGAATTTATGCTTCAGGGGAAGAGGGAATGTTACCCCTCCCATTTGCAGCTTTCTTCAGTTCATTAAATGAAAGAAATTGATTTGGCGAAGCTAATTTTGTAATTAAAAAGCTTATCATGACTTTCTCTAATGAGTTAAGCAAACAGACAGTAATTCAGTGACAATATTTACACAGTGCACACTGGGGGATGTCTGTTTAGAAAATTAAATAATAGAAGAAAATGGAAGGAGGAGAGATGGAAAGTAAGCAAAGGAGAATAGGTCAATTCTAGACACAAGTTCATCCCATGATGTTGGTCCTCTGACAACATGTCCCTGTCCCTGTTCCCATTGCCATACAGCAGTAAAAGGAAAAGAAGAATGTAAATGACCTATGCTACCCACCGTATGTAATCAGGCTTTATTCACTCACTGAATTTACTCTCATCTCCAACTGGGACTATAGCCAACTCTCTGTTAAGGACTTCTGGGAACAGCTTTATACACGTGCAAGGCCAAGAGCTGCCTTTCCAGGGTACAGTTCCTCCCTCTAGGGCACCAGAAACCACATGCATGCTGGCTGAGAGCATGGAAGAAAATACCAGCTCTTATGAAGTGAAATGCTTGACTCTACTTGCTTCAAAAACCTTTGCCGTTGCAGTAGAAACAATACTCAGAACAAAAACTATCCCTTTCACTCCTTCAGAAAACTAGTATACATTATGAAGAATCTGTCTTAAGCATGGCTTTGTGTACTGCAGGGTTAAAAAGGAGATGGGAAACCCACCTAATTTCCCTAAGGATCTCTCTTCTCTTGGTCTATAGCATTATGTGGACACCATTCTTGTTCTAGGGTTAATATTCCCTGAGGAGAAACCTTCTCCTGTGCTTCTTTTGCTTTCCACAGTCTGCTCTTCCAGCATCTCCTCCTGCCCTGTGTAGCCACATATGAAATGTCTGGTAGCTTAGGAGCGGAGGGGAAGTGAGCTCTGAAACAGTCCTTTTTAGTTTTCTGAGTTTTGCATGCTTACAAGGCTGCTCCACATATGCTTTAAGCGAGAACAGATACTATAGCCAAAGACAACGGTACAGTCAATAGAAAAAATGAATCCTAAAAAGGGTGAGCAGAAGATCAGTTAAATACGCAGTGGCACAGAGATAGGCAAATGCTACTAAGAAAGAATTATTAGTGAGAGTAAACTCACAAAGACTAGAGAGTAAGAACAGAATCAAAATTTTAGTAGTCAGAGGAAAGGAACCCATGAACTGAAAAAAATTCTCACACGCCAATGCCTAGCTTTACTGGAGAGCAGGAAACAACTCATAGTAATGAACAAAATAAATCCAGAGATTCCAACTCTCCAACTTACAAATTGCCAGAGATAAAGGAAAACATATATGTATATATATATATATCTCAATATAGCAGCTTATCACTTGTATCATCAAAATGTGATGGGGGAGATAACAGTGAGACCTCCGTTCTTTAAGATGTACTCCAAAGTTAGACAACTTTCATTTCTGAACTGAGTTCAACAGGAACCTGGAATGCAGACAATGGGTTGTAATGAATCTGCACCAGTGGTACTCTGACAACAAAAGCTGAATTTCTGTGCTAAGTCCTGGTCTATACCTCCCCTGTTCAAAACACTCTCTCAATGACTAATGCCAGCCAAACCTACTGAGTTAATAGCTGACTTCAGTCATAAAAAGGCATCTGCCACTTGCACAGTTACACAAAAGCCATGAGTCCAATCAAACTACAGACATACTAAATGTACCTGATTTACCCTACAGTAATCAATTTCCCTGTTTCTGCTGCCCTAAGAGGCATCCTTTGCACATCCCACTTTCTCACTGATTTGTGAAAGTATGGAAATCACAAAAAAGCATTGCATTCTGAGACCGCAGAGCAGGCTCTGAAAACATGCAGGAGTTGAACTCTAGGAGCTCCTGGATAGAGGAGCTGGATAGAACCTACTCATACCCCCAGAAGCCCACTCACATAATGATGGCATGTGCCAGAGGATAAAATTTCTGACATGTATTGCACAGGCACAGGGCAAACTGAGAAAGCCAAAATCAGCAGTAATATCTGTGTGCAGCTACAAGAGCCCTCAGCATCTTTGATAATCCATAATCCCTTACCCTGGAAAAAAGACTTTAGTCACTTCTCACATCTTTCTCTGACAGGAGGACATGATCACACAATCATTAATAGCAAAAAGCCCTACTGCCTAACAGTACTAATTTGATGCAGATCAGGCATCAGCCCACAGCTGCACTACTGTTAAATTAGTCAAAGAATATGATAGAGCATTTAGACCATCACTGTACAAGATGCGGGTGAATATACCTGATCCGGAGATATCAGAGATGTGCAAATGGTACAACACAAAGTCTACTGGTACACAAAAAAGTCCTCTCAACAAATCTGCAAGGGCAGAATAAAATTATCGGTGCCACATGGTCCTTTTCTCTGTTTTATCTCAAATGTCCAAAATTTGGATCAAATATGTCACCTAAACTTTTTCATGACAGATGGCAGCAAGAGCTTCTTTAGGTACACAAGCACAGAATGTGCTGAGAGACCCAGCATTGCCCCACTATTGCTATGACTCACTGCCAAACATATCTAGAGATGTAAGGTTTGTGAATTTCTGCACTCCAGACTCAATTCCACAAGCTAGCAAGCACCCCATGGTTTAAAGGAATTTTAGGTGTGCTCAATTCACAACACTGGATAATCATTTGTCAATGAACTAAGTAATTGGTTGCCAATGAGACTTCTCAGCAAATACTTTCTTCTCCTCTCCTTTCTCTTCCCTCACCCATCCTTACAGTGTTTTTGAGTCCAGGAGCAGTCCCTTAATGACAGCAAAGTTAGCCATGACAATTTGCTGACAAGAAAGCAGATGAGCCCAAGAAGTTGCCTAGTTCAAGCCTTCAGGCAGAGCTGTGCCATTTCATTAGCTGGAATGGTAACAAGAAACTCCCAGTGGTGTGCTGCAGTAATATGTAATAAATGCTACCTTTATACGTAACAGAAAAATCCCTGCAGATTATACTGTGCAGTAACAATTCTGCTTTGTAGTTAAGTGAACAGCTTAAGTAGAATTTGGCAGGGCTTTTCCATCTCTTACCTCTGTAACCTAATACTCTCAACAAAAAAGCTACTACTTTTTTTTTTTTTTTTTTTTTTTTTCCATAAACAATTAGTAATTGCTTTGCTTTTGGGAGCCTGTACTGTTGTCAGCAACTGCGAGACTGCAAGACCCCCCCGTGGGTTGTGACGTGTTAGGCCCCCTCCCTGCTCTATGATTGATGTGTGGTGCGTGCCCTTAGGGGCGTAGCCGAAGTACTTAGGCTATATAAGTTAGTGTATACGTGTAATAAACGCCATTTGCTGTTCACCACATTGGTGTCATCTCGGTAATTGGCCAAGCTGCGGTTTCCCAGGAATATGGAACGGGCGCATACGGCAACAAGTGGTGACCCTGACCGACGTGATTCCTGGGAGTGAATCAGCTGTCTGCCAACGGAGCAGGAGTCCATTGAGGAGCGGGTAAATTCAAATCCGCGGAGTAGTGGAAGCCCGGGGACGGGGAGGAGTGCGCATTACTCCTTGTCAGGCGGGAGGCTCGGGAGAAGGAGCCGGGATCCCCCTAGGAAGTTAGGGGAAACGCCAGGAAGAGGCCAGGCATACGTTCGGCCGGAGGCGATATGGAAGCCGTCATAAAGGTGATTCTGCATGCATGCAAAATTTATTGTGGGAAAAATGTTCCTTCTAAGAAGGAGATTTCAGCGACACTCTCCTTGCTGGAGAAGGAGGGGCTATTATCATCCCCCTCTGACCTATACGATCCCGATAATTGGGATTCATTTACTGCTGTGCTCACACAGAGGGCAATGTCCACTCAAAAAGTTGTGGAGTTTAAAGTGTGGGGATTAATTTTGACAGCTTTTAGGAAAGCTAAAGAGGAGAAAATTGCAGGTGACCGTGCTAGGGATCTGCTGGGGTTAGGGGCAGGGGGGGGTCTTGTCTCCCCTACAGGTTCGCTGGAGGGCAAGATGGCGCTGACTCCTTCAGCCCCACCAGAAACAACGACCCTGGAGATAAAGAAGAACGAAGCGGAGCAGGAACGATTAAACCATAAAGAGGAGGACCCACCTCCTTACCCGGCTCGCAGCTTATATCCTTCACTTAAGCCCTTTAAAGATAAAGGGGGAGGGGGGCCTGTGGAGGAATGCAGTATAACTTTTAGCACAGTTGATAAGAGGGTCCTTGGGGAGGGAGAGATGTCTGGAGGAGTTGTGGTGCGACCTGTGGAATGCGACAGCAGGGGCAGGACTCACCTATTGCCCGATTCCACTTGCTATTGCGGCCACCCCCTGAGGGGCATGGATTGTCCCGCACAGTTTTGCTGTGGGGGGGGCGTTCCAACAGGGATGGCCCCAGGGTCCGCTCAGGAGGGATGTGGTCCCATATCAACAGCTTCATGGGGCCCGCCTACCCTCACTGATTGGGCTCGTGTGAGAGAAGACATACGGGCCGCAGATCCAGCAGGTACCGCGCTTACTCTCTCAGTGGTGGTAAAACCAGAGGGTCCAGCTTGGACTCCTTTGGATTCCAAAGCGATTATTCGCCTCTCGGATTTAGTTAAAAGCAAAGGTCTGCGTTCCCCTGTTACTATGGCAGCGGTGGAAGCTCTCATGTCTTCTAGTCTCTTGCCATATGATGTGGTGAACCTTATGCATGTTATTCTTGAGCCTGTACAATACATCCTGTGGCATGATGAATGGAATAGATTACTTCAAGCTGTGGTGGCTGCTGCCACCCGTGACCCCCACCATCCAGCCAACGGCCAGCGCAGAGGCGATAGAACTAGTCTTGCACGTCTTCAGGGCCTGGCAGATGGAATGGTGGGATCCCCAGAGGGCCAAGCAACATTGCTTAGAGCAGGAGAGCTGGCAGCCGTTACAACTGCAGCCCTTCAAGCCCTGCGAGAATTGGCTAAGGTTGCGGAACCTGTGCTTCCGTGGGCAGAAATCAAGCAGGGCCCCACTGAGTCATTTTCTGACTTTGCAAATCGCCTGATCCATGCAGTGGAGGGATCTGATCTCCCACGGGAGGTCCAATCGCCAGTCATAACAGATTGTCTTAAGCAGAAATCGCTGCCAGACATCCAGCAAATCATCAGAGCAGCGCCAGGAACTCTAACTACCCCAGGGGAGCTTATTAAGTATGTATTAGATCATCAGAGGCTCATACCATTAACTTATGAGGGACTAGCAGCCGCCATGCAGGAGATGGTTGCTTCAGTTAGTTCTGCGGTTAAGGTGATGTCAGCCACTCAAGTTGGGGAAGAAAGGGATAAAGGCCCGTGCTTTAAGTGCGGGCAGCGTGGTCACTTCAAGGCGCAGTGCCCTAAGAAGATGGGGCAGAGTGGTTCACAGGGACCGGAGAGGCGGTGCCAATTATGTGGCGGAGCTGGACATGTTGCACACCAATGTTGGAAGTTTGTCATAGTGCCGCAGGGAAACGAGGATGGGGGGGTGCCGTAGGCCCAGGGCCCCTCCCCGGGAACACCAAATGGGCCAGACAATGCAACTCTGCCTACCCAAGATCGGGGTCCCGTACCTCAGGGAGACCCTCGCCCACAGTGGCGTTAACCATGGGAATGGGGGAGCGCCTCTTGGACAGGATTATGATTACTTGTGCGGGGAGCGTGCTTTCTTGCAGGTCCACTGAGGAAGAGAACACGGCAAATATGCCCTCAGCTATGGCGACTAACATCTCGTCCGCACCATCGGCACCCCCCTTCACCGCCCCCTCGGATTCAGCTTCGCATAAACAAGTAGAAGAAGACTGCGCTAAACTGTCTGCACTTTTATCTTGCAAAACGGCTCAAGTGCAGGAACCCAAGGTCGCTGATACTTCTCAGCCGTATCCAGGACGACCGCTGTATCCTTCTCTGTGTAACCTAACACCACCTGTGGGGGCAGGGGGAAAAGTGAGCTGGGATGGGACACTTGCTGTCTCCTCTCAGGAGGTGGAATGCAGAAGCACCCAGGGGGGTGGGGACTGCGGGAAAGGCCTGGGTACGGATTGGTCAAAAGTTAGAGAAGCGATAGAAGAAAAAACAGCAGAGAGAAAGGGAAGCGATGTAACTTACAGGTGCTCGGATGACAGTGTACGGCCAGCACTGTCCACTCTGACTGCACCTGAAGGTGTAGGTGGCGTCCAGCCGGCGCCCTCTGCTCAGTTTACACCCGACGGAGAAAGAAATAACGATAGTCTCCGGAACCACTCTCTGCCACAGTGTTCAGACCCATTGACTCGACCCACATCCTTTTACAAGATTGAGTGCGCATGCAACCAATCAGAAGCCTCTACAACAGTCAGTGCATGATCAAAGGGAGATGGGTCTGAGGGGAGGGGTGCGCCCAGCTGTGACTGAACAGGATAGCGAAAGGAGAAAGGTGAATTTGCATTTGGGAGTTAAGAGAGATGCACTAACAGATTGTGGGAAGTTTAGATCTAGCCTGATAGAGGAAGGAAAAGTACTAGAGATTTTCCTGGTAGTAGGGAACGGTAACAGAGGCCTGGGAGGGGTATCCCTCAATCGGAAAGACATCACATGCCTGATAGATTGTGCAGAGAAACAGGGATTGAAATCACTCCTTGCTTTAAATGCATTAGAAATCTTGACAGTATTAGGCCTTCTCTTTCTGCATGTAACAAATCTGATGTGCATGGTTCTTAAGCCAGTGCAGTATACATTGTGGGCATTAGAATGGTTTCCCTTCAGGGGCAGGTGGCCAAATTGAGGCCTGGAGAACAAGCAATTCCACACAGCAGGTTTGTGAGAGCAGTGCTATCAAGGCTTGAGACATCTGCCTTGATACTGAACAGACGTTTCTTATTTTTGAGGTACTTTCCAACAGGTACCTGAGACAACGTTGGTATATATTGGGCATAGATAGTGCCACTAGAGCTATCAGCAATTACTCTAGTCTCTAATCTCTCTGTCTATAACTTTACTAGTATTGTAGGGTTATTAGGGTAGGATTATTTTGCGAATCAGGATGTAACGGGGCAAGGCTTAACCGAGAGGACAATGGCATGTATAGGCGCAATGCGGGGATTTCGGGTTGTACGCGGTTAGGGTCCTCTCGAGTTGTAGTAAACTTTCTTGAGCTTGGAGGGGGGGGAGATGTTGTCAGCAACTGCGAGACTGCGAGACCCCCCCGTGGGTTGTGACGTGTTAGGCCCCCTCCCTGCTCTATGATTGATGTGTGGTGCGTGCCCTTAGGGGCGTAGCTGAAGTACTTAGGCTATATAAGTTAGTGTATACGTGTAATAAACGCCATTTGCTGTTCACCACATTGGTGTCATCTCGGTAATTGGCCAAGCTGCGGTTTCCCAGGAATACGGAACGGGCGCATACGGCAACACTGTACACATCAGCCTGTACGGCTGCTCCCACAAGATGCAACTGGAGCTGCTCCAGTAGGCAGCATAGCTCACATGCTTCGACTACGAATACAAAGCAGAGGGTCTCTTTCAAATCCATCAGTGGCAGTCTTTGAGACTAGGAAAAAAAAATGCACCAGGCATGTAGAACACTGCTATACTACACTATCTTGAAGGGTCATTTTTTTGTGAGTTAGAAATTCACTCTGGATTTCTTTCACCTGAAAAAATCGTACCCGAGTACTTGCTACACAGTGAAAATTAGGTAATGACTTAAAGACCTGAGAGGCAAACTGAAAAGAAGGAACAGCAGGAGAGCTATTGAGAACAGCAGAAGTGAAAAAATGATCCATGCATCATCTCCCACCTTCCTCACAGCTCACAGTGTCTTTTCTTTTTTTTTTGATTTTTTTTTTTTTAAATTGTGGGAAGTGAGGCTGTCGTGATGAGTCGAGAATGAGGTGGCTGTGAGGTTTCTCCAAGGAGTCTTTAACTACTCTCTGGGTATATTAGTGCCTGCCTGCAACACATGAAACACTTGAGCATTAGCTTAGCTCTCTTTCTCTAGTTAAAAGCATTAAATTGCAGATGCCAAGTGTTTTCTTCCCCTCATTCTCTTTCAAATTCCTGAAAGCTTAAGTAATTTTGTCATGACTCACTTTATAAAAAAGAACAAGTGATGTGACTGCTCCCACTTAGGCACATGTACAAAACAAATATTCTCTGTCCACTCTACCTTTACTTGCTAGTGACTGCAGCCCTATCATCATAGCCATCTGCTTAAGCATTGATGCCAAGTTCTGCTCCATGAAGTACACTATTTATTTTTTTTTTACTTCACATTGTGGAAAACTCACCCTCTTGACACCTCATCCCAGATAATCTTATAACAGTCACAATAAATTCAATAGGCTCAATGTATGGTATTAAATAAGAAGAATTTGGCAATAGCATGAGTAAAAATCCTGTGCGCTCATAGAAAATACCCATTCTTGGATCTCTGAGATTGGACACAAATCATGGTGCTGAAACACCAGAGGAACTGCAAGCAAGCATCTCCCAGGGTTTTATCCACAAGCGCTTATTTCCCAGAACATAGGACTGATTTTACTAAACTTCTAATGAACACCATTCATATAGTAACACAGTTTGACTGCTATTATATTTTCTGTCTTCAGCAAATTCATTAATCGTGAAAACAATTACAATATTACTATTCTGCATTAATAATAGACTGAGATAACTAGCAGTGTTTTACATCAGGTTCACAAGCCAAAGTCAGCTCAACTAAGAAAGTAGTTTGTTTTCCTCTATATGGAAAGGAGTATCAGCTTCTGGAAAACAAGTTCCCCATCAACTTTCTTTTGGAAAACCATCCTGCCCCTGCTCCTTTCAGCTCCCAGGTCACAAAGTTACTATTTTTTCAGTAACAAAAGTATTGAATGCATAATTTAAACTGAAAATAATTTTACAAATGCATATGGGAACACGTGGTTAATTTTCACTTGAGTTTACTTTTCAAATGTTAGAACAAATAATGGAATTTAGCCATGTCATTGAGGTGTCATATTTGGGACAAATAAAGCACAAAATTTTCTAAACTCCTTAAACAGGTTTATAATTAGAAAAAAGTTCTTAAGTAAACCGCTTACAAACTGCATCACTTCTGCAACTTCTTATGTGATTTCTTCTTCTTGTGAAACAGCAAAGCCCTATGATCACAACCCTTTGAATATATACAGCGCTTCTGAAGCTAGGAAGCAATGGAAATCCAGATTCTGGTGGCAAATTTTCTGTTTCTGATACCGAGTCATGTATGTTAAGAATGAGCCTCCGAGCTTCTGAATTCTTGCTAACAAATTCTAATAGCTTTAGATCCGTTCCCATTAGCACCATGTAAGCAGAAAGGAAACGCTACCAAAGGCGTCTAGACAGCTGTATATTTATCATAATCAAATTTCAAACTCCAGTTCTCCCAGCCTTTATGAAGGAGAGAGAAATGGTTCAAAATCTGTAGCATAATTATGAAGCTCAATTGCCTTGCAATACACACCTAGACACAGCTGGGGAGCTTTCTCTTACTACATACTACAAACATCTGATACATATGTAGAAACATGCAACAGCATAACTCTGTCTTAGCACCTACTCTTTCTTACTACTGATAAAGGTTTTACACTCTCTACTGAAGGCATAATTTCCAACACACTTTTGCAAAGCCTTTTCTCATTGACAGTATGAAATATTAAATAATAATGGCAATAGCTAGATAAATAATTCACTCATAATAAAATTCAGTTCAAGATTCGTTGTTTTTTGTTTTTTTTTGTTTTTTGTTTTTTTTTCCCTTCATGGACTGAACCAGATTTCTGTGAATGGATTTATTATTCAGAAACAAATGCCAAATAGCACATTTCCGCCTCCAGAACATTTGCAAAATGCTTATTTCAATTATTTTTTATTCAGAGTCTGCAAGTGGTAGGATGGTATTGTTTCCAGTTCTTGACTAGAGGAATAAAACTTTTTAAATGGGTGGAGTGATAAGTAGTAAATGCTAAATCACTGCTCATAAACAGCATTCTAAGTTAGATGACTGTATGATTCCACATTCTTGTCAAAGTCCATTAAACTCACAAAACAGAGAAATGTTTTTACAGTTACTTACAGGAGAGGACACACATAACAGCAGTCATATTCAATACTTTAATTTTTGAAGTATTTACAAATTGCTTATTTTATTAAGCAACAAATTTTAAAATCCTAGAGAGAGCTTTTTAATCTCTCAGGCAGAAATAGCATACTAAAGAATTCACTATTACCTTTCAACTTGAAAGAGCATCCAAGAAAACTCAGTAATTTTAAAGCATCTTCAACATCTTTGCAATTCAGTAACCAACGTCACTTTCTTCTCCCATTTTGTACTTTATATACATATGTGAGCTATTTCATCTTCTTCTCAAAGCTATGATGCTAAGAATTCCCTCCCTCACCAATTTTCCCACTGCCTTTTAACTAACCACTGCAAAGTTCTCCTTGATTAGAGCGTGATATATGATCATAACCATGAAGGGAGATGGCAAAAAAATTTGTTGGTGTCAACCTTAATAGCCTTTGTTGTTTTTTCTATCTCTGTGCTAGCAAAAGGAAAGATGTACTACATAATCTAGTGAGTGGATAACAGCATTATGATGTGGTTGAGCTGTAGTTTCAATGTAGTTTCAATGTTACAGTTACAATGCTTGCAGAGTGACATTTAGATGGCTTGACTGATCAGGTTCTTTTGTTGCATTGAGTTTCATAGGGTGTGGCTGTGTCATGACTTTATCATAGGGGACTTTGCCTTTTTTAAGGCAAGGAATTGTGAAGAAGCTGTTTAAGTTGTCAGAAGTCAGAAATCAGACAGATGTAATAAGTACCACTCTAGCCATCTATAGTAACAGAATCTGTTCCTTCTGAGTCCTGTTTGCAATTTTATTTTGAACTTGCAGTAATAAATGTAAAAAACAAAACAAAAAAACACTATTGGCAATGACAGAAGAAATCACCCAAAAATCAAGGCAATAAAAGGCAACAAACCTCCTATACTCTTGTGAGCCTAGCTATCCTATCCCCCTTGCTCCTCAAATCCTTCCTCTTATTTGCCAATACAGGCATGCCCCCTCATTCCTGTCATCAATATACACTTTTATTTTTAAAAAAAAAAAAAAGAGCTAACTGAATTCTAGGCCTGATGGAATCGTTGATTCAGCGCTAACTTCAAAGGGAATCTGCGAGGTGCTTATACCTGAGTGACATATCATTGCTTTTCCTGTGCGCTGCATGCCCTGATGAATAATCATGGCAGCTTTTATACTGATGCAGGGAATGTCGATCACAGTTTGTTTCTGTGTCAGCTGACATTTTTTATTTTATATAATAAAGCAAATGGGGATGGGAGATACATACAGAGAGCAAGTGCCAGACCTTTCAGACCTCGTTTAGTCAATACCACAAAGAAGTTGAACTTCATAATCCTGGACACCAATAAGGGGCACATACCCCCCCTCTGCTGAACCAATATATCTTGACACAGCTTAGGGAAAGGACAAAGAAAATGTGCGATGTGCTACCACAGCTCCTTTGCACATGAGGGTCATCAGGATAATGCTCTTGGAAGTTAGAAGTCCTTGGCCTGGCTGGGTTTGGGGGTACAGTGACAACCAACAACCAACAAACCCTTTCAGGGCTTTTATAAGCATAATATAAACTTATGGAAGTTATAAATACTGGTTTTCCACAAAGACTTCAAAGTTCTGATATTACTGTTTCATAAAGATTGCCTCAGCCTCTGTCCTCTTTCCATCTGGCTATTTCTGTTCTATTTTTGATACTGATTTTATTTGTAGTACATCAGGACATTTTTCCTTGTTTGTGTTGATGGATAGTTGCAATTCAAAAACTTGTTTCCTTCTAATTGCATTTTTATCAGAATAACTATCAACTACTTTCCATCCTGAGAGATACTGCAGAGCACCCCAGTGGTTTCACACTTTTGCCCAATAATGTTCGAGGAACATTCCATTAGAATAAATATCTTCATTCTGTTAGAGAAAAGGACTTATCTAAATACTCAACCTGTACCAGACCCAACTTTCAACAATACAGTAACTGCCTACAGGGTCACTTGCAATTTAGCACACGATTATGCTATTGCCAGCAAATCCTTAGTCTTCACAGTCAAAACAAGTCTGTCCTGAGAAATGTTAAAAACATCAACACATAGAGGGGAGGAGGGTGTGGACTGAGGAAAGAATATGGGAGTAGAAGAGTAATTTACTGAAGAGAAAAAAATGAAAAGGTAAGAAAAATGGAAGAAATATGAGTGGAAGAACAAGATAAGGAAAAGAAAAAAAAAAAAAAGTTGGGATATGACTGAAGAAACACAAAGCAGTCTCAGTGCTTCTTACCTGCAGTTCGACAGACACAGCTCCAGTGCCACAAAACTGGCAGCCTGCGTAATACATGCATCCAGCCCCTGGCCTTCTGTTCCAGTTTAGGCGAGGTGGCAACAGGTCTGCCTATAATAACATGTAGGCACGGCACTGGCAGAAAGTGCATCCTTGAACTATCCTGTCCTATTGAAGCCATCATACAGTGTGTATCTTCAGGACTGTGAACTGCTGCTTGGAGTCATGGCCTTTGTGCTTTACAGCGTGACATTCCTGAATGATAAATTCCTTCTATTCAGTTGTTTGGGTTTTTTTTCCCCTCTCAGCTTCCCTTCTCTGCTGTAGTCTATTTGCAGATTTCATCTGCAGTTACATGTCTCTATCACTGGATCATCTGAAGCAACTCCTAATTACTGTAATTACATTAAATGTCTCTAAAAAAAAAAAAAGATTTCCGTATTCTGAAAGGAAAACAGTTTTCCCTAATATTGAACAAAAATTGCCCGTTCAGGAAGGAGAGCTCACTTCATTTTTCCCTTGTAATCTCTCTTTAGAAGATCTCTTTACTGCTCTGCAAATAAATTTCCCTCCTGTTATCTTTATTTTAAAGTGAACACAAAGTTCAAAATGAATACATACAGTACTCTTTTTATTCACCTCCTTATTTTACAAATATTAGGCTCCTTCATGTTTTCACAATGAGAAAGAAGTCAGACTTGTGAACAGGCTGCAAAATAAGATGTTATCCTTAAAAACTGTTTCACTGCAAAAATCATGGTAATTTCTTGCTTTTTACTACGGTTGACTTCTAGAAAGTCACGATTCCCATCCACGCCTTCAGAATAAAGATGCATGCTGTTGCCTGAAACAAAATCTTCATAAGCCATGGTAGTAATTCAGGCCCTTCAAACACACAGCTGATTGCAACAGGCTCTGTCAGCTTAGGGTCATAGCAACGTACACAGCAGAAAGACAGTTCAAAACTCATGCCAAACTTCTTCAGAGCCCCCCTCATTCCAGGAAATTAGATTATAAAATGCTCAGGGAAGCTGCTTGAGAAAATTCAAGGTATCTATATCCTTAAGAAATGTAAAGACCACCCTCTGTTTCAAGATTTCAGCATTTGTGATCTCAGGATAGTACATACCAGAAGGAAAAAAAAAACTATCTTGATTATAAAACTGTGCATAATTAAGGAATCCCAGTTGTTTGCTTGTTTGTTTTTTGTTTGTTGGGGTTTTTGTTTTGTTGTTAGTTTTTAGTCAAAGTACAGTTTAGTTCTATTTTTTTCCTACCTATGCCATATATCTCAAAAAAATATTTGCTCACTAGTTACACACTTGCACTTTCACACTATTACACGTATGAACATGAGTTAAAATGGGTGAGCTGATAATTCAACTGATCATTTTTCCTCAGATTATCAATTTAAAAACCCCTTTGGAAGAATGATTTTACTGACTGAATATTCTGTAATTTGTGTAGACTTAGACTGAGTTAGACTATTGTCACTTCATTCCTTTTTATTTTCTAATTATGGCCTAATTGAGCTAAACACATCCCAGAAGCCCAGTGCCACATAGGTTTGACTGCAAAGCTGAGGCTGTGGTTGCTTTCAGTAGCTTATTAGGAAGAATACTGGGCAGATGCATCCTCATTTTTTCCTTCTCCTATCAGTTGCTTGGCTAAGATGTTAAGGTGAGAGAAGCTACCTAGACCAGAAAGTATTTGGAGTTTTTTCAACTTTTCAGCAGAAGTTTCATGTTAATTTTGTTATAAAATACTTGCAACCCATTTTGGGGTCAGTATAAGATTCAGATTGATTATCTTGTTTTATAAAGCATTGTACAGACACACACTGGTATGTATCTGAGCATGTTTCACTTAGATATGGCTGAAGCAACAACTGAAACAGTTAATATGGGCACTTGAGAGTAAAAAAAAGTATATCAAATTCATAAACTTCAATTTTCCAATATATTGAACATAATTTTGTCTCTTTACGTGGCCTCTATGCCCGCAATATACTGTAAATTCAAAAAATTGTGATTTTTCCAAAGATGGCTTGGTAAGGTATGGTCTCTAGAGCAGGCAAAAACCAACCAAATTCACAAGGAGCAGAATAACTACTGCAAACAAAAATCATCCAGATTTTTCACCTAAAAATATAATAGGAGACAAGGGCATTCATACTTAAACACATGTTTTCAAGTGACCTGCAAAACAGAGACTAGGTAGAAGAGTACATACATGTGTATCTCCTTCCTAGTGCACTTTAACACTCAAAGCAAGACACTCTCTTCCAAGCACATTCAGGGCTCAAAATAATGGATGAACCTGTTACGCTTCTACTGTCACCTCTACATGCAGTGGGTCCTGCCAGCATAAGTTCAAATTCTTCAGCTTGATGTGTTTTTATTTTTTTCTTTTCCTTTTTTCGACTGTAGCTCATCAGTGTTTAAAGCATCATAGAGCACTGAAAATTTCACCCTAGTGACCATCTCACAAACTAGGCGGTAGACTGAGAAACACCAGCACCATGACAAGCAGGCACCCCACAAAAAGCTCTCCCCTCAGCCACATTACAGTAATGGGAGTTTCCCATGACCTTCAAGATGCCACTTCAGCTCCCTCCAGAGACTTAAGCAGCCTCTCTGCTATTAAGATGTGCCTTCATTTGTCAACAGAAAAGCTGCTAAATTGCCACCCTGAGCAAATTTACATAGAAATTACCAACGATACTCTGCAAGCAGTGAGGAGAATTACAGCAGAGCCATCCAGTAGAAACACTCCAGAATATACAGCCTACAAATAGTCACTGCTCAGACAAAGAGAAGAAAGTGATAAGAGGAAAATGCATTGGACTTGAATTCGGCACTGCAAGATCTGTTTGGGCTCTGAGTATACTAGACCCACAAGAACTTCCCCAGGGCAGGCAGCAGATATTGCTAATGTTTTCTCTCTATCTGCCAAATATTTCAAAGTTCCCTCAGTATATCCATCCTATACAGCTGCATCTTTTTATAAATCCACAGAGACATCCGTAGCCTGAAAGGTAGCAAACTGCTACTCCATTCTAACAATGGATGCCTGGCTTTCTGTCTGGTACTCTGAACTTTTTCCTGCCCCTGGTAAAGAAGCCTTGTTGCCACCTCTACTGTCTTCTCTCGAGGAGACTGCTCTCTTCAAAGCACATTGCTCATCCTCTCCGTCTGCCCTAAGTCTCCACAGAGCCCTTCCCTTTTCCACATCCCTGGATATGAGACCTACTAAGCCTACTCTACAGACAAAGTAAGGCCTGATTAGAGTCAAAAATTCTTTTTTAGTTTTGTAATTTCCTTTCTAGGGCTCTTTATGTGATTACGACAGGTCTTCATTAGCAAAATAGTAGAGATGTGCAATCTTAAGATAATTCTTCTGTCACATCCAGGCTGTGGTAGCATGCAGTCTCTGAAGCCCCATATGAAGGATCAACAATCACTGATGAAACACAAATCTGCCACAGTTGCTAGCATCGACCAGCAGCACAGTTGGAACCCAGAGCATTTATCTCAAATGGTATCACAATTTCTGAACTGCCTACTCTTTGAGGGAAGATGTCTTCTGTTATGCCTAAAAGTCTCAGTGCAGGGTCCTAGGCACATAAATATTCAGACAAACGTCTTACAGACTTAAAAGTGATCAAATCTGAGGAATTGTAATGGTTCTGGACCTTGTCTATCCAAAGAAGACTACACTTCAGAGAACAAACAAAAAGATTTTAACAAAAAGAATATTTACATTTCTTCAGGCAGCACACTGTAGTACAGACTGCTGGATCAGGATTATGGGAGGAGAAATAAGAAGAATCAAACAACAATAACCTGTCTGCAAAATATTTTATCTGTACAAGTATAATTCAGACATGCAAGCCCATACAAGAGAGGAAAAAAAAATCAGGTCATGGGGCATCTTATGCTTATGTGAACCTAACACAAAATGACTGTACAGAGAGGGAGAAAAATCCTATTTCAAATAATGATCAAAGCCATCACAGGTAAATGTGTGGCTTCCACTTCTTAAAGCAAAGAGCCAGCTAATATTTATTCCATAATATAGACAAAACTCTGCCTTCTGTCAAGGGGAAGGGAATAAATTGTTTTCCCATAATGGCGTTTTCTTTTCAATCAATTTCCCTTCAAGCTTGATTTAAGAGGATGCTATGTCAGAACCTCAAGCAAATGGAAGAAATCTAAGACACTCCCCCATCAAAGGGGAAAATGATGATGCAGGTAAACTTGAAGAGCTCAGTCTAAACATCAGTACTGCTTATTTGTACAGTCACACACTCCTTTCCATCCCTCTCTTCAAGTAGAAGTTTGCAGCAACAGTCAGCAATGAGGATGAATGAATTCAGAGCAGAAGTAGTAATAGGAACAGATATGTTGGAGTGCTTAAGGACAGAGGTACAATGTATGGAGAAACAATGCAGATTTATGGCCACCAGGGAACACCCTAGGCTCCAAAAAACTTCTGCCTTATTAAAAACTGTGTGTAGTTCTTAGGGATACAGACATTGGAAAAATCACAATAGTTTCTATTTCAGAATGAAACTGATGTTGCAGAAGCTTTGCCGTCTACTTCTTTTAAATGCAAATTGCTAGAAAGACTGCTTCCAGGAAGAAGGGAATTTAAAAAGAAAATAAGTATGATTTTTAAATCTCAGAAAGATTTTGACAATTTGACCCACATTTAGTATGAGCAATCAGAACAGTTCTGATAGCATCTGAACAAAAACACTGTCTCAAAATATCAGTAAGGTTTTCACCAGATGCAAATCTGAATGAGAGAGGATCCCTTATTTTTCCTCTCCAAGTTCATCCCAGGATTCAGCTCCCACTTAAATAAATCATCTTCTCAAAAGTCATGGAATTCTTGAGGGAGGGGATTGGAGTTTAAATGTAATCCCATCCTATTTTCTTCATATGGACTGTTGCTGTCTTGAGATAGAAGAACTTTGACTGTTTCAGCACAATAATTTCCTCATAGCAGTACAGTAAGTAAAGATCTAGCAAATGATTTGGGCGTTCAATGGACTTTGCAAGCAAGATTCTTAACGTTACTGAAGCAAAAGCTAATGAAACACAACAATGACATTCCTATTTCCTATCTCTAATTCTCTCATCACTTAGGCACAGACACAAGATGTGTGCACAACAAGCATTGGTATCATATCCATTCAAAACTAGAAGCACAAAGGTTGACCAGAATCACAGCTGCTGACTACGCTGGAGAAAGAAAGGGGCTCTGAGGGTACGCTGAACTAACATCCAGTGTGGCCATAGAGAACTAGCAATGAGAACCTGCTTGTGGTGCCAACTGCTTACACATGCACATGCATATATGTACGTACACCTGCACAAAGAAAGCTTAACAGGAATCTTTTCATGGTTTTCTCCACAAATATAGGACAAGATTTTCAAAAATAGATGTCCAAAGTTAGGCATTCAAAAATCCACATTTAAGCTTCACAGAAATGGCCTCATTCTCAGAAGCGCTGAAATTGCCAAGAGCTGTAAGATGTTCAGAACTTGAAAATCAGGCCACATCTTTAGGCTCTTGAATCTGTTTTCAAGCATCTAAGTATAGGCATCTAAATTCTTGACTCTAAAATATTATTACCCACACATGACCTATTATAACACCTCACAAATATATGACATTCTCAAAAGTGTATTTGTACTAATTGCCCCAGATATTCAGTTGCAGCTGAAAAGTCCACTGTACAGTTCAGGGCAGGATCACAAAAGTAGCTACTGGTCTTCTTGACCAACTTCCAGGTGGTTTCTATGGCAGAAAACTACTGAGATTGACAAAAAGGGCCACCAAACCATTGTGGCAGCTGTCCTAGCCCATATTCCCTTTCTCTTTTCTCAGTCTCTAGACCATCAAGAGAAAGAATGGAATCAATGCAAGGCTACACTAGCCAAATGAAATAAGAGCTTCCTCAATAACAAAGTAATCACCCATGTCCACTTATTTCATTGTTTGAATCTGTGCAACAGAAGGGAAATGGGCTCTATATTTTACCAATGCGAATCACATTTACTAAACATGTGAACAAGGTATACCTGTTTTCATGAATGTTACCAAGTAGAATTCAGTAAAGTCTTCTGAATCTCATGTTGGATTCTTCAGCTTAGAAAAGGTTAAATAGCAGTTGTGTATGCTGGAGTTCCAGCAGGGCAACCATTTCTCCCTGTGTTAGATATGGTAGAAGCAGAATAGAAGTATATCCCAATATTTGAAGAGAAAAACATACAAAGAAAAGGTTCATTGCTGAAACAACAGATATATAGAAGATTGTTATTTTTATTGCATTGATAAAACTTCTTTGTTTCCTGTGATCATGGCATTATCTCCATGATGTATTCTAACAAAATTCCTTGTATGAAATGAGGTCTTCAGAGTACTTTCTCCAAATTCCGCAGTATTTTTATGCAATTGCTGCATATAGAAGCTTCAGTTCTTATGAACCAGAGTGGACAACATATTCCACACGCTACACCTGTATACAACTGTACTATCCCACAAAGCTAAAAGTACTCTCTGATGAGTAGGCAAACTGGAAGCACAGAAAATTATCTTGAACGTGAGGTCATTCATCATATCTGACAACATCTTACTAAAACAGCAACGAAGGCAATCATCTTTATAGCTTCTTTCACCCAAATGGTTCCTCATGCTTTCCCACTGTTTAGCTTTTTAATGTATGCTGTCTGTGTGCCTGTACAGGGTCAAATTTTCAGATGTCCTGAAACAGTGGTACTCCATTAAAAAAAAAAAAAAAAACCTGTCATTACTTTAAACAAATAATCTGATCACAAACTCCTTTGCTTTGCTATAAATTACAACTACTCAACCATTTCTGGTACAGGTACAACCACTGTTTAATGGCACAAAACAACATCATCCAAGACTTTATAGCAGGAAATAAAGAAAAACATCTCTTTACAAAGACACAGTAAGGGTAAATTAACAAAGGAAATAAATTCAAACTGGCCAAGACATTTAAATACATTGTTTCAACACTATCTCAATGAGAACAAAACACCTACTAGACGCACTATCATGAGCATAATTCAGCTTAACCCTCAATATAATATTCAGATATGACTCCTACCTATCATGCATTATAGCCCAATGGGGACTTCTGTTACTCCCTCTGCCCCACCAACTCTATTTGTTGAAGCCCCATTCCTCTGGGAGCTACTTCCTTAAAACATTAATATTTTCAGAGTGTTATTTCTGTTGTAAGCATACGCCTACATCATTCTTGAACACAAAGCAGAGATTGCTTACTCACTGTCTTCCAAGATGCTGAAGAGCTTGAGAAGCTAAGATTATTTGTTCAAGCACAGGATTGGTTATATGGCTTCCAAATCACATTGTTTACTCACTAACATGGCCAGATGTAAAGCAATTCCAAATATTTGTTTGTTAGCATACAACCATGCAAATTTACCCTTAGGTCATGTGAGTCAAAAATACTCCAGTGAAAAGGTGGTATCACTGAGCTCTCTATAGAAAAAAAAGTCTTTTTCATCTGCTATATAGCCCAATGACTCATGAACTAGAAATAAATTCCCAAAATATAATACATGGGAAGTTAATTGAGCTCTAATCTCTTCTTTTTTTTTTTTTTTTTTTTTTTTTTTTTGTCCAGAAAGTTCCCCCTTCACATATGTTGCTACAGATCTCTTTTTCCAGCATAATGGAAGGATCCTGCCAAGGAACGTCTGCATGAGATGAAGTTGGTGTTTTAGATGCAAAAATAAGACAGGTCAAGACAGGGCATTCATGTGAAATGTCTGCCAAAGCATTAGCAACAACAGAAGAATTAGAAAGAAAGGAAAGTATGATACTGGAAACTGATAGTCTGATAAGAGACAGACAGGAATCACAGGAAGCACTTATGCGGAAATGAAAGGAAGAAAGAATTTTGCAGAGTCCTGGATGACAAGTAATATGATTTGAGCATGAAATGTAAAACAATTGGCTGGTGAGAAAAAATGGTGAGAAAGTATGATGGGCACAAAAAGGTTGCTATCTTAGCAGCCACTCAAATGAACTGCACTCAAGCAAATCCAGAGGAAGATGGTTGAAGCAGTTAGTGAAGAGAAAGCAGAAGTATGAACAAAGCTTTTAGCTGGAAATCAGGAAAGCCTGCTACTAGCTACTGCTACCAGTACTATTGGCTGTGCCAGAACAAGAACTGGGCAAGTCACAACAGGGGCTCAGTTACATTCTCCTTCCTCTGAGATGAGCCTCAGACCAGCAGAGGTCCAAAAAAAAGGAAAGCATGCATAGCTACAGACTCTGATGAAGGGGTTCTATCCATCATTGATAAAGGATTCATATTTTATGACTTGCAACGTTGAAAGAAAAAGCTGCCTATGAAGTTTAGCAGTTCTGCATGGCAGAAGTTCCCAAGACATAGTGCCAGCAGCGCCAGCTCCAGGTACTTCAGTGTGTTAATAGTAAAAAATCTGGACTCAATCTGGAAGGCTTTCTCTAAGAAAGACAGACAGGCAGACAGAAAAAGCATTCCACTTAAAGTTGCATTAAGAACTTCAAGAAAAGACAATGCCAGAAGCAGTAGTGTAATTGGGGACCAAAGAAAACCATTAGGGATGAATGCTCAAGATTCAACTGCTATATATACTTCAATCTTTATATTGTAATAAGCAAAATATTTTTCTCACTAGGAAATGCTTTTTCTGGTCCCTAAGTACCACATCATCAACCTTGTCTTTACAAAGCTTGTTTTTGCCTTTTATTAGCTCTTGTCATTTGCCCTGTGCTGCTGCAGATACCTCCAGCTGCTAAGAGAGCCAGGGGCTTGCAACAGCCTCAGTTACAGTGGATTTATGCTCTTCACTACAACCACGTTTTCCTGATAAACACTCTACCCATCCTACTGCACTTCAGAGTACTGACTCTCTCTTCACAGAGAGAAAGAGCTACAGTAATGAAGAGATACGTATAATTTGCTCCATTAGTCAGTAACTGCATTAGTAAAAAAGACAAAAAAGACATCCTCCTAATATAAATTCCATCAAATTCCAACAAATGCACAGACAATTGTTACAGATCAAAGCAAGTGAATACTGAAAACAAGTTGAGCTTTGAGTGGAATATGGTTCACTAATATTCAAATCTGCCTCATGGCTTATGCCACAGGGAAAGTGCATTTTCTGATAAGTACAAGGAAAAGAGAAGAATGAGCAGACATTTAGCTGTTTGTTGCATTACCAAGAGTGTGCTTTGGAGTTACTAGTAACAGATGCTTCAGTACAAGAATACTTTCAGTAGGTAGCTACTGAGTATCTGGCCTATATATATTTCCTCCTTACTTGATGACTTGCTTTCATTTTAAAATATTGAAGTTTGTATTTCTGAAAAGGTTTTCTAACCAACTTTTGTTACTGAGAGATTGCTTAATACTTACATGTTGTATTCCAGAGGAAAACCTCTAAAACAAGATTTTTAACCTCCACAACACCACACAGCAGTAAGTTCCAGAAGCTGATCATATACAGAAAAACAGGGATTTCCTTACATTTCAACATGCTATTTCTTTTGAACTGCCTGGAAGTATGCAATTTGCTCTATCATAGCATTCTGTTAGACAACATACTGTCTCCTTGCATTTAGGAAAAATGCACAATTACTAAAATATAGTATGTCTTAAGGAGTTAAAGGAAAATAGAATAAATCTACCAACTTTCAAAAGAAGCTCAGAGCACCCTGCAGAACAAAGCCAGTGCTGTAATTTCAGTATTAAATTAGAGAGAGAGAGAGATTCAATAACAAAGTGTGTTTTACCCCAGATTAACATCACTTAGGTTACTGAAAGCACACCAAGTTCCATAACTTATTTTTCAGGTAGGGGATTAAAAATCTGCTTGCCTTCTTTAACTTAATCCCATCTCAAAGGTCTAAAGATAAAACTTGCAGAAGTGTTTTCATTGTCGGGTTTCTCAGCTCTCTAATTAGGTATTGCACTCCATAAAACATACACTATAGAAAAGCAGCAGAAGAACTGGCAGATTGAGGCAGATTGAAAATGTCTTAATCCTTCTGACCTTTACCATAATTTCCCTTCTCCAGCAGAATACACAGTTGACCTTTACTACCCACTGACAGCACAGCTTATGGCAGATTTCCATTAACCAAAACTCTCTAAGTTCACAGCAACTACTGCTGGTAATCTAGCTCAGTTCTGCAAGGATATTATAAAGCACAACTCACTCAAACCTTGACTGTTGATTGATAACAGCTCCAGAAATTCACAATGGCTATACCTGCATAACTGCTGTCTTTCCAGATGCGCACAGAGGCAAAGTGCCTGCAACACAGCCAAATGTTACAGATGTACCCAGTAGAAACAGGACTGAAGCGTGCGCAGGTATACCAAACGTGTTCATCTAAATCATCAACTGCACTGGGCTGAGGGGTGTCTCACGGTTTGGCTACCTATCCAACACACAGAAGATCATCCCCTGACATGACACTGGGAAAGTCACCAGCCTTCTATGGCTCAGCTCTTCATCCGAGAAATGGGAGGACTGCATCTCCTTACTTCGGAGTGTTATGAAACCCTTGAAGAGAGTGAATCATTTTCAGCTACTCTTGTAACAGGGTCCAGATGGAGATATTTGCAGAATATTTTAGGTGCACAGTTTATCATTTAAATATGGAAGGAAAACAAAATATGGTGGGATATGGTATAAAGGTTTTATTGAAATGAGTTGGATATGGGCATTATTCATGACTAGAAAAGCCCAGAGTGAATAATGAAGGTCATATCAACTGACTACCAGCAAAATCCTTATACCCCATGGTACCACGCTAGTCTCTTTCTTACTTTTATTGAGAAAACCAAACATTTGTGATAACTTCATATATTTTCCACATCTTTTAAAATTGAATCTATTTTTATAGCTCCAGCTGTAAAGCCAGACTCACTTAGAAACCATGTGTCCAACTTACAAGACTCGCTGAGGGAATAGAAACAAAAAATAAAGAAATATTTTTATTCCAAAAATAACCTGAGCTCTTCTGCTTGCTATCTCTCTCTCTCTCTCTGTTTTTTTGTTGTTTTTTTTTTAATTAGATTCAATATAGTTGCCTAAAGCCAAGATTCCTTTGAATACTTATCGCATGTCTTGACAGAGAGCACCAGAAACTGAGCACTTGGATGTTTCAGATCCACGTAACTATAACATGCTTCTATAGTCAGCAAAGAAAAAGAAGCTGGGGTCTCCTACAGAATCAAAGGCTGTAAAAGACTCTGGTAAAAGAGAAGTTTTCTTCTACAAGTCCAGACAGTGGCTACAGTGCTGCGCTGGTGGGGGAACAGTATTTGTGATGTGGAAATCCCTTCTCACTCTGACTTTCCTAGGAATGACTTTTCCTAGGGCTGTAGGAGGGAATCCAAGGGATGATGTCCCGCAGACTCCAAATTGTGTTCCATATATGTGATCTGGCACAAGCAAAGCACAAGAATTCCAATGGTTTGACTTATATGTTCTATTGGAAAAAAGTATTTTTAATTCCTCTGCAGACTATATCCTTTATTTTGCTATATTTTGCATTTGTATTTTGCTCTTTAGTAGAGCAGCCACATTGTTCTGTGTTGTGATAACATAGAAAACACTGTTCATTAAGTTTTACGAGAATCGTCCACAAATTAAAAACCATCTAGTCCCAGAACATGGCATTACAGGAAAGTGTTATTCCAGATTTAAAGGCATCCAGAGCCACTACATATTTCACGTTATTTAATGTAGAATCCTACTGAGATTGTCTAATAGCTTATTCTTCACTAAAATGAATTTATAATATGAGCATCATGAAAAACTGTCCCTTGATTCAGAAAGAATGACTCAGATTGAGAATGAACATCACGATCAAAATACAAAAAAGACAAAGGACTATGTAAAATGTTATATATATATATATGTAGTTTTTTGTTGTATACAGATAGCAAGCATATTTATTAGCAATTTTTCCTTATTTTTCTCCATTTACTGTTCATACAGAGAGGCTATTTGAAAGTAAATTCATGTAGGCAGAACTCATAGTTCTTTCAGAAAGGAGTAAGTTTTTGAGATCTTATTAAAAAAAAAATCTTGATTTTTCAATTGAATTCCAACTTTTTTTTTTTTTCCTCCCCCCTCCCTCCGCAGCCCACAAAATCTTAGGAAAGCATCTAAAAGACTAACCATTTTTTACTTAGCTAGTGGATTTGCACGCATTTTTGTTTCTCAGACTCCCTGAAAGCTCTATTGGACAGTGCTAAGCAGGAATAGGCACCAAGAAAATCTATGATTACCTTTGACTGGTTTAAGACAATAGTTTCAAACCTGAACATGAATTTTCTGGATGAATGTAATAAAAATAATAAAAAGTTACAAACATGAGATGCCTAGAAATGACAGAAAAGCCTAAGCAAAAACA
Organism: Tympanuchus pallidicinctus; assembly: GCF_026119805.1. NCBI lineage: Eukaryota > Metazoa > Chordata > Aves > Galliformes > Phasianidae > Tympanuchus > Tympanuchus pallidicinctus. The sequence continues at coordinate 39,245,859 of NW_026294747.1, read as the reverse complement.
TGGAACTATAATCAAAAAAGTATGTAATTAAAAGTATGGAAATGTTGCACAACGTGAGAAGATGCTACAATATTAGTGTTTATTCTTTGTAATATTTGTGATAGAACCTCAACGCTGGATTACAAAGTCAAATGCCTCAGGGGATAACAATCTCATTACTGAAGACACTTAAAATTAAAACACAGAAGAATGGAGAAAGCTATTGAAAAAAACCTGTAGTGGCCCCACCAACATGCGGAGTAATGTAAGTTTTCAATTTCTGAACTCTGTGGTTGTAGCAGAAGTAGAAGATTTATGCATGGAGGGAAAAGGGCACTGCATTAGAGGGTCTTATATCTGTACAGAAGTATGATTATAGAGGTATGATCTTCCACTAGTAAAGCACATATTCAGGAAGGTAGGATAAATCTTACAAACACGCTGAAGCATTGCTAAGAAATGCAGAGACAAGGTGACTTTGCTAAGCAAAGGCCACAGATTCAGGTTAAGACACTTTGTTTTTCTTTGACAGTTATCTGAATATATTACCAAAATCTGAAGCATCACTTAATCTTCAAGAAGTTCCTGTTCTGGGTTCTTCACTCTTTCCACTTCCCATATCTGAAGCGCTTCTCAGCAACCAATAGTGAGATGCTACCTCAGCCCACCTCCCCATGATCATCTTGAAAACCCAGTTCTGGATTTGTCACAATCAATTATCTTGTCTGCTGGCTGAAACACTTTGGGCTCACTCTGCATTATGGGGAGAAAGTCCTTTACAATGTCCACCACTGACAGTAATTCTCATTTAGAAGGAAGGATCAGTGGGAAAGAATTCATCTTAACACCCCCATTGGAGGTTACAAATTACCAATTTGAGCATCCTGTTCTTTTCCCTAATCTAATAAATCTAACAACTTAGATTTATGTCTGTCCCTGGGAGGAGACTTAAAATAAAGCAAAGCTGCAACTGTGAGAAGTTGGGCAAATACATTTTTTTTTCTTTTTCCTGGAATATTTAGTTATAGCTGACAAAAGTTTGCAAACATTCCCACTTACTCAGCAGTTTGGATGTGCACTGAAATCATGCTCTAATAGTAAAACCAAGAGAAAATATTAATATTTTTTCTTTGGTTTTGCATCAAATGCAAACTTTACATCTCACAAAGCTGTAACAACTGCATCTTCCCCCCATACAGAGGGCTCAGAATACAGACATAGGTAACAATCAAGCTGAGATTTTCCACACTGAAATACAAAGAACAAAGCAAACATAAGCTGTTTTTACTCATGGCTCTGATACTTTAGCATCCCATTCTGAAGGAAGAGGCTTAAGAAGCAGCTGATAAGTCCTGCTTTCTCCTCCACGTTCAAAAGGGTTTGTTTGCATATGTGAGCTAAAAGAGAGAGAAAATAGGAAGGAAAGGTTCCATTTAGAGAAGGACCTGTAAATAGAAGTTTTCAGCAATATGGTATATTACCAAATACCTTTTTGCTATTTTATGGCATGGGAAGTTTTGGGTTCTCTCTCTTCTGGGCTAATTAGGTCAGAAATCCTATATCTCTAGCAAATACTCACAAGTGCAGGCATTAAAAAAAAAAAATAGGGGGAAATCTCTACTTAGAACAAGCTAAATGTTAAAAATGGAGTTCATTTTTTTCCAAATTTCTTTTTAAAACCGTTAGTTAGAAACCAGTCAGCTGCTTGTTTGGCATTCAGTTCCAAAGCCAAGCACCAATCTCTTTCAATTTACATTATTCTTGAGAACAGAAACAATAAACAAGCTGGAGTTTAATGAGCCTGCATGTGGGGTCAGTCTGCTGGAACAGAGCAGGATGATCATTTTTGGAGCTGTCTCAGTTTGAAACAGTAACTACATAGGGGGATAAGGAGCAACAGTGAAGTAAGGATCTGCATAGGTAGCTCGTTCAAAGGATTTCACAGCTAGTGACTCCTTCGTGGCTTCTTGGATTCAGCTAATGGTAAGATACCACTGCCCAAGAACAGGCATTGATCTAGTGATCCAAGTCAGCTCATGTCAATCTTTGGCAGGGCTGCAGTGGAACATCTGGGCTGAGGAGAAAAGACTGAGCCTCCCATCCAAGACTGTATAAACACTGCTACTTCTAGAGATATTTGCTTCAAATAAAATGTGTACTATACAGTGCATAAAAGGAACTGGAAATTGAAAATCCACCTCCACAGCTCTAAACTCTTTCTGTAACTATTTTTGAACAGAATTTTCAGCTAAAACCTAAGTACATGAAAAGCATAGACTTTTACCGTTAGAGCTAAAAAGGATCTCCTATAACTGTCTGTAAGATGTGGAAGTAAATACTTCCAGATATGACAATACTCCACCAAACAGGGAGTCAAAAGACAAAATGCAGTGCCGTGATACCATCATCATCCAATCTCTCTTTTCCATACCTCATTGCACAGACAGCATTCCAGGGCACACTTCATATTCTTTGTTAGTCAACTTCCTAACAGCCTTCTTTCATTTCCCCACTCTCCACAGTACTGAAGAGCAGGAGAATTGATAACCCATTAACTCAAGAAATGCTCAGATTTAAAGGCGATAAACGGATAGAAGATTCTAAAGGCAGACCAGATTAGTACCATGCACATATCTTTGGGCACATAGAAGAGGAATCTGCAATTATTCTAAGACAATTTAATGAGCTTTTGAAAATTTTACCTAGCAACCCATCCCCCAAGCTGCAAAACAACGGCCTAAGAAATCTGAGCAGCAGACAAATGAACGGTTAAAATCCTGCTTGTGATTCGCTGCAGACACTCTCCCTAGAAATGTTTGAGCATAATGGTTCTGCGTAGGAAGAAGAAAAACTGTTGATATTTTAGTCACCTCCATATATTCTAGTTTGTTTGGGAGGGTGGAGAAGGGGGGAGCTAGTAAAAAAAAAAAAAAAAAAAAAAAAAAAAAGTGCAGTTAATGATTATGCAGAAGTGGACTGTTATAACCATTAAAAATAATGTTCATGCAGATTGTCATCATCTGCAACATCTCTCAGCACGTGCGTGGGTTGAAGATGAGCACCATGGCCAGTAGGCAGGGTCTTTTTTGGTACAAATGGGGGTGTACATTAAAACTTTAATGTGAATTAATCAGACTAACTTCTAAGTCATCTTAACTTTCCTAACTGCTTAATTGTTCCAGCTGTTAAGATTCCCACAAGGAAGTCAGCTGTAATTGTTAGAGTAATGCATTATTTTTATTTTTAACTAAACTGAGACTCACCAACTCAAAATTTGGTTTGGGTTTTTTCACCTACTGGTTGTCAGAAATGTAGTTTCATGACAGCTCCACATCTTACATCCTGATAATCTCTTTCCCTTGAGGTTACATATTGCTAGAATTTAAATTATGTAATTTAAGCTCTCTTGGGCACCTTCTAAATCCTCCATCTTTGAACTTAAGTACTGAAGAAATTCCTTCACAAAATGTTTGTCCATTGAAATAACAGCAGGAAACAGAAGATGTGGAAGGATTTTGCTTCACAATTATTTTTATCTGAGGTGTTCAAGGAAAATTCCCCTTTCTTACAGTATCGCCTGTCCCACTAACCACTGAGGAGAAAAGCAGCACCATGGATTATGGAATAGTCATGCTTTTTCCTTAGTAGTTTATCCTTCTCTATCTACATTTTTCACTTCACTGTTTTGCTAATGCTTTTAAATTTTCTGGGGGTGTGTGTCTATTCTAAAAGCAACATTCTGATTAGTTCTTTTCCTGAGGATGCTGAGAGGGAGTCATGTCAATCACAGCAAGTTTTCTGAATGCATGGAAAATTAAAATAGTTCAGACATATCTATATCTTCTATCCTACTGTATAAGTGTTTCCATTCATATAAGAACTCTTAATAGGAGTAGACATTTCTCTATTTCATTCACACAAAAATGCATACCCAATTTAATAAACTACTCTGAACAAGAAGGATATTCAGACTACTCTAGCCAAATAATGTTAAGTACAATCTGAAAAAGGCCACATAGTGTTTAAAAATGTCTTCATCATTTCATACAAAAGTGAAAACCTCTACTTTAAGTATACTTAAATTCTAAAAAATTGGTAAAAGTAACACCTAAGCATTGCCTCCTTAAAATTTATTTTAGTTATTCAGAGGAGAAAAAAAGACCAGTGCTTAGCTTCTTCCAAAGCTCTGTTTTCTATTTGTATCAACAAACTTAAAAAAATAATAAAAAAAAAATTCAATTCTTCCCCTACATGCAACAATTTAAAAAGCTATGTTTGCTTTCCAAACTTATCTAACTTATGTATGGAATCACCTATTTTGCTTAGCTGTGCTGCTTTTCATGCCTGAAAGACTGTCCAACAAATGCATTTTATTTCCTAATTTGTTAAGAGACTGACCATTTTTACTTTCACCAATAAACTGATTGGGAAATACAGAGAGCTGGTAAGAATTACTGATGGCCAGGAAGAAAGGTTTAGAAATCATCTCTCTTGACTTTAATTATACTCTCTAAATGGTATATACTTATTCTCTATTATTACTACTGACTCACACATTCATGCTATTGAAGCTGCCAATATGTTTATATATGACATACTCCATAAGCAAAGTTCTAAACTTACTTTAACAAACTCCTGCTACTGGTCTTTGTTACTCTGAAACCATCTAGACCAGGTATCTCACATGATTGGGCCTGTCAATATAGCAGTAGCATTTACTACTACTCTAGAAGTTTGTTATTGCTGTTGTTTTTCTTTTTTTCCTCAACAAAAATTGACATTGTGAACTATCACTGTGATTTCATTAAGCAAAAGATTGGCATTAACTGGAAAGAGAGCAATACATTCATTCTCTCCTATAATTACAAGGGCACAAATGAATCTTTCCCTGCAGAGGTGAAAGGCTTCCAGATACTGAAATAATCCAGCCTGGTGGCTTTTGTCAATTTTTTTTTATTATTATTATTATTATTATTATTTCAACTGAGATTGGTACTCGCAAAAATATCTTAGACTGACAGTCTTGGAGATTACGTCCTGCATTACCTAAGTAACAGACAGAGTTCAAGCAACAGCAGCACTTTGAGGCCTGATCTATTTTCATTTCTGTCTTAAACATGTTCTTCAATTTTTAATCGACTACAGTGACATTTCTCTCCACCAACAACATTCTTTATTTTTCTCTAAAATATAGCCAAGGTAGTTCTTTCAGCTGCACAGATTTTTTTTTTATTTTTTTTAGTAAACCTGAATAATTCTCATTAAATACAGATTGCCTCTTCATAAATACATTTATTATTGTGATGGCAAAGAAATCTAAAGATTAAGTAATCAATGATAAGATGTTTCAGTAGAGATATTAACAACAATTTATATTAAACACAAGCATCTTGGTATTTATATTTCAATAGATTTTTGATTTGTCAAGAAGATTATTCACTGCAAAAACTCATACATGCAATGTGGAAAAGAAATCCAAGAAAGAGCACAGGAAAGTGACCTTTTTAAGATGTTGGTCATCATATGCTGTTTAACCTGTACAAGTATCACCAGCTACCAGAGAGTTATGAAGCCACTGTTCGGAGCAGAAGAACAAAATGTAGTAAGAACAAAAGAAAATTCACAACCAACATCTGCAGGAATCAAAAGAGAGGAAAGCTGAAAATGATCATCTAGTGAGTAGGCAACTAGTAATTTGCTAAAAACCAGGCCTGAGGAGTTACGCAAACATAGAGCCCAGCATGCTGCAGCAGCCTGGGTCATAAAGCAATTGTTGACAAGACCCAACCACTAAGCCAAACATGCAGGATTCCACAGTAGGCAACAATGAGGCAACTGTATCCTAACAAATAAGGTACCTTTATAACTGCTAAACTCCATCTAAAGCATAAGGTTAAATACCCCTTACAATTGCCTTGCTCCTTCTAACAGGACTACCCAAAGCTATAGTAATTTTCTATGCAATCTCTATTTGCAACTCACTAAACTCTCAGTCTCAACAACCTGAAGGTAAATTACACATTGTAAGACCTAGATTTACTTTCTTACCATATCACAGATTTCTTGCACATTATACGTAAAAATCTTTAAAGACTAAAAAAAAAAAAACAACAAATCCTTAATATTACTTAAAAAATGATTTTAAACAAATGACACATCCTTTCTTTGTTTGATCCTGTCCTCATAAAAGAGACAACTCACAGTCTTACTTATCTTTACACCTCAAAGTTATACTGTAAAGGCTTTCACTACATGAGTAACAAGTATGCAGGTGTATAAGGGACCACGTACTTAACTATTACATTTAGCAGACTATTGCATAATGGCTACTCACTGGCTCCTTCAATTTGAAAAAATCCTTTTCTAGAGTCTATTCTCTTATTCTTTATCCACTGCAGTTTTAAATAAGTAAAACATCAAGATTGTCTCAGAAATACACTATGTTTTGTTTTTTTTTTCCTTACAGTATCCCTCCATTTTTATTGCCTGTGGCAAATCTTTCATGTTGCCAACTTTTAAAGAGAAAAGACACCATCATTACAGGAATATGACTGTGGCAGAGCATCCCTGAACTACCTACTGAGCTTTATGTTGAACAAAACCCACAGATCTGGAGTAGACCCTCCAGGAAAGGAATGGGGACGCAGATCCTTCACAGCAAGCTCCCCTCCTCATTTCCCAGCCCTCTCCTTACTCTCTTGTCACACTGTTTCTCCAGAGCGTTTCCCAGCTTATAATTGGAAGATTTATTCCTTGCTGCAGTTGCTCTGGCACAAACTTTCCCACAGAATTTTTAAGTAATTACTATGCTTCAGAAAAATCTGTATTAGAAATATCAGGAAAAATATGTTTTCTTTTTAAAATCAGGAGTAAATGTGACACTACTTATTCTAATGTTAACGACATTCACTAAGCCCTAGTAATATTCTTGAGCATCTAAAGGAAGTACAGAAGATGGATAGAGGTAAGGAAGAAAAAGATGAACAATAAGGGCTGCAAGCTACTCTCCTTCAGAATATATCTTTGACAAAGGGGTCCCCAAAACCTAATGATGGACCAAAAAAACTCAAGATCAACATCCATTCAAAATACCGCATTTTAAAACAGGAACAGAGAATGCCCTCATTTAAGATTCAAATTTAGTTTCCTCCTACTTGGATCCTTGTGTCATCTTGTGTGCTTATGATAAATTATTCAGACGAGAATTGCCAAGTCACCAAGCAAAAGCAGAGGAAACTGTTATTTATGTCAAAGGAACAAAACCTGCTGCGTGTTGGTATTTTATTTATTTTTAAACAAAGCATTCTGCTACATGAGTCAGATAATTCCAAGTAGGAGGACTGCACTCCAGCAGACTGTGGTAGAGCAGGTGGAGCCACAGAGACAGCTTGAGCATATGCAGCAGCTGTTGTCTTGGGCTTGGAGAAACGAGTGCTACAAAAATTACTTTTGCAAGGATATCTAGCTGCTAAAATCCCAGGCCTTCAAAACCATTGCAATTTATGAGCTCTTTTCTTGCAACTATCCATGAATGTCTTCCTTTTGTACTTTCTTTTGTAAGATGGGAATAAAACCCAAATATTTGCCTCACATGCTAGTTGCAGGAAATTATATCTGAGAGTAGGTGACATATTTTGAAAATGGAAAATATGCTATTCACTGGACACAGAGCAGACTCAACAATGTAGAGACAGTATTCCTCAGGGGGAACTTGGTATATTCCAACTAGCTTATTTTCCATGGTTCCAGGCTACTGACTCTATCCTAGCTCTTTACTGCTACTGTGTTCCAGGTTAAAAGAGTGTCTTGTAATAGATATGAGCAGCCTGACATATAAACTCAAGACAAAGGTTTCTACAAGGCCCTATGTTCTTCCACATACATCAGAAAGATTTTGTGGTTGTTTTTTTTTTTTTAATAGGGTGGAAAGTTCCTGGACTTAATCATCTGATTTATTCCATTTCCAGGATTATAGATAGCCTGGGTCTGTTTGTTCGTCCTTTCAATTAAATTGACATGAATAAGCAATAATGTCACTGATCTCAGCAAAGTCACAACAGTGTGAAAGAAAACATCAGGTCAATGGTGAGGAGATCAGCCCTTGCATTAATGTAGTGCCTTCACTGGATCAGCAAGTAATTTAAAATAAATAAATAAACGAAACAAGAGACAGCAAACCCAAATTTGAATACTGAGATCTTTGGGTTTACTGCTGTTTGGAATATTACTCAATACAAACAAGCAGTAGCCACAGGTGCTCTCAAATAAGCCCAGCATGCTCCCTAAAGGCTTGTTAATGGACTGCTTGCCTGGGGGCCACTGGATCTATTACAGTCTTGCTGTTGCTTCCTGCTGAAGAAATCCTTCCTGAGAGTCACCAATCTGGTAACAGGCAAGTAAGTGAGACTTCCAGGAAAACACTGTGGAAACCCCAGTGAGATGTGTGTTTATTGCATCTAGCCAGACGCCAGATTTTTGACAGCACAGATCACATCTTGTTTGTAATGTGCATGAGGGGCTTTTAATCAAGGTGGAGAGAAGCATCCTCTCTCCTTCTTTGGCAAATTGTACCGCACTACACAAAACTGTAGTACTGGGGGATGAGGGAAGATCCCCGAGGGGAAGAGCAGTGATGAAATTGGTGTGATTGCTAGTGGTTTCTTGAGGTGTCTGAACAAGTAATTCAGAAAAACAAGCTTGTTAGAGGAAAATAAGAATGGTACCAATCTGCAATAATGAGCGGGCTGAACAGTGCCTCCATGCCATGCTCCATTCCAGGTTTGTGCCACGCACTGCAAAGGCTGCATCACACTGGATGCAGATGAATAGAGTCTAATGATTTTTTCTCTCTTCAGACCCTCAGGCGAGTATTAGTTTACAATAGGAACCACAAAAGACAAAAGCAATGCAGCAAATTGTGGGCAGGCTGGACCAAGGTTTCCGTCAGCTATACTGCACGGACTTTAATCTGTCAGTGGAAAGGAAATGGAAGACCAGACTCTTTAACCAACTGCTTTGGTCTTGACATAAGGTAGTAACTCACATGGGACAGGGAATTTCCAGTCACCTCCAGTCTATGCACATTTTTAAAAATAATCACAATACTCCAGAGTACCATCTAGCTAAGGAAACACTGTTCAGGGAGTAAAAACCCTTGAGATGATGAAATATTCCTTTTACAAATGGGAACACAGAGTCACAGAGAGATTAAATGACTTGTCCATTATTATAAAGCAAACCAGCAATAAAAAACAGAAAAGAATCAGATGTCCTTCTGTGCATAAATCACTAGGCCTTAGTTTCTTCTGCAAGATCATCATTTCCTCCTCTCACATGCTATCTTGCTGCCAGAGCAAGATTATTGTATATGCTGCATGGAGCAACATTTTTCCAAGTCTAATTCAAAACCTGTCAGGCCATGGAATTTTAATTTTATTCCTGTGGGAAATGATTCCAAAGCTTGACAGTTCAAAGACGCATCTCCGTGACAGGAAGTTTTCCAGGACACTTACCTTAAATTTTCCTATTCTCTACTTGTAGTCATCTGAATAACTTGTCTCTTTCCACAGTATTTACAATCCTCAGCTACTATCAGAGTTGCATTTCCCCTTCTTTCCCCCAGGTATCACTTAAGAAATATAAAACTAAATTTTCACTCTACAAAGCAATTCTTTCATCTCCTAAAACATTTTTATTCTGTTTCCCTGAACTTTGTCTACTTTTTTCCAACATCAAATCCATATTTCTGTCTTTCTATAGTGTGTTCTTCGACTATGGCTTGTACTTCTCTGTTGATGGGTCAAACTGCAGCAATACAAAGGACACAGAGAGCTGAGGTCTGGAGTGAGAAAACAAGAGCTCTAGGGTTGATAGACTACCATTTATCTCCCAGAGGAATGTTTATATTCTTCTACTGGAACTGGATGGAATGGTAGATTCTCCATTAAAGTTGGGACAATTTAGTCAAAGGTCAAAGAAAGATCTGTTTCCTTGCAAGTTATTTTACTATTTTATCTCATGGAGTCAAAAGAAACAGACCTTAAATTCCAACATAATATTTTGCTGTTGTTGTTTTGCTGCCTGTGTAAATCAGGTTAAAAAGATAAATGCCAATAGTGGATATCCTTGCTGTTTCCACCACAGTCAAAATTAAGCTTCCAAAAAATGGCCATCTCAGCAGAAATATACAACTGTGGGGCTGCCACATTAACATAAGGCACAGCAGGCAGAAATTACTGCTGCCTCTAATCTCCAAACATTCAGGAGCTGAACTACGTTCAGCAGAATGACCTGTCCTCCATGATGCATTAGCATTTGCATTCACTCTAACTCTCTTACATTTGCTCTCATACGCACACAGAACCAGCCCTTTTAGAATACAGAGATTTATGCCTTCTGGGAGGAGAAAAAAAAAAAAAAAAAAAAAAAAGCAGTATTTTAAATCATCCTTCTCAATCTCTAATAACATAATCAACACGTGGCTTTTTGAAGACACTGGGACTTTTATTTTAGGTGAAGATCAAGAAACAGAACAAAGGGGACCTTCAATTAATGTTTTACTATTGCCACTCAAAACAACTCATTTATCCTAATTGTTCCACTATGAAAGAGATGTGAAATAGTTAACAACTTGAACAAAAAGCTGTAAAACATAAAAAAGTGTGGATGTGCTAAGAGAAGGTCACTTAAAAAGCCCCATCCCTTTCTTTTTTAACCCCATCTCTTTCTTCTGTGTTCAGGACATGCTTCTCATCTAACCAATTTCTTCCCCATCTCTCATTTTCCCCATCAATCTTATTTTTACTTCTCCAAAACAACACAATTCTGCCTATGAGCAAATCTGCCTAGAATTAATCTACAATTAATCAATACCTAGAAGTTCTTAGTTTTACTAAAGCTTGTCTTATTTTAATTTAATGACTGTTTTTGTTTGTTAGTATTAAGCTGTTCTTAGTTGCTTTTGGTTAAATTGATGAAAATCATGTTTAAACCAAAGTGAATGTACTGTGTTAACTAAGTCCATTGGAAACTTCTCAGATTAAATGAGTGGAACTACTGATACAGAAGATCAAAGACAGAAGGTGCACTGTTGAAGACAGACTGTCAAAGGTCTCCCCAAAATACTAAAATGCTGCAGTTAGATCTCAGAGGAACATGCAGATCTAATGTCCCTCTTCGTTAAGGTGCTTGTAACAGAAAGTTGAAAACAAACTTCCACTTCACGCAATATGATATTGTAATGTTGTTCTGAACTAAATAAAACAACTTCAGAAATTAAAAAAACACACCATCACTGGGCAATGGAAGTAGTGTGAGAAAAGAACAAACTCTTCACATGGGGACAGCAATAGCAGTTCAGCTGAGTCAGCCAGCAGTCTGGCATGGCTGTGGAACATTGAAGGAATTATGCTATACAGAAAAATCAGTATACTCTGAGAGAGGAGAATAATTTTTGTATTTTATACTTTGAGCACAGAAGACTTCAAATATTCCTTTAAAATAAATTTTTAAAAAATCAAAAAAGATACCAAACTCCATTCAATTTATTTCTTCCCCATAACTGGAATGAACTACTACTGCTCCTAAATTTAGGCTAGCTGCTGTAATGGAAAAGAGCACAGGTTTTAATAGGAAGGTAGCAGCAATAAATAACTAGCATCTATTATCGCAACAGGGGCATGCTGCTGACAGTGACTGATGGTTACTTCTTGGAAATCATCCTACATAAGATGACAGATTGAATCAGTTCCAGCTCTATGCATAAGGCCACACATTCAAATACTATGTTCTAAACACCAGGCAATGGCAACTGGAACACCCTCCCTCCTTTTTCCCCTAAAATAATGCTACCATATTACCAATAAACTTCAATACTTTCTCATCACAGTTATCATCAACAAAGAAGAAATGCTAATACTAAGGATCAATACTACTTCAAATTAAATATCCAAAAAGCAGTAGTTACTCATTAGTAATGGTACTCAGGGCATTTCATTTAGGACTCAACATTAGCAAAGTGCTACAGCAGCAAATAGAAGTGTTAACAATTGTTTGATTCGGACATCACAAACTTCAGGGCCAAGAAAGGCCTGGAAAGCTTGCTTTGGAGAAATCTTTGCATCTACTCTAAAGGACTTTTTTTTTTTTTTTTTTTTTTTTTTTACCAGTCAACAGCAACAGATTAAATTTGCACAGGAAATTTATGACATTCAATGCTAATTTAGCACAAAACTCTCATATACTTCTATTTCAAACTCACTACATTTCCACCAAAATAACCAGCCATGAAGAAGTGAATTATGCCTACATTTAAAGTTCACATCATTAGGGTTTGTGGCTGTATCACCTTGAAATGAATAAGCACAGTCCTAACATCTCTGAGGGGTGCTGCTTATAGGTTGTCCACACACTCATCCATCTCTTTAGCAAACATTTTCAAAAATGCATCTATGAGACACATTCCATTAAAACACATAAGTGACTATGTCAAGTATCATCCAGTTCTCCCTGCATTGACAACATTCTTTTCATCTAAGCAAACACGACATTCTCAACCTTCAGGCCTATTGACTTATGTCAGAAACATAAACACTGTCCCTGTGTCATCCATGTCAAAGATATCCCCTTCTTCCTCCCTCTTCTTCCCCAGATCTAAGTAATCAAGCAAAGAAAGGTTGTCTACTTCTTTTATGCCTCAACTGAGAAATCGATAAATGCTCTCAGCCTTTCCAACTTTATGTTTTTATTTGACAACAGTATACAACAAGAGCAATCTATGTGACATGGTTATAGCAGTCTATTCTTTGGTGTATGATTACATTATTGCAATTGAGCAAGACACCATAAAAGAGATTTAAACTAAGTTTTACCCTGCCTTTGCAATGAAAAGTGTGGAAACATTTAATTACAGCAATTCACCTAACACGATACTGTGTGATATAGTATCCAAATCCTTCACCAGCTCAACTTCAAGGCAGTACACTTACTCTATAAAAGAAAAAGGCATCCAACTCAGTGTTATCCTAAATGGTACAGCTACTGTATTACCATCATTCAAGAACCTGCTTTCTATTTCAACAAGCACTCTTGCAAATCCTCTCATCTTTTCTCCCTATCCTTTATATGTACACTGTGCAGTCCTTATAGAGCTCCAGACTTAAAGAAAGGTAAACAATAAAATAATACACTTGAATATAGTTTTGGGCTTACTTTACTTTGGGCTGAGGCTCACAATTTGATTCACAGAAGCTGCAAGACAGCTATAAATACTTCTAGATACTATTCATCAGTAGTGCTATCTTCTACTACTTCCCTCAGAGCTGAAGTGCCCCCAACTTGTCTCAAGAACTTTGAAGCCAATGAAACTATTTCCTTTAAATGACTTTTGTATTGTTCATATCCCTCCACTTTCAGAAAACTCAAAATCAAACATAACAAATAAATAAATAATCAAAAGCCTCAGTATTCAAATATATAACAGAGATCATACAAATATCACTAAAAAGAAGAAGCTCAAGATTGTCATAAAAAAACATTCAAGAAGCAAAGCCAAACCAGTAGAGCTATGTCAAACACAGGCAGCCTGGACTTCCCAACAGGCTTCCATGCCTGATAATTATGTATTTGTGCTGCACTGCCATAACACTGGCTTATGGCAATCTCTTTTCTTAGAAAAGGAAAAAAAATCAATCAAAGTGAGCTATGGCTCGACAGGTCTGCAGTAAAGCCCAGCCATGTAGAAAATGGAGCAGCAGCTGCACTATAGGATCAAAAAAACAGGGTGAGCAAACTCCATCATCAGGCACAATTATCTCCCTTGGGGGTGTGGGGGGTGGAGAGGAGGAGGGGGAAAAAAAAAAAAAAAAAAAAAAAAAAAAAGATATCCTTCATCCCCTAATGTCTAACAATACCAAGGGATTTGGGTTTCTGGTGCAAGACGGCTTTACAGGTCTGTTCTTCTTCTCCTACACATGTCCTTGTCATCCCCCCCCATCAGATTTAGTTCAGCATTTTAATAAAGCAGTAGGGAAAAGCACACATAATAGCAAGGAAGTCTAACTTGAGAGATAGAGATAGCCCTGTGCAGCATCTTCTACTCACAAGGCTCGTGAAGGAGTCATCCTGCTGAGTGTCAAAGCATAAGAACTCCTGGCAAACATCAACATGTAGTAGCATCTAAGTCACATCATAGGAACAGGCCCTAAACATATCTCCACAGACAACTAAATTTTTAGAGTGTTTGGGAAACTCAAAATACAGAGTAATGCCTCAATTCAAAAGCATCCCTAATATGTGTGCACAAACTGTAATCAGTGTATTAGATATTAAATTCTCAAAACAACTTATTTCTCTGAATATAATAAATTAGTCAATAGAAAATAACCAAAGAACAATACTACATCCTTTGGAGAAAGGAATCTATGATTAATGACAGTGTTAGCAGCCAATAACAAGAACTTTGAATTCCTTTGAATTCAGAAATTGTTTTGCAACAGATGTCACTAAACTACATAAGCATTTCATAAATTCCCTAGCTCGTTTCTCACACTATGTCCTGCTCATTTTTTTTTCCTGCCTGTTTCAGTGCATGAAATTCCTGGCTGCAAACCCTAAGGCTTCAAGTTATAGGCAGCTCTAGCAAATGTCAAACCCTGTGTTTATGGAACGTGCCCACAGACTTTATGGCTGGAATTAATGGTGTACAGATACTTAAGTATCTGTTTATTCCTATATATATTTAAAATTTTAAAAAAGCTTCCTTCATCCCTGAAGGAACTACTTACAGGCAAGAAGTCATGGTGTTTTAGTAACTGAGCAGTATAGATACACATCCTATAAGTAGCTATGAGACAAAACAACCACAGAAAGCAAACAACAGTGCAGACCTCTGAATTTCTGAGGCTGCACAACAATTCTGCTCTCCAACAGAAGGTTTGTCACTTGTCTCCAGCCTTGACACACCTCTTTAGTCTTTTGGGGATTGTCAGTCCTCTGCATACTTTGGAGGAGGGAAAAACTGCAACAGAGCCAACTATAAAGAGCACAGAATAACGAGCAGAGAAAAAAAAAAAAAAAAAAAGAGAGCCTGCACAACAGGAAAGCATTAAATAGTCCTTGCTATAACTCTGCAGCGCAGAGAAATCAAACTGACCCACTGTAGCAGCAGCTAAGTTTGAGGAGAAATCCAAGCTCTATGGGATATGCAGCTGGGCTATCACCTGCAGAAAAAAGCATCTGTACTCAGAGATACACAGTGCAAGCTCTTCAATCACATCAAGGTGTCTTAATCATAAGGCTTCTAGCTAAGAGATTCCACTGAATCTAATATCATTTATGATATGATCGTGGCACAAAGCAGTTTGGCTAAAACCTGTAACTGCAGCAAAATTAAATGCTGAATAAAGAATAATTTAAAAAAAAAAAAACAACTCAAGATAAATCTTGTAAGGATTTGTCATCTGATCTCAAGTCTCTTACAGTTAAGACAACTCAGTTGTCTTTAACAGTCTTATTTCAATACTCTGAAAGTACATTACAATTGCAACACTTGAACTGTGCTGATCAATCTAACTGGACTCCAAAAATACCTACAGTTTTGTAAATATCTCCAGACTTCTCAGAGTATAGCTGAGCATTGCCCTGTTGTAGTAATGCCAAGAAAATAAAGACTATTATTTGGCATTGCTAAGCCCTTATCCTTCACAGATCCCACTGAAGAGAATCAGCAGTTGCTGTAAGTTCAAGTATGCACTTCTCAAGTCCTCAAGAAGCACTGTCAGTTGGCCATCATAGGGGCACAGGAAGTCCTGCGGCCTCTCTTTCACACTCCATTCAACTGAAGCAAAAGCCTGTGTTAGTTGCACATCAGCAAGCTGTGGGCTCACCAGAGCAACAGGCACATGGATAAATAATAGAAGCCAACATGTCTAACAGCAACTGGAGAGAGAAAAAAATTTCAGACAAAACAAAGAAAAACAGCAGTATGGTAAATACAGTAGCCAAGCTAAATTCGAGTGTCATCCATACACATCAGGCTGCTGCACATAAATATGTGACAATGAGGCACACTCAAGTTTAATTCTTTCTTTACCAGTACAGTGATGTGATAAATTATGATTTACTTCTGGGAAAGCAGCTCTCATAATTGCTCCACAAATTCCATGACATGGGAATAGGCAAGAATTTTGAGGACACTTTATCGATGCTTTCTTGTGACAGCAGTAGATCTTTTCAATTAGGTGAACAATCACAACAGGAAACCAAGAGTGGTCTGTACTGCTTCATCATGCACAGCAATGCTCAATTCCAAATGACCTTGAATACGACGCCACTAAGAACTGTAAAGACCAGATCCTCAATAGCAAGATCTTAATACCATCCCTACCATTTCCATCGAATCAACATGAACACTCAACTATAATGTTCGATGTCCCACACAAATCTCTGCCCTCGAAGTAATTTTGTGACAACTCATTTGCTTAATAACAAATAAAAATGGCTTCAGGACACCTTCAGGAATTGGGCAACGACTTCCCTGGGCAACCTGCTCTAGTGCCTCACTGACCTCACTATAAAAAGTTTCTTTCAAATATCTAATCTAAATGCAACCTCTTTTGATTTAAAGCCATTACTCCCTGTCCTATCACTATACTTCAGTCTGTACTCAAGTTCTTACTACAACTGTTTGCAGGAGCTACTTGGGTGCTCATGTAACAGATGCTCCAGAAGAACACCACAGGAGGAAGAATTCACATCCACATTCATTCACATTAAAATGTAACATTACCAATTTTTTTTATTTTTTTTATTTTTTTTAACCTGGCTTTACCTGTTTACCTACTAGATGAAAAGAAATTTCAAGGTCACCACTTACCACCTGCACAAAAACAGTACTAGTAAGAGCTGCAGGTAGGAATCACATTTTTACTGTTTTATTGTCAAATTCTTTTTGGAATTTGGTTTTCATCCCATGTGATTTGGTTATTTTTGTAGCCTTTTTGAATTCGCAAATGTTCTAGCAAATGGTATTTATTAGAGGAATATTCCAGTATTAAAAAGATGCACATTTCAAATGGCATACTGCATAGATGATGCAAATTTGGCTCAGCAAAAATGGAGAAAAGATGAGAAAGAACAGATTCACTGAGAAACATTTGCTGAAGATCCTGAAAAGCATGGTAGAAAAAGAAGTTTTCAGTTTGTGCTAAATGAAAGAATTAGACAAATGCATCATTTATTCCAAAGCATCTTTAGACTTGAATATTCACTTAACCTTAAAATTTAGTTTGAAACTAACAATACCTACATAGCCTTTTTGTTAAACATGGGTAGAATTTGCTTAGGTGGCCCTAAAATACCTAGCCAGAGAATTGAAAAACAGTATAAATATACAAGACTACGCTTTAGAGGGATGATTCTTAGTTTAGTATCTACAAAGTATCTGAAGCACATTTCCAAGCCATACATCAATGCTAAACTGTAACACTTCCTATGTATAAACTATCTGGAATTCACAGACCTTCAAACTTTTAACTATGCCAAACAAAACTTGTTAAAACTCTAATTAAAAACAAAAACAAACAAAACAAACAAACAAACAAACAAAAGCATTAGTCTTTGTTTTCACACTTGTCATTCCTAGAAAAATTTGAGATCATAGGTTCTCATTTCAGGAATTCTGACTTCTATACATGCATACTTTGACTGGTATATCACAAACTTTCAGCCCTCATCACAGTAGCCACATACCCCATGTTCCCACTCTAACTATTCTCCCAAATTCTTCACTGAAAAGCAAGATAGTACGTTGTCAGTCTAGCACTGAGGGAAATGTAACAAAACCATCTATGCTGGAGATAGCCACTGGCAATTTCCAATTATTCCCAGATAGCTTGGCATCTCTTCATAGTGTCATTTAATGTTATCAGATAATAGCTTGTTATTTCTCAAACAAACAGCTAGAATCAAATCCCCTTGTCCCAACTGGGCTTGCAGATATTTTCTTCTAGGTTATCTCCTGAGAATTCTCCCTTGGGATTTTCCTGCCCAATGGAACTGGCTAAAAGGTATCAGATAAGCTTAGAATTCATCTGGGCACTTAACATTTTCTTCATGGAATGTTCTCATGTGGAATACAGGAAATATTATGCAGACCAATTGCTTATGCTGTTAGCATCAACCAAACAGGGGAGCAGTCCCTTGGACTTGGATCACACTTCAATCTGGAACTAGTTAGGAACAAGGTAAGGCAGAACAGTAGATGGACATCAACCCAAGACACACATAGAAAAAGAAAATAGTTGATTCAGGAGATCTGTACTCAAGTTCTTTCACTGCTTAAACACCAGATATGATCTTGCCCAGCAAGGTGATGTACTAGTTAAAACTATCTGATAAGTTGCAGTTTCCAGTGGATATTCACAACCCTCTTCCCCAAACATATCAGAAATAGCTCCCCGTCACAGGAACCTTAACAGAGCATCTATGGTCTGTAAAAACTCAGAGAAATTAACTCTTACATTTCAGAGTGAAACGGCCAGAACAGAGTGAGAAAACTGGCATTGTTTCAAAGGATTTAATTCATGACTGTAGGATGTAAGTCTCTAGGTATCTCAGCCCATCGCCTTTCCTAATGCTCTCAAAGGTTTTGTTTTTGGTTTTTTTTTTTTTTTTTTAATAAAAAAAGAAAGAAAGAAAAAAAGATAAAATAGATATAAAATGAATGGAAAAGAATCTGAGGATTCATCATATTCTGTAAACAGCTCATTTACAACATGGTGTTTGTATTTATCTTTTCATCCCTATGTGAGCTGCTTTTGTAGTTCTCCACAGACTTAACACTAACATCTCAGAGAAAACAAAACCACTTCAAAAGTTAGTTAGAAATGTATGCATATAATGCAGAAATGCTATTCTCAACCTTGATTGTAGTTTCAGAGGTGAAACAAAGTACATTAAGGTTGGACTGTGTAACATTTCTCATGAAGCGAGATTTTGGCACGAACTCAGAAAAAGACTCAGTTTGAACTCTTTCTTGCTTGTATTTGCATTTTGAAACTGGAATTTCCCCTTGAAACTCACAATATGTTTCTGTTACCTTCAGAGAACAAAAAGGGAGCCCTCCTGTGGATAATGCATCACATTTAAATTCTCATGATGGGCAAGCAAACAATATAACCTAGGGGATAAAATGGTTCTATTCCAGGGCAAAGAGAGTGAGGTGGTAACCTACTGAAAGCTGTAGTTAATTTAAATGGCTATTATCTTTGTTCCATTGGGGCAGTTAGTGTTTAACTCACACCACTTTTCTGAAGCAAAAGAAACATAGCAAATAAGCCATCTCTGACTACAAAAGGTACCTAAATCAGGCAAAACTCTTGCATACATGAGTTTCAACTTCAGGGAGAATGTTCACATGAGAGTAATCGTACTGTTCATATTAGTAAAGTGAAGTATTTGTTTAAGCTAATTGCTCAGTCAGGACTTTAAATGTTTCTTAGTATATATCACTACTTCCTTTTCCAAAAGCACAATAACTAATGCTTTCTTCTGCACTCCCAAAACAACAAAATATTCAGAAAGGGAGAACACAAAGACACAAGATCAAGTTAACTCTGATGTCTGCCTTTGATACTTTTGCTGGACTCTTCTAGTTTACTGGCCTTAAACAGTAGCAGCTCTGCTCTGGTAAGTAGCAAAAGGGCCACATAAATATTCATAAAACCCTTTTTCATTGTAGGCCATTGGCTTCCAATAGTTTATTTTTGTGAAGACGAACAAAAACAACCACTAAGTATTTAGCCCTTCTGGAAGTTCAGCACTGAGAAAAAAATACCTGATTTCTACCCTAGCCAATGCTAGCAAAATGTACATTCACTTTAAAAGTTTTGTGCAATCTTGTACCACAGGATATAGGTGCCAAATTCCATCATACCTAATATAAGCCTAGAATTGCTCAGGACTCTACAGGATGGAGCCTATTCTCTGAAATTCATAGCTGCTGAGTGCATTTGCATTCTTCAAATTTACGTGCAATTTACATTTAAGCTCAATCCATTTCTGTCATGCATTGGCACAATTCTACCAAAGTTGGTTTACTTCCAATAGCTTATCACAGAATCACAGAATCACCTGGGTTGGAAGGGACCTCAAGGATCATGTAGTTCCAACCCCCCTGCCTAGCAGGGCCACCAAACGTACACATTCAGATCAGGTTGCCCAGGACCCCGTCCAACCTGGCCTTGAACACGTCCAAGGACGGGGCATATCTGCCAGCTTATGCTGGCATATCTTTCCAAAGGAGTGCGAGGTAGTAAAAAACCATAAACTAGCCCTATTAACCTCTCTGCAATCAGATGAAACTATGCAGAATTCATGATTCAACTTCATATATTTCCACTCTTTCTCTTAAAAGTTTTTTCTTTAGAATCTATTATGTCCATTCAAGGTCTTATGTGACAGCAATCAAAGATGCTTTCCAGTATACTTACCTAGGTATACTTATATTTCAAATTCCTCATAAGATGCTCAGATGATCAGTTATATCCATACCTGTTCCTACAACACAACTTTTTATACCTGCCACATAGCCTTGCATCCTCAATGATATACCTTGTGATGAGGCCTCTGTAATCTCAAAACACATTACAATAGCCTTGAAAGAGGAGTTATGTAATTTCCTAAACAATGCAGATTCAGCAGTGCTGACGGTATTGGAGGAACCAGCATTATAACTGCCTATAACAAGCAGCATCATAGAGTTGCCAGTACAACTTACCTAGATAGTCAGCTTCCTCAGGGACTGTTAAAGCCACAATACAGTACATGCTTTTGAAGAGCAAAGTGTAGCTTGGCCTTATTTCCATGGTCAGGGACATGTTTTAGTGAGGAAGTATTGGTGGTAGGTGGACGGTTGGACTAGATGATCTTTGAGGTTGTTTTCAACTTTGGTGATTCTATGACCTCTGCTTGATTCATGCTCCTCTCTGCTACAGCTGAGAAAGCACCTCCATACTTTTGCTGGCACTCTAACATCCTTTCGTTATCACTGCTAGGCAGCAGCCTATTGCATTCCCACCAGCCTGATCAGCCAAAGTCCTGCTCGAGTAACACCTTCTTTAAGAAGTACAGTATAAATCATTAAACTTCCTCATTCTCTCTCAGGTTAACCCCTCCTTTTATTTCATTTTTAAAATGATTGCATTCAAAATGATAATCGAAGAAACCACAAAATAACATGTTTTGGGTACAGAGCCTCCTTACTGTACAGGAATCATATAGACAGGTCACTTTACCAAAGAGAGAGACAGTTTTTTGTTTTTATTGATTTTTGTTTGTTTGTTTACAAGCACTATGGCAAGGAACTGAAAAAATATTCGACGCAATTGAAACCACAGGGAGAAAATAATAATAACTTGTAGTCTTTTTTGGTCAGAACTCAAATTAATGCTCTGGTCTAGCTAAAATTCTATACAGTTCTTGTCGACCACAAAGAAACAAGGTTTGGATTCTGCCTCCTGCTGAAGGAATTTTCTCAAACTTTTATTAAACTAGAAGTAAAATTCAGCAATCCTTGTTATCATGAGACTCCTCTACAAATGGAGGGCATGCAACATACTGAGGTTTTAGCTTTTGATCTGCTTTTAGAAAAATTGCAGGCAGTAAAGGATTTCTATGCCTCAGCAGACAAGCAAATAAGGAACAAGAGATGATAACATGCCTTATTTCTCAGCTAGCCTATGATCATAAAAGACCTGATTTTTCACATTCACAGATGACAGTGAAAAGATTTCTGTTTCATTTAATTAGATTAGTATCAAATTCATAATACAAGATATGGTAAATATGGTTACAAAGTCAATATGTGAGCAAAGAATTTGATTGGTAGAGAGCAAAGGAAATAACAGCATCAGAGATTCAACAGCCACCACCAATTTAAGCATAACATTTCTGAAAAATGATGTATTTTCAGGTATGTCCTCCTCTAACGTAAAGAAGGTTTCCACAAATGCTAAGTGTACAATGAGATAACTGACATCACTCACTGTCTAGATTAGTACATCTACATGGATCGTGAGTCTGATCATTAGCAAAAAACAAATTATTCTGTCAAAAGAACAACGGTATCATGCATGCAGTTAAGAAAAGGAGTAACAGGCTTATCATTTTGGATTAATAGTAACTCATACACAAAGGAAGAAGTATTTTCTGTCAGAACATTCTTTTGAAATCCTAATACACACAGATATGTGCAATAAATTCCCGTAAGAAAGGAAGTTTTAAATTAAAGAAAGTAGAAGAGAGGTTAAAGAAGCAAAGAAAGTGCTTTAGGATGTATAATAACAGGAGGGACAAGGTGCGAGAGAGGAGCTCTGTAACAGTATTAGTTAAGTAGATCAGTGATAAGCCAAACAAATAATTGTTGATATCCACTCATATTAAATATTCTTACTTAGAAAATAAATGTGGATCTCTCACAGTGTCAGGTCTGTTGAGCTTTTCTAACAGCCCCTCTATTTTTCGGTCAGTCAGAAGTTACAAAACTTTCCTTAAATAGAAATTTTCTGAAAGAACTTACCATGGAATAGAATTTCCAGAACTTCAGAAGTTCTTTCAATACTAAAAATAAATAATTTCAAGCTTTAGGATGAAGCTGAGTCTGGCTGCTTGCAGCAACAGTGACTCATCAAAACTCACCCTAATACAGCATCAGGAAGGAGAAAATAGAGGTTAAAAAGGCATGCTACTAAGCTAGTTCCTTCGTGCTTTATGCCTGGAGGCAAATTTTAGTGACTAGCCTTCATAATACTCCCAGCTCTCACCCTTCACAGGAGTAGGAGCCAGGATCATCGCAGCCCTAGAGACGAGGAGACAGCAACACACAAGATAGAAAAGTGGGGAACACAGAATAACAAGAAGATTCATGGCTAAATTTGGAGTCCTTGCAGGGTTTAATATATCTCCTTAGAAATCTTAATTGCACATCAATCTTCTTCATTTGGAGAATGAGGAGTGAATGTGGGATTCTCCAGCTTAGCACAGAGGGCAAACTGGTGTTAAAAGAGGAGAAAAGAAGGACACACTCAGTCCAGACTGCATTTTCTGCCCTTTTACTAAGAAATGAGGAGAAGCTTTTCCTTAGTACTTGCCAACACAGCAAAATTATTGCAGAACAAATAAGAATGTGACTTAACAACATTCTGTCCATAATTCCCTTATTCGAAGTTCTCGAGTTCTTTCTGGCAGTTAAGATTAATCCACTTCTAACCTACACAAAAGCAGGGTGCCCACACAAGGAATTAGTGCAGAGTAAGTACGCTAAGCTAACAAGACCTCAGTGCAAAGTTCTTCATCAGTCTTCACTGCCAATGTCATTCTTGTTATTCACAGAGTTAAATTACCAAGGTAGGAAAAAAAAAATGGCAACATTTTTTTCTTCCCATTCCTGTGATCAGAAGACAGACAAGAATGCCCGTTAGATACATCCAAGTCATGCAGTCACATTCAGAATTAAGCATCCAAAATAATCCATATATATAATAGTCCAGCCTATTCTAAGCTTAGACAAATCATTCTCTTTAATGAACAAGTCTGTTTCATTTGCTCGGCTCCAGAAGGAGCATCTAAATTTCCTCTAGAACTTATTGTGTAAACATCTGTGCAAAAAAAAAAAAAAAAAACAGCAGCAAAAAATTGTTTCTGTTAAAGCTTGTCAGATATGGACTGGAGACTTATGTAATCAATAAACAGTTTAATTAGTACATATGATCTTGTTTGTCTATCAAAATTAGTGAAATCACTAGAGTTGAAATGAATGTCCCACACTCCAGTTCTTGGATCCTTCTGCTCTCAGAGTCCACATTCTTAGAGAAACAGAAATACAGAAATGCTACATAACACTGCTTCCATCCATACCAAAAATATTTTGCTCTAAGCACAAATAGGAGTCAAATATACTGACGACACACACTCTCTGCCACCCCCCCCATCCCTAAACAAAGAGCAGTGATAAGCATTCCATTTTCATAATGCAGAAGAGTCACACTTTGAACTACATGCTTTATAACACAATGAACTTAAGTTTCTCTTAAGGTTTTGGGATATATAAAACTTCATAAATTTAAATGGAGATTGACAAGATTAAAATTATGGCCACCCCTTTGATGGGCATACAATGACACACATTCAGATCTTTTCAAATTGTTTTTCCCTTTCTCATAAGAGGGTCAGAACACATAAAAAAAATCTAGTTTAGCTTCCCCTGTTGGTGCTATCGATTTCGAGATAAGAGATGTGCACAAAGCAACAGACAAACTGTATCAATCCATTCCACTTTCTACTTAAGAATGATTTTTTCTTGCTCACTAACCTAGCTTTCTCACATAGAAATTCTGAACAACAAAAAACAGAGAAATCTCTCCTGCTTCCAAAAATAAGGATACTTAAATTTTCTTTTTCTACAAATAAAAAAAGTGAAACAATCTATGAGCTCTTTTGGGGACAGGGAGGCCTTGTTAATTTTTAAAACTAAACCCACATTTTAAATTTAAGTGGCACATTTCACATTTCAGGGTCTGGCATCTCCCCATAATGTGAAACCTGCACTCGCAAGAAGATTAAGAAGAAAAAGCACACTTGTCTGCCCTGGTACTCTGCTGCCCTTAGGCAGGAGCCAGAAATAATCCCAGAGGCAGGGTGCAAATGAAACATCTCGTCAGCTCGCAGGCCTTAATGTTTTTTACCTTAAACATTTACATTAACAGATGGACCCCAGCAGTCCCATAAACTCGCTCCTCAGTTCATTTTCATGTCACTCCAGCCCCCATTTATCATCAGCTGAACAGTAGAATGTCATAAGGGGGTTGAGCCAGAACAGAGGAAAGAGACAAGCTGTATGAAATGATTGGTGTCACCTACATACATGCATTTGACCTCAGTTCCAACTGAGAGAGAAAAATTGAAAGGAAAAGGAAGGAAGAAGGAGATTATTAGAAGATCCAGTGCCACCAGAAGTATGAAAAATATAAAAATATTAGTCAATGTAGCCTCTTTTTGCTAAGGATGCAAACACTCCTTTTTTTTTTTTAAAGAGGAGCTGTGGTTGTGTGCTGTGTGAATTGCCTATGCTAGCCAATGAATCCAAGAAGAGACCCACCCAGATTAGGAAGTGGCATGACACAAGCAGACTGCTCATTCCTCTCACTAGTAAGAGATGTAAAACTCTCAAATCATTCCAATGTCCATGTATACAGCTTCAGCTTTTGATGAATTCCTAAGGCAATCTCTAAATTCTCATCTCTGTCAAAGTGATATTGTTTTAACCAAGGGAAGAATAGAAAGCTGAGCTCTGCTCTGATAGGCTGAAAGATAACAGCTCTTGAGCTCATCTGTAGATGGGGATCCCTGTAGCAAGGAAATAAATTTTAATTGTGCCATTTTTTCTTGGTCAAATGTCAGAAAGAAACCATCAGAACAAAGATGCCTGCCAAAACAAAAATCGCAAGTGCAAGAGGAAAAAATACAAATCAATCCAGTTGAACTAAGTAAAGGATAAGAACATAAATAGATAGAAGTTGGCACAAACTGGAATGTGTTCAAAGTTTGAAGGGAGTTTGATCTATATTCTCACCAGACTTTCTCAGAAGCTATAGGTGCTCAAATTGTCCCAGATGGATTATACACTGACTCATCTAAGAACATTCCTCTGAAGCAGGGAAATATCAACTCCATTTTACAAGCAAGAAATTGAAGAACGGTGTCAAAATTGTCACCCCACAAAGATTGTCTATAGTCAAAAAGAGAAGTTAACTGAATTATTCAAATCTCTGGGTAACGCCAGCAGCACTCAGCAATGCTCACACCACACAGCTGTTCATCCTCCTGTGCACGCAGGAGTAGGCACTGGGGTGAACTAACATTTTGCTTTGCTGTGACTGTAAGCCACAGACAATCCATCCCTTTATCTGAGGGATTATGCTTTTGCTGATTAAAATAAAAGCTTATTCTATTTCTCTAAACTGCGAGATGGAATATAGTACACTGAACTACACTGCTTCCATAGGTTTTGTGCTGTAAATTTGAATACCTTACTTTTTAAAAATGAATAACAGTGTTTTACAATAAAGCTTCATCTTTGTAAGAAAATCCCATAGTGTCAGATTACTAAATGATATTGCTCTGTTTGAATTACAGGGAGTTTGGTTCTTCTCATAATTTTGAAATAGTCCTTCAGTCTGAGTCAAAATCTGAGGTAATTTTGAAAAACATGGTCTTCCATCAACAAGTGATGCTACAATTTCATACTGGTTCTTTGGTGGTGATTTGCTGTCACCCAGTGACACCACAGAAGTTTTACCAGAGCATCAAGGTGTGTTCTGCAACAAGTAGGATTGCTATCCTGGACTTTAGGAGAACCAACTTCGATCTCTTCCGGGGCCTACTTGGAGCTGTCTCATGGGCTAGGGTGTTGGAAGGCAAGGGAGCCTGTGAGAGCTGGTCTCACAGCTCTCTTTAAGCAGCTCTTCTTCCAAGCCCAGGATCATTGTGTCCCTGTGAGAAAGAAATCAGGAAAGGGTGGCAGGAGATCTGTGTGGATGAGCAAGGAGCTTGTGCACAAACTCAAAGGAAAGAAGAAGGCCCATGAAATGTGGAAAAAGGGTCTGACTACTTGGGAAGAATACAGGAATGTTGTCAGGGTCTGCAGGGATGCGACAAGGAAGGCTAAAGCCCACCTGGAATTAAATCTGGCGAAGGGGATAAAGGATAATAAAAAAGGTTTTTTCAAGTACATTAACAGTAAAAGGAAGACTGGGGAGAATGTGGCTCCCCTGCTGAGTGACGGGGGTGTTCTGGTAACAGGGGATGCTGAGAAGGTGGAGATACTGAATGCCTTCTTTGCTTCTGTTTTCAGTGAAAAAGCTCCCCCTCGGGAATCTGAGACCCTGGAGGTTAGTGAGAGGATCTGGGGAATGGAAGACCTCCTTTCTGTCAGGGAAGAGGTGATCCAGGAGCGCCTAGGCAACACCAATGTTCACAAATCCATGGGACCCGAAGGGATTCATCCACGGGTGCTGAGGGAGCTGGCAGAGGTGATTGCTGAACCGCTTTCTGTCATCTTTGAGAAGTCTTGGAGGACGGGGGAGGTGTCTGAAGACTGAAAGATAGCCAACGTCACCCCAGTCTTCAAAAAAGGCAAGAAGGAAGACCCAGGCAATTATAGGCCTGTCAGCCTCACCTCTGTCCCTGGAAAGTTGATGGAACAGCTTGTATTGGATGTCATCTCCAGACAACTGGAAGAAGAGGTTATCAGGAGTAGTCAGCACGGGTTCACAAGGGGGAGGTCGTGCTTGACCAACCTGGTAGCCTTCTATGATGTTGTCTCTGGCTGGGTGGATGGGGAGAGAGCAGTGGATGTAGTCTACCTTGATTTCAGCAAGGCATTTGATACTGTCCCCCACGACATCCTTATAATAAAGCTGAGCAAGTGTGGGATAGATGAGTGGACAGTGAGGTGGGTTGAGAACTAGCTGACTAGCAGAGCACAGAGGGTTGTTGTTGGTGGTGCAGAGTCCGGTTGGAGGCCTGTAACCAGCGGTGTTCCTCAGGGGTCTGTGCTGGGTCCGGTCTTGTTCAACATCTTCATCAATGA
Organism: Tympanuchus pallidicinctus; assembly: GCF_026119805.1. NCBI lineage: Eukaryota > Metazoa > Chordata > Aves > Galliformes > Phasianidae > Tympanuchus > Tympanuchus pallidicinctus. The sequence goes on along the minus strand of NW_026294747.1, from coordinate 39,218,234 downwards.
CCTTGATGAGGGGATAATGGCCACCCTCAGCAAGTTTGCTGATGATACGAAGTTGGGAGGATTGGCTGACACACCTGAAGGCTGTGTTGCCATTCAGCAAGACCTGGATAGGCCGGAGAGCTGGGCGGAAAAAAACCGGATGAGGTTTAACAAAAGCAAGTGTGGAGTCTTGCATCTGGGGAGGAATAATTCCATGCACCAGTACAGGTTGGGGGATGAGCTGCTGGAGGGGAGCCCTGCGGAAAGGGACCTGGGTGTCCTGGTGGATGACAGGTTGGCCATGAGCCAGCAGTGTGCCCTTGTGGCCATAAAGGCCAATGGCATCCTGGGGTGCATTAAAAAGAGCGTGGCCAGCAGGTCGAAGGAGGTGATCCTCCCCCTCTACTCTGCCCTGGTGAGGCCTCATCTGGAGTACTGCATCCAGTTCTGGGCTCCCCAGTACAAAAAAGACAGGGATCTCTTGGAAAGAGTCCAGCGGAGGGCCACGAAGATGGTGAAGGGCCTGGAGCGTCTCTCCTATGAGGAAAGGCTGAGTGAACTGGGTCTGTTCAGCCTTGAGAAAAGAAGACTGAGAGGGGACCTGATCCAGGTCTACAAATATCTAAGGTGTGGGGGGCAGAATGGCGAGGCCAGACTGTTTTCAGTGGTGAATGGAGACAGGACAAGGGGAAACGGCCGGAAACTGCAGCATAGGAAGTTCTGCACAAATGTGCACAAGAACTTCTTTACAGTGAGGGGACAGAGCACTGGAACAGGCTGCCCAGGGAGGTGGTGGAGTCTCCTTCTCTGGAGATGTTCAAGACCTGCCTGGATGCCTACCTGTGCGACCTGCTGTAGGAAACCTGCTTTGGCAGGGACGTTGGACTCAATGATCTCTGGAAGTCCCTTCCAACCCCTACAATTCTGTGATTCTGTGAAGTTTCTCTTGAACTAAATTTAAGATTCCATTCATAAAAATTCAACTTTCTATTTATTACACTTCCATAGTACCTGAAGATATACATAAGTTTTCCACAAACTCTGCACTTCAGAGGCCAGTTAATAAAAAGCCAAGCTTCATAAAACACAGAAAAACTGAATTCTTACAAGGTTTGATGCCTTTATGATTTATGATAGTCACACATTCTTTCCTTTCTCTAGACCACAACAGCATCTGCCTTCAGAAATATTTCTGCCCCAAAAATGAGCCAGCTGTATTCATGCTATCAGTAATTCCTGATTTTCTCTTCTGCTTAGCTGAAAATACTGCTGGTATCCAGCAGTCCACACAAGTCCCCGTTCCCAGAACAGACACAAGAACACTGCAGGCACTGTGCTAAGGGAGAACCCCCCTCACTCTTGATCCTTACAAACTTCTACTTTTGTCAATCATAACTGAGGTACTGCCTTCAGAAAGAGAAGGATAGCCTTGTAGCGACTGCCAGTTAGATAATAGACTGATACATCCTTTGAATATTAATAACACTAAACTGGTTAGAAGTTATACAGATGAGGATAACTGGTCAAATAAAAACCTGGCTGTGACCTTTATATCAAGCATTTTCAAATTCAATTAACCAGTTAATTACTGAGGCTTTTGTCAGAAGTCTCATTTGGGCTTTGACTGGGCAGAAGAATATTCTTATGCTTTCAGCCTGTACATAATAGGGAAACATTGGGAATCCAGCAGAGAGACTGTCTCGACAAAGATATGAAAACAAAGCAAATGTCATTAATTTCAGGATGCCATGGCCCAATCATTCACTGCAACGACATTCACTTTGGCATTTTTATGCAAGACTGAATGTTGCTGCTTTCCTCCTGCACTGCAAACTCAGTGAACATCTCAAAGGGCTGCAGTGGGATGACATTTTGGGCACTTCCTTGTCCTGATGGCAGCCATCAAAACCGTCTCTAACCTTTAGGCCAGTACAATCACCATAGAATTCAGAACCACTTGCAGAAACCACCTCTGGTCTCATACCAAGTTTCCCTTTTCCTCCTTGCTCCTCCATATTCAGTCAGAGAAGTAAGAAGCTGGGAAAAGAACGTGACCCCAGAACTGCAATACTGAACACTTCATTAACATAATTACATTTTTAAAATTCTGTTTGTAAGAAGAAAACTATAGAATGTATCCTACAAGTTTCAGCAAACTGCATTTCTTAAACACATCGGTCATCTCCAAGAAACCAGATTTTTTCAGTAATTATTAGCTTGGCCTCTACAGTCCTTTTCCACTAATTGCAGCCTGCATTGAGGAGTGGTTCAGGCATTACAGTACGTGCTGCAGCACCCAGGGTACTGGCTCTAGGTTAATTTCTAGGCTATTTATACACCTCTAGAAAACACATGCCAACACTGAACAATTCTGAAGTCAGCTTTCGTGTGTATATCCTGGGCTAGTTATTCTCATAGCTCTTCTTGAAGCAAAGAGCTTCATAACATGGAGCACATTAGCTGTCTATATTTGTAAGTATTAGACTTTGTAATGATGACTACCGCACGTCCTCTCTTCACTCCTTCCCTGAGCCATCTCCAGCAAGTTACCACCATGAGGAATTCAAGTCCTGGAATGAAACAAATGCATGATCAGAGCTCTGTTCTTTGCAGAAGACTTGACCATGTTCTTGCTCTTGTTTTCATGTCATTCTGAATCAACTACAAATGAAAGAAATCTATGGTGTTTGCTAATGGGTGAGATCACAATAGTGAATATTTCATTGCCATTAAGACAAACTCTGTCAGAAATCTTTTCTACTCCTTCAGTGAGTGGCGATTTAAGCAAGAAACATTTATAGTGCTGATGCTACAGAGAAAGGGAGAGAGAGCACAGTGAGCTAGGACTGCAAGTGATGGGTCCCAAGGGAGCTAAAACACAGATGTCAAAAAGCCATTTCAGAAATTGTACACAAAGACACAGCTGTGCAGTGGGAAGGAAAACAGGTGGCACCAGCATCAGGGGCTGGCAGCACATGGAGATAAACACATTGCCTCACCACAACACTGTCAAGAGCTATCGTCAAAAAGGACCCTTTAAAAGGGGCCTCTTCAAAAAGACCCCCTTGTCTGTGCACTGCTTCTGGAGAAGATGCAGAGGTTAAGCACTCCTCTTCATATAAAGCATCCTCAGAGCATAGTGTACATTTGCTCATGATCTGTAAATTTACACAAGCTACCAAAGACTCATGAAGTCAGCTGGAATTAAGTGCCCCTCAGCAATATACTAAATCAGTCCCACACTCTCCCTGGAGTCCTCTACTTAGAAGCAGCTGCTTTTCTACTGCTTTTGTTCTGTTTTGCACCTCGAGGTTGATTGAGGCCAGTTATCCCCTTCACTCAGAGTCAGGGAATCAAGGTCAAGAGACAGCAGCTGAAGCAGCATGGAAGCCAGAGCCATCTCACTGCTCACAAAAGCAGGCTGCTTCCTTAATCTCTACTCTGTTATTTTGCAGACAAATTATCTCTGTACATCCAATTTCGAATACAAGTGCAGCTTCTTCAGCGGCTAGACCAGGGCAATGAGATCCTGTTAGGACGAGAGGTCATGTAATTTACTGTCATAAATCAGTTTCTTGGTTCAGGTTCCAAAGGTCAGAGCAGCTCCATCAGAGCTGCATCACAGAGGCAGTGGGGAGCTCCACCAGTTCACTGACATCTGACACCCTCCAAAATTTTTCAAGTATATTCTGATAAGGAACACTGACAAAAGTGGCAGCGTAGAGATTACTATTTATTCTTCCTGTGATTCCAGACTAAGTCATCTGAACAGGTATTCAAAAACCTAATGCATTCATCTGCACTGTACTTTGTCTATTACATCACCATTTCTCGTTTTGGGGATGCAGCTGCCAGTATTGGTGTATTCACACTAAACACACTGGAAAGCCCACTCTGTCCCTTTTGCTTTGCAAAGGTACTAAACCTAATCTTCTTGAAAATGATACAAGCATCATCCACATAGGTAAAAACTGGGATCAGATCTGTAGCATGTGTTTTCACATGGCCTTTTTAAAATTCCTTAAATTCCAAATATCTAAAGAGCAATAATGTTATGTTTATGTCTGACTGAGTCAACCTGCAGAAAGTGGAGAGTAGTGCACCCAGCCACTTCCCACAATCGCTGAGGAAGAGGTCATGTAAAGTACATGGATGATATATAATTAAAGAAGCATATAAAAAAAAACTGAGGTGTATAGAATTACCTCTGATAACAGGTAAGTTGGAACCTTGATGACCTTTGCTCTGTGGAGACAGTGATGGGACCTGAGGGGATGGCATGGAGCTATGTCAGGGAAGGATCAAGTGTGGGTTAAGAGAATATTCTTCACCAGATGGCAGCGGGTATGGAACAGACTCCCCAGGGCAGTGGGCATGGCCCCAAGCTGCCAGAGCTCAAGGAGCATTTTTGCACCACTCTCAAACACTGGGTTTGGATTTTGGGTCCTACTCAGTAGAGCCGGGAGTTGAACTTGATGATCCTTGTGGGTCCCTTCCAACTCAGGATATACTGTGGTTCAACCTTTTGCCCAACAGCTATCAATATTTTTACAACAAACTAAAAACTTAGCCTGATAGATATAAGCACAGGAATATGCCTGGATTCAATATGATTTGAAATGTACTCAACACTATTATTTCTTCCTTCCTACACATTGTTTCCAGTCGTTCTGAGAGGTAACCTAAGGGTACAAGGTGCAGTTCACAGTCAGCAGAGACACCAAAATTCAACCCATAGCAATTACAAACAGAGACAACAAAAGTTTAGATAGATTTTAGATAAAGAGCATTCAGGACTTGTATAGGGATCACAACAAGAAAAGTTTCAGAAGTAGAAACCTCTCTTTTCCCATAGGTCAGTTCTACTAACAGCATTTCCAGCTGTGCCTTGGCCTGCTCCAACTACTGGAAGCCTTTCTTCACTGTGAACCATCCTTTGATGCCCACAAAGACAGTGTAAAGTTTTGCTGTTAATTTTACTTACAAACATTCTAAGACAGCTGTTGTCAGCAACTACGAGACCCCCCCATGGGATGTAACGCGATAGGCCCTCTCCCTGTTCTATGATTGATGTGAGGCACGTGCCCTTAGGGGTGTAGACGAAGCACATAGGTTATATAAACTAGAGTTCACGTGTAATAAAGGCCATTTTGCTGTTCATCATATTGGTGTGTGCGTGCAGTCATTTGGTCCTGGCCTGGTTTTAGGTCAGTACCGTAGGAGGCAATGCAACATTGGTGCCCCATGTGAGGAACCAGTGCGGAACCCACTTGTGAGGATCCCCCTTGCATGAGAAGCCAACTTGCGTTAAAGTCTCCTGCGAGCCTGCGGAATTTCCAATGCCATAATGAGGTAATTATGGGTTGGCCGTGGAAGACCGTGGTGCTACGGTATTCGCCTAAGGGCGTGCCTGCAGCAGCTGGCTGCTGTGGAAGTTTGAGGGTGGGGATAGCCTGTGGTTAATGGCAGGTTGCTCTCAAATCGGGACATCAGGGCCGTGCTGGTGATGGATCACGTTATTAAGTTGATCTTTCAGTTCTGTAAGGACTATCACAGCAGGAATGCCCCTTCTAAGAAGGACATTTCAGTTGTACTTATTCACCTGGAAAAGGAGTGGAATCTTCCCTCCTCTCAGGACATTTTAGATCCTGATAAACGGGACCGCAACGTGCGATAGAGGAGCAAAAAGCAGCAGAGCTAAAAATCTGGGGGTTAATTCTTGGGGCTGTTAAAGCCGCTAGAGAAGAAGATAGAATTCCTGAGGCTGCACACATTATGATGGGTTTGGAATTTACTAATGCCATGAGAAGTGGCGTGGGAAGCGTACTTTCTTGCAGGTCCCCTGAGGAAGAGAACATGGCAAATATGCCCTCAGCTATGGCGACTAACATCTCATCCGCACCATCGGCACCCCCCTTCGCTCCCCTCTCGGCTTCAGCTTCGCATAAACAAGTAGAAGAAGACTGCACTAAACTGTCTGCACTTTTATCATGCAACACCAGCCGAGTGCAGGAATCCAAGGTCGTTGAAACTCCCCAGCCGTATCCACGACAACCGCTGTATCCTTCTCTGTGTAATCTAATACCACCTGCGGGGGCAGGGAAAGAAGTGAGCTGGGATGGGACACTTGCTGTCTCCTCTGAGGAGGTGGAATGCAGTAACACCCAGAGGGGTGGGGACTGCGGGCAAGGCTCGGGTATGGATTGGTCAAAAGTTAGAGAGGCGGTAGAAGAAAAAACAGCAGATAGAAAGGGAAGCGATGTAACTTACAGGCGCTCGGATGATAACGTCCGGCCAGCACTGTCCACCCTGATCGCGCCTGAAGGAGTAGATGGCGTGTGGGCAGCGCTGTCGGCTCAGGTTGCACCCGTAGGAGAAAGACAAAATGAAGAGAGTCTCCGGACCCACTCCCTACCACACCATTCAGACCCACTGATTCGACCCTCATATCCTTTTACAAGATTGAGTGCGCATGCAACCAATCAGAAGTCTCTACAACAGTCAGTGCATGATCAAAGGGAGATGGGTCTGAGGGGAGGGGTGCGGAGCCCGCAGCTTCCAGCTGTGATTGAAAAAGATAGTGAAAGGAGAGGTGAATTTGCATTTAGGAGTTAAGAGAGATGCACTAACAGATTGTGGGAAGTTTAGATCTAGCCTGATAGAGGAAGGAAAAATACTAGAGATCTTCTTGATAGTAGGGAACGGTAACAGAGGCCCAGAAGGGGTACCCCTCAATCCGAAAGACATCACACACCTGATAGATTGTGCAGAGAAACAGGGATTGAAATCACTCCTTGCTCTAAATGCATTAGAAGTCCTGACAGCATCAGGTCTTCTCTTTCCTCGTGATACAACAAATCTGATGTGCATGGTTTTCAAACCAATCCAGTATACACTGTGGGCATCAAAATGGGTTCCCTTCAGGGACAGGGCCAGATTGAGGCCTGGAGAACAAGCAACAAGGATTTGAGACATCTGCCTTGATATTGAACAAATGTTTGTCATTTGGAGGTACATTCCAACAGGTACCTGAGACAATGTTGGCATATATTGGGAAAATAACCTGGTTATGTTTGTATACGGATCCTTTGTAATTTCATACTCATAGATAGTGCCACTAGAGCTATCAGCAATCACTCTAATCACTATAATCTCTAATCTCTTTGTCTATAACTTTACCAGTATCGCTTTAAGTATTTAGCGTTGGTGACATCACATCAATTATTGCAGGCACAGCATGCTTCACTGTCAGAACTGCACATGATCTTCTTGCATCTCTTCATATAGGTGCCAAGGCTTTGGCACAGGCCTGTTCTATTCCCTTGCCAACAGCTCGTAACGTAGTTCAGGCATGTCCATATTGCAATTCTGCCCCAACTATTGGTGCAGGTGTTAAGCCCCGTGGCTTAAAGCCATTACAGATCTGGCAGACAGATTTTACATGGGAACCCCGTATGGCCCCTCGTCCATGGCTCGCCGTTACTGTAGACACAGCTTCTTCTATGATATCAGTCACTCAACATGCAAAGTGCAATTCAACCGCAGCACAGAGTCATTGGGCCGCTGCAATAGCCACTATGGGGTTGCCCAGCCAGATAAAAACAGATAATGGGTCTTGCTTCATCTCAAAATCAACTCAGGAATGGCTGACAGCTTGGGGATATCTCATTCCACAGGAATCCCTGGCAACTCTCAGGGACAAGCAATTGTAGAACGTGCCAATCGCCTCCTCAAGGAAAAGTTACGCGTCCTGGGTGAGGGAGAAGGGTGTCGGAGAGCAATTCCTGTTAAAAGACAAGCAGAGATTCTATCTAAAGCCATTTACTCATTGAATCACTTCGAACGTGGAGATTGCAGTAGAAGCCCTTTTGAGCGAAGGGCCTCCAGTAAAAATAAAAGCAGATAGTGGGGAATGGTAGGCGGGCTGGATGATTCTGGTATGGGGAAGAGGTTATGCAGCAGTAAAACATTGCGAAACGGGAAAAATAGTATGGATACCGTCACGAAAAATTAGGCCAGACATCAGCAAGGAACTAACTGGAACATAAGTCTTCCCATTTAGCATTGATTCCTGGGAAGGCCCAGATTGCGGAAAGAACAAGAGGAGTTGCTCCTGAATAGCTTACCCACAAAAGAAAGGTGTTCGTGCTAACACCTTTAGGTACCTTTAGAGGTACCAACTGCTAAAACACATCAGAGGCAGTGGACAGAAAGCCTTCATTGCTGTTCACCACGACACAAGAGAGAGAGACATCACGTCTTGGAGCAAAGAAGGATGGAGAACACCACTGATGGGAAGTGCTGGGATGGTCCACCAATGCGACGGGAATGTTTAACTCTGTTTAACTCTATTCTATATTCAATTATAGTTGCATTAGGTCTAACATTAATACGCTTAGTGCTTATAGTCATATTATGCATATAGGCATATAGGCATATAAGTATATAGTCATATTAGGTATATAGGTATATTATACATATATAGGTATAGTGTATGCTGAGACAAATGACTCGTATGGCAAATGCTAAGACGAACGAATCAGCATCGTCTAAGAATGCAATATATAGTTTTATGTAGAACTCACGTTTAAGACATTAGGATTATTAAGTTAATAGATTGTAATTAGGTTGATAGGTTATAGGGTTATTAGGGTAGGATTATTCTGCGAATCGGGATGTAATGGGGCAAGGCTTAACCGTGAGGACAATGGCGTGTATAGGCGCAATGCGGGGATTTCGAGGTGTACGCGGGTAGGGTCCTTTCGAGTTGTAGTAGACTTTCTTGAGCTTGGAGAGGGGGAGATGTTGTCAGCAACTGCAAGACACCCCCACAGGATGTGACGCAATAGGCCCTCTCCCTGTTCTATGATTGATGTGTGGCACGTGCCCTTAGGGGCGTAGACGAAGCACATAGGTTATATAAGCTAGAGTTCACGTGTAATAAAGGCCATTTTGCTGTTCATCATATTGGTGTGTGCGTGCAGTCATTTGGTTCTGGCCTGGTTTTAGGTCAGTACCGTAGGAGGCAATGCAACAGACAGCAGGTATAGGAAATAAAAAAAAGAGTTAACATATACAATTATTAGTAATTGACTCTAGAGAAATTTTCCTTTCTCACTGCTCAAGCAGTGGAAAAATACAAAACAATGCTTGGACCTGACCAGCCCTGTACTTAGGAAACAAACAAAACCCACATAGTTTGGATGCATAATGTAACCTTACAAAGAAATCATAGACCCAGGAGAGTACCACAGTATTAAGCTTGACTCCTTAGTAGATTCTTTGAAACTCCGGGAAAAGTCATTCAAGCACTTTGCAGGTAAATAAGACTAATGGATTATATTTTGCCCAAAGATAATTACAGTTTTGCAAAACATCAAAACATACAGAGTGCAATTTAGATATCTCATCTGTTTTCTGAGGACAATGTACAGTGTAGTTCAAGCTAAGCACCTCAGATATATTATGAAAGGCACTGGGCACACAGTTCCCTTTAGCATCAGTGGGATGTCAGATTCCTCGTGGTGACTGCAGGGGTAACAAGGCTGCTGAATCAGCCTTCTTATTGGGGTGCATGAACTTAGATTCCTGCCATGTGAAAACCTCCATCTTACATTTTGAGGGGAAAATACTGGTAAGAAAAAATACCGGGTAATAGCAAATTCTTCCCAGCCTACGGCGGCTTTGGCTCAGCCTTGCTAAAAGTGTTTTTCACTCATTTAGGCAACTGTGGTCACAATGCCATTTGCAATCAAAATTGCTTGGCTCTACTGATTTTTATATCTCAAAGTAGTCCATATCAAAAAACGGCAGGCTAAGTCCTAACTATTGATTACTCCCTTAGCAGAAACTGCTATAGCCCTGTTTAGCCACAGGCCAGTGATATCACATTTCCCTTGCACCTGTCTACGAATTTCTTCCTCCCTACACCCTCTTTTTTTTTTTTTTTTTTTTTCAAATGATCAATTAGTTAACTGGCTGGCAGAGCCAGCACCCTCCCTGCTCCTAGTCTCCCCACAAACTCCCCTTTGACTAACACACCAGATAGCCAAAATGGCTCTTTGTAAATCTAATTGAAACAAATGTTATTGACCCAGACACATTTGCAAGTAAATCTGGTTGGACCCCAATCACAGAGCATGTGTTTGACACCAAATTATGTTTAAGTGCTGCAACAAGAAAAATGGGAGCGTGTGCTCTGGCAGATAGAGAGACAAAAGGAGGACTTAATTAAAGGACTGAAACATATGCCACCAAGCCCAGCAAATGAGATTCAGAGCTGAAAAGGAGAACTGCAGAGCTACCTCTTACTATAGGAACTATAGCACTAAGGAGATTTGCTGCCCAAGAATGCCTGAGCACAGAGAAAGATCCTACTCTGCTGTGAAAAGGGCAACAACCACAGACAGAGGCAAAGGAAAAGTTAACTACATTGGAAAAGATATGAAAATGCCATCTTGTCTTGTAATTAGGGATCTTTCAGGCCAACAGTGAAAATGAGGAAAGCAGCCTGCAAACACTGCTTCCAGGAGCTACCTTCACAAAGGCCACAGCACTGCTAAAGAAATCAGTGCAATGCAGCTACTAGCCCTGTCCTCACCCAGATAATAAGCAGCCATGTATTACTGAAACTAACATCAATGTCAGCAAAAACAACTGCAGCAGATCTCAAATCTCCTGTACGATAGCCCCAAACAGCAGGAAGGAAGGACAGGTTCTGATGGGAAGCTGCATTGCCACACCGGGGCTCCTGGAACAACACTATTTAACAGTCAGCGCTCGCAGCAATTCAAAAGAAATAAAAATATTATCTGTGTCACCTTGTGGGGGCCAGAAGATGGTATGCCATTCCTTAAAACGACCTTGCCTGTTCTCATTGCAAACAAGTCAAGGCATCTCAGGTTTTTATTTAGTTATGCTCACTTGGGGTATTTATGAAAATAACTATCCCAATATATAATCCAGTTTGAACATCACGTTGTATGTTGGCACAGTAACTATGGGAAAGATAAGGGTCTCTACCTCACCAAAAACACCTCATTCTGCATGTCTTCCTGCCATGTTGAAAATTCTTTGTTCATACAAGAACTAGAAGTAGAAAATGTTTTCCGGCACCTTCTGCAGTACATGTAAGCAAAATATCATCTTTCTGAAGGCATGCAGGAGGAATACCTCCTAGGCTGGCATGTACCTAGGAGATGTCCAAACCTCAATGCTCTGATACAGCCTTCCTAGAAATCAGCACAGTGCCTGCTGCTGCCAGCTGGGTTCCCTCTGAAGCAAGGCAGGCGGGCTCACAGATCAGCAGGCAAGTTGTGCCTCTGATGGGTTTGACTGTCACATTCATAAACACAGCAAGCAAAGTCAGCAGCAATGGCAAGGCAGGGGAGTGGAGAGATTTGATACAGTTCACAGACTGCAGTGCACAATATCCATCAGAGCAACAAAACCAGGCCAGAGCTCTCCAACTCTGGCTCACACAGCAGGGCAGGGGGTTGCTAGGGCTGCCCAGTATTCTCCTGCCTCTTCTGCTTTTGTTTCAAGCCCTGAATTCCCAGAGCAGATAAAAGCAGCATTCCATGGAATGGAGAAAAAATAGCAAGATATAAACAAAAAAAACAACACACACACACACACAAAATAAAAACAAAAACTACAGACTGTTTTCAAGCACAGAAACACTCTTCTCTTACTGTGGCCTAGTGGAGCATGTGGCTTCAGCCTTCCTACGCAATTCTTATCTTCCTGCCCTTGCTTCTTCACTCAGAAAAATCTCAACAAATACTGACCATCCAGGAGACATTTACAAGCATCTCAGATGTCTTGCCACTTTCTTACAGAGAACTGAGTGCTTAGCATTTTTCTGAATAGGGAAAAGGACACAGTCTGCAGTGAATGCCCTACACAAATATTCATCAGTTCTGAGTAGGATTCACAGTACAAAGCCTCTGGGAAGAAGGTAGAAAGGAAGGAATCCCAGATAAACATTTTTGTTTTTCACAGTGGCACTGGAGTACCAGGGAGAAGTGTGAGTTCACTCTTGTGAAACACAATCATCAGAGGACTACAAGAATAAGAGCTTATCAGGCAACAATCAGCGTCCACCAACCACCTCCTGTTAGCACAACAGGTGCATAATCAGAAAGCAAAGAGTGCTTGGAAATTTGGAAGGACAAAATCTTATTCTTGCTGGGAAATCTTTAGGAACTTGAACCATGCCTACCATGCTTGATAAAAAGCTGCAATACCAGCCCCCGGTACCTGTAACCCTTGCCTTGGCACTGTGCCCTTAGAGCAGGTGGGAAGCAAACTGCCTGCCACCTACTTACTGCATAGTAAGTAGCTCTTGGTCACTCCAACCATCGTCAGAAGTCATAACCCAAAGCATGCAACTGAAGATTCACAGTTAAGAAAGATAGAAAAAAAAGAAAAAAGAAAAAAGAATAGGAAACAACTGAGAAGATAAAGGAAAGCCAGGTTGTAAACCTTGTCAGGTGTAGACAATTGAAATTTTTAAAAACTGTATCTCTGATGTGGAAACTCAAAGGGGGGCCAACACAGGTCTCATGCAGCGTCCACCCTTAAACATGTCACAGCCCTCATGAGCTCTGCTACTGTAATATCCCTCCTGGAGAGCAGAGCTCAGCTGACATCCTGCCAGTCATCCCAACAACTGCTGACAGCTGCAGCAAGTGTAGGAATGGGAAACCAATGCCTGCATTCAAAGGATGCTGTCAAACTCAGATAATAAACCATGCTGCAAGTCAGCACTGCCTAAGCGTGTGCAAATACCTACAGGATCCATATGTACACACACACATTTACATATCCTTGGCTGTATCTGCTGTGATGAGAGCGAGACAGTGTTGAGGCTGCACAAATCAAACAAGCCTGGGGTGGTATTGTACAGCACAAAGTGAGCTTATCCACATGACAGCTGCACTAATCCCTTTGATCTGCAGTGACTGGGTTGCCTCGTTGCTATATTATATAATAATAGAAATTAAGATTAGCTACAGTAAACAGTAATATAGCATGAAATACAGTCAGGGCTTGTTCAGTGGACATTACAAAGACAGGCCCTGAAATAGCACGGAACCTGGAGAGCAAGACGACTGCCCTAGGTTTTAACATGAAATTACAAAGCAATACCTACTGGATGCTACTCATGTCTTGCCCTCAAACTCTGATTACGTTGCATTAGTTTTAAACAGGTTACGTGGCAGCAAAATCTGAGCCTCCACCATTCTCACTTCATCTCCAAGACAGAGTTAAAAACAATCCTTGGAGATTTTTCCCTAGTCAAAGCTGCTGTATTGGTTTCCCATCAGAATTAATCCCAGGGAAAACTTGGTTATCTGTCACAACCTACACGCAAGCAAGCTAACCTGAAGGACAGAACAAAAATATTACCCTGTATTTCCAATGGCCACTTGAGTAACAGCAGTAAGAAAACTCAAGCAAAGGGAAATGTATTATGACAAAGGCATTTCAGAATTTATATTTATCAATTTTTAAAAGTTCTCGGGAAAGGCTGACACTCAGCAACACAACACTACTGAATATGCTTTTCTACCACGTCAGTGGTGAGGATGGGGGCTGCTGACTTTGGGTGATACAATTTGTTGTCTCTGAAATACTGAAAATACTTTACATTTTTAATGTCATTCAGTCTTCTTTTTATTTCTTTTACCAAAGGAAAAGAAAAAGGATAAGAGATCTAAACCCTTTAAGATCCAATCTAAACATTAATATTTTATAAAGTAATCCACAGTGTGTAAATCCATGGGTTTTGTTACTGTCCAGGGTGTTATGAAGGCTGACAACCAAGTTATCAATTTATGGACTACAGAGCCTTAACCCAGCTAAGCAGCAGTATATTTCATCCAGGACAGAGCTAATTAAACTTTCAGCACTTGAGCTGAAATTTGGTGAGATAGTGGTTTACCAAATATGAAAAGAAATCAGATCTCTTCCTCCCAGAAATGCTGAGGATTATATTTCCTTTTATGTTTCTCAGAACAGACGTGGAGCAGTACATTCCCCAGTATTATCAGCTAGCCACGTCCCAAGACCACAACAAGCTGAACTTGGAATTTTCCAAAACAAGAATCAGACCCCTCTTCTCAAGGCAAAATATTTGTTTATCTAAAGTCAGCTGTATACCAAAGTAAGTCTCACTAAGAACAATGAAATCAGAAAACTCACACTGAAGTAATTCTGACTGATGAATCTGAGATGCTCTCTCTGGTTCAATGAAGCCTGGATGGGCCACACCATCACGTGGGCCCAGACTTTGACTTCTTGGCTGAGTAGAAAAATAAAACCTGAGTTACCTCCCAAGCAACATGTTGAGACAGTTGATGTCACAGCTAGGCACAATAGGCTTTGAGAAGAAAACGGCAACCTCAAATAGAAAATTAATACATCAGCCAAACCACACCAGAAACTGTGGCCATTGACTGACATCATTATTCAATTCTACTGAAATTAGCATAGTGAATTTGTTGCATCAGAGATGGTATAAGTATTCATCTGAAGTACATATAAACCCTATCCTTAGTCTTTCAAGGACTCCTTATAAATATCTGCTACACCTCCATAAGAGAGCTGCCAGGACTGTACAAAGAAACATGAAACAGGGTATAGGATATACGCAGGTTGAATGGTTTTCTGGCAGTTTGTTTTGCTGTTGCTACTGGTTTTAACAAAGCTGTTTTCTCTAGAGGAGTCTCTGGATGGCAGACCAACCCCTGAATTAAACTAGACAAAAGGCAGCTACGGAGTTCCAGGAAAGCCTGGCCAACTTCAAAGCTACAATTTACCATGTTCAAAGACAAAGTACAGAACCAAGAACCTAGAAAATGGAGTCATCATCATTTTTCTTGGAGAAACTCACTGAACTGTCCAGAAAGGGATGTGACAAGGCAGGCTAAATCATAGCTGGAACTGGAAATGAAAGATTCTGCAAAGAAATAGAAAGAGGATGTGAAGAAAGGAGATCTTGCTGCTTAGACAGAATATTGATGCTAATAGAAGTCAGAAGACTTGAAAACATCCAAGAACAATGTAGTGCAGCACTCTAGGGAAAAGCAAAATATGAGCTTTATCTTCAACTGCACAGTGTTTAAAAGATCCTGTCCCAGTGCTGCCTTTGAAGGAGCCTGCACTCTTTCCCTAACTCTGATAAGACTCACCTCCCTGTCACTGGCCACCCTGCACCTTGGGAAACAAACAAAACACGGGAGGAGTCACAGTTGCCACCAAAAAGCTGATGCCTGTCTATAGGGCATAGATAGTTGTTAGATAGTTGTCTTCAGAGCTCTCACCAAACAGCTGACCCTGACCGCCACTGCAGGAGGAGACCTGTGACTGTATGGTCCAGCTGTGTTGCTAGAAAGAGATATTTTTGTTATATCCATTTACCTTTGCTTGCTTCTGGCAGCACTGGTAGGCTGTCAGGAGAAAGAAATGAGCTAATGTTTACCAGCAGCCCCTTGCCCGCTGCTGCCATCTGAACATGACAAGCTCTGTCATTTCTCATATGTGAAAAATCAGAGTAATCATGCCTCTCCCCTCCAGGATGATATAACAGCGTCTGCATAAATGGAGAAGAGCAGCAGCATCTCTGGTACTCAGCAGAGACTGCAGTACACACATATTAAAAAATAGAGCAACAACAGAAAAAAGCACCAGAACTTTTTTATATACTATATTTAAGGAAACAATGTTATACATGGAAAATTGGCTTACTCTATCACTGAAGGGGCAGGGAGTGAGGAATCAATTGAAAGCCAGTCCCTCAACACTGGTCATTTCAGCAGCTCTGCCTCCCTAACTCAGAACTTCGCATATGGCACCTTCTTGTTTCTTTTTTTTATGTTTCTGTCTGGAATAGGGAGCTGCTAGTGCCCTGAAAACTTACACTACAGACAGACCTTCTAGAATTGCACACACCACAGCCAAAAAGAAACTTGCTGCCTCCTGTCAATGCTTTTCTATCCAAACAGCCACTGCCAAGTTACTGCCCTCTCATGGTTTATATACTCTCTCAAAGACCTTACCCACTCTAGCATCTATGAGGAGTCACTCAAGCACTTAACAGGATAAGCCATACTTCCACAGAGATTAAAACTGTAGGAGGCCACCACCTTTTACATCCTGTGCACTTCCCATCTGTTAAGCTACTCTCGTCTGGACCAGCTAAGAACAATACAAATTCTGATGAATATGTATGTTGAGGAGTATGATCCCTTCGCAAGTTTATCAACAGTATCATACAAATAATAACAGCAAGAAGAGAAGCCCCTCAACAGTTGGCTTAAGAAAATACAGGAAGCATTTAGCCAAAATTATCTTAAGTACATCTGGGCTACTGTTTTCACTGCTAGTTACCAAGAAAGTGCGTCCTAGATTATTCAACTTGCTACATCTCAGCGCACAGGCCATCTCAAGAAGCCACCAAAAGGGGCACTGTAATGTACTGAATAAATTGTGCAAAATCTGAGTGGCTCTGACACACACAAAAAAGCGATTGCAGTAAAGGAGCTAAGTTTGACCTAGAAATGCCTTTGTATAGATGTGCATGTGTCCTTGTGTATGCATGTTTCCATTAAAAACAGGTCTAAACACTGCAGCACAACAATTTAAAACAAAAAAAAAAAAGGTGATCCAGTAGGTCTGCTTGTTGCAAGCTGAGAGAAATGATGCAAGTTTATCAACTGAAAATTCAATTCCTGTCTTGATCAAGAATCCATAGCAAGTTCAAAAAGAAAAAAAAAAAGCATCCATGGCATAACACATGATTTCTGGTTGGCCGAACACAAAGGAAATCTTTTCTCACCACCTACCACAACATGCAAAGATAATTCACACTAAAAATTCACCTTTGCTGTCACCCCTCTCTCTGCTATGCTTTTGTTTGAATACACTATACACAAACAATTGTCCTCAATGGTATGATCTCATTTTGTTCATTTCAGATTTAATGCCATCAGTAGCTATCATGGCAAGGCCAATTTTCCCTGCAAGAATCTGGAAAACCCACACTCTAGAAGTCTGTCTACAGCTGGGTTCTTAAGTTTGCAACAGCACATAAAGGAAATAAAGACTAAATGAAGAGGAAAAAAATAGGCCAAAAAAGATTAGTGGATATACGGTGGTCAGCAGACAGATAACAGCAGAATGATGAGAGAGGAAGAAAGACTTGAAAAATAGAAGGGAGTGAAAAGAAACTAGGAATAAAAGCTCATTTTTATTACAGTATTACAAACCCTTTGATTGCTCTAATTACACCTGGAGGAAAACAAAACCTGTCTGCTGGTACCAAGTTTATGAATAATTAACTGGAAAGGAAGGAAGGCAGGAAAACTACAAACCGCCCAAACAATCTTAAGTTATGGGCAGGTTCTCAGGGAAGCAAGAAAGCATTTCTGGTGTGTGGTGGGAAGCTTGTTTTGTTGTGGTGATTTGTTTGTTGTTTGTTCTTCTCTCTTCTTTTATCTCAAGTTATCTGAAATGCCTTTTCTGCCCCTCTTTTCCCACCATTCTTGACCTACTTTAGGTCTACCTCTGAATGTGAAGCTTATTGAAGCTTATACTTTCTATTGTGATCTAACATCTTCAGTGTAACTTGGCTCACTGCATAAAGGATTTTGGTGAGAGTGCATCGTAAGAAAATAGATGCTATTTTGCTTTGGAAAGAACAACCATGCTATAAAAGAGATCCTTCAGATGTACAGTATAATTTAAAACTTCAGTAACAATTAAAAACATAGTTGTGCTCTTCAAATGTAGTGGTGTCACCTCCTGCCAGACTCAAGACAGAAAGGTTTTTGATTCCAATATTTTCACCTACTTTGAGCTTTCATAAACATTTCTTAAGAAAAGTATGAGGAAGTATTATAGAAAGAGCATTGTTCTTTGTGGGTTTTTCCTCCCTCCCTCTGTACCACCTTTTAATTCCAGAAGAAAAGAAGTGTCCGCTCAGTTTTCTTATATTGAAATATTAAGCAGAAATAAAGTGTTAGGATTAGGAACATATTTTAAATACAATTCAAATAACAGCAAACAAAAATCTACACCTACTAGACAAAGAAATGGTAAAGACTACAAAATGGTTTAATGATGTGTAATAGCATACAGAATAGACAAATAGGTCATTGTGCCTTCTTAAGAACTAAAGAAGCTAACTAGCCTAAGATGACTGACAAAAGATCAGATCTTGTCTTTGGTAAAGCCTTTATATCCATCATAAACAAAACAAAACAAAAAAAAAAACAAAGCTTTCTGGAAATATAAGCAGAAAGTTGCAGAGAAACTAGAGCAAATATAAAATGGGTAGGTTGAATTATTAACCAGTACAGAGAGACCTTCAGATGATGAAGTATTAATCATTTTTTCATTTATTTTGCTGAACCATCAAAAAAAAAAAAAAAAAAAAAAAATCAATCCCAACAGAAAGGTACAAATAGGAACTAGCAAAGATCCCACCTTTCCAATCTGAAGTGATGTCTTTGCTGAGCCATAGGAAGAAAAACATTTGTTTGCAATTAATCAAGAAATCAAAAAAGAAATCCTGATTTTTATTTCCTGGCAGCCAGAACAATACCATTATCAGTCACTTGATGTTGGCAATGGGCTAGGGGCTAAATAAAGCAATTTTCAAATTATGGACTTTCAACAAAATAAACAAACATTTATTACACAGCAGGCAGGGAGAAAAGACTGAGAAAGAGAGCTCCCTACATCTACTTATTTATTTCATCTCTAGAAATAAAAGCTTTTTGGAGTGCAGAAATGCAATTGCTACATGCACCATGATGGATTAGCTCTGGTAAACTGAAATAAATAGCCATTCATCTTACCACTCTCATCGGCACCAAGTGTACTGTGTACAGAACTAAGATGAAAAGCCTACAGACCTTAACCTGGAGCCACACACTGGGAACATTTACAAAACAATTTTGGTACCAGAGCTAACTCTGAATGGCCTTTTTAAGTCTCAAACGGATTCTGTTTGAATTAGCCACTCTACCTTCTCTCTTTTCGCTGATTTTTCACACAGAGCCACTGACACCCATCCTTGAAGGACTGAGGGTTTTCACTCCTCTCAAGGCATTTCAGGTGTGTCTTTGTCTACTCCTGAAACGAAGCATCATCCACCTTACCATCACTAAATGCCGCTGCAGCATTTTGCTTACTAAGCTTCTAAAACTCTTCTAAAAAATGAAAATGGAAATAAAATTTTAACAGTCTCCTCTCACATACAAGAGATTTATACTACCTTAGTTTTACTGATTTAGGATTTATTACAAAACAAAAAAAACAAAAAACAAAACAAAAAACAAAACAAAAAAAAAAAAAAAAAAAAAAAAACACCAGCATTTGAGCATTTAGGGCAAGAGAAAGAAGAGAATAAATTAGTCTTGCTTGGATCTGAACTTCTGGTTTCATTATGATTTCCAATTTGAGGCTTAGTGTGCTAAGCAATAAGTCTGAGTCCAGGGTTTCATTTTCATCCTCTCTTGGAGATGAATAGGCTTGAGAAGGTACAGATTTTCAGAAGCTTATTCCAAGGTCTTCAAAAATATTCCAAGGACAGCATCCTCTGTGAAAGGGAATAAGGTGTACAAAATAAGGGACTCCACTGAACAGAAAGCTGAGAAAGGATACTGAGCAACTCCACTGTAACACGTTTTTTTCCTGGAGCACTCAGGATTGACTTGCTGTTCCAAACCAGACCCTCACTATTACTGACCCCTGAGAAGAACAGCAGAGACCCACCCCTAATGTGACCTCAGCAGACATCGTTAAACACTTTCAGGACAGAACATGGTATTTGTCAAAGCATTTTGCCCTCAATCTCACACTAGCTTTTTATGGCTTGGATCAAAGAACTTCAGTTCTTTTCAGCGGTGCAGTGATTATAATCTTGGTGGAGACTCCACAGGCAGGAGGTTACCAACACCTGAGAAGTTTGATTCCAAACTGTGTATCTCCATCCACCTGAAACAGATGAGAACTGCAATTGCCTCAGGATATTGATTCTGCACTGCCTTGTGCAGGTGGGTAGCACGTTTCTCTTCCTCATTGGTGAGTATTTGTCAGAAATTTTTCTTTCCTAAATCCTGTCTTCAGCAGCAATAGTACAGGTGCAGTTTGGACCATCCTCCCTCCTGCTGCCTAGGAGAGGATCAGAAGAAGCTCATGCACTACCATCAAGGGCTGTAGAAAGATACAGGGACTTCATAAAAGAAAACTTTCTCCCTAAGGCAGTAAAAGTTCTACAAATCCACATTGAGAAGCAGTACAAGACACCCTGTTTGACATGCAGAACAATCAGGAAAAAAGAGGGGCCGCTGCCTGCAGAAAGAAATGGTGATGAGAAATAGGAACAGAGAAGGATTCACACACCAAGTACTCTGAAAAAAAACCAAGTGTTTTCTACATCTTTCATTCCAGACCCTGAGAAAGGTGACAGAGCCCTAGAGCCACAGGCAGCACACCACAGCAGGAAAAGCCTCGAGTTCACATCCCACAAATCCACTCTCCTGCCAGTCAGAAATCCTACAAATCTAGAACAATTAAATACTATAAATATTATCCTAATATTCATTTGCTACCCTTCATCTGCTGAAAAGAGGCTTTCAAAACGGGGTGGCCCAAATCAGACGTAGAAAACTATTTTCATGTAGAAATTGTGCTTAGGACAGACAGCTCTTGCTGAGCTTCATTAGTATTATTTTAACCGTTAGTTACACGTTTGCTTGGAAGGCTCTACTGCATATCAGCTCCAGTTTGCATATTCGCATGGCACTAATTCCATTAGTACATTTCACTGTTGAAAGACAGCTCCTATTAAATACGGCTCAATACCTATAGCAGAGATGTTTAACCAACTGAACAAGCTCACACCCACCCACAAACTGAAAGGTTTGTGTACAAAAAAGCAGAAGCATTTCTAAAACTTGGAACTGAACACATGCTCAGCTGTCGAATTCATGCCAAATGATCTGATTACACAAGGTTTTGCCTAAAGGTGGTTCTAAGATCACCCCAGTAGCTGAGATCTGCTCAATAAATATTAGGGAAGCTTTCAGAAAGGAAATAATTAAAAATCCCATATGACCACAAAACCAAACTTATGTTTGTTCTTGGACATTTTCTTCAGTTTAGATGCTCTTTTCAAAAGGAGGCATCACCTATCTTTGGGCTGAATAGTGACGATTTTCTGCAACTAGAACAACAGATTATAGACCACAATTTGATCTCCAGATGGACCCACTACAGACAAGTAATTCACCAATGAAAAACCCAACACTACCTCTATTTATATATTATTATATAAATATATATAAAATATATAAAATAAATATATATATATAAAAATATATAATATATATATATATATAAATATATATAAAAATATTTATATATATATTTATTATAACCTTCCTTCCAAGAAGACAATGCTAGGACTTCTGGAAAGGTGTATTTAATCCTTCCTCAAACAGAAGAACTCCGGCTACCTCAAACCCTAGATTTAACACTCAGAATACTTTGGCCATATCTAGCAACCATTTTCTCTCTATTGTCTCACCAACATCTTGCCTCTATCCTGGCACAGAAAACATCCTTGAATTCCACATACCAAGAAAAAAAGCTTTTTTTTTTTTTTTGTGGCAACCTCTGTTGCCACAAGCATAAACAGAACAGTGGATTACTGATTTAACCTGTATGTACTGAAGAAAGTCACATCCCAGAATATACTCCATGTAACAATAAGCTAGTAACTTTTAATAACTATCCAATATTCTTTTTATACAACATCCAACGTAGCTTTGTTGTGCACTGTCACACATCTGTCTCATTTCATCCCAGAGGTGGATACAACACCTGAATACAGCTCGTAAATCACTTCAGGCTCTCTTCCAGTGAAGGTGCCAGACAAATGAGAACTATTATTAGCATGGACATTGCCAACCACCAGCACTTAAGGCTAGCACTTTTGCCTGTCAGAACAAGGTCCTCCCCCTGCCACACTAATACCACATCTATCTTAACACAGGAGTAGCAAACATATCAAGTTATGCTTTCAGAGAGAAACTCAATGTGATGACCATTCAAAAAGCTCACATCTTCTGGGACCTAAAGCATACCCACAAGTAACACTGAAGGCACACAGTATTGCCTCCTTAGAAAGAGAAAAGATCTCAGAAATATCAAGGTGCCAGACAGCTGCCAGTAAGCACATAATGAAGGGTAGCCAGATTCTACCAGTCCATTCTTAGGCAGCTGCTTAAGGTGTAGGACATAACTTTAAGATGACCACCATTGAAATCAGCCAGCTGCGGCTTTGCATTCTGAAAAGAGCAGTGCTTGCTGTAGGAGTGCCTCCAGGTGTACAGTTTAGACTACTGAACAAATAAATCATAACCTATAGTAGAAAGAAGTCTCCAAAGGATATGAGAAAAAGTCAACAAGAAGTTGCTTACAGCATTTATCAGCCAGCAGCTACATGAAAATAGCCTCCACAGAAAACCTACTCATGTTTCCTCACGTAGCTTTTCATTAGGTTGGATTTCCAAAGGTTCATGACTAGTCAGTCTAGCTTTTAAGATCTGGAACAGACATTAAGCATCATGTAGCTCTTCATTGTATGAGCTGTCATGGGCCATATTATTCTTTTCCCACACAAAGCACCTCACAAAGAATTTATAGGAGTATTATCTCTAGATTACAACTGAGCAAATTGAAGATCAGATTACTGATTCAATTTCCAGGGATGCTTAAAAAATCTACATTGTTCAAGCGGCATAGACAGGACATTGAAATGCAAATCATAAGGAGGAAAAATCCCTTAAACAAGAACACACTACTTTTATTGGGCTTACTTACCCATTGATTCTCAAGAAAATAATAAAAAAAAGGAAAGCACAATTATTCTGTATGATGGATAACCAGGAATACAAAGAGAAAGTGAATTGATATTCCAAGATTGTGTACGAAAAAAGTGGAAGTGCTGGTAATAAGTGATGTTCCCTAAAATCATAGAATCACAAGGTTGGAGACAACCTATAAGATCATCTAGTCCAACAAAAAAAAAAAAATTATCTTGGGATCTGACTGGACCACATTGCTTGCCTTGTCTTATAGAGAAACAGAATTAGTACTTCTTGCATCAAACCCAAATCAGAATATATATTTTGTTTTGCAATAAACAAAAAAAGACTTCAGGAAAGACTTCAACCCATGCTTCTGCAAATGAAACAGTTGATACTCAGTGATATATTGCAAGCCAGAATGGCTACTTTGGAAATGTGTGGTTCATTCTGTGACAAACAAGGAAAGCAGTTCAAATTTCTGACAGTTCCTGAAATAAATTATTATTTAGAAAGGAGCAAATAAAATATAAACCTAACCAATGGAAACCATTTTACACATTTCCTTCATTACTGTTATTTTTTTTAAATGTTTGACTACTGGCCACCTCCATAATAAAAAAGTGAAAGCAAAGTAAAAGTGAGAGCCACTGAAGCAGGATGATGCCTCAACTCTGACTGTTCCCTAAAACACAGTCTCAAAAGGACACTTGCAGCCTTCCAGGTGCCACTAGTTACTGAAAGTATTCAAGAGATTGTGTTTCAACTCTAGAACACATCCAAGCAAGACACAAAACCGAAGCAGAAGAAGGAGGTAAAATTCAAGCAAAGTCACACTTTCAAGTTTCCAGCTCCATATACACATACATTAGTCATACGGTAGTATCTGTGTGCCAGAACCTGATGAAACTAACAGCTAAGCAAAGTGATAGAAACAAAGAAAACCTAACATTATTTGTTAAAGACAGAGAAATAGATGTGAAGATTGTGCTCTTCAAAGCTTTCAGTGAATGCTTTTCTGCATACGGAGGGCTTCCAAGTTCTATAATGCTCACTTGTGTGCAACTTGCCTTCAGATTAGAGATAGACTCATTCAGAGAACATAGATTTTATTACCTCCTCCAAATACAATATCAGTTTTATTCTACTTGGCATTACTCCTTAAATCCTAGATTTTGAACAAAGGAGGTTGCCTTTTGATGCCTTAAAAGTGAAAGTGACATTTGGCAAACCAGAATACTTCATGAAACCTCCAGCAAACTTACTCTGCCTTCTGTGCTGTCTCTGTTAGGGAAGCCAAACAAGCAACCAAACAAGAATAACACACACAAAAACAAACAAACAGAAAAACAGACATGCAAAGGAATATATATTTTTTTCTTTTACTATTTCAAATTTTGTTCTTGGAAGCCTCACGAAGCCACCTGAAGAGATGGAAAACAATGAGTGCAGTAGCTAAAATTTGGATTTATGTATTGCAATTAGAAGCTGCTTTCTGCCATAATACAGCAGCCACTCATTTTTTTGGTGCTGGGTAAGGAAGCAAAACAAACACTGCCAGAAGAGATGAAGTATGTACTCTTTCAAAGTTACTCTGGACCTGCAGCAATTACAACCAACGTTTTAGCCTCTATTGCTTCTCCATACTTTTCCGTTGTCAGATAGTAACAAGGTTCACATCCCTTCCTAAGCCAATGCTTTTAGCTATTCAGGCCATTAGCAAATGGTTTTGAGAATCTCCCATGAAGAGATTCCATGCTAACGCACAAACAGCAACTTTCAGCAGAGAGTTTCCACATCAATGAAGAATGCTCCGTATAAGAGCTCAGAATAATTTAGGGAAGATAAAGAGACCTCTACAGGTCATCAGGTCCAAATCCCATACTAAAAGCATGACCAATTCAGATCACTTCCAGTCAAGCTTTGAATTATTCCAAGGATGGAGATTCCATCCATCCTCTGAACAACTTGTTTCAGTATTTGATTGTCCTCACTAAGAAAAAAATTTCATCTTACTTAATTGAAATCTCCTGCACTACATCATGAGACCATTACCTAGCATCCTATCACTGGGCACTATGAAAATATTCCAGCCCTGTCTTCTTTACATTCTTCCATTTTGAAAAGACAGCAATTAGACTCTTCTCGATCCTTTCCCTCTTCAGAAGGAACATATCCAGTTCTCTATCTCCTTCTTTGTTTCCTAAATGTCTTGGTGACTCTCTGCTAGACAGAATTCCATTACAGATTTCCAACTCCTTTCTTGTAATTGGGAGCACTCTTAAGAAAGGGGAATATACACTTTAATCGAATTGTTGACTCTTTTGCTATTACGGACCTGTACACGCTTGGAGTTTTCATTGCGACATCATCTTCATGACTAGCACTCAACTTCAGTCAGCTGTTCCTGTTTTTTTTTCATCTGCTCACTATCCAATTTGTGTCCAGACTGTATTTCTGCATGAGGCTTTTTCACAACACAACCACAAGATTTTACATTAGCTTTTACCGAACTTTCATGGGACTCCTGCCAGTCTATTTCTCCAGCCACTCACATGCTTTGAATTTCAGCACTGCCATTTGGTCTATCAGTTGCTCACCCACTATTATCTAGTATTACCTGCAAATCTAAAGAGAAGGCTTGGTTTATTCCATCCTATCACCTCAGCTGCTGATGAAGACATTAAAGGATATCAGCTCTGATTCTTTAGGAAGATTGCTATCGTATGCATATCAGCTCTTTCCATACATTGAAGTATTAGCTACATGGGGAGGAGTCATCAGTTCTGTAATTAAGAGATAAACCCATTTGCTGAGGAGGTAGATCTGAGCACACCTTTCCAGGAGGAGGAGCAGCAACACAAAATAAACTTCGTCAGTTTATTAGTTACAAGACACCAATGCCAGTTGCCTAGATACACATTCCTAAAACCCTAATGAAGCTCTTTCTGAAGAAGTAATGAGGAAATCTGGAGTCTGACAAGAGACATTAATTATAGAGCTAATAAGAAGCCCCTCTGTTATTTGCTGAGCTCTGCAGCAGGAGTGCCCCTTTCTCAACCAACTTGAATAGATTTCTGCTTAAAGTGAACTCTTGCAGTCACAATGCACTTAAATACTACGAATAGAAAGTCTGCACTATTTCAGAGCTTTCAAATGATAATAAGATGTATTTGGTAACATCAGCAAAAGTCCCTCTGAGGCACAGTTGTAGTGCTAGTTGCAATTATTGAAATGTAACTACTTCTAAAGCTTAAAATGATGCTTCAAATACAACATTCACATCCAAAATACTGGTACTACATTCTAGTGTCCATATGATTCACCCAAAAAACTGTAATTTATTTCTAATTATGACAGTTCATAAATAAACAATGAATAATCACACTGACAATTTTAACAAATGAAGAAAATAATTAAGTACAGGGTGACTTGGTCAGCTACTGTTTTGCCTCTGAATTGTCTGTAGTAGGAAACAGATAGGAAACATCATGTAGCAGAAGCCTTCAGATTATACTCAGGGGGTCTGAAAAGAATGCACAGAATCTTTAAAAGAGTGTACGTCTAATCTGAGACTCCTGCACTCGGGACACAGTTACAGCTAAACTATAGAATCAAGTCAACTCCAAACCAAGTCTGAGTTCAGAACACAACCCACCACACATTAAACCAGCAACTACTAGACCAGCAATTTGGGCTGCATTACATACCTTCTGTTTTGTATTCTTACAGCTCATGTATAGCAGGCAATGTGATTTTATAGTGCTGTTTCTGCTCTAAGCAGCAGTCAAACTTGAATGACTGACATCGCATCTTCATGGCCTGACTTAATGCCACCCGTCATGACTGCTGGCTGCAGGAGACTGTCGAGCTCCTGAGCCCCGCACTCATGTTTCGCCAATTATCCATGGCTCACTGGCCAATGCCCTTTGCATTCTCAGTTCCACAAAGGAAAATATTCTGCATAATTATAGCGATGGGAAATGACAGATTTGGAGAGCACATGCTTTCAGCCCAAGATCTAACAACAAGCACACTGAACTGTTCTGGAGATCTGCTCCAGGCTTTCCTGGAAGAATCCTAAAAGGAATCTCACCTCTCATATTACAGAAAAGGCCTGTAATTTAAGGTTTCTCTTCTACCTCAGATGAGTCCTCAGCCAAGAATAGTGATCCTACTCCTGAGCCTCATATTCAGGTATGAACATGTATAATCAATGAATATACAGATGTTATAATTATGAAATAAACAAAAGCATTTCGGCTAAGCAGGTTGTTATACCAAAAAGAGAATAGATAGAGTGCTTATCCTTGCCATGGGCTCGCTGTAAAACTCCAAAGAAGGGATCTCCAGAAAGAGATCCTCCCCCACTGGTAGTCAGCTCTTAAAAGGGTCTAGGAGAGGTGGAGCCAGGCTCCACCCCTTCCAGCAGCACCAGTGAATTGCCTTCACCTGTGCTCTGTGGCTGACTCATTGTTCACCTCAAGTGTTCAATCAGAGGTTCAGGCCATGATTCAGCAGTTCCCATACAATGGGGAAGTCACGTAGAAGAGGTTGATATGAAAGATTACTGTCTCAAAAGGGAACATGCAAGCAGAGTTGCCTATTAGTGCTTTCTAAAACTGTGTCTTCACAAATATACTAGACACAGAAACAAAGAATTATGACCAGGAAGAACACGTGTCACATGTGTCATACTTAGAAAAGGATACGGCTGATCTTAGGTTCCTGGTTTGTCTCTCAGTTGTATGGCTGGTGTCACACAATGTGTATGACACAACTCAGCAAAGAGTCACTTTTCACCTTGTCCCTCAGTTTTCCTGATCACAGTTACAGGAGTTAACATTGAATAGTTTTCCAGCAGTTTTAATAAACATTTCAAAATAAGCATGGAAAGGAAACATCCTCACATCATGCTTCCCTGCAGAACAGCTAGGAATGGCTTCAGTCCAGTGTCTTGTCATAACACCCAGCAATAGTCCAAGGAGGTCCACCTCCCACAAACTTCTGCCTAAAAGGCCTGTACAGAGATAAGCCCTCAACAGAAGAGATCATGAGATGTGCTGGCATGGAGTGGCTTATTTCAAACCTTAGTGGAACTGAAAAGTCTGATGTGCATGACAGAACACCTGGAAGGGGTAAGAACCTCAAAGAGTAGCCGGGTATCAGCCACACTGCACAGTTTGCAGAGCCAGAAGGGCATCCTTCTATCTAGCTCCTATCCTTAGCTCCCCTCTGTCAGACATCACAGAGTTAGGGAGAAACTGCTGGATCAAACTCACCAGGGACACAGCAGTAACAGTAAAAGGCAAAACAAATAATTCTGCTTTGGAAAATGTAATTAAATAGTCTTCATCCTAGCCACTTTTTCTTGAGCTTTGCATCCACTGTTCATGGACAAAAAAAAATTCTTAACACTAGATTAAGTTTTATGTCCATAAAATTTTACCCATAGAAAACAAACAGTTTCTCTGCTTTCTGCTTTTTCTTAATGCATTTTTATGCCTCTAGGTCTCTCTCTGTTCTGACTCTAGAGGCTGTAAAAAGTGTTCAGAACACTGTTACCTGGATAAACACTCTATAAATTACAACTGATATTTATCAGCCTTCTGGCAATTTCACTACAATAGAAATAGTATAAGACTGTATTTAGGTACATAAGATATAGTTAATAGATACCCAGAAAAAAATACATGCTCTTCTATTCTAGATGAAATACATATACACAACTTTAATTAACTTGTCCTGCATTTGGAATTCAACCAGGACACAAAGCAAGCAGGATCATTAAACCCTATCATATTTTCAGTCCAGCCTGATATTACACTGCAGCCATTCAAATCAATTTACCCAACAGAGATATTTGTCCCTGGCCTGTCACCATAGCCCCTACCAAGCGTCTTGCACTTCTTTATCTTTTGGCAGGGCCATCATAAACAAGTGACATAGAGGGTGATATATTAGAAGTCAAATAAGTTATAAATCCTCCATCCCTTCACCAGCCATCAGCCTGAGTGAATTTACTTCAGCTAACACTGGCAAAGACTCCCTAGCTGCTCTCAGGAAGAAGTCAGATCTAAAATGATATGTTCTTCAAGGTAAAGCTCTTCCTTGTTTTTAGGCAAATAAGGCATTGTAATGGGAAGGAAATGCAAAACTACATATCTCTGAAATGCACTGAGATAGTCCTAAATAATTCTGAAGCCTATCTAATGTATTCAGATGCTTGGAAGATGGAAGATTTGCATAGCACCACTCCACTCTCTTTCAGCAGCTGCCTGGAGTTTCTTGCAAGGTCTTAATGAACACCCCTAAGGATGGCACTGCCACGTTTCCTTTTCATGTAGCAGAACTGACAACAATTGAAGAATTGAGTAGCCACTCAGATGGCTAATGCAGGAACCCTTGAGTGGAATGGTATGCAGCTGGCCAGCTGGTCTGGACTGGAAGAACAACACTTGCTAAAGTACCCAACATCCCAGCATCCTATTTTCTTTGCATGCAAATGACATCCCTTTATCTACTGGAGATGAAAGCAGGTACAGCAGAGTATCACTGCCATGATTCTCTGTTTATTTATCAGCAGGTATCACAGCTGCTAAGCTCCTGGGCCTGTACTGCTTCTCTGCTTATTTTCAGCAAGCAGCAGTATGTACATCAGAACTTGAGGACCATTTACATGGCCAGATCGACAAAAGATAGCTTTGCCATGTCAGGTCAGCCTCTGGATATGAACAGCTACGTTAGTGAAGCTACTGCATTCTGCGTTCTCTCTGGAGACAAAACTCTGGAAGCATACCAGTGAAGCCAACAGCCTCAGCCTTTTCCATGGCACAATATACATGCTGCTCAGCAGATGACTAGTTTGATTGCAGATTCAATATTAAAGAATTCTATTTGACACTATACATGTGATTTAAAAAACAAAACAAAACCACACATCACTCAGCTGGTATAAGTAAAAGTGTACAAACACCTTCCCACAAAGAAAAAAATCTGTTTTGCTCAAGACCCAGAACTTCTCAGTTATGACAGTATGGTATAATGATAGCATGTCATGTCTGAAGTTTCTGTAAGACCAAGCAAGGCCATCAGGCAACTCTGGTGCATCAGAGAGTCAGGATCATTGACTAGATGAGCTACAGGCTGATTCTGAAAGCTCTTGGTACACATTTTCCTATCTTGGTGTACTAAGAAGAGTTCAGATGTGGGTGCTTATTCACACACCAGCATTTTCTTTACTGTGGGTCACACAAGACTTTGGAGTAGTTAGGACAGAGGGAGTGATTCAGTTCTGAGGTACGGCCAATCTGTTCCAACACGGAATATATGCTGCAAACTTCATCTCTTTTCCAGTCATCAGCCCCACAGAAACAGCTTCCCGGTAATTAAAAAATAATTGCAGTTCAAAGCATAAACCATCAGTGCAACATGATAAACATAACTTTTTGTTCAGATAACAGGCAAAGTTTTAGTCATTTAAATTCTAACTTCAGTTTGGAACAAATTTAGGTCAGTATTTATAACCAAAGTTCCTTCTTCATAACAAGTTTAGCTGTGAGGCTTTCCAGCAGTTATCAGTCAACCCATTCTGCTCTGCTATCTGCTTCCCTGCCCTGCATCCTCTCATGAAAGAGCATGTGCAGACATACACATCCACAAATACACATTTGTCTCAGTCACTCAAGACCATCATAAAGGCAGCAGTTTCTTCTTTCCCATGCACACATCTCATTATCCATCCTTAGTATACATCTTGAGTAATGCAATTTACTTCAATGTCACCAAGAGAAAGACATTGCTCTGGGACTATCATTACCATAAACCACAATCTGCTGCCAACTTATACGTCCCTATCCACCCCTTGTTTTATCTTCCTTATAAATGATGACAGTATTTTGCACCTCTGGTTTCATTTCATTTTTACATCTTCAGGAATTTTCTTACTGCCTATTCTCCCCATCAACATGCTGTACTCTTTGGTGCCCACCACATCCCTTTATCTTTTAGTCCCCTCTGCTGTGATACTGTTGTCTTGTAGCTGTATAAAGGTAGTTCCTGGTCTGTTACAAATAAGCCTTTCAAGTCAGCACTGAGCAGCATCTTCAGAGGGCCTCATGCTACTGCCAGACGTACCAGGACAGACCATCAGAATAGGCCATCTGTGAATAAGACATCTCAAACCACGGTCCTTCAACAGCTCAACAGATGAAAGGAGTTCATGTTCTTCAGATTTTAAGATCTCTATAGCACTGACTGCTTTTACAACTTAGCTACATTGTCCTTGGGCTCTAACACAAATTCAGGTGTGATAACAGGTTACAGGAAGAAGAATGAGTCATGACGGGAAATGGCCAATATTTATATTCTGCTAAGAATGGAAAAAAAAAATACTGCTAAGAATTTACTAGAGGGAATCAAAGAGATCTTCAGCTGTAGGTTTAATAATACAGGTTGCAATCAAATGTACAGGAATCTTGATGTGGTGGTCTCTGAGCTGGTAGTTCAATATCTGAACAGTGGCTATGAATTTATGCTAATGTCTACAGGGGATAAAAATCTTGGTTTTGGTGAGGAATGTTAGAAAAATTCATTGGAAAACAAGAACAGCACCCCTTTATCAGGGGTGGCACTTCCGGATATAAAAACAGAAATACATAAAGATTCAAAATTCTAAGAAGGGACTTTTATCTAGACAGTAATTAAAGTTGGTCAGAAGGAAGGACTAGCAGGATTACTTAATGCAAAATAAGGCAACTTATTCATTCTGTATATAAAGAGAAAAACATCTCCAGTTTATGAGAAACATAGCTACCTTAATGTTAACAGGGACACTTCCTTTATGTTATTCTGTAAGTTTTAATTAGGCCTCCATTTCACTGAGATTCCTACTTCTGGGTAATTTCATGAAGATATTACCACAGATTAGACTACACTGTAGCCTCTGAAAAGAAGTGCTGAGAAATAGAGAATCAAGAAGCTGCTTCTGATGCTCAGTAAGGAAGCATCCAAAGTATATTGTCTCAGGGATGCTGTGAAGGAATCCATGCAAAGAGACTGGTGGTCCAGTTGGTGTGAAATAGGAGGTGCTGAATTAGTGATGATGAGAGAGTATTAGAGATGCATCAATCCACTACTAGAACCAGTCTTATGAGTGGCCTTATATTTGTATATGTTTCCATCCTGCACTATTCATGTTGGTTCACTGAACTTCTGGGTGGAAAGGCTTATAAAACATGTCTTAATACAACAACATTACTCCTAAAAACTTGAAGAACTTTTGGAAACAAAAGGGGGACATATCCAGTTCCAGAGTGATAAAATTTATTCTTCCTCTCTATACTGTTCTGCTTTTAGAAAGTTGGAGAATTATTTCTTTTTTCGTCTGTTTCCTTAGACTGCTTAGATGGCAGTGTTATATTCTGTTAAAGAGCTGCCATATTCTAACCCAAAGGTGTGGATAATTATCCTAGTAACTAGTCTAAAAAGCACCTTACAAAGACACTACAGAATCACAACTATCAGTTATCTATCCCTGAAAGACACATGGACTCTCTCCAATACTTAGCACCTTTTAGTAGTTTTCAAAAATGTAAAATACCTCTTCTCCATTTTCATAAACCTTTTATGTCCGCATTCTACAGATGCAAACACGGGAAGATTCAGAGAAAGAAAGAATCTAATCCTAAAGGGTACGCACTGATCCCACATTTCAAGTATGCAAACGGATTAAAGGCAAGAGACTGAAGAATGAGAAAAACACTGCAGAACAGCAGTTTGATCTGCTTACACCAACAGTTGCTACAGCAAAGACTGAGTGCTGACTACGAGTTCCCTTTGCACAGCAAAGCCAGAAACATCACATGGGATTCAAATCATTCAAGAACAGAATAACACCAAAGAGATCGCTAAAGGGGAAAAGTCAATGCTGTAACAGTATTCAAAATGAGCCATTCTTTGTATCAACTGATGCAATCACAATAGCATTAAAAATAAATCAGTGATGACTTTTACTTATTGGTGACATTCATCTGCACTTAGTATTTCATTCAAATTGGGACGGAAAAAAAAGGACTGGTCCATTTTGAATCCTTGATCACATATATACAGTAAGGAGAAAGCCACACAGCTAAGAAGAAGGAACACTAAGAAAAGCAGTATATTGCAGGCAAAGACCATTTTGCCACTTCAGGATTTCAGTAATGCTCAGGGAAAGCTTATACATTAAAAAACATTATTAGTTTTTTTCTTGTACTTCTTGAACTTGTACTTACTTATCACAGTACATAAAAACTAATTATTAAAGTGTAAAAGTATGTTAGATTTACTTTATAAAAGGTTATATGCTTAAACAGACAACTCCACAAAGAGTTCCTCATTATCTGAAGAGCACTACACACAGGAAATAGCTTTCTGTTCTTCAGTTTGAGGCCATGTCAACTGTACTTTAGGCACAGGAGAATATATTCCCTTAAAATATTATATACCGTTATATATTCCCTTAAAATCTTTAAAACTCCACATAAACTATGGACATTTCACCCTTCTGGGAAGGGGGCTCTTGATATTCAGCAGATTTTTCCTACTAGGAGGGAGTCATTTCTATGCTTAAAAAATTATAAGCTTAGCATTTGATGGACGCCCCACTTGGGCTGACCACAGAGAAGTTTTCAAAGAAATCAGGTAACATGCCCACTGAGTTAAGCTCCCTTTTCCTTCAACAGTTCTTGCTATCCAACAGTTCTTGCTATCTTCATGCTTTTGGGACTTTAAATTCTTGGGAACCATTTATACTTACACCATGTATTGCTTACTTATATCTGTCACTCCCTAAATTCTACTCATTTACATCTGTAAGCAGTACATTAGCTACTAGACAGTTCCTAATCAGTCTTTCTTCTTTAGGATCCACGCTATCTGCTGAATACTCTTGTAAGAGACTTCCTCTCTAATGAAGTGGTTGAAAATTAGCCTTACTGGTTGCTCCTGTGTGGTTCAGGGAGAAAATAAAGAGCATCAGCTTACTTTCTTACTTCCACCTATCTCTCCCCAGTCCCTTTAAAAAAAATGTTATCCTGCTGTACTGCTGGGAAGAACTGGCTTGTTTCCATGGAACAAGCCCAGCATTAGAGTAAATTTCTGAGAAATCTCCCTGTGACAGATTTCTTAACTGCATTCCCTTTCAAACAGACAAGAGCCCCTAATATGCTGAATCCATTCTGTCTCGGCTTGCTACCAAACTTGCTGAGAAAAGTGGTAATCGCTTTATCAATTGTGGAGAGGTGCAGGAAAGAAAACTCTAGATTTCACCAAGATGCCAAAGTACATTCACTCTAGGATAACATCTGCACTGCCACCCTTGAACCTTTCACTTCTTCCAGTTTCATTGACTTTCCCCCTCCCTTCCTTTTGCTTTCTTTTTACCTTTTTTAAGACACACAGTCAGTTTCCAGAGACTGAATGCTTTTTTAGTTGATGACACAAAAAAAAGAAAATCTTCCCACAAGAAGTTATTCAATCAGATTTTCACCCACCCTCTGCTTTTCTGCATATACCTTACCAACTACTTCCAAACTCTGAATGGTCCCACAGCCCTTTTTGCTTTTCCTTATCACATATTCGAAATGCAAGTAACTGATATTAACTTTGCTAATGCGAGTTAGAGAAAGAAGTACTCCGGTGGGCTTAATCAACTAACTGAACTTATCATTCTATTAATACGGGGGTGCATGAATTTAGTTCATAAGACAGTGACAAGCTTTACATATTTTTTTAATCTAAGAATTAGATGATTTAAGCCCCGAAGGATTCTGTTGTACTTCATTGAGTTGGCTTACTTCCAGCGTGTCTACACTCCACGTGTCTATGTATCTCCAGTATGCCTGTAGGGTAAACTAAACCTGACCAAGGTTTGCTTAGTGGGAAACAACTCTACCAGTCAAGCCAATCACCACAGAACACCTCTGAAGAGAACAGCAGCAGCAATATGCAACTACTCACTGAAATGCTAGGAGAAATACTACATACACTAAAGCTTACAAGCAAGCCCCCATTTAGATTTGTGCCAGTGCTGGACGACACCATTGTTTCACCTATTTCCCAAACAGTGAATAAGGTAAAAAAAAAAAAAAAAAAAAAAAAAAAAAAAAAAAAAAAAAACACAAAAAAAAACCACAAAAAAAAAACACAAGCCAGGAAAACTAGTAGAACAGTCAAGATATAAGCTATACTTCCATGCAGTGATGAGAAAAATGTATTTATGAGAAACTTGTTTAAAAAATCAACGCTGTGCTTTCTAAGCACGAACAAATGCCAATGCATGTACAATACTGGTCAAGAAAAATGAACTGAAACAGATGCAGAAAAAGACTACCAGGGGACTTACGAGCCTATCTGATGAAGGAATATTAAAAAAGAGCTTGGCCTGTCCAGCCCAGCTAAATAAACGTTGAGAAGGGATACATTTACCATGCTCAAATACCCAAGGGTAGAAATAGCAGAGGAGTGGAAATGACTATTTAACTAAAGGACAATAGTGGTATGAGAACAGATGGTTATAAACTGCCAAAGAATAAATTTAGGCTGGAAATTAGACAAAGGTTTCTAATCAGCAGGGCACTGAAGCTTTTAAACAGCCTTCACAGGGATCAGGCCAAAAATCTGCTTTAATTGAGGAATAAAGCTTCTCGTATTACTGAAAACGTATTATGAAATATGGTTCCCTATAAAACCACAGTATTGAAGGCAATGACTTCTGAGGTTCCTTGCAGACTTCTGCTTCTTGGCCTTTTACACTAAAAATCCATTCATAGCACCATCAACACATCAAAAGTACCATCATGAAATACACTGATTACCTAGAAGTACGATAGCTTCTCACAGAGGGATTTCTAGAGCAGGTAATTCTGGGAAAAAAACTGGACATTAATTTTTTCATTACCTTACTAATAAAGCCACAGAAAGACAGCAGGTGCAGTCAGTACAGGTAATTTCTTTCAGAGCTTATAAAACAGAATTATTGAAAAATCTTACAATCTCCTACTTAAGGAAAACTTCTCATCACATCCCTGCACACCAGAAAGCCCTCTTGATAACTACAGTCACTGGAAGATGCACTCTGGCCATGCAATATCCTTATCAAAAGGCTACCAGTTATTCTTCTCATTGCTTATTTTTATTAAACTTTTCCATAAAACTCAAGGACAGAGCTCAAGATGAAGATCACAACTGAGAATTAATAAACAGTCCTCATTCCCAATCAATAAGGTACAGTAAAGTCATTTGTAGGCTTACATATATTTGCAAACATTTGAACTTTCCAAAGTGCACGTGACAAAAATATTACAGCGGTGGGAAAGTAATTTTCATTACTCTGAAAAGTATTTGCCCCATTTGTTTCATTTCTTAGTCATGGATGCATGCCCGAGGATATGTCATGCAACCATTACTTTGGGATCACCAAAAATGCTCCACAAAATTGGGAATGGACCACAAAACCTTATGTCATCTAAGCAACTTTTTCTTGATAGCCACTTGTATGCCACTCTGAGTAGACGACCTCAGGGACATTCTGTTGAGAAGGCCATGGAGATGCCATTTGGACTAGCATTCCTCAGAAACTGTAGAAACAGTTAAGAGTGGGATTTTTTTTTGATAGATAATGCATTTCAGTGTTTCTTCAGAAAATCTTCAGCAAATCAATAAGAGATAACGTGTGGTTTCCAGTCACAGGTTTCATCTCACTGGGGAAATTCAAAGAACTTCTAAGTACACAGAAATAACTCTAAACTGACTTTGTGTTTCAAAGCAAAGTAGATACAAAGGCTATAACCATTACTGCTACTAAATGCTTCCTTCCATAGACAATGGGTAAGATCATTCTCACTGTGACTGAATCCACTGATGACTGGAGGTTTTCAGCTACATGCCTGATTAAATGCCACCTCTCAGAATTCCTGGATAACAGAAATTAAATTTTAATGCCCTTAATCTAGTTGATATTTTTTTCAAAAGCCCTTCCTCCCCCTCCCTTTTCTTCTGTGTTATAAATGACCAATTACCTAATCTGAGGTAATGCAGACTCTGGTCGAGGCTAATGAAGACACAGTGGGTGAGATCCTGTTTGCAGCACCAAGTCCCATTAGGAAAGATTAATCACCTTCTAACTTACAATCCCACATTTTGGCTCCAAACAGTAAGAAGGCAGAGAAAGAGGCATCCATCACATTAACCAAATAATGCAGCAAACGCCTTGTGGCTGATCAGCAGTGCAGTGCCCTCCTGTCAGGAAGTGTGCAAGCAAAGAGCAGCAGCAGCAGTTCTGTGAAGCTTTTCAGAGATCTCCACAAGTCAGGGAAGGGAACGATCCCCAAATGTGCTACAGATTTGTACTTCAGAAGAAAAGGCTGTGTCAGACCTGAAAATGAAGACCATCACATTGTGATATTACCCTTTCAAAGAAGTCATAATATTGTTCCAACACAGCATGCTTAACCAGCTGAAGGAAACTGAAGAGCAGCAGTCTTAAACCTGTGTAGAATGAAAGAAACCATCAGCTAGGCACTGTTATTGTATACCAGCAGAGCTTAAGGAATAGCTCAGGCAATCACACTGTACTATCTTATCTCTAATATCTACACAATATTCATCATTTCTCAATGTTCATCCACAAAATCACCTTTCACCTTTACTAAAGTTAGAATGCACACACATACTGTAGGGCCAAAGGATTTGTTCACTGTGTCAAGACCTAACCCTACACAGCAATATCTTCTTCCAGAACTGTTTGGAACTAACCTTCATGACAGCATGTCATTCCCTTGTTAACCTTTCTTCAGAGACAGAACAACTAATTTGTTTTATGAACCAAGACAAAAAGGTTGATGGTAGGAGAAGGGGAGACATCGCTAGAACATGTGCCTTCTGAATAACTACTGACTAATGCTGTGTAACTACCAGAAGTCAGAGTAATGAAAGAAAAAGGGAAGAATCTGCATCTTCTGCCTTTCTATCTTCATCATCAGAAAGCACTGCACCATTAGAAACAGCAGAAATGGTTTTTGTGTGTTTTGTTTTTAATAGCTGGATTCTTTGATAGTTGTTTTAGAATTGTACTATTTATTGCTATTGTTTAAATTTCCTTCATTTAAACAGTGAAAAAAATCTTTTCTTCTCATTCAGAGACACTCCAGAAAATTGAGAAATACCTTATTTGTGACACAGAAGGATCAGTCCTCGATCCTCTTTTTATTCACAACATTCAACAGATTGCCTGGAGATGTGGTGAATGCCCTTCCCTGCGGACATTCAAGGTCAGGTGAGCCAGGCTGAGCAATCTGATCTAGCTACAGTTGTATCAGTTCATTGCAAGGGAGTTCAACTATTTGACCTTTAAGGATCCTTTCAATTCAAATTTTTCTATTATTCCATGCCTCCAGACACCTTCTTTGCTGAACATTCTCAGCTTTCAAGGTCCTTCAGCATCCTCATATGAAATAACTTCCCAACAGATTTTACGGCATCAGAGAAAAGCTGAAATGAGATCCCCCAAAACTTATAGTATATATTGCAAGAGAGTGGAAATAAAATTTTCAGTTGTGCTTAGTGATGATCAAGTTCAGCCTCTTCATAGAGACTAAAAGAACAAGCTGAACAAGCTGACAACACTGAGCACTCCATTTAGTTTGCAAAGTAAGATGTTCCTACACAATCTAAACATAACTTTTAAAACAGTTTAAAGTTGTCCTTCTGAAGCTTGCAAATGAAATGTTTTTAGGTTCACTTCTAAAACAGAAACGTATACAAGACAAGCAAGAGAACCTTCTTCTAGAACCTTCTTCTTGGAGGCTGAAAACTCAGATGGTGACTCTATTATTGTCTGCTAGAGAAGAAAATAAATGCTTAAACTTCCACCAGTTCTAGTAGTTAAGTAGCATATTAGGAGAAAATATGAAAGAAAAATAACACAGAGAGCTGAAATGGCAGACAGATTTAAAATTTAGTTTGACTGATCTCTTTGCAAATATGAGGGGTGCATGCAAAACTAACACTAGTACAGAATAACAAAAAATCTGATTCAGGAGTATGAAATTGTTTCTTGATGAAGCTTTAAAAAAAAAAATCCAACACAACAGAACTTGCAAATCAGTCGTCAGAGACTCCTCTGTACCAAAAGAACTTTCAAATTATTTTCTAAATATCTCACCATTTATTTCCCCAGAATAAACTTCTTTTTCCTCAAAGCCCTTCTCAAAGCCTAGTGATAAGCATGACTTGATCAACATTGAGCATGCTGTTCTACCAAGATTTAGTGATGAAGTTCCACTGTGTGCATATTTAACTTCAAATAAGTGGTTTGGGGTTCTCAAGCTATGCCTACCAAGACAGTTGCCAGACATCAACTCATACAAAGCTCAAAAGAAGAATTAAAAGGGCACAAGATTGCACCTAGTTATGATACAGAGCAGTATAATTCAGCTGAACTCATGGAATGAGCAATGATAAGGGAAATACTCTAACACATTAATTGTGGTAGCCCTGGAGAACTTTTCTAAAATGCCTTATGACTACTAATGAGAAAAAAATCTTAGAATATGCTCAATAAAAAATACAGAGAAAAGGGCTCTCTAACTTCAAACAGAAATCTATTTGGGAGTTAAGTGATGTGAAAAAAAAAATCTCACCTAGTTAACATTAAAAGAAAAAGCTCAGGTTTTCTCAAAGAGTCCACCATAAAACTCTGTCAGGAGAGATTTCCTGAATCAAATGAAAGAAGACAGCTTTACTGCCGAGGTCAAGGCCTAGAAAGTTTGCAGGACTTTGTATGCTCTTCTCCAGAGAAATGGTTATTTGACGTGTACAAAACAGGAGAAAGTTGTCAGGTGGATTAATCAGTGTTATTCAGAAACGTCTGAGGATTACTGCATTGTGTAGGTTATTGCCTGAAACTGTAGGATTTCTAGTGCCAAGAACATTCCTAGTGCAGTTAGGAAGATACACGCTTCCACTGTGAGTTTACAAATATCATTCTAAGAACATAAAAACTCAACTTCTGTTTTCTGAGAGAACTATTACTATTAAAACATCAATTCAAAGACTGCAAAGGGTAAATGTTTGAGAGCACGACCAGTAGCTATGTCAAAGTTTCCTTCCGGATTCCTAATAAAAACTGACTGCCCTTTTCAGGATTCACTAAGTAGCATTTACTTACCTGGAAAACACCAAAAGAATTTCACTCAGCTTTTGACCTCTCTTCTCAACCAAAAGCCCTAACTGAAGCCAGAAGCAAAGGAAATGGTTCTTATGTCAAAGAATCTCAAGAACTCTTCAAGATCTTCTTCAAGCTTCTCAAAACATTCCCCAGTATAAGCTACCAATTTGCCATCAAAGGGTATTGGTTGTTACTGTCTTACAACCTGAGCCAAATTTCTACCAGTGGAAGGCACGCAATTAACGCTTAACTAATTAGTCCCTGCCATATCTCAAGTGCCTTTTGAAAAAGAAACTCCCTGGGACATGAAACAGTCTCACTGTCACCTGTAGTTAGCAGCTCTCACTGAAAAGATGTACAGTGCCACCACCAGTAAATGCCAAAGGGGACTTAGAGTCATTAAGAAAACTAGGGAAAAAAAGTAAACAAATGAGAATTGAGGGAAACTTTGCTCAGTACTTTATAGTTTAAAAACTGTCCCTGGAGAATTCAATTTCTTCTGCTCTGTGCTCTCCTGCTGTTTAATCACAAGCTCTGTGGACATACAGCTGCTGCTCTCTCTGTGCAAGCCCTGGGCTGTCCTCAGGAAGCACATGGGAAAAATAAATACCTTATCCCTCACTGAGAATAGCAAATCCTGAGTTAGAGAGAAGACAGCAACAGAGAGAGGAAGTCTGAGTTATGCTAGTAATAACAAGGTGAGCAGAATATTTAGGTCATCAGATTGTGTTCTATCTTACCTATACTCCTGCTTTCACATCCAAAATACTTTCAAGTTCCTGGTTGAACTTCAAAGCTAATTTATAACCTATATCAAGTAAACATGAGTCACTTAACCAGAAGAGCAAGAAGACTGCAGTTATTTGCTAACACTAAAATTCATTCTCAAAACTCATTCTCAAAGAGGGCAGAGGAAATGCCACCTTGTACACAAAATTCCCTTACATCCAAAAAGTCTTGAACATACTTTCCAATACTCCGCGTCTTGAACCTGTAGCTACTACCAAGTCATTCGCAGACAAGGTTCCAGGGAGGACTTGTAGAGAAATCAACAAGCAAGCAGTACAGTCCTGTCCTCTTTTTTTGCTGGATTTCCACAGTCAATGTACATTGACAGAGATGTGATAAGAACAACCTCTGAGTTGAAAATTTCTTACCATCTACAACTGATTACATTCAGTACTATTTCTGAAGTTGTATATATGTATTAAATTTTGAACCATTAATCAGAGAGAAACTTTGAGAATTGGAACACTTACTAGCAACTTCAAAAACTTGCTAAAGATACCCAGGCAAAAAGCTTCTCTTGCCCTGGAGAAGATGTGTTATACAGCATTTACATGCTTATGAGAGTTAATAGCTATTGGCAGAAATTTCAGTTCAACTCCACAAAGTGTCCTGAGCTAAGAAAGAAGAGATCTTTACACAAATCAAGTCATCAGTTTAATTTTGGCTCTTAAATTGAGTGAAATGTAGTAGTTATGAAATTGTAGAGAGTTCTGAAACACTTGAAACAGAACCATTAATGACTTGCCCTGAAGCCGAGTTGATCCAGATTAATCAGCTATAAGGATTTAAAAAGTAGGAGTGCAAAGTGGAGGTAAAGGGGATATTTGATCTCTGCTTCATTTAGGTATGAAAGGATTTTGTACTTATTTTCTACCTGTCACCTCAACACCGCTCATGGGGATTTGTGATTAC
Source organism: Tympanuchus pallidicinctus (assembly GCF_026119805.1). NCBI lineage: Eukaryota > Metazoa > Chordata > Aves > Galliformes > Phasianidae > Tympanuchus > Tympanuchus pallidicinctus. The sequence continues at coordinate 39,176,462 of NW_026294747.1, read as the reverse complement.
AAATTATAAATAAGGAATCCACTCACAATCAACATTAAAAAAAACAAGTGCAAGCCCAAGGCATAGAAAATACTAAGAACAAAAGCAGGAGGACAAGTGAGGATAGACTGTTGTCACAGAAGGATGAAGCAGTGAGAGGCTAAGCTGCAAAGATACTGAACGCACACCTACAACGCACAAATGTATGTGTGGTAATCATGATGCAAAACTGGCAGGCTCCAGGGACCTGCAAAAGGTGAAGAAGCCTTTCATGTCAGGCACCTGTTTCTGTAAAGAATGAAGCCTTCGATGAAGAACAAATGGAAGTTCTCTATGACTTCAAAATTTGCTAATGAGTCACTTCTATCGCTTTCCACACTGATATTAAAATCATTTTAGCAAACCAAGGGAGGCTTAATACCCTGGCCAGCTTGCAAAAAGCAACTTATCTTATTGCTTAAGTCTCTCTACATTGGAAGAAGCACAGCAGAAACACCAGCAGCCCTTTCAAACAGTGACATCCCAAGTTCCCTCCTTGCTAGGGCAGTAGATTCAGGCCAGTATTTTTCTACTCCAAATCTGAAAGCAGAAGAATTAAACAAGAGCTCCCAAAACCACAACTCTCAACTCAACGGGAAAGCACATGGTGGGAGAACTGCTGATGATTCTAAGTAACATGATCAGATAATTGATGTTTCCAGAGCTGAAGCCAAACATTTTTCCACATGACAACAATAAATAAACACAGAACTAGACAGACTCATGCGAGATGTAATCATCCTCATCATATAGCAGGCTATCAATGAGGACTGACCACAGACAAGAAGATGCAGTCTCAGCTCCACTGCTTGCTCATTAGTACGGCTGCTCCCAAACAATGGCACCCTGAAGTAGCTTCCTCTGGCTTTCCTAAGCCCTCTCAAGCCGTAGTAAACAACAGGGATGATACAAATTGCAGAGCGCACAAAGCCTTAATGTGATTTTGAAAAGTCTATTCAAGGGATTAATTTCAAGAGGAGAAAAAGGCAACTGGACAGAAAGATATCCTTTTAGGATTTTGTGTTTCAAACACTCACCAAAGGTCCTGGAAAGCTGAGGAAAGCATTCCTAGGTCTGGTGGGAACACAGCACCATCTCGTGGAGCAAAGGGAAGTACAAGGAACAAAAAATAAGTATTTCAGCACTTGAGACATCAACACCTTGGCTTTTTGACAGCCTTCTAACACGTTAACAAATCTCTCTATCGAATTTGTGCTTTAAAAAAAAAAGTTATCTACAGATCTATAAAGAACAAATGAACAACAAACAACTCCCTATTTTTATCTCTCAAACTCATCACTGTTAACATAAACACTGAGGCCTCTTCATAAATAGAGATGTGTGGGCAGATAACCATCTGCACTGAATTCTATTGGCCTGTAGGCTTAGCACAGCTGTGAGCACTCTTCTCTTGCAAGTCTGAGTCTCCTATGCTTAAGGTGAGCAAAGAAAACAGGTCTCTTAATATCATATTTGCCAGGAACTGAGACCTGTACTTCCATGTAAAAGAAAAAAATATTTTCCATTTAGAAAAAAGGCCTGGAGAAAATTCAGAAAGAAAGCTATTCCATGCTTTCCCAATAGTTCCCAGGTAAGAACTACTGATCTGTCACAGCTCGATTCTTTGCCAGGTAAGACCATGGAACAGATCTTCCCAGAAACTATACTAAGTTTATATGTGCAAGAGAGGGGTTAGACAATCAGGTTCACTGAGGGTAATTCACACCTAACCAACCTAGTGTCCTTCTATGATGGCACTGCAGTGTCAATCAATAAGGGAAAAACCACTGATGTCACCCATTCAGTAAGGCTTTGACATGGTTCTCCCAACATCCTTGTCTCTCAAGTGGAAAGATATAGATTTGATGAGTAGAATGTGCAATGGATGAGGAACTGGTTGCAAGTTTGCAACAAGAAAGTAGTGGTCAATAGATGTCCAGATGGATGAGGGATGTCTCTCAAGAGTTACTATCGGGACCAATGCTCTCGAATATCTTCATCAATGATATCAACAGTGGTATCAAGCAAGTTTGCAGATAACATTAAGCTGTATGGTATGGACAACACACCCAAGGGACTTGTGACAGTACAATCCTTGCTACCTCACTCAGCTTGGCTGTTATGCCCAAGACCTAGCGCATACAAGTAAGGTACAAAATATCTTGTCCTTGGGACTGATAACAATCAAGGTTTCACTGGAAATAGTTAATGATCACCATATTGTCTCAAACTGGGTGCTCAGAGACTGATAATACACACGCAATCCAATAGATCAAATTCTAACTATAAATCAGTCATATTACACCATAAATAGCAAAAAAACTAATAGGAGAGTTCTTTGAGAGTTCTTCTTGCAAGCAGCTGGCCACAAACAAGAATATTCCCTTGAGTAGGAACATCTTGTGAGGTTACTTAGCACCTGGGCAGAGAGCAACCTAGCACACGGTGATGCCTTGCTGACAGATCCTCAGTGAGTGATTTAGTGTTTTTACACTATACACTACTTACACACTTCACTAAGATTTGATCTTGATTTGTTATGCACCCTCCACCCTCTGTGTAGCAAATAGTCAAGGATATCCAGCCATGTCAAGGATATCCATCTTGTTAAGTCACTGCCATCATCATTCAAATTACCATATTATGTCTATTTTATATCAATCTTTTCTGTCTTTCCCTTATAAGTGAAGCATGCAGTGCTTTAATCTTCATCTATGACAAGTGGTGCCAGTCCCTATCGGTCCCAAGATCTTGGCACATAGCTGAGGCACCACGTGGAACATATCACCCCTGCTGCCTCATAAACAGGTGGGAGAGGGGAACTGACAGGTTGATGGTGCTGCAGTGAGCCTCCTATCCTCTCTTCCCCCTTTTAACAATTTGAGAAAGGATGAGGAGTGGAAATGGGTACCAGCTCGACGAAGTGGGCATCCCCCATCCCAAGCATCTTCGGCTCCCCAGGTGCCTCTGTGCAATAGGTTTGAGGCCCTGGAACTCGAGGGAGAGGTGAATGGAGGTGTGGAAGGAAGTCCACCCGTGATGTTGCCTCAGGTAAAGCAGTTGGCCCCATGCCTCAAGACTGCCTCCATCTGGAAAGACAGAAGCGTAGTTAATGTAGGCTGCCTGCTGAGAGGAACAGCAGGCCCTATATGTCAGCCTGAACCTACCCATAGGGAGGAGTGCTGCCTCCCTGGGGCATGGGTCAGGGACATTTCTAGGAAACTTCCTGGACTGATTCACACTTCTGATTATTATCCTTTATTGATAGTCCAGGCTGGCAGTGACAAAGTTGCTCAGAAAAGTCCCAGGGCTATCAAGAAAATCAAGAAAGACTGCAGGGGACTGGGGAGGATAGTCGATAGAGCGGGCGTGCAGGTGGTGTTTTCTTCTATACTTTCTGTGGCAGGCCAGGATACCGAGAGGTACCAAAAAGCCCACCTCATAAATAAATGGCTTAAAAGTTTGTGCAAACACAGGAATTTTATTTTATTTTTTTGACCACGGGGCAACTTACTCAGATTGGATGGGGCCCTGGGCAGCCTGGTCTAGTATTAAATGGGGAGGTTATTCAGAGAGACCTAGACAGGCTCACGCAGTGGGCTGAGGACAACCATGAAGTTTAACAAAGGCAAGAGCAAAGTCTTGCACCTCAGTCATGACAACCCCTACTATCAGAACAAGCTGGAGGATGAAAAGATTGAGCACAGCACTGTTGAGAAGGATTTGATGGTACTTGTTGGTTGTAAGCTGGACATTAGCCAGCAATAAGCCCAGAAAGTCAACAGTACCCTGGGCGGCATCAAAAGAATCATGGCTAGCAGATCTGTGCTATAAGACCTCACCTGGAGTACTGCATCCACATGTAGAGTTTGCAGAAAAGGAGAGATGCTGTCCTGTTAGAGCACATCCAGAGGAGAGCCATAAAAAAGATGCAAAGGATGGAACACTCACCTACAAGGACAGGCTGAGAAAACCAAGATTGTTCAGTCTGGAGAAAAGAAGGCTCCAGGGAGACCTGACAGCAGTCTTTCAGTATCTAAATGGGGGCTATAATAAAGAAGGGGACAGACTCTTTAGCAGTGTCTGTGGTGATAGAACAAGGGGAAACAGTTCCAAACTAAAAGGGGAGATATGAATTGGGTATAAGAAAAAAGTATTTTATGATAAGGGTAGTGAGGCAGCAGCACAAGTTGCCCAGAGATGTGGTGGATAACCTGCCCCTAAAGACATTCAAGGTCAGGCTGGACAGGGCTCTGAGCAATGTGATCTAGCTGCAGGTGTCCCTGTTCACTGCAGGGGGGGGTGGGCTTGATGACATTTAAGCGTCCCTTCCCACACAAGTAGTTCTATGATTCTGTATTTGCTCCCAAACACAGAAGTTCGCTTACAGAGCATCTGAGAGTGACCTAAGTTACCCAGTTCATTCACATGTTTCTGATCATACAGAAGAATTTCCTGACACCAATGAAGGTAACATGAAAACTGGATTAGTTTCTCTTTCAGTGACCAAACTCAGACAGAAATACATCTCTGCAACAGAAAGCACACAAGTACCAGAGCTTCTGAAGGAGGTTAGGGATCTTCACAGGACAATGGAATTGATCCCATATCCTGCCACATCTCAAGTATCTCCAGTTTAGGAAATACTTTATTCTTATTTCACTCTGGTCTCTAGAATGAAATTTGTTTAAAATATCGGAAGCATTATGTTAAACTGTCTACCACTTTGAGTAACTCATAAATTTACTATAGGTCTCTCATGTGATATCTGAGACAAGTATACTCTCTAGTGTCCCTAATTTAAGCTTAAAAGACTGGATCTTATGAATCTTCCATGCATCAGAAACTTCAGTAGTAATTCCATATTATAGCAAATCTCTGTTAGGATGCTTTCCCCTAAGACAAAAAAAAACTAGTTAGTGTCTAAAGCATCCATCAGAATAATCTACTTCAGCAGATGAGGTAAAGAGTTTAGGCGTTCAGCCCTTTTTAGCCAGAGCTGGAACAAAATAGAAAAAAATGTGTTGTTTGCTTTTTCTTTCCTTTTTTACTCACAGTACAATCACTTAGACACTTATACAATTTGTGTTTAAACAACAAAAACATAGATAGATCTGTCTCACCTCAGTACTCAGTATACAAGTGCAGCTGTTTGGAACAAGGTAATTCTCAGGATCTTCTCCATTCAGCAGCATTACATGGAGAAACCCAGGCCCATCCTGAATTTAAACAGATTGGATTATTGTGGTGCCCTACCCGCCTAATGCACCATGCAGATGTGCACAACTCAGCAATACTTCAGACAAGTATTTCAAGTATCTATGATGTATGACCAAATCAACTGTCATGATACACAGAGGATAGCGCTGTTACTGAAGAACATCGTACCCCATTGGGTGATTGAATGTTTTCTGAAGTCAAACACTATGCCCATGGACTTCTCTCTCACATGCACAGACTTTGAAAACCAGATTTCCTCTTACCTCTTGTCAAGTGGCTAGAGTGCCGACAGTAGTTTGCCAGCAGCCAGATTCAGTCAGTGTTTCTGAGAACTACTCACTCACACAGATGAGGGCTTGAAAGCCAGATCTTGCTCAGTTCATTTTGCACTGCAACACAACCAACTCAAGTGCTACAAATGCAAAACAGAAAGCTTAGTCTTTACTGATGTCAGCAACAGATCTGTCTTTTGTAACACGTAGTTAGCTGAGATCTGATCCTTAATTTAAGCCCTGGATCACAGACACTTCAGTGACAGCCTGCATTTCCAGGTACAAGACACCTGACTGCTGGAGCCTCCAGTATTAAAAAGAAATGCCCGTATTACCAATATTAGCATTTTGTGGTCTTCACTTATGGGAATATCTGTGGCAGATAAACTATTAAAGACACAGGTGCTTCTAAGGGACCTATAAACCATATGATGGATGGTTTCTAATATTGCTATCTATCTTCATCATTTGCCTGAGATCAGCAGGGCAGAGAAGTAACAGACAGAAGGTCATTTAGTGCAATTTGAAAAAGAAAAGAAGAAAAAAAAAAAATGACAGATAGTTATGGGAAGCTAGCAAACCTGACACCAGCTTTGCTGTGGTCAAACACTGCAATTAGATTACAAAAAAAAAGAGAGGAGAAATAGAGTTCCAACCACACTTTCTTCAAAAATCAACATGCTAGATCCCCTTCGAAAGAAAAAAAATGCTTGTATTTGGCAGGTGTATTATTAAATCCAATGTCTAGTCAAGACACTCTGGTCTTGAGGTCAGTTATATTATCTGAGACAGTTTCTCAATGAACACAAAACCTGAGGTTGAGTCTAGAGGCATTTGGAGAAGAACAGTACAAAGATCAAATGTTGTCTCTGCTTTTCTGGGGCAAGAGCCATTTCTTTCTCTTGCTTCAATTTCACTCAAGATTACAGCCAAGCACCCCGCATGCAGCAGACATCTCCCTCCAACAGAAGTCCTGTCTTTTGATTACTGCACCCCTTTTTTGAACGTCTTTTCCCTCCACAGAACTTTGTCACCCCAAAATTTCACAAACAATACAAGGTATCTGCAGTCAGTCCAATGCTCTGCTCTCACAGTTTGCACACACCTTAAATACCAGCATGCAGCAAAACTCCTCCACAAAAATAATCAAATTCACTAAAAAAATGCTCCTCCATGCACAGCTTGTTTCACAGGTACCTAAGCAGCCACTTTCAACCTGCCCCTCAGGGACCATTATTAAGATAACTGTAATTAAGGTTTTGCATCTAATCCCCAATGTTCCACAGCTGAGATTATTATACCAGCTCCTGGGTAACAAGATTGCGAATGTAACAAAGATATATCTCCAAATACAGCTAAACTCAGCTGGAGATCAATAGGTAGCCTTCTTCCAATGACAGGCAATAATTAGTATGTTAGACAGTCAGGATAATGAATGAGAATTTCATTCAGGATGTCTCATTCCTCTAGCTTTTGTTTTTGTTTCAATATTTCCCTCTAAAAACCAAGCAAAAAAAAAAAAAAAAAAAAACAAAGAATAAGCATACAAGTTTTCTCTTCCCTCCCATTCACTCCAGCCTTCTGCCTTGAAAGTTCAAAAGCTAGCAAGCAGGAAAAGATTTCTAACACTACCTGCATCCCCCTTTGCATTTTGGCACTCTCAAATATTTGTGCCCTGTAAATATTTTTATGATATATATTTGTCCATGCTATTTATTGTGAACTTAAAGATAGCTTTCAGCCTAAAGCACAAAGCATATCACATATATATATTAATATAATTTGGCCTATTTACTATATGGACTCAGGGCATTCCAAGCCAGACAGCGATCTCAGCGATACTGGCATAGACCTCAAATTAACTCACTGAAATCAAAATAATTTTACTGATACAAACAAAATCTAGTCCATGAAATACAAAGACCAAATTCTTCATCTACTTGTTCCCACCCACCCACTAATACTGGCTCCTCTTTGCAAACTGTTTTCCACATGAGCAGCCTCAGACATAAACATGAATCACCTTGCAAACTCCCCAGGAATAAGAAATTAAATGTACTACAACATAGCTTCACCATTCCATCTCATTAACACCATTACACTTTCCCCACCACACATTAGACTTACAAGAGTGACTTAAAATCATATACATTTCATTTGATTGAGAACTGCAAAGTTGGGGCAAAACAACAGACTACCACAAGCCAGACTCCCAGGCAGGAAATTAGATTTTACACGAGATTCAAATTTCCATAATCTGCAGTACTAGTTATGACCGTCAGACTAAGAGGCCACAATCAAAGAGAAATCACCTGTGCCTTCACCTTGGTAGGTGACTGGAGTATCTTGTTGTATCCAACAGCAGAACAGCTGTAAACAGATTAACAGGCTTCCGCAACAGTTTTCTCTGCACAAATTCAAATATCATCTGCTGTGGTGAGGTGCCCAAATATCTCATGTCAATGAAACCTGGTATAAAATTGATCAAGAGTACTGGGTGCTACAATGGAGTACAGAAGTTTCACAGCATTATATGAAACAAAATCAACTTAAAATAATGGTTACGAAGCTCAAGGTGACTTTTGCATAGAAAATCCAATATTACATTAGCCATCAACTTCCAAATTCACTACTGTAACAACTTCTATACACAAGCTGATATAAGAAGAGAATGTTAAAAGAATAAAGTTGATGGTTGAAGCCTATTCTGATGTTTTCCTGGAGTTTTTATGGATACTGTTTCCCAAAGGAAATATGTAATATTCTATATGCACCCAAGGAACAAGCTGCATTTAAAATCCATCAAATCCTTGTTACATTTGACAGCTTAAATTACTTTATTTACTAACTTACATTTAGTGGAAATATAGGCTTAGAGGTCATCAGTAAATGGACTGTGGGGTGACAGAACCAAACCAGATACTCTTATTTTCCTTGTACAACATTTTTGTTACTGCCGTCAACTTACATCACTGCCCTCTCAGAGATCATGCTCTGAATGTGCCATTACTTAAGGAACAGTTTCCGAGATCAGTACTTTGATGCAGCAAAATGCTCAGTATCACTCACTCAGCTGCTTATAACACAGAAAGTAATAGTTAGAACCATGGTGATCAAAAAGCGTCATGTAAAAAATACTGTCATCAGTGAAAGATGAGATCAAAACAGAGCTGCATTATGGGAACATTCTTCTGACATGTTTATGAAAATGGCATAGCTGCTGACCAGTGTCAGGAAGAGAATTAAGAAACTACTTAAATTTCTCCAAGGCTGATACTGAAGCTGTCATCACTGCCAACTGTAGAAAGTCTCCCTCCTGTCCTGTTGAAGTTTGTAGTATAGCTGGGCCATAGCTTATGTGCTGACAGCAGACAGGTGCACACATACCAGTGACTGATTGCAGTTCTCATCCTAAATGCTCTTTCTGCCAAGCTGTTGAAGCAATCGTAATTAAATCACTCACCAGAGACCTAGCTGCAATTTGGGGATCACAAAAGGATAAAGTTGGCTAGCTTTCACATTTGGAAAAAAAAAAAAAAAAAAAAAAAAGAGAGAAACAGTTTTCTGTCAGGGCACCTTGAAGAGGTGTTGAAAAGTGCAGAAGCAGTGATTTCTAAAAGCATCTGTCACTCTAACTCTCTCTTTCTCACCCAGCACAGGAACACCCAAATTCCTCCCTGATTTTAACAGTATCCGTCCTAAATGACTCCTAGAGGGCACCTGGAGCAAGCAAGCTCTTGAATGGCAATCTGATTTCATCCTCACAGCTATTGTTCAAGGGAGGAGAAATGCCTTTCAGTAAAAAGACAAGCAACAGGCAATTCATAAGCTACCCAAATGTTAAAGCAACTACGTAACAGGTTATTACCACGCAACAGAAACGTCCAGGGCTCTCAAATAAAAAGTAGAGATAGGTCACTGCTCTAAACATGCTACAAATCTTGGAGTTGCAAATGAAAATAAACAGCAGTATGAATTGTAAAAGTAGGGTTCACAACCCAAACCACAATAGTACAATTTGCATCATGTAATGAAGTCTGCAGTTGCATTTCCCTCCTCTTTGAAAGAAGGGAGGGTAAGTTCATTCAGAGACAGAAGACCCCAAAGGCTTAAGGTAGGGACTCAAATGAGCCATCGCCCAGAAAATGCAAGTTATAGTAGAGGGCACCTAAAAGAGCACAGAGTAAGTGAGGGCAAATCATGAGGCGGCAAGCAAAAATTAGACAGGGTGCCTGACCTGCTGTAAGAAGTACGATTCACTCAAGATAAATCAGAGGTGACTCTTGCTTAATATAGGGTGCCTGTCTCTGAAGCATCTAAGGCAAATCCCTCAGTGTGCTGATATTTAAACAGCTGACTGGTTTAGCTGCGCATGACTAAGGAAGTCTATACAGATTTATTTCCTACACACTAGCAACCTCTTGCTCTCTGACTCAATAAGTGAAAAGCTAGGCACATTAGAAATCATTGCATGGTAATCAAACACAAACAATGAAAAGGGTTTCTGTAAGTAAATTAAGCTGAGCATGCTGGCAGCATACAATACTATGAAGTATTGTCAAAGTCTGGACAAAAATTGGCCCAGATGGCAGCAAAACCAAAATATTGATGAGAGGGAAGACTGTCTCCCAAATAGGGATCTGAATTTCTCTACAGAAATAACTATAATTGCTCAGTGGAACAAACAACATAAGAGCAGAGTACAAATGGTTTGCATGGATGTCAGAATAAAGTTATCATTATAAAAAAACAGTTAATAATTTAGCTATTCTCCCTACTATAAGCAGTCTCCTCTAATGACTATTCTGCCATCCTATTTAAGCAGAAATGAGGAAAGCTGGCTCTGCCACTACCTTTTGGTAAGGTAGTCTACAGTCTACATCCTCTAGCAATATCAATCTACTCACATATTCATTCACTTATGTGGAGTATGGGAAAGACATGAGAAGGATGGATGTTACTCTGGTATCCCTGCTCCACATCCAAAACACATACATGGCAGTAAGGCCAGCTTCATTCTTCATTTATTCTGAAATGTTTTGTGCTTTACTCTGATGCATTCTCTGATGTATTTCTTCTAGATTTTATTATTATTATTATTATTATTATTAATTTATTATATTCTTCTTTTCAAAGTCCAGTAAAAAAAAAAAAATATTTGATACTCAGGGACATGATTTAGCAGTGGTTTGTTAGAGTTAGGTTGTGGTTGGACTTGATGATCTTTAAGATCTTTTCCAACTGAGCAGTTCAATGATTCTATGATTCTCAGCCTCACTGACTGCAATTACAGAACTGAAATTCACATAAGTTCTTCCTATGATAGTGCTAAACATAGGAAGAACAAAGTCACCATGACTTTCTCTCCTCCTCCAAACGTGACCCACCAAAATACAAAAGGAGTATATAGGCTACACATAGCACAGAAAGGAATCTTAGGAGAAAAATGTAACTAATTATGCAAAAAGAACAGACTTCCTGCACTTCTTAACCAAACAATCCAATCAGAAGGATATAAAATGGCTCTGTTTATCAACAGCTATGCAGAGGGGAAGCAAAAGAAGATATACATGCAAAAAGACAAACATCGCTGCCTTTGCTTTTTTTCCAAATGAACTGTAGACTTGTTTTTAAATCAAGTAGATATCACAACCCAGAGTTAACAAATAGTGCACCCACCCACTCCAAAGACCAAATCAATAATCAGCAGATGAACTTAACTGTTTCAACAAAAAGAAGCTGTTTGAAGAAGTGCTTTATACTCTCCTTGCACTCGTCATTGCTGCAGGCTATTGATCTTTTACAGACAAGCAGCCTCCATTAATACATACTTGTGTTAGCCTGGTAAGCTTGATCCCCCCCCTGTTACCCTCTGCAGGAGGCATCAAGTAACAAGTATTCTTTTAATAATCTAGTTGGACATGCATATAACCATTTCCAGTAGCTAGATCTCCAAAGTCTTTTTTTGTTTTTGTTTTTGTTTTTTTTTCCTTTTTAAATGTGTTATATTTTAACCATGTCTGATTAAACACATAAGAACAAGAAAAAGGTCAGGAATCTCTAAAGCTGGACATCTCAGGTTATCTGGAGTCTGTAACGAATACTATTTCATCTGAGATCATGCTAAGGAACTTGCTACAATTAAGTAGATAGGATGAAACTCCCTCACTTGAAAGCCTTTCATTAATACAATGGGCTAACTTCCAATTCTGGTACCTCACATCTGCTCAAAGTTACACATTAGCACAGACTGCAACACTTTGGAACACTTTGATTTGCTTGTTTCAGATTACACAAGTAATCTACACTTGACATCACTTGCAATGAATCCAGTCCAAAGAACACCTAACTCAATTAACACACGTACCTGCACGTATCATAAAAACTGTACCTAACAGATGAGAACAAAAAGTAAAACTTCTCTCTCCTCACAATCCATAATACTTCATAACAAGCAGGCAACCAAAACCAGAACTTTTTCTTTAACATCCTGATACAAAACAAAGACTGAAAAAAAAAAAAAAAAAAAAAAAGAAAAAAAAAAAAACAACCACAAAAAAGGTTATACGCACGTTTTGATGATCCTGGTTGAAGTCCCATTGTGTTTCAGGAATCCACGTGACTTACCTTTCCAGACCATTTTAAAACCCACAACCTCCTCTCAGCATTTCTAAATCACTAGACAGCCCAGATACTAGGAAGCCGACTACTATCTTGTTCAAGTCACCTCCTCTCCAATCGAACTACCACCTCTGATCTGCATGGTTTCTAACCATCTGCTCTAAAAAGCAACAAGGAATCTCCAATTACAGCCACAGGAACCTGGCTTTCTGACATCTGAGAGCCTGCTTTAAGTCATTAACAACAGCCTAACAAAGGCACTAGAGCATTCTGGAGCTGTGAAGTCCAGCACATTAGAAACAAAACTGCAGTTTCTGTCTTCAAAGATTTCCATGTCACATACTTAAATGCAGTCCAATACATTCCAGAAAAGCACTTACTTGTTTTACACCACTGTTTTTTAAAGTGTTATGCTTAGCAAGACTAAACTGAACTCTCTGAACAAAAGAGGTTTGGGAATGGAGACCTGGATGTCAGAGGGTTTCCAGATCCCCTCACATACCTCTTATTCCCCTCTCCCTCCACCTCCCCAAAAAGCAATCAAAACAAAAATGCAGAAAATCAGAGTCACATCCTGTTGCTCTGATACTGTTTCAGTTAGACCAAACTGAGTCATTCCAGATTCCAAATCAATCCAAAAACAGATCTGACACTGGAGCCTCTAGATCTGTGTCTGTAGTACCCTTCTTACACAGCCAGTGCTGCAGCACAGAGCAGCCTTTTCAATACTCGCTTGAGACAACTATACTTGCAGAAAGGGGAGAGCAATTCAGGTAACATTCCAATTGATGAAAGACTCACAGAAATGCAGGCTTTCCGGCCTTCAGCAGGAACAGACTGTGAACATTTGTTAAGCAGTTTGTCATTTTTGTCATCAATTTAGCCATATCTCAAACTCCCAGGAGGAGGGATACAGGTATGACACTGCACTAATATCACACACCTTACTGTTATTTCTAATAAATTCTCTCATAAATACACATAATTAAATGCAGCAGTTTATGAAATGCAGGTGGTCAGATTTTTCCAGCCTTAAAGTTTCTGCATACAATAAGCCAAATTATTGATTATTGTAATTATGCTCATTACAGCACCGATAGCACGTGCTTCTTTGTTCCATGCTTTGGAGCAGGGAAGGAAATGGGATCTAGCTATCTGCTTAACAGAAGTGGAGAAAAAACAGAGCTTAAGTGATCTGCTTCCTGCTTCCAGAAGCAAATGTCCTATCAGGATGAACAGACAAACATTTGAGGGCCAAAAGAGGGCTACAGGGTTTTGTTTAACTGTTTTAGCAAGTTTATCTTAGAAGTCATTGGCCAATAACATAACATCCAATGTTTTGGGAAGAATAAAAGGAAGTTTCTAGCAACCAATTCCTAAACATTCATCTTTACATACAGAAAATCCAGAACAGTGTGAAGCAGTTTGATACCCATGTCATTTCTCTGCCAGAAAAGCTTGAATGAAAACATCAAAGCATAACTCAATATACAAGATACAGATATTTTGTACCTATGTTAATAGTATACATAGTACACACAAGCCATTCTTTGTTTCTCTAAACTAAGAATTCAATTAACATCAATTACCATCACTGATCTGGATGTCAAAGGCAAAAAACAACCACCTCCAAAACACACACATAAAGTATATACTTCCACATTTTCATTTTAGCAGGGAAAAAATAACTTGCTGCATGCTTCAAGAAACCTATCAAGAAATAAAATTCGGATTTACCATTGGAAAGGCTTTATTTCCACTGTAAGTAAAACTAATTGTGTATTCTCTATGCTCTAATCTATCAGGACTCGCTGTTCTCTGTAATCCAATGGAAAAAAAAATGACTTACGGTCATTACACTGGCTCCCAGAATATGAAGTCATGGAGCAATCACAGGTGAAGCCTTCCCACTGCTGATTACAGATACCCTGATTTGCACAGGAATCTTCCTGGCAGGTAGTGCTTGGTCCTGAAGAAGGGATGACAAGAACAGAGTGAAACAAAGTTGAGAAAATAAGTTTAGTGAGGCCCATAATTTCAATCCATCACTACCACCAACATTCTCATGCAGTACATGAAAAGTACTAATGAAACAGTTTTCCATTCTTAAACACATAACAAACATTAGTAAAAGAGCACACAGACAATTGCACACTGCACAACAAAACAGCAAACTGTAACACACAAGAAGGAAGAAAAGTGAACAGCAACATATTCCCCGTTAGGCAGGCCTAACTTCTATGTTCTGTGCTCACACAAAGCAATATATAATGAAATATGATAATGTGCAAGGGTAACTGAACAACGCCTTATCCTATCCAAAGAATTATTCTGTAGGTTCCTCGGGAAATGTAATGTTATAAAACAAAATCAACCAACTCCATGGTGACATGGAGACTTCTCTTTCTATATTGGACACCTTTCCATCATAGCCTTTGGGAGATGCAGCCGTCACTAACAGAACAGTCTTCCATTGTCTCTGATTTGGAGCTAACCCTTGATATCTTAACTCAGATAAAATTTCAAAGGCACAACCAAGATAACAGCAAAAAGTATGTTCTTCATATCAGAGGGACTCTGAATGACAATTTGTCATCCGCAAGTAGATAGCCAGCTCTTGAAGCTGCATTATTCCACTATATGTTATACTGCTAAAAAAAAAAAAATAAAATAAATAAAGAAGAATTCTTAAGTATAAAAGTGCAGATAACAAGAGCAGGCAACAAAACCCCTGAGAAAAAAAGATCCACCTATTGAAAAGACACAGCAGTAGACACAGTAACAGCTTGTTACCACGCCTGAAGAAAGTTGTGCAGAATTATTCAATACTTCTCCCCTCCACACACCTATTTTTCCCACCCAAGTCATCTGCAGCTGTATGAACCCCAGTAGTCTCACTGGCACAGAATGAGGGGAACAGATCACCTCTAGGTTTACAATAGTGCTGACAGACTGTAGGGCACAGGCTGGCAGATACATGCATGTACTCACTTCTCCCTTGCCTTTAGACTTATAAAAGTCGCAGATACAACCAGACACACAGATACACATCAGATTGGGGTCTGATGCTCACTTTATAGAATCATAGAATCACCAAGGTTGGAAAAGACCTAGAAGATCATCCAGTCCAACCATTCACCTATTACCAATAGCTCCCACTAAAACATGTCCCTCAGTACAACATCCAATCTTTCCTTGAACACCCCCAGGGTCGGTGATTCCAGTACCTCCCTGGGCAGTCCATTCCAGTGCCTGACCACCCTTTCTGAAAAGTAATACTTCCTAATGTAAACTTTAAACTTATTCAGATTCGAGAAAAAGAACAAAATATAAGAATCTGAAATATTAGTTATCATTTTATTTAAGATTTGAGTTTTCTGAGGATAAGAACTCATTGAAGAAGAGCAGAAGAGCATTTTCAATGATAATTTTTCTTCTCTTTTTCTGCACTTATCTGAAAACACTTTGATCAGTAACTGCAGTTGATAATGGGCATAATCAGACTGGAGATATCTCCCCCATCCAGGTGCCACAAGAGAAATACTAGAAATCACAGAGTAAGCTTGCATAAAGCCTTAGTAACTGTGGCTGGAGGTGCTGTCAGACCAGAAAGCCGAAGCACATGAATTATGCCCACAAACAGTTTCTGTATCGCATTTTACAGAAAGCAACTGTGAAGATGAAGCTGTTTTTAAAAGAGCAAGAGGAAAAATACCATCCATAAGCACCATTTGATGAGGAATTTTGGAAGGCTAACAATAAAAGAAAGCTTGAAGTCAGATCTGCTGTTGTGACGGCACAGTACAGATCAGTATTATGCTTCGCCTCACTTCTCAGTACTACAGGCTATTTGCATGGCAAAAGCATCTTTGTCTCAGAGAGTTCAGCTATTCCTGCCGCTTACAGTCCTTGGTTGGTGTCATAATCCCCCATCTGCAGCAACAGAATTTTGTTCAGAGCAACTAACAGGGATGTCACAGGGAATTAGGATTTTGGATTAAGGAGCAAAAGTGACAGAAGCACAGGAAGGCTTATAAAATGAAGACTATTACCGCGCACATGCCCTTTAGTGCTAATTAACGAGGAAAGGAAGACAAACTGTAGCAACAGAATCGGTTCTAAAACACCAATGCCATCAGAGTTCAAGCCTATTTTTATTATCTTTCCTTTGGTAACACTTTCAACATTCTAGAATTACTTATAAAGCAAAGTTGCAAATTGAGCTTTTGCATAATGCTGGATATATCCCATAAGTCACACTACACAGTTAATTAACTAATGCATACTGACTTATATTTTCTCCTTGAATTTGCAACATTCTGACAAAACCTGCTAATTCCCCTGACTGCATTTTATTCCAAGTATTGTTTATATTATCTGTTTGGAGCTGGGCTTGACATAGTCTCTTAATCCACTTTCTAATGGGCATATGGAATGTGCGGGTAGCACATAGAGAATAAGAACGGAAAACTCTCCAGTACAGAAAAGCAACCCTGCTAGCAGAAGTGCGACCTGTTCTGTCTCCTCCTCTCCAGTATAAACCTACCAGCAGAGGCAGAGCATTGGCAACACATAATGGCAAAGCAGAATTCCACAGACATGTCATTTAATCATTATTTCTTCATCTTTAATTCCTACTGAAACAGCTCAGGACCTGATAATGTGCAGATTTTCTTGGGAAAGTGTTCAAAATACTACTTTTCTTCCAAGTTACGTAGCTAGATTTATGGTTTATAAGTTTTTGCTACTAAGCATTTTAAGAAATTCACCTTAGAAAAGTACGGTAGCCAAATTGCTCTTGTATATTCTGTTGGGAAAAATTATTTTGTCTCTCTAGTTCTTTCTGGCACTTTCAGCTGTATAGTTGGTTTCTCTTGCTGAAGCTAAAAAATACTGAGTTCTACTGCTGTGCACCACTACAACTGACACATTTCAAACATATTTCCAACAGGCAGGCACTCCTGCCTTGCAAGAGGAGTCATTCCTGCTGTGTCATTTATAAACTCTTCGCAGTGAAAGGAACTTGAGGAACAAAAAGATACATTATTGCATTTATCATTCTTTCAAGTTACATAAGGAATTCAATTTCTTTACAAAACACCTGCAGGATTATAACACAAATACCTCATACTTTGATCATGACTAGCAATAGGTTTTAAGCTAAAGCAAACCATTCTAGGACATACACATAAAACCTTCCTTCTTACACTAAAAATTCATTCCCACTAGAAAGAAACATTTGTGTTCATGTTATTTCTTCAGTAAGAAGATCTGCAATAGGCAAGGTTCAATGGTACTACGAGTCCATTTTCATTTTCTGAGTCTCTAAATTGTCTACAGCTCTCACCTCTTTCATTTATCATCAAAGAGGTTAGAAAGACATATGAAAGTGACACATGTACAACATCTTCACTGTCTTTGCAGAAGGTATTTCTTTGTCTTATGGTTCATAACATGTAAACACCACAAAGGCCTAAAATCTCTATCACTAACAGCTAGACATTATGATGGGAAATTCATACCCATGTTAAATCTTTAATCTTCTCTTAACAGCACTCTTCTCTCCCCTGTTTTGTAATGTTATGAGATGTTATGAATTTAATATATGGACTCAGAAATAACCTAAAAGCCAGCACTGTAGAATTCTTGGAAAACACAGCCATTCACACAGTGCCTTAATCAAATTTGAACTCTCCATTTATTTGATGCCATGTCCTCCTTTTCCACAAATGTAACTGGTCTAAAAATTTCAAGGGGCACTTAGATGGGATAACAAATATGTAGGTATCCCAATGAAAGCACATCTACCCCATGATGACAGAAGAAGGGAATCAGCAGAATTAATGGGCATGCACAAAGGGTGGATTTACAAGTTGAAACTTGGTACCTGCCTATCTTGCTTTCTCCTGTTGTCACTCTGGCACTTTCCCTCTCTAAGCAACTTAGAAGGTATTGAAAAAGCGCTCACACTTGCTAGTTGTCATGGTTTTATGATTTTTGTTATTGTTATTCCAATATATACCATATATATATATATACCATAACATCATGTAAAGCACTGGGAGTTAAAGAATTAATGCTCCACTGCCATGAACCACTGATTTTCCACCTGGATCTCAGAAGAAAAGAATTACATACCCCACAAGATTTTGCATTCAGAGGGGAAAGATAAAGCTGGCAAGTCATCAGACTCACTCTCTTGCTGCCTGGCAATGCACAGGTGTGCTCCCCAACCATTTCGCCTTCAATTCAGAGTCAGGCCTTCAGTTTTGGACATGCTCTCTCATTTTATTTATTAGCCTCAATTCCAATTATATTGTATTATACAGTGTTATCTTGCATTTCGATATCGTATTTAGCAAATGAAGTTTCCTCCTCAGATTGTTGCCAATATTCTGCCTAAGCCCAGTTTCCACCTCCCTACCCTTCCCCCCTTTCCCTTTTCAGGATGGTGGGCCTGCTGCTCCCCTGTCACAGGCACAGACAGATCTAGATAATTCCATGACACTGGTGAAGGATGGAAAAAAACAAACAAACAAACACACAACAAAAAGTCATAAAAGGGAGTATGCCTGGATCAAATATGACAGGGGACATGGAAGTAAACAACATTCAAGCATAGAAAATAAAAGCCAAAAGGAAAGACTGAAAGTGCTGTATGTGAACAAGAAAAGTACAGTCAATTGGAAACACAGTTTTCACCACTGCAAATTAAAGCAGTGCAGAAGTCGTGCTATCAGAGCTCGTGGTATGGTGGGTTTTGTATTCTGAATTAGTCAATATTATTTAGCAAAGGTTGGTTTCCTGAAAAGGCAATAATCCACAAAATGTGTTCAAAAGAAGTACTCAGAAGTATTTCCCCTTAGGTGTAAATGTGATCAGGTCTCTTAATTTGAAACGAAGATATTCTTACATAATTAAGGACTGTATACCAAAATGAAATCAAGCAAGAATAAATTTCAATAGCTGTGACAAGCTTTTAGGTTCTGAGGACTCCTAGAAAACAAAAACAAAAAGCAAATCTGTTTGGCTCCCAGATCTCTTCATGTCGCATCCACATCACTGGAAGTCAAAAATTGAACAAAAACTCCCACGCATATGTTCTGAAGTCCAATAGACACACAAGGAAAAGGTTACAATAACTGTTATCAGAGACACCCAGTAGTCACAGAACGGCCCAGGTTGGAAGGGACCTCAAGGATCATGAATCTCCAACCCCTCTGCCACAGGCAGGGCCAGCAACCTCCCCATTTAATACTAGATCAGGTTGCCCATGGCCCCATCCAACTGGCTTTAAACACACTCAGGGACAGGGCATCCACAACCTCTCTGGGCAGCTCATTCCAGCACCTTACTGCTCTCATAGTAAAGAAATAGTCGCTAATATTTAACCTAATTCTCACATTCCCTGCCACATTTTGAATGAATGGCACAGAATATCTCAGTTCTAGAGCTAATTTATCCCCCCAGCATACCTCCAGGATGATGTTTCCACTTATATTAGCCCCAGCCCATGTACCTTTTATATTCTTTCAAACCTCATCCTTTTCCACTTATATTTATATCAACTTTAGAAATCTCTTATAAGCAGCACCTAACTCCCTTCAAATCCCCCACTTCTGTAATAGAGAGTACTTCAACCTTTTACAGCTGCGAATAAGGCAAAGGTGCCAGAAAAAAAGTGGCTACAGTCAAAGGCTCCACAGAGCACAAACTTCTGCCTTCCTCTAGGCTACCAAGTTATTCAAATTTAATGTTTCACATGCACCCAAAAACTAAAATGATCTCAGACTGTCAATATTTTTACCTGTTGGGTGCCACTGCCTATTACAAACTAATTACTCATTAAAATTTTCTTTGTTTCCCCCAGTTTCCCAATTTTTTATTCTTTTTTTCCCCTTTTCTATGGAGTCATAGAGAACTAACCTATGCAAAAAAAATAACAAGTAACATTCTGAAGCAAAGATAATTGCTACCTACCAAATCCTGGAATACAGAACAGGAATACTTGAAATGGAAAATTGCATCTAATGCATTAGATCAGAACGGCAACATTGCCACATCTTCAAAATAAGGATGTTAAATAGAAAGGGAGTTTATAAAAGTTTTGTCATGATGAAAAAAACTATGTATTTTGTCTCACAACAAAACCTTAGAATAAACCTGTGGCTTAGTTGCAAAATTTCATAATGATTAAGCTGATATCATAACAGATGCCATCTGCAGCTTCAAGCCTGTTGAAAAGAGGGAGTGAGTAAAGCCCATCTTCCCCTTACACTTAAATTTATTTATTCCCTTTCTGTTGAAAAGAAAGAACATTTTAAGCTTCCACAACATTCAGGAACAAATTAATTAGCTATAGTGTAGTCCCTAGATAAGCTGGGAAGTCTACTTTCATTGTTAAGTTTAAAGGAATAGAATTTCAACACCCTAGAAAATATATCTCTGGTAGCTATAGGATCAAAAGACTGTACATTTCTAACAAGCAGATTTCCTCCCTTACTTCTAAGGATCTGGGGCATTTGTATGTAATAGTGCTGTTAATCCTTCCTTCATTATATATCTCGTAAGAGCTAGTCTTCAAACTGGTTTCCTGTCAGCACCTCATCACTTCTGTGATTAAAGTGGTATGTTCTCAACTGCTATATGGCCTCTCCGAGAGATTCTGCTGCTTTTTGCCTGAATAACCATCAACCATTTCAGGAAATCAAACTGTGCTCTTACGCATGTTCACAGAGACTGATACAGTCAAACCTCTCAGATCAACAAAAAACATCATGTCCTTCTTCTACCCATATATCACATTCAGAGGTACTAATTGCCTTTCTCCTCCAGTCTCAGAGGCGTGACTGTATCCAGTAAAAAGGCACCAAAGCATACATAAAAACATCTTTCAGTCCAAACAAGTAATGGGGAAGAAGAACCTTCTCTACCTTGCAGGTCAGCTTTGGTCAACTCAACTTTGTTAGCAAAAACAAAAACAACAAACAGAAAAAGCAAAAACAATAAACAACAGGTTAGTATAAAGACAGATAAACCAGGGTGCCATCACTTTAAATAAATAAAAATAATTAGTATAACACCATCACAACCAATGCGCATAATTAATACATGCAGGAAGGACAACATAAGCAACAAGGACACTGAGGGACACGGCTACCTTTACTCATCACCACTTGAACAACAGCAAAAACAAGCAACAAAACCACATGAGAGGGAGGAAACGCATTTAATTCACACACAGAGAAACAATCTACAGAGCAGGAAAAGGAAAATATCACATTTTTAACATCAATTCTTCCACTGATATTTCGAGATTTTGCTTCATTTGAGAAACACTTGGAATCCATTTATGTATAAAAATCTACTTGACTTTCAGCAGACTAGTCAGGAATATTTTTGTTTTGTTTCTACATCCAAACTCAAGAACTGAACATAAATTTGCTGTCTGTCATAAGAGCACAGATTGTCTTGGCTCTTTGGACAAAGTGGATTCACTGCCAGCAAACCATAGGGGAATGATAATTCTAGAAGAAGATAACCTTTGTTTAGCCCCAGAAGTGAAATTAACAGCGTATGACAAGTGACAGTAAAAAAAAAAAAAAAAAAAAAAAAAAAACAACACAACCAACACCATCAACAAAAAAGCTTTCCTCTCACAAACTGTTTTATGCTCACAAATTTCAACATGCTTTTAAAAAAGTCTGCATCATCAGGTAAACAGACAGCTCCTTGGGCTTTAAATCCATGCAATCTTCGGCAATCTCATCAGAGCAATCATCAGATATAACAGCAGTGCAAGCTCATTTCTTCTTATAGGCAAATATGATCCTGTTTTCAGCAGTAAAATCATAGCAAAAGAGAACAATGAAGCTAAAAAGACTTACTGGAGATCAAATATAAGCTTGCCGTAAATTGCAGAGTATAAAAAAAAAAAGCAAAGCAGACCAAAATAATACCACTGATATCTTTTATTGGGCACAAATTTTTTTTTATTATTTTTATTTTTCTGCAAATGGAGAGTTCATTTTATGAGAAAGTCATGCAGATTTTTGGTTTCTACTACCTTGATTCTAAGTTTTTTTTTACAGCAAGGAAAAAGTATGAGGACAAAGATGGGAGTATGGGCAGCAAATTCTGAATCTTCTGCCAATGAAGGTTACACATTTTTATCATTCTTTGCAATAGGAATAACAAGACACCCAAATACTGACCTTTTATGGTTTAAAAGATGGATACTGAAGAGAGATTGGTAGCTCTCACTTATTTTCTCTTTTTACATTAAAAACCTTAATAAACTTCAACTGGCATACACAGATGCAAATTTTGTGCTTCATATGAAGTTTAGCAACTTTGAACTGGGAAGAGTTTCTCCCATTTCTCTATACATCTTTCTAGACACATATTCTAAGAGAGTAATTTGTTTGTAACAAACAAGCACTTTTCCTACCTGCCCACTTCCTCATCTACTTCCTAGCTGAGCAGGAACAAAACATACCTTTGTTCCCTAATTCCAGTAACAAAGTAACAATGAAATACAAAATCACAAAGAATAGGAGAACTGCCAAACTATCATGGAGTAAACAAATGCTCCTCCCCTCAATGGACGAACTCTGATTCTACAGAGAAAAGTCAAGTATCACCAGATTGAAAGTTTCACTACTGAGTAGATGATGGGTAAAATCCTTTTTGACATTATCTTGCTGTGAGATTTTAAGCATGAGATTAGATTTCCTTTTTTCCCCCCCCACACACTGCTTGTTACGCAAAATGTGTTTCTGATTATCCAGCCTGTGTCATTCATGCTTCTCACACACCAGTGAATTCAAAAGGTTAACTACAATATTTTAAAGAAAGTAGCACAAGATTTTTATTTTACTGCAGGATTTGGAAGATGATTAAATAAGGACAAAAGTCCCAAAACATCTGGAGCAAAATCACCACCTGGTTAAGGAATAATAAATCTCCTTTGTGAGAAGCTGTTTTCAGTGGAACAGGTGAGGAAAAGAAAAAGCCACATTTCTAAAACACAAAGGAAACTGCTTTGTAAAAAGAAAAAAAAAAAAAAAAAATTATTTAACCACTGCCATTAGGTGTGTTTAGCTCTCTTTTGAGGGGAGAAAGAGGGAAATGATATAATTTGGAATTTCAGATAGCTCTAGGGCCTGTAGTAAGCAGCACAATGATACACAAATAAAGGAAAGGAAAACATAGGAGAACAAATGGGAAATGAGTATAAAGAAAAGGAAAACCACCCCAACTGCAAGAGGTACCCACTAACAGTTAAGGTAACATTCATTGTTTTGTGGAGTTTCAGACATTCATTCACTTCCATCACGAAAAAGCTAAGTCACTTAGTCTTTTGTGGATGGAAGAAATTCAAATTCAACCATTCACCTACTACTAAGAGCAGGAACTGAGACACTCAGCAAATGAAACCAATTTTAGAAGTCTAGACTCAAGGAAGAGATGACCTGAAGTTTGAACTGATTTAGTTTCTGGGAAGGCAATAAGATCATCTGGAATAACTTCCTCCATCTGCCAACTCCAGCCTACACTCCACAGGGCAGAAATCTTTTATCTCAAGCTCTCCAGCACCACTCATAGTGCATGTCTGACACAAATGGAAATTGTTAGAACAAGCACGAGGTGAGATGAAGATATAAAGAATGCTGCAATTCAAAAATCAAATGAAACAGTCACCTGGTAACATTTTTATTATTATTACTTTAGCAAATCCAAAATGAGCTGGCAAAAAAAAACCATCTTCCTTTCCAGCACTTCCCCTGGTAGTGAACACGGACAATTCAGGGAAAAAAGCAAGGGTGTTAAATTGCAAGAGTAAGTTCTAGCAGAATTAAGGCTATTATTCACCTTCTTATCTACTTTTTAGGTTTATAGCTGCCTCCAATTTGAACCTTGTTCAAGTGCTTTATAAGAGAAGGGAAACACTCCTGACACGTATGAGAACTAAACAATCTCCACATCCAGGCAGTTACTCTGCATGTACTAGATAGGTATGCAGACAAAGTAAGTGCCACCTTACATGACCATGTGCTGACATTAAGTAGCCTTGGATAATAGGAGACTAAAGAACTGCATTGTGTACAAGAAGAAGGAAATCCAATAGCTCTTACAATGGTGTCAAATCTTCTGGGAAAGCATCAACATTCTGTTCTGGAGGCACACACAGAACAACAGATTCATCTAATGAGAAGTCCTTGAAGGAGAAAGACTACTGGCTATATAGCCAAGCTAGTTTTAAATAGAAGAATTACCAGAAATCACTAATGTTAAAGAGGAGCTTTTAGTGCACTGAAAATAATCGGAAAAGACATTTTCAAAAACCCCAAATGGATTATTTTTTTCCTTGAACCTCAGAAATAACACCACAGCAAAGACACATTTCTTCTTTTAGCAATGTAGCTCAGCTACAAACAGGCAAAGCCACAAGTACTAAGTTCACTTCCACAAGGAACAGTGTGGCTAACACTTAAAAGCAGCAGAAAGGCAGAGAGAAGAACAGCATAAAGCAGTGGAGAGCTTACCAATACTGTGAAATTGGAGTTGACATTGAGTGGGCTCTTGTAACAGGACATAAAATTCTCACAAACCAGAATATTATTGTGGGAGTGCAGCAACAGGGCCAAAGTGCAGGAGTTCCCAGCCAACCGGAAGGCACATAAACAATTTAGAGATTGGATTTAATTGCAATGCCAATTTGTTTTTTCTTGAGTACTCAAAAATGGCTCTAAGATGGCACTTTGAGTACTAGGAAGGGACAGTCTTGACAAGTGTCAATATATCAATATGATGCAACCTGAAATCTTGACGTGGTTCATTTGGTAAAGTCCTGTCTGTGTAGACCAGTTAGGAAAACATCTTGAACACGTGAACTAAATATCTCCTGATAAAAATCTATTTTCCTCTAGTGATTAGTAACCAACATAGCAGACTGGTGTTCAGTGGAGTTAGACACAATCATGACTTTCATTTAACCCAACCAGCAGAACCCTGCACTTTTTTTATGCCAAGTATCCCATATGCTATGGGAACTGATAATAGGCATATGATTGCTGATGATGCCAATATTCTTTTAAAAAATTGGAACTAAAGAAGAACAGTAAATTATTCAAAAGAAGCTTCAAGAAACCTCTGCTCTTTACAAGCTTCAAGAAGTCACAACACATTTGTTTCCATTTAAAAAAAAGTTTTCCAGGTGGTAGGACAATGTTGGGGAACAGCCTCAAATGCTTTTATTGAAAACCCACTTTCTCAACAAGGAAATTCTGTTATGGTATGATCTTCACTCTTCAATTACTAACACTCCTTTCCATTTTCCCTGTTTCTACTTGGTCCTCAAAATACTTATTTATCCAAGTGTCAAAAAAAAAAAAAAGAAGCACTAGTGAATTATAGGCTCAAGTTTTCTTTCATAGTATTAAAACATTAATAAATAGTTCTAAGAACAGCACAAGAGTAGTCTAACTCAATTCCAAAAATTTCCATTATTGGAAAGGTACCTCTTCATAAGGTACTAATAGTCAAGAGAAAAGTTGCTGATAAGGAGACTTATAGTCTCCCCATGGAAACACAAATGTGTGGAAACAAAAGGATTGCAGCAAAGGATCTCTTGAAGAAAGCAAACTATTGAAACAGATAATGAAGTAGACAAATAGATGCACAGGAGGCAGCAAAGAAGAGTAGAGTATGTGAGAGGGGAACCACTCTGAAATCAGTCATACCTTCACATCCACGTTCAATCTGCCCACTGCGGTGCAGAGCATCATTAATTAGATCAGGAAGACGCCCATTCAAGTCCACAGATGCTAGGCAGCCCTGAAATCCGTCACGTGAGGCCACTAGCTTTGGGAGGTTGCTGTACATGCCTTGAGCTAGACCAGCAATGTAGAGATCACCTGCAGGAGAAAAGGTAAACATACAAGAAGAAAGTTACGTAACTTTTAAATTGGCTTTCCCCACTCCCAAAATTAATGAGCTGAACATCTGCTTAGAAAAGGTTAAAAGAAAAGTAGGATATTGTAAAGGTCCAGAAGTCATTTCTGGCTATTTAATATGCATACATGCTGTCTGACTAGTGCCCTTGATCTACATCTAACTAAACCAAATCTTAACCTAACCTAAAGCAACATTCACTATTCTCACTTGGAATCCTCACACAACTCGGTATTTTATGTCATTTTCATGTAAGACTGAAGTAATTATGAATGCATTTCCCTTGTATAGCCCTAACTTAATCCAGATAAACTGGGTATAATCTGCTCACTATCTTTGCTCACGCGCTTTCCCATCAACACTAGCAATCCATATACTACAACCCTGCATTTCCAACAGTTTTTAACAAATTTTGCACACTTCCCACCCTCCCCTCCAATCATCAGTGCATCCTGTTTTATCATCTATCACCTCTCAATGCGAGATATATGCTGTGCACAGTGGTACTTCTCTAAAATTTCCACTGTTCCTAAGAAACAGAAACTTAATTACACTTTATCTAGGGGAAAACCTCAGATTGACCATCAATTTCCAAGGAAAAAGAAACATAAAAAATCATCCACGATAAACTATTTATTCTGGTATGGAAGCTGACAAACAGAGAAAGAAAAATGGACTTGAAAGCCAAAAATCTGAAAATTCCTGATTTTCAGTTCTGAAATCCATGTTTTTAAGCTTACCGGTTAAGCCCTGCTGAAATAAAGAGAGGGGTGGGGAAAATATCATTCTTTTAGAATTTACCTTTAAGATCCAGATTTTTGGCTCCATTGATAACTTGAGTGACCATCTTAGTGTCCACCTTTAGACTGTGTGTGTTACTGTTGTCTCTGGTGATGACAACATTGTGCCACTGGTTGTCATTAAGAGGACGGTCACTGTTGCCTTTAATAACATTGGGTCCATTCCCAAGGTCAAACACATAGTGTATATAGCTGTAAACATAACAAGAACCAGTTAAAATTAAACAACTCCAGCACTGATAAGATGATAAAATAACATGCAAGTCATGAAATACCGTGTCTCTGGATTAGAAAGTTCTAGTTAGCCAAAAGTGAAGCCCCTGATTCAGAAAGGTGAGGTCTTTCTTTTCCACCATGTGTAAGGGTTCACATTTTCAGAGATTACAGTTGAAGTAATCAGATTCTAATAATAAAGTTTGGGGTTTTTTTTGTTTTTTGTTTTTTTTACCAAATTCTTTCAGACCCACAAAAAACTTCTGACCGTGCTTATAATTATTTTTAAAATTTGGTAAGACCAATTGATGTAATGGAGAGCAATGCTAGATATACTTATTTAGGGCACATATTCCCCAGATTCTGAGTTTTGAGTAACGTTCTTGAAAAGTTAATTGGGAAACTCACTCAAAATATTGCACTAAAATTCACATGAGATCCTATGCTTATTCAAACAGCTGAAAAACTGTTGGCAAGTCTTTTTGGAAAAACATAAACTAACAAAGTTTGAAGTCATGAGACTGTTACACTGAATTGCTTATACAGTTCAAACACTGAAATCCACCTGAGGATAAATATCCTTTTCAGAAAATAACAACAAAAAAAATTCAAACCTCAACAGAGCTCACGATATTTTTTTTTTTAATTGATTTATTATTAGTCAATGTCCCACTCACAGAAACCCACACAAAGTTAAAAAATGAAATGGACTGAACCTCAGTTATATTAAAATAAGCAGGACTAGTTAAGTATGTTTGTGGAATTCATGTTTACAGTGTCTAGATGAAAGAAGAACAAACATTTACTCAACTGATAAACGCACTTTTTTCCTTTTTAAAGCTATTGGCCTTGACAAAAGAATACACTGGCTCAAGAGCAAGGTCAGTTCACTCTTCTTGAGCATCACTACAAGGTACAAAAATTTGGTAGCCCACAAGATCTTTTTTCTTTCCATGGAGGTTGCAGAAATGCAACAGGTCAGTTATAGGGAAGGAGATTAAAAAACAAAAGGAACAAACTCAGAGCCCTTGGCATATTTTCTGCAAGATTAACTAGAGAAAAACGTAGGCATAATCACATCTGAAGGACTTCAAACTTTGTTTTCCACGTACTGCAAATATGTCTTTCCCTAAGTCACAGTCAAAAAGTCAATGGTTAAAATCAGGAAACTTAAGTTATAATGTTTACATCCAACTGCTTTGTCATACACTTCAGAAAGCAGAGAAATGTGAGATTGATTTTTTTTTTTTTATGCAAGATTTTGAATTTTATCTATAAAATGAAACCCTGGTAGAAAAAAGCAGAATGTTCACTTACCCCTTGACTAGCTCAACTGCAATGAAGTCATTACCATCACCACTGTTAAAGAGTATGAAACCATCAGCTGAAGTGGTCTTAAACTGAAAGAAGAGGTGCATGGATGTATAAGCCTGCAAGGTGGCCAGACTCAGGTAGCTGCTCTTGGTCTTGAATGTCACAGGGTCAGCTATAATGTTGCGGAGACCAAAGCGTGCCTTCAGCTCACAGTAGTCAATATCACCATTCTTGCACAGGTCAATGTAGAGCATCCCATTGAACATGAGGCTCTGAAGGTGACCAATAAAGCTAGAAGGGATGACAGAAATGTAACGTTTCTCAGTCATGATCCCTGTCTCAATGTTATGGAACTCCAAGCGGGTGTGATCACCAACCATTGTGCCTGAAAAACAGAAAGAACAGGCAGAAAGCCTAAGCATCAGTACTAGGTTATATGGAGTCCCTCACCCCCCCAATTTCCAGACTTACAGCATTACTAAATTAATTCTACACAAAAAAAGAAATGACAGTCTTGGTGAAGTAGCTTGACTATACTGGTTGTGAAAACCCAAGCAAAGAGATTAAGACAGGACTGAAGGGTCACAGAAGTCACAGAATCATAGAATGGTTTGGACTGGATTGGAAAGGACCTTCTAGTTCCAACCCCCCTGCTATAGGCAGGGACACTCCCCACTAAACCAGCATGCTCAAAGCCCCACCCAGTCTGGCTTTGAATGCTCCAGGAAGGGGGCATCTACAAACTCTCTTTTTCCAGTGTCTGATCACCCTCACAAATAAATGATTTCTTCCTAACATCTAGTCTTAATCTACCTTCTTCCAGTTTAAAGTCATTTCTCCTCATTCTATCACTACATGCCCTTATACAAAGTCCTTCCCCAGCTTTCCTACTAGGCCCCCTTCATGTACTGAAAGGTTGCTATGAGGTCCCCACAGAGCTCTCTCTTCTCCAGGCTGAAGTTTCCCAATTCTTTCAGCCTGTCCACACAGGGAAGGTGCTCCAGCCCTCTGATCAAGCATCCTTTTCACACGAGTCCTTGAGCCTTTAACACACAACAGAAACCATTTACCTCATCAACATTTATTTATGATTATTTTCTCCATACTCAACATACATCCATTATTCAAACTCTGCTACAGATATGCAGTTATTGTTTCCATGAGATTTTCTAGACTATTGTTCTGGATTTTCATGACCAGCTGTTGGCAGTAGGGCCAGGTCTGCAGGGAGATTGCTGTGAAGAGAGGCCAGAGCCACATTGACCCACATATGGCCACTGCCTGTCAGTTCCAAAAAAGTCCCCTTCTCCCCCCCATCTCACAGGACTCAGCTGCGCCCCTCAGCTATGCTGGTAGCACCTCAAAGAAAAGATGCTTAAGAAAGGAAAATGCTGCATGCAAGTGAGGAAGAAAGAAAGAAAAGTGCAAGAATGCCCTGCAAACACTGAGGTCCAGGAAGGAGGAGGGGGATGAGGCACAGCAGGCACCAGAGCAGAGATTCTCCCATAGCCCATGGAGGACCACTCCATAGCACGTATTCACACTACAGCCCAGAGGTGACCCCACACCACACCAGGCACATGTGTCATGGAAGAATCGTGATCTGTGGAAGACACACACTGAGGCAGGTTTTCCTAACAGACAGTGGAGATAATCCATGCTCAAGCAGTTCAGATGCAACTGCAATCTGTGAAAAGGACCCATGCTGGCACACAGAAGAAAATTGCACGGAAGAAAGAGTTGCAGCGAGGACTGCAATCTCCAATTCAACATCTTATTCTGCTCAAGGAGATAAAGGAGTTGGCAAAGGAAGGAGTGAAACTGAGTCTGAGAAAAGAAGGGGGGAAAACAAGTTTTTGTCTTTGTTTCTCACCATCCTCCTCAATTTTTACTTGGTAATAAATTATTTTTACCTGTGTTGAGCCTGTTTTGTGCAAGGCATTAAGGGGCAGCTGAATTTCTCATCTCTATGCTGAACCATGAGCTATCATCCTATTTTCTCTCTCCTTATGAGGAGATGCAGGGAGCACAGCTGAGCTCCCAGCAGCTGGCCAGGGGCAGCCTCCCATTAATGCTGATCAGCACAGCATGCCAGATAACCTCAGTCCACTTACAGAACTCCAACAAGATTATAAGACACCATTTTCAATTTTATACACACAACATTGAGGAACAGAGAGGTAAACATAGAAATATGAGTTTGGATTTCAATAAACATTTGGCATCCAATTTAGTGGAATGTATAACTACTTAACTGCTCCCATTTGAGACTCAGTACTTCTAGAGAAAACAGCCAAGATCCTAAATGAGTTCCCCCTCCCCCCCCCAACAAAAAAAACCAAAGATACAATTAGAGACTATATGTGAAATACCTGACTTCAAGCCACTTTCTGCAGCTTCTCATAGCAACTCTAAGGCAGAGAAGTCAGTTCCTCTGGGCAATATTTGGATGCCTTATTAAAAGTTCCTTTTTTTTTTTTTTTTTTTTTTCCTTTTTTTCTTTTTTTGCCATGCTGTCTCTTTCAATACAGACTAATCAGTGAGGTTCTTAAAAACAAGTCCCTTTTTTACTATATAGTCCCATGTCAGCTCTGTTGGTTCTCCTACTGCAGAAATGTTTTAACACACTGGTTAAATTCTACCAGGATTAAAATAATAGAAGGGTCAAAAATGCACTAGTTTTATGAAAAAAAACTGATACCTAGATAAAAATATGATAATTATTTAGAGTGGGATACAGATAAGAAGAATTTATCAATAATATTGTGCTGGATTGCATCTCTCGGTCAATTAGCACACATACACAGCTCTTGACTAACCACTGCAGAAGTTACACCCGAGATACTGAGATTAGATCTGTAAGCCTCACCGTGCACTATACCTCAATTTCAAGAAAAACCTCCCCTTTTAATTTGACCGAGACAGATCCACTGAACTTAGAAGCTTCCTTATCCTTAGTACTGCCACCTGAAATTACCTTTCATTTCTCACCTAACTCCCAGATTAAGAAACAAAATCTTTCATCACTTCTATTTGTAACATATTGTTGTGGTTTTTTTTCCTGTTGTCTGAACTAATTTTTTATACAACATGAGTCAAATTAGGTGAGCTGACAGTCTCTAACTTGCTTAGGCCTTCTTCAACACTAAATATCCAACTCACCTTTCATGACTAAACACTAAGTGAAATTCTTCAACTTACACTTTGAAAAACTTGGTCACAATTTAACAAAGACAGTAAAAAGGAAGTTATTAGGAGAAAGCATTCTCAAGTATTTACTCCAAATATAAAAATGTAACTTTTCTGTTTTTGCTTATACCCAATTTCAGCAGAGGATCTAAATTTAGAGACAGTTATACAAAGACCTTGGACATGAAAATCAGCAACGCAAGCACACAGATTGGACAAATTTACAAGTAAATGAAAGCAGTCACGTACTCCTGACTATTCAGAAATTCAATCTGTAGTACAAATACAAATGTTTTAAAATTCTGAAAAAGTCCTTTATGGGAAATATTTTATTCTAACAAAACTTCAGGTCATAGGCACTGAAAAAGTCTGGGTACGGTAAGTTTATTTAGACAAACTATCTCTTACCCACTGTTAAGACTTTCTTTAGTTTCACCATTTACCAAAAGAAAAGTTATAAAATTCTCTGGGTTTTGAAATTTTATTTCTTTTTTGAAAAAAAAAAAAAAAAATCCTTTTGGTTTTTTGTTGCTGTTGTTGTTGTTTCGTTTTTTAACTTCAGTAGGTTGGTAAACTAAAAAATGTAGAGATGTCAGGTACCAAGAGCAGGGAGATTCTTCTACTCTTAATTAAATGCAAAGAACAATTTGTGAGAGTAGGGGATACAAAGCTAGGCCTTTGAAAGCTGGAATACACTGGGATAGGAAATACATACAGGGGGGAATTAAAAATGGAGTGAATGAGGTTGGAAGAGATAAACTCAGACT
Organism: Tympanuchus pallidicinctus; assembly: GCF_026119805.1. Lineage (NCBI taxonomy): Eukaryota > Metazoa > Chordata > Aves > Galliformes > Phasianidae > Tympanuchus > Tympanuchus pallidicinctus. The sequence continues at coordinate 39,144,092 of NW_026294747.1, read as the reverse complement.
TTTAGAAGAGGTGAGAAGTGGGAAAAATGAGATTGGCTTAAGAAAAATAGGACAGCAATGGCAGTACAGATAGTCAGGAGAAGTTCAGCAAAAGACTGAAAAGAGCATGATATTACAGGACAGAGGTATCTTTTCATAAAAGACCATAGAGTAAAAATCTGGTATCTTCAGGTCTCATCAGCTGTCAGTCCTAGAGTTCCTCTCATTTGCTTCATTCTGGTCTGCACAGAGTATTTTAACTACTACCACATTCAGCAGCTTGTCAGTTCAGGTGGTAGCAAACAAAGATTTCCAGCCTCTGCTGTAGAATTTGGGTGCTAATAAGATGCTGTGCAGAGGAATATGCCTGCTGTACTTATACATCATTTACCACTGATATTCAGCGGTCAGTTACAGTGAGAAGGGAGATGGGGACTGTAGAAGAGTTTTGTGATTAAGCAAAAAAAATGCTGTCCAGAGGAACTGGATGATGACTGTGCCCTAAGCTGCCTGCAGGAAGCAAGTAAGTCAGAAAGTCCATGGCAAATTTTTCACAGGTGATCATGAATTGTCTAGATACAGTTCTCCTAGTAGCAGAAATGAGCTAACAGAATCTAATTTACAGGCTTGCTGAATAGTCATACATGTAAATGACTGAGAAATCATGTCAAAAAATTGTATCAAATACACCTAACTTTAATCTGATGACTTTGAAACCTATAAAAGGGAAAAAAAAATCCAACTCACTTCATAAAACAAAGGAGTGAATCTAGATACAACTTCTTAGTTCCACATAAACATATTGGTGAGTGGCATACACAAGGGGAAAAAACAGCTCTATATTAAGAACAAAATTTAATTTGCCTGCATTGTTCAAAACAAGCAACAATCAATTAGGTTGCTTATTTTTAATGGGGGTCTAATTTAGATTTCTTACCTATGCCTAAAGAGAGCATGAATCCAGTGGAAAAATCTATGTGACCACATCTAAAACTATATCATATATCCCAGGAAGCGGAATGCAGATTGCACAGAAAGTCTTAATGCTGGTTTTGACTTTTGACTTCACTGTGGTGGTCGTCTTTTAATAGATATTTTTAGCAGCAATGCATCTTTAATTATGTAATTCATGTACATATGCAGATCCTATTTTAGTATAGGATTGTATCATTATTATTTATAAACACAGTTTCATGAAAAAATGGACTACGAAAAACAGATGGCATTTCTGGGGACTGAGTTTCAAAAGCAGAGAGTGCCACCTCATGGTACTTGCTGGAAAAAAAAGAAAAAAACCCTCATATCTAGAGAAACTGTTCTAAAATCCAAAAGTAAACAAGATGATGCATTTACCTGCATGTTTCTCTAATTCAGAAAGACCACACTTGAATGATATTTCATTTTCCTCCAGGCTAGTGTTGATCAAGTCTCTGTCAATTCTTACATTACAACTTTTTCATTCATATTCTTCTTTGATTCTCTCTTGCAAACTATCAGCTTATAGCACAGGATATATTTACTTCAGAGGGAAAATTGACATTAAGTCACTTTCCTGCAAGCCCCTGTCTTTAGACTTATTTCAAAATCCCGCTCCTGGCCTACCAGACAATCTTATTACCACGTTACTTACAATTAATTATACTTACACAGTAATAAAAAACATTTTGCAGAGATAGGCAACTCCAGAAATATATATCCTACACTAGCTGTTCTTCCTCATTGCTTTCTGAGTAGAAACTTGTAGAGAGGATTCCAGCATTTGGTAAAACAGCATTGGTTACAAGTAAATGAATATACTCTTATCAATGTTGTACCTAGCCTTAATGTTCTTTGCGATCCTATTGTCAGTCTTCACTCTCCTGGTGTTTTCCTTAAAAAGCCAGTTTCTACAGTTGTACACAGCTTTGATAAATTTTATATTATTATTCAAAAAATGAAAAACGTTTGTCTCTTCCAGCTCTGGAGAAATAGACCAGAAATATCACATATGAAGATCTTTTTTTCTGCAATGAAAAAAAGATCACTGTAAAATAGTTTGGTCATTTTTGCGCAAATCTCCTAACTTGGGACACATCTTTTCTCCCTCCTCTTCAACTCCATTTCTACAAAAAGCATAAGCTTAAAAATCTGTCAGAGAACGCAAGAAAAAAAAAAAATAAGACTGACATATTCCATGTGCAATAACCCAGTGACTTACGGTCCTTCCTAATCTCTTGAAGAAAGCTGAGAGTGAAGTGTTCTATTTGCCCTTTCCTCTGGAAGGCTCTAAGCCACGGGCACAAAAATTTTAAAAACAACACTAGAGACAGAAGTCCACATTCTCCATCATACCTGTCAAATGCAGGTTTTACCATTCAGGAAAAGTTTGTTCAAAGGAAAGTTTTAGAAGGCTTTAGCTTTCATTCCACAGCACAGGAAATTGCCACACTTGCTGCTCAGGAATGAGGTGTACTCAGAGCCTACCTGAGCCTGGCACAAGAGTATGTGACATTCAACACCTTCGTGCTTTTGACTTTGTGCAAGCTCATTTGTCTCCTAAGCACATAACTCAGATATGATTATTGGCTCAGAACCTTCTGGAACTTGGTGAGAACAGTTCTTGTCACTGAACTGAACAATAGCTTTCAGCATAGCACTATTAAGTACGCAGAAAGTGACAAGTGTCAGGAAAAGAAGGAGAGAAACACAAGGACAGGGGAAATGGATGAAAAGGCAGAGGCTGGGAACAGAGATGCAACAGTAACAACCAAAACTACTTATACATTGCACTCACCCTCAGCAACATCATCATCCACCATCAGTTTGAGGCTCTTTCCACGTCGAACTACCCGAACAGTGTGCCACTCATTGTCGTTGAGCTTCTGCCCCGCATAAAGAGTTTCAGGTCCCTTGCCTGCAGATGGTGATAGGTTTGACAGTTAAGAACAGACTCCAAATTAGTTCACTATCTGCCCAATTGGAAAAGTCACCAAAATCAACCTGGTGCAATACAGACTAGGAAACTGGGTAGGTGCATTGTAGTCTGAAATCAACCCTCACAAGTACACCTTTCCAGCTCAAAGGGAGTCAGGGTCATGAACATTCCTACTCAAGCAGTGTCTTTCTCCCCAGAGGTCACACACATATCACAAGAGATAGAAATCCCTCTGATGCTATAATACAGGGCACTGCAGTATTAGCAAAATGAGTTGATGACAGAAATAACTCTAGGGTGAAGTAATCATTTACAATTTTTTCTCTCTTAAGAACCTTGATTTACATTAGTCGCAAGGGATTCTTTTCAGAGTTAATCGCACTGAACTCCCAGTGCTTAAGTATCAAACACCAGGCTGTTTTCAGTCTTTCAGTCTCAAAAATAAAGAATTAACTCAAAAAAGAAATTTAGTAATAATAATACTGCAGAAAGGCTATCAATACCACTCACCACCTGGCCGATTGCTCTAATGTTGTTCCACAGAGCAGACTGGCTATACTTACACAGGGTGCTTATTGTGCCTTGAGTTATGTGTCAGTAAAGAAAGAGGAACCCATTTCTCTCCAAAAAACATACCCACAGTTGTCCTTGCAAGCAATGCTCCTGGAAAAACTGCATTTGTGCTACCCATATTCATCCAGTTTTGCTGCTCACCCATCACAGTTGACAGGCAATTACTTAAAACATTAATTGTTCAGATTATAGAACTGGAATAGTTTGTTCATGTCAAATGGTAAGTGAAGAATGGTATGTGCTAAATTAGAAAAAAAATACGTGCTCATTTCAGTACAGTACTGAAGTATTTCGACAGTTATATCAGAGAAACACAGAATGAGGACAGCAGAACTTTTTGCTCATGAAGTTTGGGCTCACTGCTCAAGACATCAAAAGAGGAAACCAGCAAGGAAAAGATATATTAAACACATTAAGAGCAACGGGACAGGGATAACACAAGGAACTAGAATAGTTCAACTTACAGCATTGGTAAAACTAAATGTCAGATATGCAGCTTATATCCCATAGTTGGTCAATTAAAAAAAAAAGTTTTTAATTCAGTTATTTTGACCAGTTTTCATGGAATGGGTTACTACACAGTCCAACTTCATTGCGAGAATGAAATATGCACATCTTGGAGCAAAGCTTTGCACAAAGTGGATGCACCCACTCTGGTCTGTTTGCGATGCACACTAGTAGGTCTACACTAAGAATAGCATATTATACAGTGAAACAGAACTGAAGGAAAGGGGTAGGACTCACATCTAGGAACAATAAGCAGTCCAGAGTACACATATTACCTAACCAGCAACGTTATGGTAACTTCATCTTCCCAAGAGGGAATATGGGCAAAGCAGCCAGCATTTCATTCAGCTAAAATATAACATGCTAGGGGAATCATACAGGAAGAAACAGCAACAGAATGAATGTTGTGTCATTCCCAATGGGGGTCATGCAGTTCATGTGAACAAGAAGGCAGAGAGACTCCCCTTCAAATGAAGTCTGTTGCTATCCAATTTTAACACAGAGCAAGAGGAAAAAAAAAAAAAAAAAAAAAAAAAAAAAAAAAAAAAAAAAAAAAAAACCCTGTCTTTCTACAGTGATCTGAAAAATGAAAAGTCATTCTCAATTTAAAAGGCCGGAAAGTTATACTGCAATTACAGAAGATACTTCTTTGTCAGGAAACCCATAACCCCTGAAGTTTCCCCATCTTTGTGCCAAAGGCACACTGCACCACGAATGTAATCCTGGCAGCTAGATCATAGCTAAAAACCTTATGTTCTTTTGAATTAGGCAAAACACTATTTAGTAGAGTTTTTAAAAGTTATGCTAGATTTACATTAGTGAGAATACATTGTTTTCTAAAGTGTGTGTTACGAAAGGATGCACATGGATGACCTGCAAAAATAACGCCTATATCAGAACTGAATCAGTTATTGTAGTTCTAAACCCATATCTTAGGTCCAAATGACCTCCCAGTGTGTCTTTAAGATGCCACCTGACCAGATAATACAGAGCTTTCTAGGCAACAACTGCATTCTATATGGTTCAGCAGCTCAAGGTGACCTATCGCTTTTCAATTCTAGCCTGACAAAGTGGGAATCGACCAAAAAGAGCTTGTTTGGCTTATCATTGCCATCTTAATGTCCACTGTAACACTTTGAAAAGAAAACTGGAACAATTTTAGAAGTTATCTGACTAGATTCACAGAAAATGTATACTAGTCCGTTCAGAAATGAATGAAAGTTTTAGGCTTTCCAACTTCTTTCCAAAAGAAAAGGTTGCCTACAAATGAGATTGCTATCTAGTTAATAGTTGGTGCTCATGAATTTGAAAATTAAGCACTATGAATGCAAACAATTTCATGTTTACTGGTCCCTGACTTGATCAATCATTTTAACATTAATCAGTCTAGAAAAAATTAAATAGGAGCTTTAATACTTCATGTATAAGCCTCAATTTGTATGCAATAGTAAGCATGGGCTTCTTTTCATTGAGTTTCCTGAACAATAATGCATACCAAAAAAAACCAAACACATACCCATGAGAATGTCAAAGTAGTGCTCACAAACAGTATTTTACTGCTGTTTAAAAATGCTTTAAAGGCATTTATGTACCAAGTAGGTTGACATGATTTGCAAAATCATGTCCCACTTTTTCAACTGACAGAGCACAAATGAATTGCTGCTCCCTGAATCCCACTGAATTCAAAGCAATTCCAGCAACTACATAAAGTGATTGCCACATCTGGATGCCAAACATCATCTCACTGAGCAGGGTGACTACATATGCTGCTATTACACAGATATTCATATATGGTCAGCTTTTAAGAGGACTTGAAGATTCCCAATTCAATAGCTGCAGATGCCAGGAAATAAAAAGGAAATGGTTCACAATGTGGTGGGGATCTAATTCTCTCCTTTAACACCCAGTGAGACATTTATATGGTCTTACAGCTAAGTACAGAAACAAGTGCTTTGACAAAAGAGTTTTTTTTTCCCACCTTTCAAGGTGTCTTGCATGTCACCCTTCATCTACAGAAATGCAAGTACAGGAAGTGGCAGAGCAAAAGGGTAGTTGGTCAGATAAAGTCAAAGATGTGCATCTCCCCTTTGTGTATTTTTTATAAGAAAACACAAGGAGCCAAAAGAATGAGGTAGCACCGTCATAAGTTGGATGCCTGGCAACACTATTTATAGCACTTCTGATAAGAGGGCAGCTGGACATTAGGCAATTTTTGCATTTTATTTCATTTTTGAGTGAGAAGTAGTAAGGGGCAATTTAACAGGGAAAAGAACCACAGAATTTCCACTTCCACAATAACTGAACTATTAAGCTACCAGACTATAATTCTTATGAATCTAAAAAACACCTGCATGTGTCTCCAGCCTTCTTAGTCCTTCTAGCAACCTAATGATATCTAAGAAATGTCATATCACTCAGAAACAATTGCTATCTCCCATTTTTCAACTCACATGAGGCAGGCTAGTATGTACTCTCTCAGTGCAGTGGCAAGCATCACCTAATCAGAAGGAGAAAGAAATATGTCACATGCCCCCATACTTGGACATAATTAGTCTAGAGGAAGACTGAGGTTTCCTGAGCAAAGATTACTTGACTCAGCTGCGGCAGCTCCTCCCCATGATCCCATGAATCCTTTGAAATCTGATTGACATTCATGTGCATGTAGCTCACATGAAATAAGTATTACATGCTTTCAAACATGGAAAAACTCCATCCACTTGGCCCAGTATGTCCAAATCTTTATTTCTATATCAAAGGTGCACTGCTGCCAGTTAATAGCTTGGTGCCAATAGATAATAAGTGTCAAGAAGAATGCAATGTGTATATGAGCAAACAGAAAGCAGTTAATGCCTTTTGAAAACAAGAAGTTGCTTTCCATCTGGCCCCCCAAAACTCGCTCATTCAGAGCAAACACCTAGACTGAGAGACACATTTAAAACAAAACTCTGAAAGCATCAGGCGTTACCCACTCTAAGTGGCTAACAGCATAAAAAACTCCCTCGTGTGAAAGGCAAAGGATTAATCCTCTCATTATTTTCTCACTGTTGGATTAAAGAGTGTGCCTTCAACCTCAGTGTAGGCTGTAATCATGTGATCCCTTTATATGGTTAAATCAGACTTCTTGAAACAAGGCTAGTTTCATTATTGTTTATCTTATCCTTCACTATAGATGAGGTCAAACATATCAGAAGAGACAACCAGAAAGGACACTGCCAGACTGATGAGAATGAGAAAGACTCTTCTTCATCACAATTACAATAATAAATCTACAGGGGTAAACAGTGCTATTTAGAGAAGACCAACAGTAACAATAAAAAATTTTATCTGCATTTATTTTTATCTAAAATATGCAGCTGTCATTTAAGCTTCGCTCACGGTCAGGAAATATTTTTGCATATTTTATACATTGTTTAGGGATGCCATCAGCACCCCAAGGCAAGGATTTATATTCATTTTTTCCTCTTGCTCTGGAGAGAGGTGTTTAGGTTGTTTTCACTGATGTGCTAACAAAATGTGATTCACCATGAAAAACGTGTGCACAGGCTTGTGAAACATGAGGATGAATCATGGAAACAAGTAAGATAGATTCCCTCAAAGCTTAGAGGAAACTAATCTACTAATCTGGATAGACTTTGAAGAATGTTTAGACGTGACTAATTAAACTGCAGAGTTGTCCAGAGTTGGACAATTTCTGTTGTTCCAACAGAAATTTTATATAGAGCCTGGAGAAAAAAGCTGGAAAGCTTCTACAAGAATAATTAACATTAAGCAATTACTATAACATCACTTGAAAATACTACATCAAGATGTAATACTCTTATCTGATCTTAACCAAAACTCTCCACCTGTTTCTCAACTACAAATAATATTAATCTTTTGGAATATATATTTAGCAATATAATTGAAATGATTATGCATAATGTTTTGGAATGTGGTAGATATTTCAGGTAAAAATATTTGCATTTTGTGTGGTAATACCTACATCTATTGTGTTTTCAAGTGATGGAAGGAAGATATTCTAGGTCCAAAGATACTCAGCCAAAATTACTAGAGTTAAGTTTAAACAAAGCAAAAAGTAATCAGAAGAAACAAGTGTGAGGACAAAGAAACTGCTAAGTGTTCACACAACATCATCACTTCTTGAGACAAAAAGACCTCCCAAAAAGGACAGGGTAAATGTTTAAACACATGCATGGTTCATATGGATAGATGTATTGAAGGTCTCTACAGCAGCTAACATTTTTGTCTCAGACGAACAGAACTAATAGTGTTAATTTTTTTGTGTGTTTTCAGGCAGCATTAGTATCTTCAAAGAGTTTTAGGTAAGCTTTTTCTTGACTGAGATGCACTGTACAGCTCAGGAGCATTGTTAATTGCTAGGAAACAACTGGGAAACCCAGACTCTCAAGACCATACTACAGACACAAGTAGATGTCCCATCCAAATCAACATATTCACATACATACACAATTGTTTTGCTCATATACAGGTTTTAGAAGCCCACTTTTTAAGAAAACATTGGCTGCCAACAAGAAATATGCAATTTCACTTCCCTACAGACCATCACTGGGCAACCTTACCTGCACCAACTTTTCAATTTCCTCAAGGAACAGAACCATCTTGTATCACATTAAATAAAACATACACTTCAAGAAATGCTCCTTAAGCAAGGTTTACAGAGATTTGTATTTGCAGCTTTAAAGATCGACTTCATTCAAAAGTTAATATAGTTGAACATGGTTTATACCAGCCTAGCTGGGAACAAAGTTTAATTTTTTACATTCATACAGCAATAAAAGAAGAGTATATACAAAAGCTTATAGACACCCACGGAATCAGCTTCACAAGATCAAATGAGAATTCCTCCCCAGCAGCCAAACTATTCGAGTTCATGAAATTAATTAAATAAAAAATAGCTACACCACCCTATCAGTTATTTATGAAACATACCTGAGTCTCCCTAGAAAACTGATGGAAAAAAAAAAGTTGAGTTGGGTTTTAACTGTTGGGATACAAAGTACGTTAAAAAGCCCTTACCACCACACACATCCTTAATATATATGTATAAATTCATATATAAACACACATTTTCCTTGCTTCCACTACAAATACCTGTAACGGCATATTGGATGAGTGCTGCTTTCATTTATAGACATCCTAGCTAATGGGTGTATTAGAACTCAGTATGGATTTAAGTAGCATTTACAAAAGCAAAGCTTGTTCGTATGGCTCTATAACAAAACACTGTATAAACTCTGTTTTGCGTCTTGTACTCAGTATGAATATAGCTTATGATTTAAGAACAGAAAATAGGAGACACTTCAGTCACACACATGGCACAGGTCATATACATGGCAAAAAACTGCATTTGTTCTTTTTCCATCAAGAGCAGGGGGTTATTCTCCTTGTTTGCAGCAATTTCATCACCGTTGAATTCTAATATTTCCAGAGATTACAGAGCTATTGCTTATGATTACCAAATTATTATTTAATTTTTTTTTTAAGAAATATCAGAAAAACATTTCTTCTAATCAGAAAACTGATGAGAAATGACAATTTTAATGTAGGAATTTTCCAGCTCTTCCAAAGAAAATGTTATCGTGACTCAGTAAGCGATCAATTTGTTAAAAACTAACATCAAACAAAGGATCTTTTCAATATTTAAGAAATACATTTTCTTTTCAATATTTTAATCATAATAAATGGCTTTTCATTCTTACTAGGAAACTTATCCCTGGGCAATTATTCCCAGTCCTAAAGAAAGTGATTTATATTCACAAAAAGAGGGGGGGCGGGGTGTTGTTTGTTTGTTTTTAAATCAAGCATTCATACTTTTAAAATTAGTATTTACAACAGCTTAATTAAATTAATTTCAAAGTTAGTTCTGCCAAACTGGCATTACCTTTGTTTTGAGCTTGGGCTGCAGCATAAAACACCTCAGGAGGGGAAGTGTGTTTTTGTGAGTCAGAGATCAGAACAACCAATGCTTCAGGTTATGTATAAAGAACTCAGAAGCTGACACACTGAGACTTATCTGCAACTTGCCTACAGAAATCCGTGCACACATAGAACTGAGGGAAAGCAGAGCTCACACTCTGTTAGTGCAGGCCAGGCAGCAGAGAAGCAAGGAGCAGTCAGCAACGGGCAGGGAACTGCCTTGCAGTGTTACTGCACTGATGCATTTTGAGTTAAAGATGATCACACTCCAGCAATGGGTAATGTGTGCTTGTTTTTTATTTTTAAGTATAATTGTATCTACATCTCATTTAAGTCTAAAAACTGAGGAGATCAGAAAGCAATGTAAATCAGCCAAAGTGGGGACAAACACATGAAGGGGAAGCGACGGGACAACAGCTCAAGTAGGGAAAGTACAGTGCCTCATAGGGATAGCATAATATACTTGTATTTCAGCAAGAGATCAGAGACCACTTTAACAGTGGGACAGCATCTTTGTTCCCCTTTCAGTGCAAAGAAAGCAATGGCAAAGCAAGGGGCTCCTCCTTGTAAAGATCCACTTGACAGTGGAACAGACAGAATCAGAAGGTTTTGGAGGTCCAGTCACAAATGTTACATAAAAACAAACATGTAGGACACACCTCACAGTCCTCTTTAGCAGCAATGTCAGAAAAGGAAACACAGACAGAAAATGAAAGTCCAGGAGGGCATATCCCCCCCACTAGGGAGCAACATAAGTAAGCTAGTAAAAATAGACAAGGAGAAGGCTGATGTAGTTAACTTTTTTGGCTCAATGTTCTCTGCATGCCACACATCCCTCAAATGTCTGGTTTGGTAGGAGAGAATCAGGGAAGTAGCATCCCTCCCACCATAAGCAAAGACAAGGTTGAAGAACCCGAACATCCACAAGTCTAAGGGTTCCGATGAAATGCATCCCAGAATCCTGAGGGAATTAGTTGATGCAATGGCCAAGCTACTCCCAATGATATTAGATAAGTCATGGCAAACAGGTGAAACCCCTGGTGACTGGAAAAAAAGGCATCATCACCCTCATTCTTAAGAGGGATAAGAAGGATGATCTTGGGAACTACTGACCTATTAGTCTCATCTCCGTGCTAAGATCATGGAACATGTCCTCCCGGAAGCTATACTAAGGCACACTGAAGACAGGAAGGTGACATGGGAGTACCAGAATGTCTCCACCAAGGACTAATCCTACTTGACCAACCTAGCGACCATTTATGATGGTGCCACTACATCAATGGACAAGGGAAGAGTCACTGATGTCATCTATCTGTACTTTAGTAAGGCATCTGACATGGTACCCCACAAAATCCTTCTCTACAAATTGGAAAGATGGATTTAATAAGTGAACTGCTCAATGGACAAAGAACTGGCTGCATTATCAAGTCCAGAGAGTGGTGGTCAATGGCTCAGTATCTGGATGAAGATCAGTGACCGAGTGGTGTCCCACAGGATCAGTGCTGGGGCTGATACTTTTTAATATCTTCCCCATTGTCAGTGTCATTGATGTCAAGTGCACCCACAGCAAGTCTGACACTGATGACACCAAACTGTGGGCTGCACTTGACATATCAGAGGGAGGGAGGGACCTAGACAGGCTTAAGCAATGGGCCTACATGAACATCATGAGGCTCAACAAATCCAAGTGCAAGGTCTGGACCTGGGTCAAGGCAACCCTGACTACCAATGCAATTTTAGGGATGAAAGGATTGAGCACAGCCTTATCAAAAAAGACCTGGGGAACTGGTGGATGAAAAGCTGTATATGAGCCAGCAGTGTGCCATCACAGCCCACAAAACCAACCATACCCTGAGTTGCATCAAAAATAGTGTGGCCAGCAGGGAGAGGGAGGCAATCCTGCCCCTCTACTCTGCTTTGGTGAGGTCACACCTGGAGTACTGCATCCAGATGTGGAGACCTCAATACAGGAGAAACACAGACCTGTTGGAATGTGTCCAGAGAAGGGCCACAAAAAATAACGCGAAGGATGGAACACCTCTCCTATGAGAACAGGAAAAGAGCTGGGACTGTTCAGCCTGGAGAAGAGAAGGATCCAAGGTGACTCAATAGCTGCCTTTCAAGGTCTAAAGGGGGGCTACAGGAAACAAAGGGGACAGAATCTTTAGCAGGCTATGTAGCGACAGAAAAAGGAAAAAAGCTTAAAGAGGGTAGATTTAAGTAGGACACAAGGAAAAAGTCTTTTACAGTGGAGGTGGTGTGGCACTGGAACAGGCTGCCTGGAGATGCAGTGGATGCCCCATCCCAGGAGACTTTCAGTCCGAGGCTGGATCACATCCTGGGGAACCTGATCTACTTGTGGATGCCCTTGTTCATTGCAAAGAAGTTGAACTAGATGACCTTTAAAAATTTCTTCCAACTCTATGATTCTATGATTCTCTACTTACGCCAACAAATACATCTTCATCCAAATACGAAGGGCCAGAGTACATACACAGGACATTTTTCATTTAAGGTACATTCCCTGGGGAACTCAAGAGCATAATATGTTACAAATGTGTCAAGAAACAATTTCTAATTGCTAGGACTATTACACAAACCATCCTCAAGCTCCCTATAACAGGATAATGAACATCATAATAGTTAGGTCCAACTATGATAACAAAACAGGATTCATCATCTGCAGAGTTGCAAAACACCACATACACAACTGAGTATTTTTTTTCCCTTTTCACAATTTTACCTCCTAACTGAAGTCCATTTTTTTTTTTCAGTCTGTGGTGCCAAACAGTTTTTAAATCTCTATTGTGGTAGCCAGTATTAAAAGTCTACTTAGAACTACACTCATTCTGCAAATTAGAGCATCACATGCATATAAATCACAAACATAAAACAGCAACCAAAACTTGCAAGTGGAAACCTCCCATTTTCAGATTTTACTGGTAAGCCATGTATTCCTTAAGTGTGCATACTGGTCCCCTCTACCTAAAGCAAGACACTCTGGTGAGAAGGATGGTGAGTAGTACATTCAGACCAACAGGCATAAGTCTCCTTAGTTTACTGAAGAAGCTACCAGAGAAGGATCACTCGTTCCTTCAAAGCTAAGGGATTAGCAGTGCACACTGAAGTGTTCAATGCTAAAGACATATAAAAGCTTAGCTATCTCTACAGTGTGTCTTTACATGTTTTATTTGTGGAATTGAAGCTTTAGCTGCTCTTATTTTCCTATCCCTTCTGTAGAAATAGTTAGTACAAGATAGTGACAATGAAGCAGCAGAGATTATACTATCCTACCTGAAATCATCTTGATATTTCAAGTAGATAGAGTGTTGCTACGTATTTCACCTATTTAAGGGAAACTTTCACTGATGACTATACATTTTCCAGATTATAAACAAGGCAACAAGTAGAACCTAGTAAAGTTTCACTGAATTATCCTATTCAAGGACTAGAGACATAGAACAGTTTCTCCACATGTTCCCTTGATTTTTTTCATTTTTATTTTCGGCTGGTCTCCTCAAAGCCTCTCTTTTACATCTCAGCATTATAAAGTTCTTCATTTTTTCAGTACCCTACAAAGTCAATGCATCTTCCAAACAAAGTTGAGAGATACTGCTCACCATATTTTCTGAGGCAGAAACTGAGGCAGTATTGCCCAGTGTCACAGCAAGAACTTGGACACTCTTGAATAAGTATTTTCCTTTCACTTTAACAAGCTTTATAAAACTGAACAAAACCCGACAAATTTGGAAGCCAACCTACACTGACTTCAAAGCCTAGTTTCAAATAATTCATATCATACCGTTTAACTCTTATTTCTGCATTAGTCACAACACATACTCCCCAAAGAACTGGGACTCCACTGACTTAAACTTATTCTCACGAGTGCAGTAATACTTGTATTGCAATGAACAAAGTATCTTCAATACCTTACGTCATGGATGTCCAACCTTTTGGCTTGTCTGGGCAGCATCAAAAAAAAAAAAAAAAGCACAACAAAAATAAAACTAGACAGGCTGTGATCTTACAGACACCTCTCAATCTTCAGTCTACTGTAGCATACACTGGTGCCCTTAATCAAAATTGAGAAACCCTGACAAGAAAGGTGATGAATGCTACTTAAACCTACAGGCAAAAGACTCCTTATTTAGCTTAAGAAGCTATCAAGGAAGGATCACTTGCTTCTGGAAGGCAGGGAAATCAGGAGTGCATGCTGAAGGATAGTTGAGGATTTACAGATAAAGATGACATCTGAAGCAAGCATTGAGAACTCCTTTGAAATTCAGATTTTAAATTCACAGCTTTCATGTCAGCTAAGGAGCATGTAAAGGAAAAAAATAGCCCTGTGGGAAGAAGGGTCATGGATGGCAAAGCTAGGTGTATATGGTTTAAACACATTCTCAACTCTTCATTTCCAATGCTCCCAATGACAAACAGCATCTGATGTCCAAACTGATGATGCCCTTCTTCTCAAATACACCTCTTGAGTTACTTAGTTTCATAAGCATACCCTCATGTAACCCCTGTATACTTCGTACAACATCCATATTTAAGTCTGTTATCACTAGAATTAGACAGGATTAAACTACAGTATTAACTGAAAAAAAAAAAATCATCCTGAATCAGCTAAGATTCAGAGAAAAACCAATGAAGAAACCCAGAAGATTTCTCACTGCTAAGAAGTAGACTTTTCCTGGAAAGGCCTTATGGCAGGTACCTTTTCTCACCCAACACGCACAGAAGTTCATACATGCTTTCAAAAGAGCTGATCTCTGATAGCAAGAAGAAAAATCTTTATTGTACAAATAAGAAATCAAGCACAAGGAAAGGAAGTGGTAACTGTACATTTCCTCAGACCAAGTGATGCCTGTGCATGTTACACATTTTAGTTATAAGCTTTATCAATTCTTATTTATCACATCTAAAAGAAGAGTAGTAGCCAGCACTATAAGATGCTATATAGGTAGATGTAAAAGAATATGATAGAGGTACTTCAGCAATAAGGATGCTTGACTACCAAGCAACCAACATCATATGTTAGCCTCTAGCAAATTTGCACAAAAAGGAGAATTTGATTAATGGCATGAGCTGGTCACAAGTATCTATCACTTTCTTTTCCCACTGAAAGGTTAATTACTGACAAGCATAGCCTGTTTTCCTGCATAAATTTGAAATGACAGACTTCTACTCTGTGAAAAAATTAGTTCTCTTTATAGCCTTTAAAAAGATGTACATATACACAGTCAAAAAAAGCTCCTAATGCTACCCACATAGCCTCTTTAGTTCTACATGTTGCTTGTTAGGAAAGTAGGTAAGGGCTAATAGAGGGATGGGTAGACTACACACACCTCTCCTATGTTTTTTTCCCCCCACAATGTTTTTATTTCTAGCCAGTGAACAGCTGGTATCCAGTACTGGTTGAGCAAACCAATTTTTCTGTCTTATTTCTAGACTCCACAGAAGCAGCGTGAGATCCATGCATGTTTATAAAGCATTCAGATCATACGCTGAACAAACACTGTAGCACTACTAACATTTGCATAGACATACCATTAACATAACCAAGCTTGGAGAATGAAAATGAGAAGGCCCCTGTTCCCAAATCTTGAAATATACTTTTCTTCGGGAGTCAGATTTTCACAGAAATAAATACCTTAATTTGCAAGCCTCATAGTATTTTTGATGTCACCAGGTTCATCTAAAATAAAGTACTGTGTAATTCTCTGCAGGACCATGGGCCAAACTTTTCTTTTATCATATTCCAAATCAGTGCTTTAGGTCAATAGCTCCTAAAGTATTCTTTCATTAATTTGTGAACTCGTACCAAGGTAGCAGTCTGATAGGGATCTGGATGTCCTGTATTAAACTGATGGCCAAGAAATTATGCCTACAATACAGTCTGAGATTAATCACTTAATGGTTAACAGAACTTTAAAGTCTGCTTAGAATATACTGATCCTGGTGCTCTGTATCTGCATGCTCTTCTCACAGCCCAAGTACTAATGTTCTCTCTCACTTACTGGGGATATATCCTGGCAAAGCACTTCAGCGTCCAGAAGACAAACCACAACTGAAACATTTCTGCATCACCTAATTGGTCTACATCAAAACAGGAAAGAGGGCAAAGGAAACAAGTTTGAAGCCAAGCCTATACAGCTACTTTGTAAAGAGCAACAATGAACCAAGCAAATGCCCCACACCCCTACCTTTCTGACTAGTGAATAGAAATATCTTAAAATCATGCACAACACCCCCACTGTTTGTTAATGTGTAGGCCTAACCCTGGTGCCCTGTTTCTATACGTTGGAACTTCTGCATTTCATCCTTTCCTCTTAGGCAAGCCCTAATATCTGTGGCAGCAGTATGCAAATATTTTCTTTTCCTTTTTTCCCCCCCTTCTTTCTGTTCAGAAAGAGAAGAAATAATGAAGTTCTGAACCATTTTCACAAGAAAGATTAACACGATATCAAATAAATATAAATTAAATTCTAGTAAAAGCAGTTGAGATAAAGTCAATGTCAGCTTGATTTTCAGAGGTGCTGATTGGGAATAGTAAAGCACACTGTTCTTGAAAATTAGACAAAATTGCATAAATATATTAAAATATATTACAAAGCTCCACTATATTTCATCCCCAACTTCACAGGAAAGTGTCTATAGGGTGAATAAATTATGAATCTAAAAGAGCAGTTTTAAAAGCTAACAATTTGCATAATGTAGAGCATGCTTAAAATGAAATAGGTGAAGAAATTTTATCTATAAGGCAAGCAATTTGCAAAACTCTGCAGGATACTGGGTCACTTTTAACATTGCTTAGTGCCACAGAGGTAATTTCAAGAGAATAGAGAGTAAAAGAACTGCAAAGACCTGCTATGATGAGTTGGAAACACAGGATTTCTAATTTCTCATTCTGCATCAAAAAGCAAAACAACTTCTGGTTTTATACCAGAGCTGACTTTTAATGTGTCACATCCAGGTACATGGTTTCATGCAAGGAGCAATAAAAAGACTATTTGTATCAGAAACATAATGTAGGACAACCACCTGGATCAGCAAGTTGTCTTTTTTTTTTTTTTTTTTTTTTTAAATAAAATCGACAGTCAACTAAGAGCCACACAGTAAAAAAGGGTGCACAAAACATCTGCTCTCTACCCAACACAAAAAAAATATTCCCTCAGCATGTACAAAAATCAAATGTGAAAATGCACCCTTCTCTCTGTGAATTTTCTCTTCCCTAAGTTACATCTGATGCCACTGAAGAATGCTAGCAAACAGCAAATAATGCCATGCATATTTGATTATGATATTAAAAGAAATATCTGTATTATACGCAAACATATCCACAGAGGAATTGGACCAGAGAGGTACTGGCAGAACATGCATGCTGAGGAACATAGCAAGCAGGAGGCTTCCTTGGTTCAGTGAACAAATTGGAAGCAGAGAAAGGAAAACAAAAATCACTTCCAGTTGATCTCAAAATACCTGTTTTTTTTAATCAAAATTTCCCTCAACAAGACAACTTCAGAAATATTTCTGCTTGGAGCTTATAAAATTAAAAGCTGAAAAATGGCTGAAGTACTCAATGCCTCTTCACCATGGCATTCAGTGAAAAATCTGCCCTCCAGCTTTCAAAGTTCCTGACACATATAACTTCAAGGGACCAGAGAGTTTCATAGAATCATAAGGGGTTGGAAGGGACCTCTGGAGATTGTCTGGACCAACATCCCTGATAAAGCAGGCCCACTACAGTAGCTTGCATAAGAAAGCATCCAGGTGGGTTTTTAGTACCTCCAGAGAAGGAGTCTCCGCAATGCCTCTGGGCAGCCAGTTCTAGTGTTCTGTCCAAGTAAAGGAGTTCTTCCTCATGGTTTTTTTTTTTGTAACTTCTTGCATTCCAGTTTGTGCCCATTACCCCTTGTTCTGTCACTGGGCAACACCAAAAAAGAGCCTGGCCCCATCCAATTGTCTCCTGTTCATCACATATTTGTAAGCATTGATAAGATATCCCCCTAGTCTTCTTTTTTCCAGGCCAAAAAGCCCAAGGTCTCAGCCTTTACCTCATAAGGCAGATGCTACAGACCTATAATCACTTTTGCGGCCCTCCACGGGACTCTCTCAAGAAGTTCCCTTTCTTTCTTGAACTGGGGAGCCCAGAACGAAATGCAGCATTCCAGACATGGCCTCATCAAGGCAGGGAAGAAAGGGAGAATCACCTCCCTCAACCTGGCCACACTCTTTTTAATGCATCTCAGGATACCACGGCCTTCTTGGCCACAAGGGCACACTGCTGGCTCATGGCCAACCTGCCTTCTACCAGGACAGCCAAACCCCTCTCCACAGAGCTCCCTTTCTGCAGGTGAGCTCTTAGCACCTACTGATTTTGCATTTGCCCTCATGGAACCTCATACAGTTCCTCTCTCTAACCTGTTTACATATGAATGTATCAAGGGAGCCACTGCTGATGCAAGAGCCCTTTTTACCACCTCTGAATGGTTAAAGAAGTATAAGGAGATTCAGTGTGACAATTCTTAAAATTTATTTTTACCTTTTTATTAAAGCTGGCCTTGTTTTGAGCAGTGAATTGGACTAGAGGCTTCCGGAGATCCCTTTCCATCCTACATTGCTTTGTGGAAATATTTTGTTCTACTGGTAAGTGAAAGTTTTATTTTCCATGTCTGGAAAAAAAAAGAAGAATTTCTAGAATAATTTTAGTTTTTATACATTATTAGAAATTAAAAGTCAAAATATTTTTATATTGTCATAATATTCTTATGTTTGCCATTTTCTTCATGAACACTTGCCAAGTTCAAACTAAATTAGTCAACAGATGCAATCAGCTTAAATATTTACTTTTCAGCAAAGCACTTTCACTTGAACAGTTTATTCATCTTGTTCTACTTGGCAGCTTCTTTCAGCATCAATATGCTGAAAAACACAGGATATTTGAGAAAAGAAATACTGCTTACAGGAAACTGTCTGTACAATTAATTACTAAAGGCAACGCCTATGGATTAGTGTCCTTGCTTACCACTACCTATTAAGCTGATCTATTAACCAACATGCAGACATCAAAACCAAACAAGTCCACATTACTGTATTCCCAGAATACTTTAGGTCTATATGAACTTCAATTGTCAGCCTTTTGTAATTTAGGTTATTCTTTTGGAATGTATTCTTAAACTAGGTATGTATCTTTACAGTACAACATTGTGTAGTACAATCTCTACAAAAATAGGTAGTTATACAAATAAGCATCAGTAAACATAAGGAGCTAGCCCCTACCAAAAAGGCTCTGGCTTTTTTTGAAAGTATTGAATTATTTTTTTTAAAGCAATGCAGACAATAACTAGGACAAAGGATTGGCCTGGAAATATTACAAGGTATATAGTATCTTCAGCTTCTTTGCTATTTTCTTTCATGTCCAGAGAAACTGAGACAATTGAACAGTTAACACAAACTATCCATTATCTTAAGTTGAGAAAATTCTCTCAGAATTCTTTCAGAATTTTCACCTCTCATCTATCTCCCCCTATCCCCCAAAAGTAAAGAATTCATTGCATCAAATAAGGAAAAAAGCGCACATTTCTAAAGGCTGCGAAGGAAAACTCAACACTGTGCAGACAGACCACATAAGCCCTTGGGAACTCAGAATTGTGAATACATTCAAAATGTATTCAAACTCGCTAAAGTCAAACATGCAGAGTTAGTTCCAGCTAACACCTTACGCTATCCCATCACTACAAATATGTAACAGATAAAAAGTGACCTCAAAGGCATTTATATTTAAATAGTCACATAGTCACATAGACTAAATCAGAAACTTTTCTGTTCTGCTTAGAGACATCATAGAACAGAGAGGAAGAGAAGTCTGAAATCCCCAAACTCAAGTTTCTCTGGATAGAGAAGGCAAAAGTTTTTAAGTACTGCCATAATGCATTAAAAGCCTTCTTTCAAAATATCATGCCTCTCTCTAAAGAGTGTTGAACTAAGGTCAACAGTTGTGTATTACAACATTAGTAGTTTATTTCTCTAGTGGTTACAGTGTTACATTTCCCTACAAACAATGGCTCATGGTGTCAAGGTATGGTTAGGAGTCACTACTGGGGCAAATAACTCATGGTAAGAGGATCTGGTGCATTCTTAAATTATTCACTAGAGTTTGTTGTTCTTCAGCTTCTTCAGTTCACAATTGTTACTGAGTAAAACAGGGAATAATCTATGTTTCCAAAATGGTTTCTCACATTACCCTGTGCATCTTTAATTTCTACAAGTTATACTTCTGATTTTTACTAAGATCTAGGAAAAACCAGAAGTTCCATCTCACTAAGAAAGCATCACCAGAAAAGCAACTAATTGTGATGGTGCTGCATGAGTTCAGGACACACAGGTAACTCTGGTGATGTCAAGTAAGTGTAGAACAGCAAGGTTTGTCTTCAGCTCATAGATCACTGGAACTAAACTAACTCCAGCTGTAATATCTTTGTGACCCATGAGCACCTATCCCGCCATCTATCCCTATACCTGATGATCCCTAGTCCTCTATTCTTCTCATTAAAATTCTTCCACACATTAACTTAGAGCTGTAATCAGATAGCCACATTCTTAGCAGTATCTACAGATGAAACTCTTCCTGGCAAAAATTACAAGTAGCGTAATTACAAGTTACTAGTTAAGTATCTTTCAGACACAGAAGTGCCATATTTAAAATACGAAAAAGTCCCTAACTTACCAAGAATGCTTACTACACTCTGCAGAGCCATATTACTAAGATAGAATCTAGTAGAATTCCAGAATAATTTCTAAAATACATAACCTATAGTTGATCCCAATTAGATTTTCCTAAAGTGAATAAATACAGTTTTTCATTTTTGTTTTTCTTAAACTAGCCAGTCATGCATCTATCATGTGCATTCCACACGCATAAAAGCTATTTTACTAAGCCTTTCTGAAACAGTGCATCTCTTCACAGCAGGCTAAATGGAAATATCACCTTGCAGCTGAAATCAGGCTCTGAGTAATATTAGTGGTCTCACCCAGGATGACTTTGGCTCATTGTCCCTCTCATAAAGAGAACAATGAACTAGCACATCAACTGTCACTACAGCGCAGTGCCCTGGAGAAGCAAGCAAAAAGTATTTTGCCCAGAAGTCCTTATCTCATCTGTTACACGTATCCACGTCTGATGCTACTGTCTTCTTTCACGAAAAGGGAGATGCATTGATTTCTTGGGCCACAACGATCTGTGCAGTAACAGTTACCTTGACAAAACAACAGTGAATGTCAAAATCCTCTACTGACACTATGTTTGGCACCTGGAAATCATATTGAATGAAACTTTAGAGAGGATTCAGTGTGGCAGAGATAAATAAAATCAATTATGAAGAACAGACAGCATGTTTACTTGCTTAATTGCCTTCACAGGTAAATACATCCAGAGTCTTGCTTTAGAGTATTGAATTATTTCACTTAAATCTAAAATAACAGCAATAATGTAAAATGGATTGCATTTTAGAAGACAGAAATAAATACTGCTGTGGGACCAGTACAAAATTAACATAAAACTAACAATAATCACACTGAAATTTGATGGTGAACTGCTAACATATTCTTGAAGAGGATCTACAATATCATGCTTTTTAGATTTAATAGTAGCCTGACTTTTATACAGAGGACTGTGTAGGATCCAAAGATTCAAAGTCAGGCAAACACATTGGGAATGCCTGGAAACTGACAGATAGTGACTAGTCCACTATTAGACACTCCACAAGATGAGAGAGAAAAAAAAATCTTGCATCAAAACAGTGTAGGTGTTTAAGGTGGAAAGAGTCTCCACCCTTCCTCCTGGTTCTTCACATTCTAAGGCATTGCTGTTACATGGTTCTGCTAAACACTGCCTTCCTAAAGACAAGAGACTTCCACTGACATCCATTCCTGCAAAGAGGAATACCTTACATCTTTAAAAGCAACAGCAAAATGCAAATATAGATATATTATGATGTGGTAAACTAGTACTCAGTCACTGCAAGTGACACATGCTTTCCTAAAGTCTGAAAATGACAAAGCCAAAGTACAGAGTAAGTTCAAATGAATTTAAAAGTGATGCTGGTGCTCCCTTAAAAAAAAAAAAAAAAAAGAAAGAAAAAAAAAAGGCTTGAACAAAGGATATAAAAAAGACCACTCTATGCTTACTCAAAAATCAGACCCTTTTAAGTCATCACACAGCTAAGATCTAACATTTTGAGAAGTAGTCTTTTAGAAGCCTGTCGACTTCAGCTACATACATTCTCACCCAGACAACTCAAAGCAAAATTTGATCACAATAACAACATTCGTAGGGAACTTACAGTTTTGACCTTTGCATTCTGATCATAATCTTGATTTGTCAGTTATATTTAGAAGACTTAAATGCCTATAAAAATTATAAAGACTGGAAGCAGTTGTCCTTTGTTTCCTGCTGACGTGAATGACTTAACTGAGGATCACACAGATGATTTCAAGTTTGACTGCACAATAATGCAATATTTACACACAGAGTTTGTAACTCTGAAAGACATTTCAAAGTTAATGTAATGTTCAAGATTAATTTAAGGGGAAAAAATCCAAAATTAATGTTTTTGGAGAAAGAAGGGGAGATATAAGGAAAAGACAAGAGAAGAAATCCTGAAGTCTACAGGTCCTATGATAAATTTCTTAGTTCTACCAGTCTTTAGTATGGAAGTTTTCTCCGAAGTTCCTTTCCTGGAAAATCTGAAGAAGGATGTTCTAAAATGGCAAACTAACAAGGAAGACTTCCCCATAACCAAAGACATTAAGGTGTGCAATTATCTGTAAATCCAGGAGGAAGACACTGATAATTATCAGCAACTTTCTTGCTCTGTAAATGCAGTTTAGGAATAAATGAAATAGCAATATATCTCTGTAAAATTTCCTTCAAAAATACTGTTGATTTGGCCATCTTAAGTTTTTTAAAGGCAATTATTTTTCCTGACAGATCAGTGCATTAGGCTTTAAGTCAGAAACGTCAGTATTTTCTGCCTTTGAAAAATAAGTTTGAAATAATCATGAAATCATTTCAAATTACCTGCTTATTCCTGTAAATGCTTAAGATGCAATTGTTATCTCCTCTAATATTTTATCCAGAATATGACAGAAGGCAAAGGAGGGAGGAAGGCTCTAGAAGGCACACTGTTTGTTACCTGCAATAGAACAGATAGCAGTCTGGGCTGCTATCCATAGATGCTATGACTCCAGGCTAAATATACATGCCTCCAAAGCTTCAAATCATCAAGGGAAAGTTACTAACAGCAGTACTCCCCAACATCATTGAAGATTATAATCATACCTACGTAAAAAAAGACAAAGTGAGAAAACTGGTACCAAAACGTAACACCCTGAGGGGAACTTGTAAGATCAGAGAGCAGACTTCAAGTTGGAATTGAGCAAACTTTTTCTTTTTTTCCCCCTTTGAGACTGTCTTAGGCTCAGTCTGTGACAACACAGATATCAATGGATTATTTCCAGCTGTTAAATGTATTCACTCATAATAGACAAATAACCTATGAGTATAAATCTTTTAACTCAACTTCAAGTTCTAGAAAACAGTGAGGGAGAAGGAAATTGAAAGATCATTCCGCAGACCCTGTGGTCACCTTTCAGCAAGATCATACAGAACAAAGCATCCTCTTGGATTCTGACATATCTAACTCAAGAAGAGAGAAAACAGTGCAGTTTCATAACTTCCAGAATAAGAAAAGCTTACTCACACTCACTCTTGTTATATGTTGACATCCCCCTACCACCACCACTTGCACTCAATTAGATCCTCCACACTCTCCTTCTGATGTTGAAGACATTTATTTATAATATCTCTACCACATCTGGGGCAACAATTAAGTAATAGAGTTCACACAGAGGAATATTAGACTGGAGAGGAACACAGTTAATTGAATCCAGTCAAACTATTGTAAACACCCGTGTGACTGCTATCTAGCTATGAAGTTCAGAGTACATCCCTCAGTAACAATTAAGAATCCTGGATCTCTAAAGTGTTTCCCAACATCATGGAATAAATGCGTATTTCCCAGTAAATATCTTGATTTTTTTTTTTTTTTTTTTTGTATCTATCTTTCCAGACATCTACTCAACATGGTTGTTTCTAAGCCTTGCAGTTTGTTATCTGTTATCTTCCTGATACAGAAACACATCCAAAGCATACTACAATATTTTACTGCAGATACTGAAATGATCAAGAAAACGATAAAAAGGAATTACTGCATCCCTGCATCGCAACAAAACATTTCTGTGTTGAATTGCACATTTGAAAAGACAGCCACACTATAAGACAGAAGCTCTGACTTGGTATTTTTGACACTCACACGACAACACTTCTTTCAGGACTTGAAATGAACTGTCTCACTTCCCCAGAGGAAATATTCTAATTGGAAGAGAGATACTAGTGAAGAACAAGGAAAACGCTCTTTAGCCAAGGGAGCTGCTTCATACTCACAACTCTGGACAAAAGATTTCTTCACTGCAGGTGCTTTACATCAGGAATCAATAGAGCTGATGAGTCTGAGCAATACAAACTTCTAGGTTTTACACAACTCTCTATTCAACTTTCAACTTCCACATTTGCTCTCTGAGAGCTCTTCAATGTTTCATCCTATATTTCATTTATCTGTCAGCATCCACATTTCTGGAATTCCACAAGACCTTGCTGATAAAAAGCAGTACACTCAGCTGCACACCAAGTAAAGTCCTTAAGGACTCCAAATACATCCCAAGCTTCATAATCAGATATGAATTCCTCTCTCCATCGTACCTATTAACACTACATCTTCTGTACTGATTGCACCTTTAGGGAAAAAGAAGGTTGGTTTGAGCTCAAACAGTAGCACAATAACCTCAAAAAATTGCGGCAATAGAAAATGGGTGTTCCCAGTTTTGACACTCTGCATTTTCTCAAAATAGACTCCACATACTGGATGGAAACAAGTCTGGGGCCTTCTCCCTGCTATGAAGAGAAAAGTGGGTTCTGAAAACACATCTTAGAAACTGAAAAAGCAAATGAATTTAAGTCAAGAATACTACTCAACTGCCAGAAAGAAACATGGGATAAGGTGTAGTTTAGTATCATAACTGATAGTTTGGGGCTGTAGCTGTCCACCTTCATCAGTTCAAAGGGTTGTCTGCAAGGTGAACATTATTAAAAAAATAACTAAGTTAAGCATTTATATGACACCAAAGAACAGCTATTACTAAATAGCTTTCTAGTAGTCACTGAATGCTATTCAACAATTATTCTTCAGAGATCTGATAGTCTCAAGTCAAAACAGTCATTAATGACTTAAAACAAGTAATGTGTTTGGAGAAAATACAAGCAACAGAAGTTTCTCTCTATAATCCAAGAGTAAATTAGAAGAGAAACAAGAATTCCAAAACAAATACAAACAAAATCAAACCCAGATAAAACATCACCTCTTTTCTAAAGGGGAAGAAATGTGAGTCAAGGATAGAGCTCCTGGGGAAAGGAAGAGAGGGATAACTAAGGTCACTCAGCCTGCCATGTCCTCAGATGGAAAGGGAATGCAGTTCTACATGCTCCCAAGTTAACCTTTCTAAACAGTTTAAGATAATTTATTAATACCTTTATTATGTAACAGATAAGTTCCTTTCCCCAACATAATTCTGCTGTGATTTTCTTTTTGTTCGTCTGTTTTGAAGTTGTGAGGGTTTTCATCTGACTGGTTTTTATTATTTTAAATTGCTTAGAGCAGAAAAGCCGGAAATGCCTCATGTAGGCTACCCTGAAGAGTCATATGGAAATCTTCACATGATATATCAATGCATATTCTCAGTGTGTCATGTTACAGAAGTTACTATAAATATATCAAATAAGATTTGAAAGTCCTTATCAAACTTGTGTTACACACAATTGCCTTCAAATCCACGTCTTGGTTACGGAATTTCATTACAGGGACTAAAACTAGCATAAAAAGTGACCTACAAACGTCAGAGCTTTAAAGGATAAAAGCCTAATCTATTTTGGAATAAAATGTAGGGATCAGGAAGGCAGAGATTAGCTATTTCTTTCTCAAAAGGATAAAGATTCCTAACAATCTTGATGTTTGCTTGCTAATTACAGATTGGCAATTCAATTGCTGGACACAGACTGTTGGAATTTATACTGTATTTAAACACAATCCCACCAGCCCTTGGATAATAATCCTTTGAAAAGTCTATTCCAACACTCTATATAAGCCCTCAGGCAGAAAGAAGACAGCAGGGAGATGTCAAGCCTATTTTAATTTGGGAAAAGCAGAATAGCAGGAGAAACACTTGAAGAAACATGACCTAATTTTACATGACACTTCCCTAGGTGAATAACCAATAAAGTCTCCCATATGTTTGCCCATAAGTTAACTCAGTTCTAGGTGACCAAAGAACTGCCCACATTACGTTATGAGGACCATATTAATGGAGCAGAGCATAAGAACTGTTACATTAATTCCCCAACTCAAAGTAACAAAGAGGGCATTAAAATAAATCTCTTGCCAGTACTCTGATCTCAGTACTGCCCCCCTTAATGCTACATGAATGAATGAATTCTCTCCACTGGACTCTTGGACTGATTTTCAGTACCTCAAAAGGCAATCTGCTGGGTGTAACTGGGCAGTGAGAAGTGGCTAGGGGAACCAAGAGGATCCAAGTCCTCTGGCCCTCTGTGATCTTATTTGTCTCTGCAATTACTTTACCTGGATTGATGCTGGAAGATCTACTCAACTATTTTCAGTCCATTTCCTATGTATGTGAAAATAACCTTCTAAGCTGCTTTCCAATCCCTCTGTCCTCCTACTTGCTTTAAAGAAGATCCATAGTTTCCAGCCAACAGAAAGGCACTGCCTTTGCCCTACTTTTATGCAAGAAGGTACACACACATACAGTTTAAGTAGCTTTTTCAAAGAAACCTGGAAATAAGATATGAATATTAATAATAACTACAACAAACGATCCTGAAAAATTTTGTAGAATGTTTACTCTGATAGCACCAAAATCACTGGAGTTTGTACTGGTATCTGTGCCCAACTCTGAAAGAAGCCAACTCTTGAGTGGATGAAAAAATGGGATCCTAATAACAACCTGAAGCATTTAACAAGCATATCACCTTAGTCGTTCTAGAGTTAAAAGAGTCACATAGGATACTTAGAAACCTGCTGAAGAAAGCAAGAAACAGGCAGGAAGTAGATGAAAGTAGTTTGTTCAACCTGAGAGAGCAACACCTTTGCATATTAACCCACATTTCCCCTTTGTAAGAGATTATTCTTTCACATCATTGTCTCAAAGCTTGCTGGGGACACAGATGAACAAGTCCAAGCAAGTCCTGGGCAAGGGTTGAGAAACCCTTTGTCTGGAGAACACCGATGGACAAGTCTCGGGCAAGGTTGTGAAATCCCTTGTCTGAGGGACACAGACAGACAAGGCCGGGGCAACGAGAGAGAGAGAGGAGCTGCAGCTCAATAGCCAGGAGGCAGTCTTTTGTGTGGACTTATCTTGAGGAAGATGGCCATCTCAGGAGGTGCTGCATGACTCTTACCTAAGCACCAAGGAATGCCACACTAGCAGAAGAAGGATAAAAAGGGGACCTATAACCATGAGCTCTGTGCTCTACTACAATGCTGAAGAAGAGCAAAGGTGTCTGCCATCCTATTCCTCACTACAGAATGCCTGCATGCTGACAGACTCTCCCGGGCCTGCTACCTGAGTCCTGGTGCTTCCTCCCGGATTGGCTCTGTGACTTCTTCCTGCTACCTGCTGGCTGCCCAAGGCCGGCCATGCTGCTGCTGCTCTCCCCTGCCCCTTCTTTTGCCTCAGACTTTTGAAACTGCATGCAACAGGATCACTGCTGGATCCTGGTAGTGACTATCCCCGCTTTTCATGATTCTTGCTTCTTTCCTATCTTTTCTATTGCCCTCCTTTCCTTCCCCATCTCCCTGAATAGGATTTAAAATAAACTGGTTGGACCAACATTTGAACTGTTGTTTCTTTATCTCACCCCAGATATGTTATATCAAAAGATCCTCCTCACCCTCCTATAAATTGGAGTGAGACACCCTTAAAGCCCATAAGATCACAAGAAAGAAAAAAGGCTACAGAACTCAGCAAAGCATTCACCCACTGCATGTCAACATTTCATCTAAACAGATGAGTAAAAACTAAAATCTTTAAACCCATGGAGTTTCTAGAGGCACAAAAATTCTCATGCTTACATCTACTGCAATTGAGAGAACATAAAGCAACACTGGAGATTTCTACAAAGCTTAGAAACAAGGTAATATTTTACTGTGAGAACAGAAGGCATCCCAAGGATGTTAACCAGTTCTCTAACATGGAAAGCAGATCAGTTTTCTCTGAGTGACTCCTCAGTTTACTCACTGTGTCTCAAATGCCAGAGCAAGTTCAGTACTGAGGCTAAGACACTTGAAAGACAGTTTACAAATGGTCTAACAACATTTAATACAGGAAAAGATCAAGATAACTAGCATTATCTCTTTGATTAACTTCCTCATATTCAAAGATCAAAAATAGTAGCAAAGAAATGTATTATTATTATACTACAGTGCTACTTAAGATATGCAGCCAATCTGTCATCTACCAGGACAGTCAAATCCTTCTCCACAGAGCTTCCTCCCAGCAGGTGAGCTTCTAACATGTACGGGGTGTAAGATTTTGCATTTTCCCTCATGGAACTTCGCAGCACATTCTTCTGGTGTGTCAGCCATTCCTCCCAGCTTTGTATCATCAGTAAACTTTGAGAGTGCACTCCATCCATTCATCCAGGCCACTGATGAAGATATTGAATGAGAGCAGACCCACCACTGACCCCTAGGGAACATTCTATCCACAGGCCTCCAGCTGTGCCACTTATTATAACCCTCTGAGCTCTGCCTATCAGCATATTCTCAATCCACCTCACTGTTTACTCATCTACCCCACACTTCCTCTTCTTACCTAGGAGGAAGTTATGGGAGACAGCCTCAGAAGTCTTACTGAAGTCAAGGTACACAACACCCACAGCTCTCCCCTCATCTGCTGAGCTCGTCATGACATTATAGGAAGCTATCAGATTGGTTAAGCATGGCCTCTCCTTGGAGTTTGACTACTCCAGACAACCTTTTTCTATCAAACTTGCTTTGAGATGACATCCAGAACAAGTTGTTTCATTAACTCTCCAGGGACAGAGGCAAGGCCAACTGGCCTAAAATTGCTCAGCTCCTCCTTCTTAGCCTTTTTGAAGACCTGAGCGATGTAGGTTTTCCCCTCAAGTCTACAGCACCACTCCCATTCTCCACAGCAATTACTTCTGCTAACAATTTCAACACTCATGGGTATATCCATTGGGGGCCATGAATTTGTGTGCAACAAGTTTGCCTAGACAATCTCTGACCGGATCCTCCTTGACCCAGGAGAAGTCCTCCATTCCCTAGATACTCTCCCTCTCACCTCTCCAGGGTTCTGGGACTCCTAACAGGCAATCTTTGCAATAAAGACCGAAGCAAAGATCACGCTCACTAACTCTGCCTTTCTCAGTGTTCTTTTACCTGGTCACCCATCTCATTCAGTAGCAGGCCTAGTCTTCCTTTTGCTGTTGACATACTTACAGAAGCCTTTTTTTCCTCTTACCTCCTTCAACAGGATTTAATACTAAGCTTTCTTTGTCCCACCTCTGTATGTCCTGACGACTTATTTCTTCCAAGTAGCCAGACTCTTAGTAAAGTCTGTATCAGCAGTAAGTTTCTTATCATTTGCATACCAATAGCAAGTTATTCTTTATGATGTTCTCAACACATACTAGATAGAACACAGTTAAAGTCACAAGAGATCTATGATAAACTTTTTCACCTTTATATCTGTTGACTCAGTTCTGATTCTGACATATAAAACATTCTTCCCACAGTATTAAAAACAGAAAAAAGCAATTAAGGAATTCACAAAAGAGTTCATAACATCAAGCATTACAAAACTAGATATGAGATAGATATACTCAGGTAAGCAGCAGTTTGAATAGTTCTGCTTTTACTTAATATTCAGCTGTCATTATCTTCAAAGGTTGACTAGCAAATTTTGTAGGCAACATACAACTGCTTGAAAGTAAACTGAGGTAAATTTGTACCAACAAAATAAAAGCCATCTGTAAACCTCTCTAGAAAGAGTCTCCAATTCAATGTGAACTTTATTTCAGAGACACCATCACTGCTGACTAAAGACAAATCCCATGCACGTTTCTGAAGACAAGCATTCTGAAGTCAGTTTCTTTCTGCTATAGGAGAAGGGTATGATTGGTATGGCTCTCCTTCAACCTACTCACATTTGCAGATCATTCCTTACCCAAATCTAAGACTCACAGTTCACTGGAGACATACAGAACACATTATCCTCTCAAGTTGTAGTCTTCAAGAATTATAAAACAACGAGCAAATGCATTTAAGAAAATAAAGCAATGGCTTCTGAAATCTGTATTTCATTGCCTTTTATGTTTTCTTTATAAGACAGGTTACTCAATGTTAAAAAAAAAAAAAAAAAAAAAAAAAAAAAGATTAAGCTCTTGTTAAGATCTGTACATTTACATCAGAGACTTCATGAGTCAACTAAGGCAATAGAGAGCATCTGTTTGAGACATTTCTCCTGCCATTTGTTCCCACTGTTATAATGGAAAGGTACTAATATGCATAAGTAGATGCCATAAGCACCAATCATTACAATACACTGCATCACCTTATCCAAGGATAAAAGGTTAAATGCATAGCCCATAACTATTCACAGCTATATGTGTAGATCTATGGGTATCTCCTTTTAGGCAGAAATACGTTCACCATCACATGGGGATAAAATTGTCAGTCCTATATATACAAATCCATGTTATCATTGCAATATCATGTGAAATCTGAGAATAATGATAACATTCCTGTTTGGTTTTCGTGTTGCTTTTTTTTGTCACTGTATTTGGAAAGGATAAGAGAGAGGAGACAATGTAGCCTTACTATATATAATAAATTATTCGCTAAGAGTCCAGCAGACACTTCTAAAAACTGTTCAGAAGCACACAAAATTAGATATGAAAAAGATATCACAACATATTGGGCTTCTAGTTCTGACTGGCTTCACCTCTACTACTGGATATAACAATCTTCTCCATAACCTCTGGATTATCTAGGATATCAACTGTGACATACCTAATACTTCAAAACAACAATATTCCACAATTTTATTCTCAAAACTGCTCTGAAGTAGTGCTAATACTAGTACTATTTTGACAGCTTAACTTATGAAATCAACATTTAAAGAAGTTCTAAATAAAACATCTGACCTCAAGGAAGTTAATTTTGTGAGCTGAATTTTTTTTTTCCCCCTGGATAACTATTTCTAATATTTCCATCCAACAGGTTGTAAACTTCAAAGTAAGGAACTCTGAGATATAGCATAAAATAGCAATGTGCAAGTCCTGTCAATAAATCAATACGGACTGAAATAATCCCAAAGTCCCTCTTTAGCATCCTACTTTTTTCCTACCTTGCCTATGCTAAGTTCTGAAGTAGGATTACAGATCACAGCGTTGCCCTGCAGCAAGTTCTGTGAGCAGGAGAAGGTATATTATTCAAAAGCAACACAGCTCACAAGCACTGTGGAGGAAAGAAAAAAATGGAAAAAGAGAAAAATGTAGGTATTTTTTGAATTTATTGCACTTTAAAGACACATCACAGTAATCTCCAAAGCACAATAGTATCACTGACACCAGCTACTGAAAAGAAGTCCTGAAACTGCTTGTTATTTGAGTGTTTCAAGGAAGGTCCACAAATACTTGAAAGATGAAAGACTGCATTTTTTCAGTAGTTCAAAGGATACCATCCTACAGTTAACATGGAAACTTGGGGATTAATAGCTCATGCAAACACTGAGAAAGCAAGTCTCCAGTTGTCACAAACTCTTAGTCTAAGCTTGGAATTTGCTTAAGATTCACAGTAGCGTACACATCTAGTTTCCAAAATTATATCACCTCACCACAGATTGATCAGATTTTGCCTCAGCATTTCTGCTGCTCAAACAGAATACTTCCCTACTGAGATATTCATAAACATTTTAAAGACTTTTGTAAGTTAAATCAGGTTGGTTTTGTTTGGTTTTTGTTTTTTTTTTTTTTTTTTTTTTTTTTTTTTTTTTTTTTTCCCCTCCTAAACTTGACTGCTTTATATTATTTTACACTGTTTCTTTTAAGCTTCTAGGATTGTTAACATTCTCTAGAAGCTGCTGCTGCCTCAGGCACATCTGTTGCATTCCATGATAAAAGTACCTAAAAGATGTCAACATATGGTATATTTACAGTTTTATTGTTTCAATTGCAAACCAGAGATCTTTTGGAAAAGTAAACTTGATATACACCCACTGGGTCAGATGCCATATATAACACAAGGCACACACACTAAGGGCTAAGCATGTATTTCTACAGTCACCCATTTACACATACTGAACCTGGAGGCAATATTTTCATTAAAATTAAGTACACATTCACTCATCAGTTATGAAAAGTACTGAGAAAAAGCAACAGAGCTTTCATCTTGCTTTTCTTCCAACTTCAGCAGTGAAATTATGCTGAGTGGTTTTACAACCTGCTTCTCAACAACTAGCAAAATACAGCATACTTTAGAAGAATACAAGAAAAACAGAATATCACCAAACAATATAATGTAATACAGCAAAAAAAAAAAAATAAAGCACTGTTGAGAAATTCAGTTTCATTACTGTATCAACTGATTTTAGTAGTTACAAGTGGAAATTGTTTCCTAATTCACCATCTGTGCCACTATTATCTCTCTCTGCAATGCTATGAAGATGCATTTCATTGCCTAAGATAGTAGCTCCTAATCAGTATTGTTACTTCTGCTCTCACTCCTCAATTATTTCCTTTACAAGTATTTATTTAAAAAAAAAAAAAAAAAAAAAAAAAACCCTCTGGCCTAACAGTTCATGACAGCTAAACCCCCTAACTACTCTCACACAGTTATTCCTCGAAATTCTCTAAGCAGTGTAAAGAAGATGGCTATGTTTAATCAAATATCTGAATACCACAGAAAATGAAAGCAACATGCCTGCTTGAGAAAATTCTACCTGCTATATTTTGAGTATCACATCAAATGAGTTCCTTAATACTGGTAATGTTCCATTGCTCTAAGCAAATCATAAGTTTTACACTACAGTTCAAATCAAATTATGAAACAATCTAAAAAAAAACCAAACAAACAAAAAAAAAAACACCAAACCCAAAGCACTCAGTTTAAAATATCAAATATCATTTGATAGGAGAGGAGGAAAAAAAAGAAGAGTAAACAGATCCTTCACCTGATCCAAGCAATACGTACTAGACACACAAAACAAAGGCAACTTTCCTTTGTTCTTCAAACCTACAAGCTGTTCACAGTTTCATATAGAGAACAAAACGTCTTTCTTATAAGCCAACATGACTTGCATCTATCACAGTGTAACATCATAACCTCGATCAGCATTTGCAGGGTTTTTTTTTTGTTTGTTTGTTTGTTTTTTTTTTAAGGATTTCATTTGCTTTGACCAAGAATTGTACTCATTTTCTGTTATTTAGTTCAAACTAAGCACTTCTTTTCAACTAGCCTGTGCAGGCAGCCTTCAAAATATATCCACTTGTGGAATGATCTGTACAGCACCAAAGGAAATAATGCAAACTTTATTATCACACTTCTCTTTGATGTGCCCCAATATTGCATTTTGAATTTGTTATATTTCACATTTGAAATTGACTTTGAATGGTCATGAAACATGCATATGGGCAATTGTTTTTCCCTCTTCAGCCTTCCAAAGCAAGGATTTACTACTAGAACTTGTCTATTCATCTCTGCATAAAATGAGACTTGTAGAAGGCTAAGACAGTACATGAAGTCCAGCCTTTTTGTTTCCTTTTCTACAACCTGCATATACAGCCTTCTTCAGACAATTCAGATACTGGAGAACCAGAGCAACTCTGAATTAAAAAAAAAAAAAAAAAAAAAATCAGTAATCCCAGTTTATTCACCATTACACCAACATATAACCACAGGTCTTGTTACCTCTCTTTCACTCTGAAAGCATTTACCTATTTTTACATCTACAATGCAAATTAAGTTACAGTGACATACATCTTATAAAAAATTAGAGGAAGAGTACTCCAAGCACTCTGCATTAGTAAAATGCCAGTCAGGCTCTTACTTAAGCTATTAGGGAAACTTAAACAGTCAGTTTGAAGAGGTCTAAAAAGCAGTTCATGAATGAAAACAGTTGGATCTATGTTTTATACCTGAACTCCCATTTCATTCCTCTCCAATTGCCCAGCCATTCACCAAACACATAAAAAGTGTGCATAAATACTTAAAAAAAAAAAAAAAAACAACAACTCAATTGGATACCCATTGTGTACACGTCGGTGGCTTATCACTCTGGGCTTTTTGTTTGTTTGTTTCCATCACTACAATATATCTGCACCCAAGCTCAGAACTTAAAAGAAACTGTAATGCTGTGATCTCTTCCCATGAGCAAAAACATTTCTCTCTCTTTCTTAAGGACCAATCTCATCCCATTTGACAGAAGGTGCACTGTGAGGAGGAAGTAGGTGGCTCTTACACTTAATTTTTGAAAGATATATTCCAAAACTTTTCCTTTCTGAATTAAAAAAATGGCTTTGCAGGAAACCCAGCACTAAATCAACCTTAAGCAGAGACTGATTAAGTATATTAACATAAAAAAAGCTAATGGTTCTAAATCTACACAAGAGCATATTTAGATATACTTAAAGAAATAGCTTCTTAAAATTGAATGTAATTTTGAAAAAGTACTAATTGAAAAAGCTATGAAAAGAAAAAAATAGGAAAAGCAACAGTGAAATTAAATAATACTTCCAGTGAAGTAGTAGAAGAATAAAGTCTACAGTAGTTTCCTAATCCTACTCCTGGAAGATCAGCCAGCCAGAGAACAAGTCTATATTCCACAGAGAACACTGGCCCCTGAATCTGCCTCTTGGATCCTTCCTTTCTTCTCCTTTTCCATCCCACCCCCCACTCTCCCCCCACCCTTTTTTTTTTTTTCCCCCTTTCTTTTAAATTCTTTTAAAAATACTTGAAATCACCTATGATGTCCCCTTAAATCTATGTGATCCTCCTATTACTTCGGCCTTTCTTTCTACTTGCTGGGGTGATTTTTGAATACCACCCAGCCAAATCAAACATGTCTTTTCTTTCCAGCATGATATTCCATGGGATTCTTCCAAGCAAAACTCTGAAGAAGTTGAAGCCTGATCTCCTCAAGATCGGGGCAGTTCTCCTGGCTTTTCCCCTGCTCCCTCTTCCTATGATCCTGCACTGCACAGTTTTGCTGTTAATGCAGACAAAACGGCCTCTGACTTTCAAATCCATAGCCAGATCTTTCTTCTAAGTATCAGTTCCTCTCTTTCTAAGACAGGAAACTGTAAACACAGCACTGAAGAAATCTGAGTCCTGTTGCACTGCTCCTCCAGCAGGTAAGAGATGTTCAGGTCCCTCGTGAGGACTGGGGTTTGTGAATGTAAGGCTTCTTCCAAGTGTTTTAAGAATGCCTTATCCATCCTGATCAGAAAGTCTACAGCAGATATTCACTTCAACACCATGTATGTTTGTTGATCCACTGACCCTCACCTATAAACTTCTGACAGACTCCTGACCAGCTCCAGAGCAGAGCTGTCTGTGTGCCAGGTGTGGTCTCACACCTCAAGCCAGTAACTGCACACGCTTACAACTCCTCCTTATGCTCCCCTGAAAATGTACTGCATAACTGAAGCTCTCTACTTTCCCAGAAGTGGCAATGAACTATCTCTTACGCCATTAAGAATAACAAGCATCTCAATTCCTTATGACTTCAGCATAGCTACACATGGAAGGCATCTATATTTCCTTTCACCAATTATTAGCTGTCAGAAATATATCAATATAAAGAAGTTAGCAACTATCAACTATATACTATACAACATCTATAGAGAAATCTCGGAAGAAAAAAAAACTAGAGGTAATGAGTCAAAATGATGAAAGGTGAGGGCTAAAAGGCCATCAAAGAAGTAGAAATATAAAATATACCCCACAGTGATTTATGAGCACATGTGAGGTATTACAGATAAAAGACTTGCTTTGCACAACAGATGTGATGAAATGTTACGACAATTTTGAAAAGTAGTCTTCCTCCTTTAACAGATGAAGTACTGCGTAAATTTGGACAGGGGTTTTTATATGCCTCCTATTAAACAGCATCACCAGAATGCAGCATGCAAGAGGAGTTCTTGGTTCCCTAATGCAACAGCAGGTTTCAGGCTTTTTCTTCCAAAGAATGCTGAAAACAGATTAAAGAGCAAAAAAACAAAACAAAACAAAAAACCAACTGTAAACTTGAGAGGGATAGCTGGATTTTTCTTCCACAGCAGATGGTGTACAGGATATAAATATCCCCTCTTCTCTGTACAGTTTTAATTAAAAAATGAAACAAGTAGCTCTGTTTAGTCAATAAAGTATACAGAATTATTTAACTGTACCCTCCAACTGTCCAATCTAATCTTTGATGTCAGCTACAAGCAGAAGGCCTAGGAAATGGCTGTTGTCCTGCATGAGAGACTACTTCACATGGCATTTCTCAAAACAGGAAGTTTTTCTTGGCTTATTCAGGTTCCTCTGCTCTTTCTCAAGGTTATGTTTAGATTGCATTTGCTGCTGCCAGAATCATATCATGATACCTCTGTTGTCAGAAGTGCTGGCAATCATCTAGCATCAGCAGAAAGGCACTCAATATACACAAACTGCATGGAAGCACCTTCCTTGCTTCCCGGACCTATTCTGCAGCCTATGCCCAGTTCTCACTGCTGCAGAAATGTTCAGCCATAACTATCCATATTGGGATAAATAAATCTATACTGGGACCAACAAACAAACTAATCTGAAATTAACTAGTCTAAACCTAGCTTGGGAACCAAAGGAAATGTATATCCACTTAGGCTGGGAGAGTCTTTGCTCTTCTGCAACTCCTCTATGTTATTTGCACTGCAGGTATTACAAATGGAGTGCCTTGACAGTACAGACTCATAGTTACACCATTGACTTGCAAGGTATTTTCTACACAGTTCATTTGGTTGCCTAGGTGGCCTTCAAGCTCCTCCACATCTTTCCCTCTCACTGCCAGGTCAGTTTGACTGGTCAGTTAAGGAAGGAAGCCAGAGATACTAATGAAAGAAGCAATGTTCATAGAATCATGGAATGGCTCAAGTTCAAACCTTAAAGCCTCTCCAGTTCCAATCACCTGCTTTGGGCAGGGCTGCCAGCCACGAGATCAGTTTGTCCAAGGCCCTATCCAATCTGGCACTTAAACATCTTCAGAGATGGGGCACCCTCAAGCTCTCCTTCGTATCATCAGCATCTAGCAGAGACCTCTCAGTTCAGCTTCACAAGTAAGG
Source organism: Tympanuchus pallidicinctus (assembly GCF_026119805.1). Taxonomy (NCBI): domain Eukaryota; kingdom Metazoa; phylum Chordata; class Aves; order Galliformes; family Phasianidae; genus Tympanuchus; species Tympanuchus pallidicinctus. The sequence goes on along the minus strand of NW_026294747.1, from coordinate 39,106,662 downwards.
ACCACAGTTAAATGAGCTAAAAGACACGCTCTTTTAATTGTGAATAATGTACAGCCTGGGACTTACAGTGGAGCTGCCAGAGACCAGCATACACTCAAAGGAGCCAGAAGTCTCTGACCCTCCAGGGCTTTTAACCTCACAATAGTAACCCCCTGAGTCACTGCCAGTAAAGACCAATATCAGCTTCTGCTGAAGATCACTACAGCTGCAGTATGACATTATGGTAAGCCAGAAGGAAAGGGCCTGAGTTGATTTTGTACTATCAAATGAGCATCAGTATTCATGTTGATATATATGATGGCATACATGAGCATATGAAGTTGAATTGTGAGTTAATAGAGATGAACTGTTTCCATTGAGATTATTTTTCCCAAATGTAGATAATCCATTAAAAACAAAAAGCACACATAATACAATGTGACTAATACCCTCAGTGGGCTGGTTCAAATTTTCCTGTTGAGTGATGAGGCTGTTTCACTTTTGTTTACATTTTCTTCTTGTGTAGCATCACATGTAATGCTGCCCATTACAGTGCATTTAAAAAAAAAAAAAATCATACCTTGAACCGCAGCCAAGGTGTGTATCGCTCATGCCTTGCACAAGATGCACAGGCGGGTTTTGTGTCACTAGATGGAGCTCGTTACTCACAAAAGACACAAAGCAGAACATGACTGTAAGCAAATTGGAGAAACGATGCAAATCGACACTTACATTCAGTCAAGCTCTTTACTTTCTTTGTTTCCTTGCCTTTTTTTTTTTTTTTTTTTAAATGGTTCCATCTGTTGTCAACAATAAATCACAACAAATTGATAGGACACCAGAAGATGAAATTAAGACAAAAATGTAAGCCTCCTTATCCATACTGATTCTAGTTTATTTGTGCAATCCCTCAGCTGACTGATTCCCTATGCAAAAAAATTGTGCCTCAAAAAATTTTCCTGGGATCTTTTCTGCTGAGACAAATTTGAATAATAATCCTTACTTTACTAGGTGAGAAAACTAAAATCTAGGAAGCTAAACATCCGAAATCCGAGTCTGCTTCTGAGATAAATTCTATCGGTACAATACATACACAATACAGTTCAGTTGAGTTGGATGCTAAGTGTCCAGATCCTACAAAAAATTAAAACTCAGTAGATCCCTAAACAAATTTACATAGGCTAATCAACTTCAGTAGCAACCAAGCGTCCATAACTTTTGGGGTCCTATTCCTAACTGATCTGCCCAAGGTTTCTGCCTGTCTTGCAAAGAAATCCAGGTTTCTAGTTCTTGACTTAAATCATAAAAAGACCTCATATTGAGAATAGGAATTATTTCTGGAGTCATTTACTTTTTATTCTTCCTAGAGATAAGTTAACAGATCAGGACACAGTGTAGCAACACTTGTGGAAATTGAAGTCTTATCTCCCTAAACAAGTTTTTTTGGTTTTGTTTTTTGCTTGTTTTTTTTATTTGTTTGTTTTTGTTTTTTATCAGAGGGCAAGTGGAGAAAAACACAGAGCATAAAAAGGGATTTAGTACTATTTTGGACCTTCCAAGCCCCTCCAAAGAAAACAGAAATTATAAGGGGAGAGAGGTTTCTAAAGTAAGGCAACTCTACTTAACTCTACCTGATGCAGTCAGAAAGGTTTGCAAAGAACAGCACTTAGTGGTCAATGGCCTGCTTTCAGAAAACTGATATGGCCTTGCTGATAGTTTACTTGTACCAAGTGTCTGATAGTCACTTGAAGAGAGGAAACAGTACGCTGTCAGAAGCCAGTGGTGTTTCTACATTTCACACACTCTGCTTCCATTGTAAACACTCCTCTGACTGCAGAAAGTGTAATCAATGGCACTTGAGCTACTCGTGACACCTTTAAAAAACCTGACACAGGGAATCTCAGATGAGATTTCAGATAGATCTGGGCTTGAGTAGAGAGGAGAATGGTGAAAAAAGTCTACATAATGAGCAAAACATAACGGATTCATTCTTCATTCGTGATGTTCCTATGCCTAAATGCAGCCAATGCAGAGTTCTCATGCAGGTACAAAGGAAAGTTGCTATAAAGCAATCACTGAGGAATCTGCATATGTAAAAAATATCTTTCAAGCCCCTCAGAAGTTATGCTATAAGAATTAAGTGCAAGTCTCATCTCTCCCTTTTGTATATTCTGCCATATAAAAAGAAAATTATAATCTAATTCTAGATGCACTTTTATCCAGATAAATTTTCTATTAAAGAGCTGCAGTTAAACTCTTTGCCTTGATGCCATCTTGTGCTAATGAGTTCCTTAACTAACTAGTGAAACTTGATGAAATTATCTTTTCAAATACTGTTCAATCTGCTGCCTTTCATTTTAAATTCCACATACTTGATTCTTCCATGGATTCCAGAGCAAAATAATGGCATTCATTACTCTGAAAAGCTTCTGCCACTCAGATCCTACATATTTGCTGTCTCTCCTAGGAATACTACTTTGTTGCCAACCTTTTTACCATCATTTGCTTTCTGACAGAACATAGGAAAAAAAATATGCTGTCTGGAACAATATTCCTATTCTAGCTGAAATTTACTTAAAAAATGGAAATATATTTAGAAGCAAAAAATATTGAAGATGAAAAAGGAGGAATATTGGTTGCATCAAATGGAGAGAGCTAACTCATTACAAAGGCTAATAGCAGTGAATATGAACTACAAACATTAAGCATGGGTAGATTCTGCATCATACCTGTAGTCAGACTGCAAATTAACAAACAAGCTCTCATGCTCCAAATCCAGTACATTATTTTTGACTGCAGCCATTGCCAGTGGCATTGCTATAGCAAACTCCACCAAGCAGGACTGCCTCACTCTGCTCTCCAGATCAGGTCTCTTTCCAGCTTTTGTTAGAGGTTGACTTTCCTCAAACCTCTGTGATAAACAGTCAAAACCAACCTAATAATCTACATAAAAGACCAGTGCTTTCAAACCTCAATAAATTCTCCACATGAATGATTACAACAGTATCATTAAGTTGTGCTAGATGTATCTTATTTTAGCAATTATGCATATTGTATCTTCCAATTTTCACCAGGATTTCATTAGATTTCTTAGTTTCATAAAGTTACATGAATTACCATTCATTTTTTTAAATACTTTGATCCTTCCTTGCTTTTTAATGATGACTTCTTAAAATTAGAAAAGCTTTTTCAGATTCTTGTGTTAAACTATTCCCTAGCATGAAACATCAAAATGAAACTCCTAGGTAGCAACTACCTCAGGTTTTCAGAAATCAAGAACTAAAGTATTTGTGGAAGTGAAGTAAGTTCACAGAAACTAAAAGTGCTAATTAGCTCTAAAACTGGCCAGGATTTTCCTTTTTCTCTCCCTTCCTCAGGTACTAAGAATGTCAAACAAAATTTGTTCTTCTAGCTACAGCAAGACCAAAACAATTAAAAAAAAAAAAAAAGAATATCATCCTTTTAAACGTCTTCAGTATCCCAGACAGCGCCAGTTTCAACATCAAAGCCCAAATTGCTGTGCATATTTATATAATAATAACTAGCTAGAGACTTGAAGTGTATTTTGCTCTGTCTTTTCTCCTCCCATGTTTAAAATGAAACTTATAACACTTTTCCAAAGAACAATTTTGATTACCATGGCCTCCAATAGATTATTTTTTCCCTTTTATTTCCTTCTTCTGAAGGCAGAAAAAAGGCAGAAAATAAAGAGACCTTTCTAGTTCTCTACATTTCAGTGAGAAAAAGACATTGAAAAAGACATTATAAAAGACACTGCAGTGTTGTGAAATGGAAAGAAAAAAACGGAAGAGTCTAAAAAAACTCTGAAATAACATTAGTTGCTTGGGTTTTAATTTTTTTTTTTCCCCTATCAGTTGTAGAGTTTTTTAATTTTGTTTTCAATGAACACTTTCAAAGAACATAAAATTTAAAGTATTACTGTATTTCAACCTCATGTTCAGTTTCCCTTCTCCAATACACTTTACCATAGTTTCTTCCAGAAGCACAAAAGGAAGAAGTCTATTCCATTACACAGAAAATGACTTTTACACTAAGCTTTCCATCTCCAGCCTTCATTTGAGGTTGTGCCTGGCAACTGCCCACTGCTAGGCATGAAGATGTCTAGAAGCAGAGACGGAGAGCGCTTCCTGACAGGCTCAACCTGCAGCATGACACTCTTCTTCCAGAAACAAATCCATTTAGACAGGAGAGCCACTTAATTACTTGCAGCCTAAGTCACAAATCCAGACTCAAGTTTTGTTTCCATCTCCAATACAGCTATAATCACCCTTAGCACTTACTACTTATAATCTAAACAAATTCCAGAAGATTTACACTTCATTGGTTAAATCAGTGAATCATTTCATGTACTACTGAAATGCTGCAGTCTTTACAGTGCAACATGAGGGGCAGAGCCAGGACAGGTGCCTGAAACAGGCTGAAGGGTATTCACCAGTATATCTTAGAATGAAATCTCAATGTAGAGCACACTGCCTAAATAGTAATTTAGTTTTGTTCCTGTTTTACTGATTCCAAATTGAGAAACAGCTCAAAGAGCCTTGAGTTCTGCTATGAACAGTTAAAAAGATGTATTTTTTTTTTTTTTAAGAAAATAAATGCACAATGAGTGTTTCTCTTCCTTCCCAGACACAAAGTGAACTAAACGAGGCAACAAAAGTGCTTACACAAAAGTCCTAGAATCACAGAATCATTCAAATTGGAAGGAACCCTTAAAAACCGTCTCATCCAACTCCATGCAGCGAACAGGGATGCCTATGGCTACATTAAGTAGCTCAGAGTCCTGTGCAGCCTGACTTAAAATGTCTACAAGAACAGGGCTTCCGCCACATCTCTAGGCAACCAGTTACAAATATCTGAAAGAAACTCATACATAGCCTAGATACACAACCAGTTCATAAGAAGAAATATGCTGTATGTCTTGAAAAATCCTAGACTACAGCAGCACAGGCATGAAGAAGAAAATATTTCCAGACAGATCCCAAAGCTGTGCAGCATACAGATCATCAATGTATCACCAAGTATCACAGGAACACTCGAAAAAGTTACAGCCAATATCCGTAGTCCTCAAAACTGGCTAGATTGACAGTACACAGCTTGGTTCAATACAAACTCACACGCTTTTGCGCCACGCTCCATTTAATGTTAAAAGTATCTGTTCAACCCAAACCTCTTCTACACCCTTCCAGGTACATATCTTGAGCAGTAAAAGATAACCTTGGTGATAAATAAAAGAATCCTTGGTGAAGGCAAGCCTCATCTGAATTTCTGAGAATAGAGGATGAAAGTTTTTTTGGTTTTTTTTTTGTTTGTTTGTTTGTTTTTTTGAAGGGAAATCTATAAAAAAAAAAGTAGCAGAAATAACCCTGCCAGCCAGAAATTAGTGTGTCAGAAATAAATGAGAATGTACATGAAGCAGTCCACATTGTCAAAACATCAACATAGGTGCTATTCTACGCACAGATGGTCTCCACACATTTCAGCAGGCTGAGGAGAGTGAACTTGCCACTAAGTTCACTCTTCTATAAGCATAGTTCTGAACGCATGTTGTTAAGTTTGTTTTTCTATAAACATAGCTCTGATCCCATGCTCAGATGATACCAGCACTGAATAGACAACAAAAATATATCTGGGTAAAATTAATCTGTAGAGCTGCAGTGACCCATAGCAATTAGAGCTATGAGGACAGTAAGTGTATTCGACCCCTTGTCTGTCCTCTATGATCAATGCATCTGAAGCAAATTTTGCCTCTGGCATTTGTTTGATATAAAGTCAACCAACAAGTACTGGTAAATTGTTTTCAGTAATCAAAAGACATGGATAACCATTAGAAACATAGATTTCAACATGCTTGCTGGAAGCAAGTCAACAAATATGCAAAAAGAAGAGCTTTGCTTGCAGACTAAGTGGGCAATGAAAGAATTAAAATCAAAGTAGTACTACCTCAGCATTTTTCCAGGATTATATATATTACTTTAAAAAAAATAATAAAAATCAGCCTGCTCTACATAAACACTTAGATGTTCAGCATTCCTTGTGTTAATCCATTTCTCATTTAAAAAGGAATAAAAAGTTTTTCCACTTCCAACATTGTAACAAAAGACACTGAAAGGAGAATGCAAAGAACTTATGCCCTTATCTTGATTGGTCTTCTGGAATCCCAGGCCCACCAACAACCAAAGCAAGCAAGGCTTCCCTTGAAGTGCCTACTGAGCACTTAAACAAGACATACACAGGATCTGACAGGTTACATCCACTAGCTGATGCTGTTACACAGACACTCTACTATTTTTGAGAGGTCGTGGTGCACAAACATATTTCTTGAAGACAGCACGAGACTACTGCCGTGATACTACTTTGTTCAAGGCAAGAAGGAAGGTTGGGAGAACTACAGGTCAGTCAATTCCTACAGTGGCAATTAATTCTGAAAAACTTTTTCAAACATACAAAGAATAAGAAGGCCCTGCTGACCAGAAGTCATCAGCAGACTGATAAAGGAGATGTCATGCTTGACCAACCTGATAACCTCTTACCGCCGAGGTGACAAGCTGACAAGCTTAGTGGGAGAGCAGTAAATTTTGTTTACCTTGGCTTTAGTAAGGGTTAATATTACCTGCCATGACATCCTCACTGACAAGTGAGGATAAGCTAATAGGTGCACAGCGAGGTGGGCTGAACAACCAGATCCAAGGGTTCTTGATCAGTGGTACAAGGCTATTTTGAGGACAAATCACAAGAGTTTATCCCAGGGGCAGCCCTGTCCAACATCTCCACTGATGATCTGGATGCTGGAATAGAGTGTACATTCATCAGTGGAACAGATAACAAAAGTACGGATGAGTGGAGATGTCACACACAGTTCAGAGGGATCTGGACAGTCAGAAGAACTGGGCTGACAGGAACAGCAGAAAATTCAAGTGATGAACATCAGGTTCTTCAAGACAGGGAGATGTGGGAGAGGATCCAAGGGAGAGCCATGAAGATGGTCACGGGACTTGAGCACCTCCCCTATGAAGACAGGCTGAGGGAGCTGGGCTTTTTCTATCTGGAGAAAAGAAGGCTGTGGGGTAACCTCATTTCAGTCTTTCAATACCTAAAGGGAGCCTACAAAGAGAAGGGGAATCAACTCTTTGAAAGGGTTGATAACTGCAGGACAAGGGGAAATGGTTTTAAGTTGAGGAAGGAAGATTTAGGTTGGATGTCAGGAGGAAATTCTTTACAGAGAGAGTGGTGAGGTGCTGGAACAGCTGCCCAGAGAGGTTGTGGATGCCCCGTCTCTGGAAGTGTTCAAGGCCAGAGTGGATGGGGCCCTGGGCAGCCTGGCTTGTTTTGAAGCAGAGGCTGGTGTCCCTGCATGTGGTAGGGGGGTTGGAGGTTCATGATCCTTGAGGTCCCTTCCAACCCTGGCCATTCTTTAATTCTTCAGCAGAGAGGAAATAATCATAGATATTAATGGATTCTTTCTAGTTGTTTCACTCCAGTAGCTTGGCTCAAAAGTACCTCAGGGTCCTGAGCAACACCAAGCACAGCATGAACCATCAGCATGCTCTGGCAGCACTGCAGGTTCTCCTTGTCTGCATGAAAGAAAATGTTGCCAGTAAGTCAAGAGAGGTGATCCTTCCACTCCATTCAGCACTGGTGAAGTCACATGAAATGCTGCATCCCACTCTAGGCTCCCCAGTACTAGAGAGATGTAGAGCTACTGCAGTAAGCTCAACACAGGGCTGTGAATATAATTAAAAGACTGGAGTATCTTTCATGACTGAGGTGGGATTGTCTATGCCAAACTCTTCTCACTAGTGCCCTTAGAAAACATAAGGGGAAAAAGGCACAAAACAAATTCCATCTGAAATAAGAATAAAAAAAGGAAAAAAGACTTGGGGTTTACTGCGAGAGTGTTCAAACATGGGAACTGGTTGCTAGAAAGGTTATGGCGTTTTCAAATCACGAAGACAACGAAAATTCAGATGGACAAAGTTCTGGGTAACTAGATCAAGCTGACCCATCCTGAGCAGTGAAATTCAGCAAGAAGTTACTTCCTATGCCAATAACTTTGTGATTTTGTCATTTCTCTTCAGTTATCATAATTCACGGATAGATAAAGAGACTGAACTAGGTACATTTATAATGCACTTTAGTGGAAATGAGGCCTAAAAGAAGGCTTTTCAACAAAGCACTTGTTCCTCCCAACACACTTTTTCCTTTGAGATGTAATTAAAGGATAATACCTTAAAATTGATGCCTAAAAAAAAAAAAAAAAACACCAAACAAACAACAGTACAACAAAACAAAAAAGCCAGATTACAAAAGGTGTTTTATAGGCACTATATGTCCAGGAGAATAGGCTGTTTTCTATAGTCTGTAAATTAACAGCTACAGCAGATCTGTAACTGTCAGTCATTTCTTTCCTCTGTAATTTTTCAAAATAAAGAGATTGTTCAATAAAAGTCCTGTTTCTTCTAAGTTATTCAGTTGCAGTCAGAACACCCCACATCCTTCACAATGCTCCATGCAAACCAGAAGCAGCTTGCACTTCTTTTTTTACATTTATGTCTTCACTGCTTTTTGTTGTTGTTTTGAAGTAGAAATTATGTCTTCTGGATAGTATATGAAATGACATAGTAAATGGATTAAAAACTTCCTGCTTTTCCAGTCTCTGAGTAACTAACAAATGAACAAATGCAGAAGAGATCAGTAATTTTTAAATGAAATACATACAGAAAATGACTTTAAAAGCTCTACAGGACTCAACAAGTCATTCTGAGCCTTCCATTCAGATATACATAATGTTATTATACAGGTGATTTACACTGGATACACCCTCCTTACTTCCAGATGAATACAAGGGGGATGGGAGTGGGAGAATAAGGGTTAGATAACTCACCTTTTCCAGAAGCACCACTCACTGATGTTTCTCAGAAGTATTTTTTTTGCAAAGTTACATAAATTTCAGTATGTAATATAACTGAAAATATACCTACTTCCAGTGCATACATGCATTCCTTCATCAGCTACCATAGATCAGCTTCAAGGTATAACATGGAAACAGGCATAGGACTTCTAACCAAAGTAGAAGAAAGGGGAATTCATTCAAGAGGAATGGGTAGGAACGAGAGTAAAATGAGACTCTGACTGGAACATCACGCCAACAGATAACCACAACAATCTTTATTAACGCAGTATATCTCATGGCAAACATGTACTTTCTTCAAGTATAACTTACCAAAACAACCTCAGCAGTTGGGAGCCTTGCTGATATTTTTTTTCTTTTTTTTGTTTTTGTTTTTGTTTTAAAGTGAAACAAAAGAAATTCAAGCTACTCAGACATGCAAGATAAATTAATTCACAGCAGCACAAGCTGTATCCCTTAGTCAAAGGAAAGGTCTAAACACCTGTTTATGAGCAAAACCAGTCATAAAAACAGCTGTAAGCAGTAAACAGGAGTGAACAACAATAACAGTTTCCCATCCTTTTCCAGACACATAATGGCATTTAAATCACATAGCATCACAGAAGAATTGTATAGAGCAGATCGTAATTGACATAATTACTCGTATGCATTTCTCCACTACATGGTGTTGTTCTGTAAACCCAAGTGTGTTAAAAGTAAACAGAGCTCTTGAAATCCTAAAGCAATAGGAAGGCAATCCCTGCTGGATCCTTTTAACCTGTAGATAGAAAAAATGACTACTTTAAAGTTTTAAACCTTGAAATACATAATTTAAACCTCAGGCAGACACTGAAACAAAAGTTTTCAAGTTCCTTTTCATTAAATGGGTTCAGATCAAAATGGAAATGAAAGACAATCAGGTATCACATGCTTACATAATTAAAAATGATCAGAAGAAGAAAAATTATAATCGCTAGGAAAAATATGTGTTGTCATACATGTACTCAAAACAACCTTTCACCTGCAAATCTCTGATGGATCAGAACGAAGGGGACAGAAAATACGCAAGTGAATCTGAGTCACAGAAAACACTCTTCCACTGAGTATAACATCAGCAGAACCATAACAAAAGCAGAAGGATGATTGTTTAGAAAGACTTCAAGACTTTTTACTGAAAACTGCTTTTACCAACAAATCTTTCAGTGCTATGTATCTGTCACATGCACACCCCTTGTACTTCTTTTCTGGGGTCAGAAAAAACTGATGTAGTTGTGCTGTATGTGTTAAATGTCCCTGGTTTCACACAGATGACAGAAAAAAATCCAATTCAGTTTGATGAATGTAACATTTAAATGCTGCTAAAAACCACATCCGCTGAAGAACCTCAGGGATAAAAATCACTCTCATACAAACAAATATTTAACTCTGGATACTGAAATTCAACAGCCTACGTAGTTCAGCAAGTCAGAGGATCAACATCATGGAATATCCTATATTAATCATGGAAGATGCATGAAAAACATGCAGCCTATTCTATTCCTCCATAAACAAAAGTTCCAAAGCTCCCTATTTGAGAGATTGTTTCAAAATAAAATAAGTGGCAGCTGAGAAAATATTAGTGACCCAAAGTGTGGTAAGCCCCTGAAAGCATCTCAGTTCAGCAGTTTTAACATATAAGAGTGAGGGATAGGGCAACTGCTTTCCAAGCCACAACTGTTGACATATGGAAGTTGTCTCATTGGTAATTCCAAAGAATTAGGACAGTTGTGTATTGTTTCATTCTATGTGGCTCAACTGTTTAATGCATCTTAAAACCTTTTAGTGATTAAACCTCCACCTTGGCTCTCTGTTAGCAATTTTCTGGGATAGCATGGTGGCTGAGATAACTTTGGGTTATCAGATAGAATTTCAATGGCTAACCAAATAATATGTTTTCTGTGCATCTGCAAAATAGCCCTTCTGCGTAGCACAACCCAAGTGATGTTGAAGTTGCACTAGCAGGGCTCCAGTTTCATTGACTCCGAAAAGCCAAATAAATTTTCACCATTTTAATCAAATTATTTATCCACACTCCCTCCCACTAAGTGGCACAGAGTAGAATAAAACTGAGATGCAACTCATATTTACATGCTCTGTTATCAGCAATTCCATGAGCTAGAGCTACATTAAAAAGTGAACAAACAATATAACTAAATACTGCTACCTTCTTCAGGGTCTTTTGAGACTTTCAAAAAAAAGAAAAAAACACTTTGAATTGTAAGACAGGCATTTTGCAGTTAGCATGCTGGGCCACCACAAGATCCCTCACACCTCCAATCTTACAGTATTAGCTTGGGACACTGACATAAGAGAAACTGGCAAGACCAACAGCAGCAGCACTACTCAGGGTCTATAAAAGTCACGGAGTACTACTATGGAAGAGCAAGTTCCAAACTTTGACTGACATTTAATATAAAAGCAGTAGAATTCAAAAAAGCCTACTAAGGGAAATGAAACCTGTCCTTTGCCCATGGCAGATAAATTGGACTAGGTGAGCTTTAATACCTCTTCCAACTCAAACCATTCTATGATTCAATTCATAAGCACTGCTGTTTGTTATTAAGCACAAAACAGGCAGGGCTCAGACCAAATGATAACACTTGACAACTTGAATTTACAATATTTTCTCATGCAAAACCATTAAAAGTGTTGCTCAGGAAATGCTATCTCAAAACTTCTAGGCTACAAATACTTAGATGCTTATCATGTTAATCTTTTCGTGGAATTACACAATTACACACAAAACAGTAAAAACATTTTTAAAAAGTCAGTAAGTAGAACTATACCGGACAGAAATAGCCTGTTCTTTTACCACTAGTTATGCCTGATTACATACACACTGTAGACAAAATGTGCTCCATTTAAGACTACAAATAGACTATTTTAAGGATGAATCTTGAATTTCATGCTTTTTCATCGAAAAGACATCCAAAATATCATAAAGATTATTATTATCTTAAATCCCCAGGCCTTTCCTATGCAAAGTTTCGCACAGACTGTCAAAGTTCCCATATAGCACTAGCCAACTGCAGGCCAGATGTTCACCAAAAGAGTACTCCTCTCCTTTCTGCAGGATACACACAACCTCTCTGAATCTCTGAGCCTACAGAAGACCTTGAGATTCTTTTTCACAAGAACCACACACAGTACTCAGCTACACTATTAAGATGCCAGCATTAAACGTGTTATACATCTCAGACAATTAACTACAAAATCCAGTGTGGGAGCAAGACATCCCTTCTGTCCCTACACACACAAAATGATCCCCTCACATCCTCTGCCTTTGTGTAAGTTACATTAAAGGCAATACATCCAAAGAAATGTACAGCAGCATTCATCAACCATGTAATAGTGAAAAACTTCATGGAGGATGACAAAGTAAAATCAAAGTGCTTTGAAGAAAACTCTCTCCTACGCCATGAAATCTCATATCAGCAGTATATATGTCAGCTTCAAAATTATAAATATGCTTAAAAGGAAAGATTGGTTTCAGTTAATTTCCTCTTTCACTTATTTACCAAGACTCAAAATGTATCAACAGTATTTTATATTTCTGTAAATCCTCCCCTAAGAGCAGCTCAAATAAATATTAATGAAAAACATAATCGTTTCCATTTTATAGAACAGGAAAATGAGAGGCCCTAAGAGGCATGTCAATTCTAATGCACTTCTTGAGCTAAACAGAACTCGGAAGCTTTATTTTCTGACCTTTTTCTCAGACACCAGATCTGTCTTCCTTTCTTATGAGTCCATAATTCTGAGAGCTTACTCACACAAGCCTGCTATTGAGAAAGAGTAATGGCTACCATAAATTTAAGTTTTCCAAAGAAAGAAGAGACTTCCTTTATGCATCTAAGGCACAGATTTACACAGTAACAAGAACTATTTGTGAATATTTACCAAAACAAGAACCATATAATTACATGAAGGCTTAGAATTGTACTCCCTAAAATGCACCCAGTGGAAAGCTGTGCTTAGCATTTAAAAACCATTCACAAGTGCATACAGAATGGACAGCATCCACCAGTGCACTGAGTAAAATTCCCAGCTCCTTACAGGAACATACCTTGAAGAAAAGGCATTAAAAAAAAACAAACATGGGAAAATGGAAAAAATAAATAGAACTTACACATGTAAGAAACTGCCTAGAACATTTAAGACAGAAACAATAGCCAGAAATACTTAAATGTAGAACAGCTGTAGGAAGATACATTGACTTGGATCGTCATGGACAATAAGACAAAAGGGTAGAAATGCATCACTTAGTAAAGCATCGACTAAGATTAACTCCCAAACATGAGGGGTGTAAGGACCACAATGCAGCATCACAATAAAAGCTGTCACTTGGTCTGTGGCACACAAGCACTGGAGAAGAACAGTCTGTATAAGTGTTTCAACTCTACCCAGCAACCATGTTCTCCACACAGTCAGAAGAGTCAAAGTCTGATTAACACTAGAAAAATAATCTAAAGAAGAACATAAACACTGCGTAAGTCACAAGCGTTACTAAACAATCAAACTTTAAAAAATTCCAAAATGAATACCAATATAGATGTACTGAACAATAATTAGCCTCCTCTAGGGGAAAGTGGTAGAAAGAACAAAAAACCTGAAAATAATTAAAGCAAAGATGAGGAGGCCAATTATATTGCGTTACTGAGATGTTCAAACATATGCAGAGCCCTTCAAGACTGTTTCCCAATGCACCCGCTTAAATTACTTCCAGAAAGAGGAGACTGCAAGTATTAACTTTAGCAGCCACACTGCTGAGTACAAGCATTACAGTATGACAGTGACACAGCACCCATCTGGCTTTCTCCTAGATCTCTACTTGGTTGACCATTACAGAAAAGTAGAAGTATGAACTTAACTCCTGTTTATAATAGGAAAGCTGAAAATATTTCCCCTTTTACTTCTCCCGAGATGCAGAATCAGCATCTTTAAGGTGTTTCATAAATTCACTTTGCTAAACTAAACACTCAGTGGGAGGAGGCATCAGAATACCAAGGCACTTAAAATATTTTCCCAATAAAGCAAAAACATTTTTAGAGCCTCAGATTTATGGTAAGTAATCCAATAAGAGTGGGGGGGGGGGGGGTGGGGGAAACAACTCTGACTTCATATGAATCCATCCTACTTCTTCGCTTTTCATCTTACAGGGCTTGGACCTGGTTTTGGTTTTTAAAAAAAATATTTTGTTTCATTTAAATGATTATTCCTCTTTTTCCATCAGATTTGCAAAGGCTGGTTTCTCCAGCAGCTCTGTTTAGCGTATCAACTAGTTTTAACTTCCTGTCATCACAGCCATCTTTATTCTGCCATTCAAAACTGCCACAAGAGTTGCATGTTTTAACATAAAAGACTTGTTGGGTGTCTGTTCAATTTTGTGCTGTCTACCAAACCCACAAAGCATCCATACATCCATTTCTCCTCCCATCCCCCAGTGTGATTTGGCTAGATAAACTAATAGCAAAACTCAACAGAATGGCTTGCCTCTGCATCTCCTGTCTATAATACTGGGTACCTGAGAGCTGTCATCTACATTTCCGGAGAGGATTCTGGTTTACAAGAAAAAAGCTTGGAAGAAGCAATGCCAAAACCCAGAAAAAAAAAGATGGGAAACCAGGAAGATCTGGACAGCACTTGCAAATAGCTTATTTAGACAGCCTCACAGCTGAGGAGAACTTCAAATGAATGAAGTTGTGTAAGATGCAAAACATTATTAACTGGACAATTATTTCTGGAGTGCTGGCAGCAGAAAACTCCCATTTGGCTTGGATACACCCAGCTAAGTGGAGTTCCCACAATATTCCAAATGCTCCCAAACGAAAAACTGTAAATGTCAAGAAAAAATAGCTGAGCATAAAATAAAGCTAATAAAAAAAAAAAAATCTTGACAATGTTTTAGAGAAGGGGTGAGTTAGGCCTAAAAGCCAAAATAACAAAATGACTAGGTGTCAAAACATCCATCATTCTGACCTTTGTTTTCAGCAAGTTCTGCTCTAAAAATAAAATCTAATATGTATCACCTCTAGCCATACGTCCTAAGAAAAATATTTCCCTTCTCTTAACTCAGTTTGTCAGTAGGCATGTAGCTATGATGGGTTCCTGCTCCAATGCATGAGAGGTGATTAAGATATTTAAGTATCATGAGGATTTCATCCTTCTGCAGATGGCTCATGCTGTTCAGGACTAGACTATCACAGCAGTGTAGAAGAGACTCCTACTCCCACTGCACACATCCAAATTGCTGTAAGAGGAAGCACAACACTAAGATTCAAACCTTTTGATCCCCAAACTCCCTTTTACTTTAAGCAATCTCATTTGAAAAATAATGAAATACAAAAATAAATATAAATATATTATAAAATATAAATATAAAAATAACAGCACCTTTTTGATCTCAGTGAAATCTGAAAGCACTTGACAGAGACTTGCTGCATAGTGGCAGCAGTACTGATCAGTAAGTTCTAGACACTGAAAAAGTGCCAGATTTGGAAAGGATTACAGAAGCACCTAGGTATTAGCTCCAAAATGAAATTCAGGACTCATAGATGCACGAGAGCAGCACATAGGCTAACGATACTCCCTTTTTCTTCTGCACTGGAAACGCAGTGTTCTGTGTTGCTAATCCAATTTTTGGCACAGGAGAGGCTGTTTTAATTTGTGAATGTAAATTGAACTGCTTTCCAGCTGGGTGAAAGGCAATTTTGTGGTGTATGTGATGTATAGAGCAGCACCACAATCACTGATATTAGAAGTCTGGTAAAAATCAAACTAATATTTTTCTTCCAGCGTTATTTATTGGAAAAACAGATTATAGAAAATTACTACCTAAAACCAGTTATTTTCTATACCTGGAATACTGTTGGTAAATTTTAAATGAGAACAGCAGCAACTGAAGCTGGAAGGAGCTGATGAGTTCTACGCCAGTCTTTAAGCCTGTCTGCCTTTCTAGAGAGATCTTAAACATTACGCACTGACACAGACTGACTTAAATCACCTCCTGACAACTAGATTTGCTTCCTGCAAGACACGAGCAGTGTTTAAACAGAAGGGCACACCATTCTTAGCTCAGTACTCTCTTACTCGTTCACTATTGCTCTAAGATCACAAATTCTAGTTTAATACTATCAGCAGGGAGAATTACAACCTTCCCTACTGTCAGAAAAAAAAACCGGACCCTAACACAAGTCTCACTTTCCAATTCTTACCATTATGGATACGCAGCCAAAGTGGTAAGAATGTCTTTGTGTTCAGTCACTCAAAACTTGTGCCAAACCGCTTTTCAGCCTTGGCTGCAGCCTTCCTGTTAGCAAACTTGTAGCCTTACTCATTAGTAACATCGATGTTGCTGAACTATAATTAGAACTAGGAATCAGCCCACTGAGGGAAGACATGGCCAGAGGGACTACATTTGTCTCCAAATGATGCTGAGCATTCCCACAGCAAGCCTGTGCTACAGGAGGCTCCAAGGACAAGCACTGCTGTGTACGTGGCACAGCCGGGCAGTAACGTATCAGGTCCCCACACACCGCTTCCTACAGCTTCAGAGCACATGTACTGCCCCGCCAGCAAAGAGATCATACTTTATATATTCTCCTGACAGTATTCCATGCTTTCTTTTTTTAAAAAAAAATTAACCAAGGTCTTGTACCTTCTGGGAGGTAAATATCAATCATCTGTTTACATAAAAATCACCAAGTTTGAACAAGGTCAGCTCCAGATGAGCCAGGAAAAAATTAATACATTTTTCAGGGCAGAATGAGTATAATGATCATATGCACTGACCTCCTGCAAAACACAGACTTGAACCAGTGATTTGTAAACTAAGACTATAACTCCAGTTTGCTCCAGTTAATTTTTAGAGAGCCATTCAGTCCTGATTTAGAGACTTCAGGTAATGGAAAATCCACTATCCAACTAACAAAAAAATGTTCCAGTGATTAATTACCCAAACCATTAAAGATGGGCTCCTTATTTTAAGTCTCAATTTGCTTAGCTTCTACTTCCAGTCATCAATCCTTATTATACATTTTCTGCTCCCAGAAGATCAAGAAGAAAGCTACAATCAGGGATCTCTTTCCCAAATAAGTATTTATAGGTTGTCATCAAGTCCTCTCTTCACTGTCACTTTTATAAGCTCTATAGACTGAGCTTTCTTAGTCTCACTACACAAGTATTAAACTCCTGAAGTACTTCCTTAGCTAGTAAGATCTCCTAACATTTTTGTAGCCATTTTCTGAACCTTTTCCAATTTACAGAGAAGCGTTACTTATGCTGCAAAGGGAAAAAACTGAAATATTTACTTTGCTAATGGATTCCAGTGTCACCTGTGAAGTAATGACAATGAGTCCTTCTGGATATTTCACTAGTATTTCTAAATTCTATTATCCTCAAAATTAGAGGAAGCATATGGTCAACTGGCTAAACAAGGCCCACTTCATTTTCAGAATCACTGCTATGAAAATAAGCAATGCTCATTATCCCAAGAAGCGTGAGTTTGCCACAGGGTAAATTAAGTCAATTACCAAGACGAGCCTATTTCACCTGTTATTCAAACAAATTTAGTTTGTTTGATCTGCCTGCACCACTCTTTATCTATCAGTTTTTTGGTTCATGCATATATTTAAACACCTGTGTCCTTTATCTCCTCTTAGACATGACGGATGTAGTGCTTTCTCGCTCTTAATCAAATAAAAATATAGTACATACATAAAATGCATCCAACAGTCTGCCATCTTCCACCTTTCTCAACTGCAAGAGCTGTTAATATTTCGTGTTAATTTCAATATTCTGGGGCTTACTACAAATCAGAAATTGTTGTAACTACTGATATGCAACTACTGATATGCAAAACATGCTTTTGTTGCAATTATTTGGTCCATGAAGGCTTAAAAATATATTTACATCTCACACTACAGTTGCACACACATTTTTCTGCTCATTGACACTGATCTACCAAGATAATCAACTTGCACCTTCACAAATAGCGTAACAATTGCTCCTTACCTTTGTTTTGTCCACACTAGAAGTGATAACCTAAACCTTCATCTCTCATACTCCGTAACAAAATATTCTTTCCATGTACTTAAATAATTCCTCCTACAAACTTTAAATTTACTCATAGAGAAGTTTATCTTTTAATTATAAAGGGGAAAAAAAAAAAAATTGATTCATATAGTTTCCCTTCTCAATTGCCTGCACCGAAGCTACTGAATTAAACTGATTCCTATTTCTTTCCTCATCCTTTTCCAAAGACTCTTTGTAGCACATTAGTGTCACACAAAGAAAAAAGAAAAGCCACAAAGACTTCAAGCTACTCATAATTAATCTCAGTTAATACTGTACTACATCACACTCGTATCATCTCATCATTATCACAGCCATGTAATGCTGAGGAAAATATAAAGCATTTCTAGAACACTATGAAGAACGCTTGTGGTTTTATAACCACAGACCCCAGACTGACTGTCTTCAAATAACTCAGACACTGACAAATGCAACACTAGGCATTATTGAGTTTTCCACAGAAATAAGTCTTCAGCATCCAAGTTAGGAGGAGTAGGAATACTGGCAGCCCAAATTCTTCATGGCTACCAATGCATACATTAAAAGCTTCCTCTGCAGGATGATCTCTGAATACTACCAGATATCAGTTTCCTAATGATTAAAAGATTAATTAGAGCACACACATTTTAAAAAGTCAGTTGTAATAAGAAACAAATCACCAGCATCAATAGAGCTACTGATTAAAAGATATTGTAATCAGTTACTCAAGAAAGATAAATAAATGAATTGCTTTAGTATTTTCTTCCACACACAAACCCAATATCACAACTAGCACTAGACTGTTCTAGTCACAGTACATGCACACAAGAGTCCTTGCTCCCTGAAGGCAGGTAGCCAGTTACATTTTCAAGGAAGAGTTCCTATAACAGAAACCAACTACTTGTTATTTGCCATGCTATTTGCCAAGTGGGAAAAAACTGAACAAGAATAACCACTCATAATCAGTAAATGGTGAGGGTAGGTAAGGTTCCTCCCCTTAGTAGCAAACACTGAAATTTACATTGGAGTTCTTTAAAATAGATTTTTGAACTTCAACAAAAAGAACAGACAAAAATCAATGATTTTCTCCTTCAATTCTTTTTCTATTTCTCACTTTCTGAAGTCTGAACTGATCTATTAATTTTGACCTTTTGTAGTTAGTAATTTCATACATCATTCACAGCTCACAAATTCCCTATTTCACAGGTCACCAAAGTCAGCATACACTGAGGGCACCTAGAGAGTAAGATGTCTTCCAGACTGCTAACCAGTGAGAGACTGTCCCAAAAAAATCATAAAGCAGATTTCACATCCCATTTGTAGCTATTCCTACTACTACTCATACAAGCAGCTAAATTTTTTTTTTTTCCAATGTTCCTTAGCTTCACTGTTTGTGCCAGTGAGGCATACTAGGTAACGTGTCTTCCTTGAAACTATTTTTCCTTACACACGCATCATACAGCAAAGCAGCAAGATTTCTTTATATCCTTTTTCTACCACGAGAGGAAAAGTCATTTCCATCGAGTCTCTCTGCTTATTCCTACCCCACTGAAACAAACAGCAAGAGAACAGAAGGAGGAAAAAAAAAAAAAAAAAAGCATCGACTTTCTATTCACAGCTCCAAGGAAGGGCTGTCTCTTTACAAGTGGTCTTCTGGGAAAAAAAAAAAAAAAAGCACCAAAAAAGCACCCATTTCAACTAATATGAGGAGAAACTTACAAAGCATTTCCTCAGCTGCACACCTCCAGTAAACTGGAACATTTCACACGCACTAAGACATAGCAGCTCCAGTGCTATCAGCTTGCATCACAAGACATAAGAACGCAGGGTAGCCCTCTCATGCTAACTCAGAGACAAACTTCTCTGCTAAGTCAAATGCACAAGGCAGCAGTGAGATATCTAGAGAGAGAGAGAGCAAAGAGGACCTTGAGAACCTTGAATTGCCTGGGAAACACTAATTAATTCAGTTGTGTTAGAAGAGGAAATTCAATTACACCCAAGACAAGTAACTACAAACACACCTCTGAAGTGCAGTACTGAAGGTTAAGGAAAGAAGTTTATCTTTATCACTACAAATAAGTACCATCTTTCATCTGTGTGGCATACTAGACTACTAGAAGTTCCTTATAGCAGTATCACAGGACAGGCTACAGCTATCAGGATAGACTTTAAAGCCCCACCTTTGTTCCCTGCTGCGCCACTGGTCCCAGAAAGCTCCTCCTTTTTCCAGCATTTAAAGGAAAACTGGAATAGCTTTCCCAGCCTCTTATGAGCCTTCAACGGACAGCAATATTTCCATTTTAGAAGGGAGATTTTACCTAAAGCAACAACTACCTAAATGATAAAGCATCATCATGTCCTCCCTCAGGGAGGACTGCAATTAACTGCAATTTAAATTCCCCAGGTGGGGGGGGGGGAGTAGAAAATGCTGTACAAACAAGGAAAGCCATCCCCAAGTACCGTGCTCCCTGAAAAGCAGGGCTGAGCCAAGCAGAAGTCCCCCTCTATCTCCACTCACCTATTGCTGTACACAACTCTACCACAGAAAAGACAAATCCTACAGCCAGGAAGAAGAACATGATACAAGAGACAAACCTCACAATCAGGAAAAGGATGAAGGACTGCCTGCAAACGTACAGAGACCCTGGGCAGACAGCTGCTTCATTAGCACAGCTCTTTTCAGCTGTGGCCCGAACACCACCCTGTTCCTTCACTGCCCCAGATCCAGCTGAACTTCATAAGCTGCACCTGTTGGCCTTCCCCCCCCCCCCCCCCCCCCCCCTTAAATATCAGGCAGACAAGCCTCAAAGCACAGCATTTACTGGCAATTGTAAGAAAATAGACGACAATTAGAAGACCCCAGCATGTAAAAGCTTTAGTAATGGGACATGCTGGAATTGTGTACAGTACATAACCAACCATCTCCAAAGCAGAAAGATGGAAAAAAAGAAAAAAAAAAATTTGCCAGCACCTACATGGCAAGCATGCTGCTACAGAAGTGGGAGGGAAAGGTCTCCAACCAAGCAGACACAGGTGGATTGCATTAGAAACACAATCTACTTCTCCAGCTGCGTGGGTAGCAACTAGTGGTAGTGTTACAAGTGGAAAGCTCCAATAACCTATCAGAATCAAGCAGACCACCTCTGTGGTTGGACTGTCCATACACATCGTGCCAAATTGTGTTCACCCTGCTTTGCCTCCCCTTCACTCTATTTCAGTAACACTACCAGAAGACCCAATAATGTCATCCATATTGGGAAGGAGATAATTCTTATTTTCATCTCTGGGAAAGGGATTTGGCAGTTAGAGTTTCTGAGGGAAAAAAAAAAAAAAAAAAAAGTGGACTTGAAAACCTGGATTTAATTTGTAGCTGGTAAATATCCCTTATGATCTTAACAGACTTACAAATGCTTAACTTAGACACGTATTTTAAGACAAATGTGCTGAAGTCAGTGATGCATTCAGATATGATGTGCTCCTAAACACATATTTCATAGCTCAAAGGGCAGTTACAAGCAGAAATTACTAAATCTCACGTCAGGTGGGAGGTCAGAATGTATCATAATCACGTCTTCTGGCCTCAGAATGTATGATACAAAGCAGATGATAATAATGCCCAAAGAGGTACTGAACATAATATAGGAAAACAGACAATGCAATATCTAAGTGTTTTGTTCAAGATAGATGTCTCTGAGGAAAGCTTATGTTGTTTGTGAGATGTCTGATGTTTAAATGAATTGTATCATTTGTGTGCTACTGCCCCAGCCCTCCCAGTGCACGGCACTTGCTCCACTGCTACCATGATTTTTAAGTGTTGTTTAAAACAAAACAAACAAAAAAACCCCTAACCATTTAAAACCAGCTCCAGAGCATAACATCTGAGTTGAAGTCATGTTATTAGTCACACTGTCCCACCATGACAACATGTAAGAATTCAGTATTAGACAGCATATGAATCATTGCTCTCTAGTAACATTCTGTGAATAGTGTTGCTAGAAGGAGGCCTTACAGCTTTGGTACTAAATAAAGAAGCCAAGATAGAAGAATGCAGGAGTATCTCTCACCAAAAAGGTATTCACCTTGCTCCAACTTCTCCACAGAGAAAGGTGAGAATTATTTTCTTCAAAATACTTGGATCTTACTGTCAACCTCTACATAAACAAAGAATATTAGGATGTTATAATCACAAAATAAACAAGAGCTAAGCAAAGCAGACTATGATAACAAAAGAGAATAAATAGAAGGCTTACCCCTATCCTGGGCTCACTCACAAAACACCAGCAGAGGCAATCTCGAGAAGAAATCCTTCCCCACTGGTAGCCAGCTCTTAAATAGGTCTAGGAGAATTGCCTTCACCTGTGCTCCTCTGGCTAACTCATTGCTCGCCTCAGGTGATCAATCAGAGGTTCAGGCCGTGACTCAACAGTTCCCATACAACCTCATATTTTTTGAGTCTCCAGAGATTAATGCAAAGAATAAGATTCATTTTGCACCAAAAGGAGAGATCCAGTTGGGAAAATACAATTTTGCTATTCACTAATTGTTTCTGTTTTGATGTTTCTCTCAAGCCAAGAATTCTCAAGTGTTGTATGAACAGAAAGTGTCAAGGCACATAGCACTAAAAGGGACCAATTGGCCACCTGCTGCAGTTCAGAAGACCACAAGCATCTCCTTCCCACTCAACAGATCTAACACTATTTTCTTCATTACTTATTGTAATAGTTCACCTAGTGACAATTCCTGCACTCTGTTGCTTGCTAAACACCAAACTGTGATGTCTGTCAGCATCTTCCCTCTCTCCGTGAATACTGAAAAAATAATACACAGGCTGAACTACTGCTGCTAGAAAATATTTATTCTCAGCAGGAATCTGGCTCTTTGTTACATACTGACACTGAATATTTAAATTACAATCTTCTAATCTTTCATTTACAAGCATCTAGAGAACGTTGAATAAATTAAAAATAAAATGCCACAATATTCTGCCTTGACAGGGGATCTGACAAAGAACAAACATTTTCAGAAATGTGGATTTGGTTTTCTAGCATATGCAGCTCCCATCTTTGACGAGACATGTGCCATGTTCGATACTTCTACAGCCATATATATATGTCAAAAGCTAAACACCTAAACACCAGTTTTGAACATCTAAGCCTGTCTGAAAAACACTTATTCTGCTCCCTCACACTTCAGATTTGATTTGATGTCCCCCTGCATTAGAAGAGCATATGGATTGAGCAGACAATTTAGTTCATGAAAGCTGCCCACTATTAAAAATTCTCAGGAGCATTTCTGTGATAAAATACTGGCTAGACCCACAAGCCAGCAGACATTGTCTTCATACAGTTACCAGTCCATAGAACAACCGCTTTAAAAGTGGAACTGTGTGTGAAGCATGGAAACACTGAAACCCCTTAATGTCCAGGATTCAAATGTGGGCTGAACTCATGGCTGAGCATAGGACATTCACAACTGCATACCAGCTATAGGCCTAGTAGTGAAGGAACAACATTAGCAAGAATAAAAAAAATAAATGATGGTTCAGAGAGTAGGTATCAGACTATTTTGTCCTTTCTATTAAGAAGAAAGCAAAATTCTTGCACGTCAGTATTAGAGAGGGTAGTCTCCTTTGAATGACTGAAAGCAATGATTTGGGGAAAGGGCACTGGGTACAAAGTCATTGCACTGTCAATCATGTATCAGATCTTGCTGCATCTGAGGGGGTTTGCAGGACAGTAATAATACTGAATAGTTTAGCCAGTGGAATCCTACCTGTCCTTGTGTTTACTATAACTCCACAACACCTGTCTTTTCATGTGACTTTACACACATGCAATGCCAACACTTAGTTCTTTGCATCAGCAGCTCAATTTTCATCTTAATTTCCCCAACAGAGATAGAGCTTGAGCTTTACTGACAATTTCAGTCTAATTTGCACCTCTGCTTAAGATAAGAGCTGCTGAAGATAAGGAAGAAGCCAAACGCTTCTTCAATGAGCAGTGCTAGTAATAGATGATAAAACCTGGTGCTTATTTTGATCAAGGCTAATAAATACTTGCTCCCAATGAAAATTTCTACTGATTATTGCTACATTATTTCTGAAGAATCAATCCCCTAGCTTGCACTTCCCTCCCACAGCCTTTTCCAAGAAAACCAATAGCCCAACTTACAGCATTTAAAGCAGTGTCTTTGAAACAAAATGTTTCAAAAATAACACTGTAATTCAAGATGTACTCTTGCACTTTTAGCACTCCTGCATCCCTGTGAAAAATTTTGCGGCACTGAGTCAGGTGAGTAAGCAATGAAAAACGAAGTCAACCTTAGCATGCAAGAGACTAAAACAAAACAAGCCTGGGTCAGCCACTGTAAGCACAGCTTCTTGCTCCAAATAATTAATGAAACAGTTCCCGGTGATATAGTAAATCTCAGGAGGCTCATTTCATGGCAAAAAGCTCTCATTCATCAACACTAACACCCTTTCTGAGATAGGGTGCTCGTGAGATACACAACGCCCCATGATCATTTAAAAACAAAAAACAAAAAAAACAAAAATAAAAGAACACCACCCCAAAGCTACAAAAAAAAATTCAGTTTTCTTGGAAATGGTTTCAGTGAGAGTAGAGATACTACCTTCTTAATCCTGCTTTGAAAAGACAGGATACGTGAACTCAGTCTTCTTGTTCTGGCTACTTATGGCACTTTTTTTTCTATATCTTTGGCAGGAACAAATCAATAAAATCATAGAAGTATTAGACAGACTGAAAGACTAAATGAACAACTGCCTCAAAAGACATATAGATTTTGAAAAGACACAAAAATATGCAGATCCATTAAGGTCAATATGCCAATTGATAGTTGCACCCACTGTACATGCACACACTGCACAAAAGAGCGTTCAGCAATTGCAGTAGAAAAATTCTAAAGGCTAAATTTCTCCCAGGAGTCAGGAGGTAAAGAAAAATCACTCCAATCTATACAAAAAATTACATGCGCGCACACATGCTGTGTTTTTGAGTATGATTCCTTCTTTTATATTCCAAAGCTGCTGCCTTACAGCTTTGTATGTTCAGATGAAAGCGGCAGCTGCCAGAGTTTGACTATTGTTTGGGGTTGTTTACAGAAGGGCTGAGAACAATTATTCTCAAGGTACATGGGGGGCTCCAAAACAGGTTGAGACCAATCTGAGAGTATTTGAAAGCCAATTTGCCACGTGTTACACATTATACACACAGATCAGGAGTGCAAGTCCTACTTCTCTTTCTTTTCTGTCTTGACAAGACTTCTTTACTTAAAAAAAAAAAAAAAAGACCAAAACAAGAGTGTTTATTGTCATTATTGTCATGACCAGATCACCATCCAATCCCATAAACCTCTGATATTCCCCTACTCTTTTTAAGATCTGGTGAAAAACTGATTACTCTCTACTTTTAGATATTTGAAACTGACCTCCACAAAACTATGGTTTCATTCTTATTTTTAGACCTTCCACCTTAATTTCTCATTTTTTAACTGGCTTCTTTTCAATTCCCTTTCATCTTGTCACATATAATTTAGTCTCTTCTGATACATGACCTTTTTCCTCTGCACTGCCTCCCTGTCTCTTTTACCTAGCTAAGATGCCATATCTTTTCAAACCTCATCCACTAACACATTTCATTCTGTCATAAAGGAAGCACATAATGATTACTGTGGTCTTGATACAACTTAATAAGGAATATTGTCTTTTTGTCCCAGGAAGAAGAATGATCAGATTCCCATTACATGGATGGCATTAAGCCCTGTATATGTACATATATATAAATGTATATATACATATGTATGTGATTGTACACACACACAGCATATGTGAATGTGTGTGTATGTGTGTAATCAAATGCCAGTCATGATAGAGTTAAAACCAGTAACATCTTGAGTGTATGTACAAATCAATAATTTGGTTCATGTATATTCGTTCATTCATGTATAAACACACCATAATTATTATTTCAAAAAGAAATGATAGGAAAAATACACTTCATTGTCATCTAACATTCCAAGATGGGAACCCAACAGAACTGTGAGGTTCAATGGTAGCAGTGTTTCGTTGACCTCATGCTGGTTGTCAGGGAAAGGAAAAGATGCAATTCTGGATGTTTCACTCAGTGTGAAGAAGAAAGACACCTGAAATGGCACTCAGTCACAGTTAAAATAACATTACCCACTATGTAAGCCAATGGAAAACTACACTGATGTAAAACTCAGAGGACCCTTTCACAGGTTAAACAGATCAAAATGTAGATTTCACTACTGTTATAGCACAATGAGCAACTTGACTTGGATTTTATGTATAGGTTAATTTTTTTGACGTTTGGATACAAGTAAATTTTATCTCATCACAGAGTATTGCTAAGTATTTCTTCTTATAGCAACTAATTCCTCCAAAATGCTTACAAGTATAACTCAATTTCCTTTCTGCTGTTCTCAAGTAATACTCAAAACCTGGCTCAGAACAATAACAAACACAAGAAAACCCTCACATATATTTAAACTGATTTTGCTTATCACATGTTGCCTACTATAGCAAAAATAAGAAGAGAGTTATATACAGGCAGCACAGTAAAATAAGCATGATCACCAACAGAATATGCTTTAAGTAATATTAAGAAACCAAAGTAAGCAAACTTCAGCTTTTGCAGACTCTAACAGTTTAAATTAAATACTAATTCAGCAAGAGCAAAGTGCTAAATTTTGAAACTCAGTGCTGGAAAGAAGCATTAAAATGTTCAAAACAAAATCAGAGTATGCAATGAACGTAAGGTAACTGTATCATTCCAATGTGTAACAACGAAAGAAGCAAAACACACAGGGGCAATATAACAAAGCAAGTAACCTGTTATACAGTCCGCAGATTTTTCGGCCATCCAGAATAGTGAGACATATAATCACGTGCAACAGCAATAAAATTTATTAATGATAACCACGTTATTCTGCCCTAATTATTCTGTCATTTTTATGGAAATTATGACCAAGGTGGAAGTACAGTGCATAAATCCCAAGCCTATAAAACCGTACATCCTAACCATGCTTAGAACAGTCCAGTTATGGTTGATATAAAAGGCTGAGCATTCGTTTCATTTATATTTAAGGAGCATGCCTATCATTTCTCATTGTTTCTGATGACATAGGCAGAGGTGTAAGAAACACAGTTATCTTTTTTAATATGCTGTTATGGAAACTATCTAGAAATGCTGGCAATTTGGAGGAGAGGAAAAGAGAAAACTGCTAATGCTGTCCTCACATATCATTATGAAATTTGATCATTTTTGGATAGAACACTGAATACATTTCATTCTTGTAAATACATCCATTTCTTTCTGCTCATTTAAGGTCATTTTCTTCACTTCAGTTTAGACTACCTCTTCTTTTACAGTTTATAAGCATGCTATTTTATATCACTGTTACTGTATTTACATAACCTCATAAAAAAATCACACTTATCTCATGTGTTTTGATTTCTTTCAAGAAACTAACTGCCACATATAAAAGGGAAAATATTGCTTGCCTTCATTCCACTGAATTGCACCAACAAGACAACCTGGCCTTTAAGATTCAGAAAAGGCTGCACTTCACAGAAGTTTATTACTGTAACATTGTGGGTAATAAGTGGGAATTCATTATTCTTTCATAAACACTGAATTTCTTAGCACAATATCTTTGAAGTGATGATATCAAATCCATTACAGACATTTGTGAATTCAGATCCTGAAGTCTTCTGGCATGCAGGTGACTACCATCAGCTACACATTACTGGGAAGTTGAACTACAGATAAATAAATTACTTGCCCAAAGTGTTGTTACTGTTGTACAATTACTATTATCATCTGGAGGATCTTGTTTGATGGCCATGTGAGAAGTCTGTCCATTTCTCAATGAGAAATGTCATGGCAATTCTTGTGATGATCAGCCAGAAGGTGCAGGTGGTTCTGAACTGCCCAGTGGAAGGGACTTAGCTCGCAGCTCCAAACTATAGTCTAGAAAAGCTTAGTCCTCTCCACTGACTGCAGAGAGATTGAGTCTCAACGGACTAAAATTATGACCACATTTAATAACTAGACTAAATGTAAAGGCCCACAAACACTCCCCGCGTCTTTTATTCTTGTACCCTTTTGGAAAATGAAATCTTTAGTGCAGATTCTGTCTCTTAGTTGTCCTGTAAAAAGACATTTCTGCTTACACATGGATAGCATTCTCATCAGCGAGAACTGAAACCAGGATTTTCTGTGTCCAGAACAGAGTTGCATAACATGAAAACAGACAAGGTAATATCTTTGCTCTGAGACCATCAAGATGTTTTTATCATAGTCAGGCTGGACTGCATACATATTATGTCAACACACTGGTACTTCTATGACTTTAGAACAGATATCAGGTTTCTTGATGTGAATTGGTTCACCTATTTAAACTTATTTTCTAAGCATGTTTATCCTTTCTTAATACAAATATTACAGTCTTCTCTGTCTATGAAGATGTAAAAGCTGATCATTACACAACACAGTGGAAGCCAGGTAGGATGGGGTAGTGATATCTGGGAAAATAGATGCAGTCACTATGCACTGTGGAGATCTTAAAAGCCATAGAGAGAATTCTCAGGGCTTGCAAGACCCTCGGTAACATTAAATTATCCTTTTTGAGATTTTCTTCACTTTGAGACAGTTAAAGCAGACTCAAACTTTCCCACAATCTTTGAAGCCTAGGGAACAAGGCTGGTTTTGTTTCAATTCTATATTTGTAGCTGTGGAAACCAAATGCTAACAAGTTTGTTAATGCTTCAGATCATTTTTCTTTAGAAAAAGATCATCTCGAGATTTGGTTTCAACGCCCTCAGGAAATCTCTGCTTAGATTCTCTTTTCCTATTTCCTCACAAAAACGCATGTTTTACGCTGGATCTATCGAAGTTTCAGAACTTTTCTGGACAAAAAAGCCCTGGAACTATGGAAATAAATTCACAAGTACATTTTACACAAGTACAAATTTGACCCCTTTAATACCTGTGCAATAAGGTAGCGCAGTAAGAATGTATAAACTTTCGCTGCACTTTCACCTCTACTAAAAATTGTTTCAAGCAGCAGCAGTGCTGAATAGCCACAACAAAGCTTCCCCTCAGTGTCAAAAGTGCTCAGATAATGGTGCTGTGTAAGGGCAGGGCCAAAAGCCTGTAATGTCACTGCTACTGCTTCTGCATAAAATGACTTCATGCTCTGTCCTTCAGCAATTCTATGGAGATAGCAATGCCACAACTACTGCAGTCTCAAAGGACAAATCATTAGCACAAAATAATACTCCAAAGATGAAAATACACCTAAGAATTCCTAAGAAAGGATTTTTAATTTCATCTCACTGTAAAATAGAACCAAATATCCTTTTCATTAATTTATTTATTTCTTGCTGCGACAAAAGATGCCAAAATGAAATAATGTATTACCTTGCCTGGCTGCAGATAAAGCTACCATTTCCACCCAAAAAAGGAAAACTGTGGGAAAAAGAAAGTCATTATCTTGCTAACGAGTAAAAAAGCTTAGCAGTAACTTGAGCCAGACATAAACAAACACAAGGCGCCTGGCTCCTACACTTAAGCAGTTGTTGCGTGGGTATAAAAGGTTGTAAGCACCTACAATAAACGCCCTTCGTTCTGCACCAACAAGGGAGCCCGCGCCTCTCTCGCCAGCAAGGGAGCTCGGAGTCCTCTTGCCACAGAAAATGATAATTATTTTACTCTACATCCCTTCTTCAATTTATTGTAATTGCAGTTCCGCATGCCCTTCTCTTGCAGTCCCAGAAGGCAAAGGATGTTTTTGTTGCATTTCTGGCCCAATCAGAAAAAGTGAAAGTACAAGTATCACAAGAAAACACATTTATATTTAGTTGTTAAATACAAACATTATGTTGATCTCCAGAGACAAATCCATAACAAGTTAAAATACAGTTTTTTGGATTTAAAGCAATATAACTGAGAGACTCAATCTTCTCAAACTAATTAATTTTTCAGGTCATGGCAATTAAATTCCATGGGAAAATACAATCCATTATGTACACTGCATTCTACTTAGATAAAAACTGCTATGTGTTTGTCCACATGGAGACATGATCTGCCTTGGGAGACTTGCAATTTCCTCATTTACTTCATAACAGGAAAAAGCAATACAGTATCTACCTTTTGTCATATTTACATTTATGAAAACTTCCCCTTAGTACCGGCTAGCAGACCTCTTAAGGACTGCCTAAGAGCCTTACAATTTGATTCTTCACAAACACTGAGCTTCTAAAACCTTGTTTAAAACCTTGAGTTGATTGTGCTCTCCTACCTATGCACATTACATCTTAAGTAGAAAAAGATGTCTTAACTGACAAATGGAGTTGACTATTTAGAAATGTGGTTTCAGCAATCATAAAAGCAAAAGACCCACTTCAGAGTCACTATTTGTATGGTGGGAAAACAAACAGATTTCTTGCATTTACCTTGACCCAACTCAGACAATGTCAAACAGGATTAATGCTAAAGCAAAGCACAAGATCTTTTAGAGGTTTCAAGACATTGTTTTGGTTATAAAATGAATGATTGATGTAATTATAATATTAGCCTATTTGCTTAATTACTCCTATTCATTATTTCTCAGGTTTCAGTGCCTTCACTTGAGGGTTTGGGTTTAATGTAACATTATGCTTTCCAACCATTCCCTCAGTTTTTAACAGTCTCTGTACATGCATCTGGCTGCAACAGTCTATTACGGTCAAGTCTGGGTTAATGTGCTTTTAAAGTTTTACCTTAAACCAAGGCATTTCAGTACTTAACCTCTGTAAACCCCTTTTCTGAACTGTCACCCAAACAGTTCTGAGTGCTTAACTATCATCTACGCAAATATAACTCTTGTTTTTTCCTATAGATGGGTTTATTAAGCTTTTGCCCTCTTTTCCTATCCTACCTACCTGTTGGCTATTCCAAATCCACTCTAGGCTGTTCGTATTTCAAGAGATTATCCATGTATTTATATGAATTTTTGGAGAAGACAGCAGTTCCTTATTCTGTGAAGCTTCCAATATCAGAAGGTATTAAACTTTTCTAGAGCTATTCCACATAATATATTTTAGTAAGGACTTTTTGGGCACATTTATACAAGCACAATTTTCTTATTACCTCAAAACCGACCTCAGCTTTATCACTGGTAATGTAATACTGAAGTTCATAGAATCATAGCATCCTTTGAGTTGGAAGGGACCCTTAAAGGCTATCTAGTCCAATTTCCTGCAATGAACAGGGACATGCACAGATACACCAAGTTAATCAGAGCCACATCCAACCTGACCTTGAACATCTTCAGGGTCAGGACATCCATCATACCGCTGGCAACACATTCCAGTGCCTCACTACCTTTACTGTAAAAAAATTCTTCCTCATATACAACCTAAATCTCCCCTCTTTTACTTTCAAACAATTTCCTTTGTCCTATCACAATAGACTCTGCTAAAGAGTCTGTCCCTTTCTTTCCTATAGCCCCCGTGTAAATACTGAAAGGCTGCTCTCAGGTCTCCTGGAGACTTCTCTTCCCCATGCTAAACAGTCCCAGCTCATTCAGCCTGTCCTCCCAAGGAAGATGTCCCATCCCTTGAATCACTTCTGTGGCCCTCCTTTGGACATGCTCCTATAGGTCTGCGTCTCTCCTGTACTGAGGACTCCACATCTGGACACAGTACTCCAGGTGAGGTACAGTAGAAGGGCAAGATCACCTCCCTTGACCTTCTGGCCATACTTCTTTTGATGCAGCTCAGGATACAATTGGCTTTCTGGGCTGTGAGGGCACACTGCTGGCTCACGTCCAGTTTCCTATTCACCAGTACTGCCAACTCCTTTTTGGCAGGTCAGTACTCAATTCTTTCATTTCCCAGCTTCTACTGATAGGAGTAATTGCCATAAACCAGATGCAAGGTCTTGCATTTGTTGAACCTCATAAAACTGACATGGGCTCACTGCTTGAGCCTTTTTAGGTATCTTTGAACAGCATATCATCCCTCAAGTAAGTCAGCTGCACAACAGAGCTTGGTGTCATCTGCAAACTTGCTGAGGGTACACTCTTCCTTAGTGAAGCTATGCTGGTTATCCCAGATCACCTCCCTCTTTTCCACATGCACAGAAGCACAGCATGAAGCTGTTTTCTGCACTGATTAGCACTGTCCTGTGATACTGTCCACACTCTGCAACAGTTTCTCAAATTGCCTACAGTGCATAACTGATATAGTAACCCAGTGCTAATGTCAAGAACTTACTTGCATTCAACATCTTTTTACACAGCTCTGCCAATGAGCAGTCTTCCTCTAAGTTACCTTCCACACAGCACTCTGAACATATCTCCAAAACTTTCAGAAGGGGTGTGAAAAGCATTTGGGTGACAAAACAACATAAAACCCATGAAACAAACACAACGCAACGCTGCTCTGTAGACATATTTAAACTGCTCAGCACATGAACTGAGAACAGACTACACATCTCCAGCCGCACCACCAGGTGGTGCTCAGTCCCCTCTGCAGCAGCGACAAACAACGAGAGAGGAAACTACTTAACTGGAAACTAACGCGGGCATTCATAGCTGGACTACTCTCAACACAGCCCTGCTGGACACAGAATACTCTGCAAAGTGCCACTGCGTGGCTGGAGGTGTCACCCTACATGAGTGGAATTGCATTAAGTACCATCTGAGCAGGTGTGCCAAGCTGGAAGCTTGAGATCCTACTGCACCTGCAGGGAAAGCCTCAAGGACTTGATAAACTTCTGCTCTTTCAGGGAAGCAAGCTGCATGAGACCTATACAAAATGAAAAAAAAAAAAAAAAAAAAAAAAAGATCTGTGTTTTCACATAGTTTTCATGCTATTATATCTGCTCTGATGCATTTTAACACATTTAAAATAACATGAAGTGTGACCAGTGAGAAAAAAAACTATTGTAAGTTTTGACTGCAGTGAAAACCAGTCAATTTCATTGGCATCGCTTTCAACAACGTTGTCTTAGGAAGCAATTTTCTTGTATGTATTCCCATTCATCTAAATTGTAGTAAATCAGAAATTTCTATTCCTATAACAAAGCACAGAACTGACTGAACACAATATAGTAGCAATATAATTGTGTTGTATGCAACTACTTTTACACTGCAATGGTAACTACCACTAGACGGTTTGGTCAACTGCATACTGACTTCCAAAAATCTCAGATTTTTCCCCTCCATTTTTTGTAACGAAGTTGAAATATCAAACACAAGATAATTCCCAAACTCAGCTTAGCAATCTTCATGGTTTTGCGTGCAGAACACTACAGCAACTGCCACTGCCCCTCCTCTTGAAGCTACAGTTAAGCTCCCAAAATTCATGAAGAACAAGCTCCACACTGGACAGCAACTTTGTTCAAATATTTGAGCACCATAGGAGTATTTTTCATCAGGAATCCCAAAAATGGTAATAGCTTGGCGAAGATAGCGACAGCCCTCAATCTGAAAAATGCTGATACACTCAAAAGCAATACTGGATACATTTCTTCTTCCCCCTATCAGTTTAAAATAGCGTATATAACCATTTCAAGTGAGTTTTACCTACAAAAAGAAAGGGGGAAACAGAAAACAATAGACCAAATCATGTCGGCATGCTAATAGTTCCTTAATATACAATGAAACTGTTATCTGAACCCTTTCTTGTGTTAACAGTTAATTAGCATCCTTCTTTTTCTTTTTTTTTTCTCTTGAAGCTTGCCAGTCATTCTCTACTTCACATTCACAAGCAAACCAAAATAGCAAGATACCCTTGGATGATTAGAACTCTACTCAGTGATTTGGCCTCCCATTCCTGATCAGGCCTGGATACTGTGAAATCCACCAGGAGGAAAATCTATTTTGCCATAATGAAGTGTGCACGCATGACTGTTTAATACAGCAGCCACTGAAGTGATACAAGTCAAAAGAAATTTAACTGTGAAAATGATTTGAGAATCTCTCTCAGGCTTCCTAACTTTCCACATTTAGAATGAAAATGTTCAGCATATTGCATTATTCACTAGCTAGAAAATGGTTTATGGTGATATAAAAATTCTTCACTGCTGATCAAACACATCTGTGGCATCTTTACCAGGCTCCTTGAGGTATCAAAAGTCACATATTGTATTCTCTTTGCATGGGAGAAGCAAAAAGTCCACAGCTTCTTCCTTGGTCCTCAAATCTCAAGAGTCAGCTTTTCACAAGAGGACTAGAAGATATGCAAACAGGAATAAAGACAGAGCTTCCAAAATATTTGCTCATGGCATATTTTCTGAGAATTGAGAGCAACACAATCACAATCTTTCTATGCATTACACATCATGGTGCACTACCTCAACCAAGTAAGGCTCCTTCTGGGAGGAAAAGGGTTCTTGTTCTCTGTCTCTGCATGCACAGTAAATATTTCTAAGGTGTTTCTTTCCCAGAGAAACTGAAATCTACAGCTCACCTTTGACCAACTCTTTACAGGTAAATAGAGGTCAAACAATGCATTGAAGGATATTTCTAAAGTGAACTTATCCCTTACTCCTTCAGCACCTGTGTGGAATTGCAGTTCTGTGCTCCCTGACAGAAATTTTCTATCAGCAGTGTCTTTAGCCAGCGAGCTGTGCAATGCAAAACACAGGAATAAGACAGGTCATAGCCCACGACAACTGCAGTCACTGCTTCAAGAGATGCATGGCACAAGAGCTGTCATGCATGCCAAATCTCCTCATTATGGAGAGATAACTCCTGTCATTATCAGACCTCTCACCATTCATATTTCAGTCCTAATACAGTCATTGTTTGCTTTTAAGATAGTCAACAGCTTGGCACATCTTAATCCTGAAAGCAATACATTTAATACTGCCTACAAAGTACTACCCGATACTGACACACAGCAAGTTTCCTCATATTCAGTATCTTGTGCAGGAAAAGAAAAATCAGAAAAGAAAGGGAAAGGGAAAGGGAAAAGAGAGAAGAAACAAACATTTGACATCTAGACAGCATGGATGACACTTTTGATCTTTTCTTTCAATTTAAGGCAGCAAAAGCAATGACTTTTTTGGCCAAATAGCATGATATCCACAAACCTGGAGGGCTACAGCTGCACTGTGTGCACTGGCTCTGACTGGGAGAGTTAGCTTTCTTCATAGTAGGACTTACAGTACTGAGTTTTGCATTTGTGGCCAAAACCGTGCTGATAACACACCAATGTTTTTGCGGTTGGTGAACAGTGTTTACACAGTGTCAAGGCCCTCATTTTCTCACTCTTCACCCCAGCAAGTAAGCTGGCATGTCAAAAAAGCTGGGAGTGAACACGGCTGGGACAGCTGACTCAAAATGACCAGAGTGGTATTCTGTACCATATAGTATGCCACTGTGCTCAGCAATAAAACTGATGGAGCTCAGGAACTGGCTCAGGGTATTGGCTTGCTGGTAGTGAGAAATTTCTTTTGTTTTCCTTTGTTTTGCAGTGGTTCTTTTCCTCCCTCTTTTTTTTTTTTTTTTTAACTTATTAAATTTTCTTTATCTCAGTCCATGAGTTTTCTCACTTTTGTTCTTCAAGTTCTCTCCACCATCCTGAGAAGGAAGATTGAACAAGCAGATGTGCACTGCTTAGCTGCCTACCGGGTTTAACCCACAACACTAGAACAAGCTCAGGTGATGACAGCTGATCTGAAAGCAACACAAATAAATTTATACATATAAAGTGGAAAAATAACAGAGACATACAGGTTTTCTATTAAAGCTTTTTTCCCCAGACACCCTGGTTGGGATTCTGCAAACATGGCAACAGGAAAGAAGCAAGCCTTCCTGCTTTCCCTGAACAGACATGACAAAGGAAATTCGTATTGTAAGAATAATAATAAAGGTAAGAGTAAACAATGCTGACAAGCAACTAATGAAGCATTAAAATAAAAAGCAGCCTCGCATGACTGCAAACATTTTCCTACCCAAGAACTTTTTACCAAGTTACCCTAATGTTCATTCAGGGCTTCTTTCTGTTTTGGAAAAAAATACAAAAATAAAAATATCTGCCTAACTGTTGCCTATTTCTTGATCTCTCTGTTATAGAACTCAGAATTCCAATATTTAACTGAAATGTTCAATATTAAGTAATCAGCTAGCTTAGTAACCGACAGAATGATTCTGTACAGATGTTTTCACTCTTCCCCCTATACAACGGCTTTCATTTTAGCTGTAATCCCATGAAAGGGGTCAGAGGAATTGAAAACTGTGTATATAAAAATGTACAGCATAACAGCAATCTGTCATGAAGTGGGGAAGAGCCAAGAAAAGCTCCTGTGGTGGGAAAAATAATCAGTAAACTGGTATAGCTGTTTTCCAAAATCAGGTCATTAATTCCTGACAGATGATTGCTGAGTTTCCAAGGTTAATTTTCCTTTCTCATCAGGTCCTACCCTGCTGATTTAGTTAAAAAATAACGCAGAAAGCATTCCACCCAGCTCTGCTCTAAACAGTGCTGTCTCTCCAAACTGATGACCTTTGAAGATCTGCTGAAGATTTCTCCCTGTGCACCAGAAAGGAAGCATTAGACTAGAGCCCTTCTGAGGACATGACAATATTAGCTTGACGATGAAGGCTAACTGCTGTGAACTAAGAGCTGGGGCTCACTGAAGTCTGACAAACGTGGACTGCCTTACATTCACAGCCCGGATGTAAAATATTCTGGGATGCAGGCACCTTGTGATATAATCAATGCATTTTATGACTGCAAAAATGAATTATGCCATAGCAAAACCTTGATCTTCGTGGCCCTGGATGAAGAGGATTAAAGACACAGTGAAAACCTTTCATTCATTACATACAGTCTTCTGCACCCAATAATATAAATTACTGGAGTCTCTTTACCAGTCATTCCTTATCCAGCATGTACTGAACATTAAGACTCACTGATTTGGCTTAAAATTTACTGATAAGGTAGCACCGAACATATCAAGCAGTGCCTGTGCTGATTAGTGTCTGCTTTTCTTTTGACTATTCAGAGTCTCATTTGAGATGCTCTCTGTTATTCTCAGACAAAATTACTCACATACAAAACACTCTCTTCCTCACAGATCCTAAAGCATGAGTCTTCAGTTTTGTGTCAGCTTTCTTTGAAAGAAGGAACAAAGTGGATTTTCTAGCAATTAAATACACAATCTAATCTACAGAAGACATGTTATCTAGACAGCCACAGTAGCTTCTTATATGCTCTCCATCTTTTGGCTCTCACCTAGATAAAAGATTCCCTTGTGCAACAAAGCTCCAAAAGGACTCGTCCTTTCCACTGCAATTGGTAACTGCAGGGATTTTGCTGACATTGTTTAAAAAAACTCAGGAGCACTGCT
Organism: Tympanuchus pallidicinctus; assembly: GCF_026119805.1. Lineage (NCBI taxonomy): Eukaryota > Metazoa > Chordata > Aves > Galliformes > Phasianidae > Tympanuchus > Tympanuchus pallidicinctus. Next base: position 39,069,300 of record NW_026294747.1, on the reverse strand, counting down.
TCACTGTGTACCAAGCAACCCTTGAACTGGCAGTTAAAGTCAAAAGGTTTTTTTCCCTCCAGTGACTTGGAATAGACTTGAATCAAGCAAGTTTGAGAATATATACTTCACTTTCTATTAGCTACAATGAGGAAGAAAGATTTGCTAAGTGATATGACAATGATCATCTACATACCAATGAAGAGAGACACCCACATCAGAAGCAGGAGTCCAGACAACATCTTTCTGGGCTATATCCAGTTCCACCATGGGGGCATCACCCATCAGAGTCCCATCTGCACAAGGACAGAGGAACCCCGTGGCACAATGGCAGACAGGATCCCAAACCAAGGACTCTCAGAATGGAGTACCTTGTACCTTGTGTACACTCACCATATGTCATTTGGAGCAGCTCTACGGACGCCTGTTCAGATTAAGGGGGTTGCTACTTAGGGGTGGGTCATATGGTATGCAGGCAAAAGCTGTTTGAAGTCATACAGGACTTATTACAACATAACAGTGAGGTATCAAGAATAGGAAAAAGGAGGAATTCAAATGATTTGAGGATGAACAAGAGGGGGAAAATAGAGGGATAATGTTATAAAAGGACAGTCAACTGGCTGAATATTATGCTTGTCTAACTGTGCTCAGTGCTGAGCAGCAGTCCATCCTCTCTTACCATTATATTATTTTCTAACTCCTTCCCGGTAAAAGCTCTCTATTCTGTGTGTGTGAGGGTGAATGGGGACCTGAGTGCAGCAAATAAAGTCAGACTACATGTCAGATTATACATCCATCCATACTGCAAGGTATGATCACTAGCAGAAATCAAGCCAGACTAGCCAAGGAGTAGAAGGAAGGGCCTGGGAACAACTGAGTGAGTTGTTATCAGCTCACTTCTAGGTATAAGAACACCTCCTATATCTAGGGAAAAGAGCACAGGGAGGTCAGCTACTGGGACATCAAAGACCTGACTAGCTGCATCTGTAACAGGAACTGGAACAGAGCTCTGGCTTTGGTGCTTCATATGGCAAGATGCCAAAGGCTGCAGACACTGAGATCCAGGGGCCAGCTACCAGGCAGACTAAGCATCTCAGTTCATTTGCTGCCTGCAACCACATCGTACATATGTCCATATCTCACTACTTAAATTCCATCCTGTTTAAAAAGAGATGGGAGCAGGCTGAGGCTGTTGTTGCTGCCTATGTTCAAGTGGGTGCTCAGAGTGCCTCTGTGACCTGTGTGGCTGGTCATGTACATGTGCACACATAACTATATATATAGTGAATATGCATGCTTTGTATGCATGTGCCTGCTGGAAATGCATCTTCAGCCTTGCTACTAGCTGAACCTAGGAGCTTGAAGCAGTAGCAATTCTACCTTCCTCAGGCTGTTGGATCCAGCATGGTTTACATTCTTAACAGAATTCACTGTTAACTATCTGCCAAAATATCTGAGAGGGCTGCTGTTTGATCACCTGTCTGAAGGAAAAGACTTCTGAAGACAGGCTTGATCTCTTCCTAGCTAACAGTGCAGTAGCAACACAAGGCCAGAGCAGCGCCTTGACTCTGAGACTTCTATAAGGTGAGAATGTTTCCAGCTAAGCTGTAACAGGTGCGACAGACACCACATTTGCTTTCACTACTACAATATGACATACTAATGGCTTGTCACTTTTCAGGCTGACTTATTTCTTCCTGATAACATTTAAATGGCATTAGTAGATACTAGAGTCACAAATCTGACGTGTACGCTTAATCACACCTCTTCACTTTCCAAATAATGTTTTCATGTTAGAGCACTATTAAGCTTTTATTAAAATGACAGCAACATCCCTATGAATCAGATAAATGCACTTGTTTCTATAACATTTTGATTAGATTAGAGTTAGTATGGCTTCTTATTTATTTGTGATGATGGAAAAAAAATAAAAAGAAAAAACCTTTAAACCTCTCCCAGAAAGTTCCTCACTTTAGGTCCATATTTTATGCTATTACAGTAGCACTTATTTAAATGAAACATTAACATTGCATTAAGGATCTAAATACAGTAAGCACAGCAACTAAAAAGGAAGAACAAGCTGTCTTCTATTGTTAAAGATCATTCCAAAATTGATTGGATCTGAAACAGTGTTCTTAGGGACCTCATACAGACACAGAATCAGCTAGCAGTGATGGGACTATGATTTTTCACCCTCTTCCATTTTTGCTTTTAGCAATAGCTAAGAAAAGAGAACCAGGATTTTCTGAGGTTTCATGAGGCACATGAAAATAGGTAATGGCTTGTATGGCGGGCTTCCTTACTGAGAAGAAAAGGCCTCATTATGAAATAACAAGCAAGAAGACAGACTCGAAAGCTGTCTCGAAAGCTGCTGCTTTTGGAAGAGCGAATCTCCCATAAAGGCAGTGTCGAACTATGTGACTGTGACTAACATCACGCCACATAAAAGTTTTGGAAGAAGTAGAGAGAACTGAATCAAGAGAAAGGATACAAAGATTATACTAGAAACAATGTGAACTAAAGACATCTTCCAGAGCTAGTGAATTTGTAGCATACACAGCCCTTGTACTTAATTTTTAGAAAAATTCTGAAAACTATCCCTTCTGGACTGACATGAAGCAAGAGTTTGTCACTGAGAAAGAGAATAAAGTAAATTAGTATCATCAAAAATCTGATGAAAAGTGAGACTACCAGATAGCATGGCACAAAGTATAAAACCACCACAACCACCTTAACTTTCTTTGAGTTATATGCATAGGTTGCTCCTAAAGTAATATCTCCTATTTCTTTTCATGGAAAACACAACAGATACAAATAGCACAGATCTGTTTGATAGAGCAAATGCTCAGCTACAAAACACAACTCCTCAACAGAGTCACCACCATTAGCTGTGCATTCTTGCCAGTGATGAACAAGAGACCGCATGCCACACTCATAAAAATCTGAATCGCGGTCTAGAACACGGCTTGTCTTTCTTATCCCCATCACCACTGCTGAAATGCACCACCAATCACCTCATTGTGCTCACATCCACTGCTTAGTCTCCATAAATATTCAGCAAGCATTGATGAATGTCAGTGAGTGTCATTTTGTTTCGGGTGGGGAAATTCCATGACAGACATCTGTTTCATACCTGTTTCCATGTCAGGCACTATTTTGTCAGGCTGCCCCTCTACTGCCATTTGTCATACAACAACATGTAATGGGACACTGGGGAGAAGGTTCAACTTCTACCGCCATAAAGCCAACAACTGCCTCTGATGTCATGGGCCAACATAATAAAATAATAAATCAGAATAAATTTCTTTCAGAGCAACCCTCATATTTCAAGAACTAGCTTACAGGAGGTGGATTAAAGAGTAACTATTCTTTGGGAAGTCCTATTAAAAAAAAAAGTATATGTATGCAAAAGTACAGGGTATTTAATCTATGCTTATTTTTCCCATAAATTCAGCAAATAAAATGTTACATTCCATTATGTCTGCACTACACTGAAGAGCCATTCAGTGCATCTTCACAGCCTATTCTGGGACACTGATCCTATATTTGGTTATGCTGATTTTACACTAAGAGGAAAAGAAAGTTACTGTCCAGTTACATCTGTGTAAGCAAATGCACTGTTGTGTCCCTCTAAAGTCAAACTCTGTCAGCATGCAGAAACAGACAAGATCAGCATAGGAAACTACATGAGTGAAGGGAGGGAATGAAATGAGCACTAAAATAAATTCAGAGAAAGTAAAAACTGTTTCTTTTTTTTGGACACAGTGTCAGTCTCCCATTACAGAACTGTGAGATATGACAGTGATGAAAAACAAAGCCAGGATAAGAAGAAATTAAATTATAAAAAACAGTATCTGACATCAAATACATGATATGCCAAGATATGCAAACAAAAATCTCTTACTCTTTCCAATGAAAATTAAGAGCAAATATATATTGAAAACTAAATGCTTACCTGACAGAATATATTGGATTCTTCCCAAATAGCATGAGCTTCAGTGTCTGCTGTGTTCCTGGCAGTAAGCTAGCAAATGCTGTGAGATCCCGAAAGTGCAGCTTTGTTTTAAAACCAGGAATCAGATCCTTACATTCAGTTAGCAATGGTGACTGCTTGGCCTGAACTTCTTCAACTAATTGGTAATCCTATTCATCAAGTCAATTTAAAACACTTCTACCTATTTCAACAGACCTGGGCAAACCTATCTGCATGATGATAATTCCCTCTGCACAAGTAAATGTGCCAAACACAAGTCAGTGTCCCTACAAGAATGGCTACAGTGTTATATTCTTGCCTAACCATATTTTATTCATGGATTTACTATTTTCCATCAATCAAGTCCCAGAAGGTTTCCTTCCAGAAAGCAGAGCAGATGATCTGAGTCACCACAACACACAGCAAGGAAACAAGGTGTTGGAGGGAATAGGAGAGGGGCTGTTCATTTTAAGTGAGGCGTCATAAAAAATAAATTAGGAAAATACAAAGTGTTTTTAAATAAATAAATAATCATCAACCTTCAGAGGAAGACTGAAATGCAGCAGCCTCAAGTATTAAAAATGCAAGGAAGCAAAATGATTCAAGTGCTTTGATGCTTATAGGGAAACTAACAAAAATATTAGATTCAGACTGTTTTCCCAGTGATCTGATAATAGGATTCTCTCTCTTATTTTTTAATACATATTTTCATTCCAATTACTGCTATGTTTTGCTTTGCATGAAAACCAGACCTTTGCCCCTTGTTACTAAAGCGATTTTCCTGCCTGAAAACAGTCTTCTATAGACGAAACTTTAACAGCAAACTATCATTAAAAGTAGAAGATGATGGCAAAAGCATCAGATGATACCAGAGCAACTGATATGGATGCTCAAACGACACAGAGAAACAAGAAGTATGGCAAAAGTTTCTCGATAGATTTACGGGAAGCTAAGCATCAAGAGCACACAAAAAATATTCTATTTTTTATGCAAGTACCTTCTGTCATTGCTGGGTGAAATCTGACAATCTCAATAGAGATTTAACATGCTTTCTCCTATTGACAACTCCATCTTGAAACACAGTGTTTGAATTTAGAAGTGCAAAAGGAAATCAACAAGAGCAGACAAGCTTTGAGTCATACTGGACTATTCCTACTGCAATAGGACAAAAGGATGCAGTTTTCAAAGCCATGAACACATGCTCATGTTCTTGTAGCACATCAGGTCTTACAACCAAAATAATCACAAATCAGTCAACGCTTTATCACCAGTCTCTGACTTCAGGCTCCATCTCCCAAGACCAAGAAACTAATAGCTTCCACTTTCCTGAAAAGTAGGATCTGAACCAGCTGGAAATGACCAGGAGGGAAAACTGATCTCTAATCCACAACTATAATGTTTCAGGTTTGGAAAGCAAAATGGAACGGGGGGGGGGGAAATAAAAAATAAAAAAAATTGCTGCCTGTTAACAATACACAATGTTACAATATATGTTAAGAAACTGCTCTGCAAAAATGTTCTCTCAGTGCTGCTACAACTGTCCTTGTAGCGTAGTACTCCACTTCTACTTGAAAGCTCTGCCTTTAGAGCTCCAACACACTTCTTTCCATTTTTCTAGTAGCTTGGACAGGTAAACAAAAAGACCACAGTGTCTGAAAAAAAACCCACATCAACTCATCAGATCACCTAGGCTGGAAGAGACTTTCAAGACCAACAATTAATCTGACCTGTTGCATCCCAACACACGTCCCTTAGTGCCATGTCCACATGTCTCTTAAAAACCTCGAGGGACGGGACTCCACACACTCTTCTGGGCAGCCCATTCCAATGCTTGACCACCCTCTCCATGAACAAATTCTTCCTAATGTCAAATCTCAACTTTGCTTGGTATGACACCCATTTCCTTGCGTTCTACCACTTATCACCTGAGAGAAGAGACCCATCTTACTTCAGCTGCTTTCAGGTAGTTGTAGATGAGGGCTCCCCTCAGCTTCTTGCTCTCCAAAATAAACAACTCCTATTCCCTCAGCTACTTTTCATAAATCTAGTTTTCTAGGCTCTTCACCAGTGCTCTTTGCACTTCTCTGCAAGCTCTATTCTGTGAGAAAAACACGCTAGTTCAAGGCCTACAACAACACCAAACAATTATTTGAAGCAAACACTGTTCGTACAATCACAGTATAAAACTGGATATGGTCTTTTAATATTATGTTTTTATGTTTGTTTTTAAATATGCATGACATTTTGTAGTGGAGAAGTGCATACAGTACCTGTTGTTACGCTTATGTGACTCTTTAAAAAGTTTTCATAAAGACAACAGGTTACCAGTGAAAAATAACATCAGCTCATCAGGTTCTTCAGGTGTTCTTCTGCAAAGCTATGAAATAAATAACAGTTCACCTCCTCCTTGGAGAGATCTAACACAAAATTTTCATGTATAATCACCGTAAAGTCTTCCCTCCTCCCCACAGCTTCATATTCTACCCAACCCCTCAATTTCAGAAGACTTTTTTTTAAAAAAAGAAGCAAGAAAAAGAAAAGAAAAGAAAAACAGCTTATAAAACCACAAAGAAAATAAAGTTATTTTAATATATATATAAAGAGAACAAAATGAAACTTGAGGGAAAACTTACTGGCGTTACAGTTTATCCTGATACAGTCTAGATGGGGAAAAATAAATGAAAGATGAAATTGCATCCTTCAAGGTAACAGCTGCAGACATCCAAAAACAATCAAGTCCACCCTTCCGGGGACAGACACACGCAAAGAGATGTGGCCATTTTATATTTATATACGGTCTGTACAAGTTCAGAAGTGGATGTATATGTACAGTATATTCTACATAAATATTTGTTACATAAATATATATATATACGTAAACATATATATACACACATATGTATAAAGAGATATACCAATATACATATATATCCACACTTAACAATTTATTTTTATAGAAGACTATGCATCTAAGAGTATCTTCTACTCCAGACCATGAAAACTGATGTGAATTACAAGAAAAAAAATTGACAATTAAGCACAAAAAAATCTCTCTTAAAATGCAAATCATACTCCAGTGTAATTTCTCTTTTTAAAAACCTTTAGCAATTTCTCTACGAAGCTTGAAGTTTAAAATCAACCTTTACACTTGGATTCTTTTGAATTAGTTTGTATTGTTATTGCATAAATACACCATCTGTCCAACACAGAATACCTGTAGAATCAGCCTATGAGATTTGTTGGTGCAATATTTAACCCTTTCCAGCTCTCCCAAAGACAGACCCTCTACTCATGTCCCCTCGTGCCAGCCCAGAACACTTTTTCGTATGTGCACAGGCACATTTAACACTGTCCATTCAGGTGAGGAAAGGGTTAATATACTGCCCAGTTGTGTCCTGTCATAAAATGGCCACTTGCAAACAGCTAACCGCACGAACGCCCAGCCCAGATTTCAGCTAGTTCTGGAGATTGGGAATACTATTTTTTTTATTTATACTTTTATTTTTATTTTTTTCCTACTTGGTGGGGGACGTGAGGAATTCTTTCAAAGGTTCCCAGCCCTGCCAGTTCCTCAAAGCCCAACCTCACCTTGCTGCCTGAATGCTAAGATTGAAAGCAATGTTCATAACGTTCAGGGAGAAGATGAAATGGGCAGTGGAGTGGCAGATCTGTGAATCTTTGCTTGCCCTGTTTCATTCAGAGATTATGGACAAGGGAGGAAGAAGGGGTACATGGAAATTAAAATAGAGTTATGGTTGTAGAGCCTAATAAATAGTAACTGAAATCTGCACAAGAAAAATGACTGGAGGTGGGGGAACCTGAGCTAGAGGTTTTCTGAGCATCGCTTCTTTAATTTTACACATTAATGCTCAGCATATCTCAAGATATGACCCATAGTATCCTACATTTATAAATGCCTACTTACAGCCTTGTGAACAACTTCTACTGTGGTGTCCAATATGGTTGAAAGCTATTGTATCGGTGCTATTGCATATTTTGAGTGATGCTGACCTTCTCTTGGGAAATCAGGCCAGAAATAACAGCACCATGCTACTAGAAACCCAGGTTACCGAGGTTTTACCAGCAAAGATGGTTGTATGTATTACAGAGATATGGCCCAGAGTGACTATAGAGAATGGCAGAGAAATACAAAGCAGTTTGCTGCTTAACTGGGCCAATTCTGTGTTTACTCAGACAATTATTATAAGAATATTTCAGCAGCTTATGCAAGCTTATTTCAGCTTCATGCGATCTCAGAAGATGAGAAAGAGTAAGGATCTATAAATAAAGAGTCATAACAAGTTAGGGGTATACCAATCAGGAACAGCATAGCCATAAAGCATCTGTTTTCAACCAGAACTTCCCTTGAGAAAATCTGGGTTTGGTTTTGTGCGATTAGGTTTGTCATGTGTCGTCAACCGCAACAGAAAAGTGGGAGCAAACAGCCTTGGAGCAATTGGTACAATCACCATACAGAGGTGGCTATATCCCATATAGCAGCTAGATGGGTTAATGGGAGCTCTTACATATATGCTGGGAAATCAGCTACCCTTGCCTCTACAACCTGAAAGAGAGTGAGTGAGAGAGACTTCAGAACCTCACTGCAAGTGAATGCGTCACGGCAGATACAGCTAGAACGGGAAATTATTTATGGGCTGAACAGTTAAGTGTGCCGTAAAGGGAAACACGGCTGGTCCTCAGCAACATTCATTGAATTCAGAAACTAAAACCACTGTTGTCGTTCTGATCTCTGCAGAGAAGTTTTGCTCTTTTTTTTTTTTTTTTTTTTTTTTTTTTTTTTTTTTTAAGCAATACTGAAACAACTACATGCCCTAGAACTGTCTCCTAAGTCACTGTCTGCTCTGAGTGAAGGGATTGAAGGGACTGATGTCTTACACTGATTTTCAGTGTAGCCCTTATCCTGACTGGTAGATTTCAATTTCAAAGGATAATGAGACCAGGCCACTGAGGCCCTGACAACTATTAGGGTACTATCTGATCACCAGACTCAAAATAAAGTGCCAGGAAAAAACACCTGAGCTTGCTCCAGAAGAATCAATTCCTGAACCAGCCTTGGTCCAGCTAGGTGAGCAGAATCTTGCTTGGCAGCTAAGCTCCTACATCTGCCTGTGGTACTACACCAGCACTGCCACACTCTCCTGCACCTGGGCTAACACTGACGCACTCTGCCACAAAGACTCTCAGTCCACCACACTGCTTATCTCTACAAAGCACTTTTTTACACCAAGTAGATGTACTCTAAGGTCCAATGCCTTTTCCACTTTACTAATGGAAGTTAGCAATATTGCTGTATTCCAATACCATGGCAATTGCCAGAAGAGAAGAAACTAGAATATCTAGGGAGCCATCTGGTTAACAAGCCTTCAAGAATTGAAAGTACTTTGTAGAGAAAGACATTATCTATTGCTGTCAGGCAAGCTATGGAAGCTGCAGTTGCCCAGAAGTTCTGGATGAAAATGAACTAAAATGAATCTCAAGTCAGTCACTGAAAAGAGAGGCATTAAAAGCCAAACATGCTACACTGAAAGAACAAGCACAATATTTTCCATTTCCTTAATCCTGATCCTTGCCCAAAGCAATAACAAAGTTACAATCATTAATACATGAAACTGTTTTTTCCTTCTTACATCAGTTTTTAGAAATGAAGGAAATACTTGGTTTCCTCTAAACCAGTAAAACACTTCAAAAGCCAAAGCTAAGGGTGCTTTCCCTGACAGTAAGGGGCAGGGTTCACGCTCAGCAGCTGCAGAATTGAGGAACAATTAAGAGGACTGCTCGAGAGTCCTCCAGCAGTGCAGTAAGACTTTTGATAATTATCATCTATGGCTCTCAGTATTGTTATCAGCTTCTGCTGATGTGATTTACTTTGTTGAGGTATGGTTGTATTCCTGACTTAAAAAAAAAGGTTTCCTTTTCTTTGGACTTCAAAGATGAGTGTGCTTAAACAGCTCCAAATCCAGTAAGCAGCCAGTCCTACCACTGAATGAGGTGTTTAGAGGACAATCATAAAGTAACTTCATTTTTGTAAGGACATGGGGAGCAGGATGACCTGAAAAGATCTTATACAGTTACTTTCTTCAATTGTTATTCCTAGTGTAAATCAGATGCTGCTTTCAAGGTTAGATTTTCTAGAGCACATCTCAAGGAAACTGGGAAAAAGACTCTCTCCTTGCAAAAAGGTTAAACAGCTTCACTCCAGCTAACTAATGTTAAAGATTCACTGTTTGAATAGCATTAGTAGCAGAACTGATGAAGTCTCCAGTAATTGCATCTGTGTTTCTTACCACTGTTCTGTATCTTTGTGCTACAGAATGCTGATATTTACATTATGTGCAATTTTGAGGCCCCAGCCTGTCTTTTTCCTTGAATCCATCGATCATCTTTGCTGTGGGAGGATAAAATGTTTGCTCCTTTTGAAGAGCATCCACATGTGGTTATGGAAGAGCACTTCAAAGTAAGACTAGAACAAGATAATCAGGGCCTGACAATTTCTGCTTACTCTAGGTTATCCCCTGTGGGGAACTCAGATGAGGCCCTGTGCACTCTTCCACCATGCTACAATGCAGCTCTTTGTCTCTCTTACTTCTCAGATTGTGCACCCACCTGTTAGCATTAGTGGGAAGATGACAGACATTTTTTTCCCATCTATTACAATAAAAATATATATATCAAAAGTCACCGTATGGGTTGATTATTAAAAAAAAAGCATGTCTAGGTACGCATTTGCACATCTGCATGCACAACCTGCACAAAAGTTTGGTGTATTTGGTGTAAAAGTTCAAGCACGTTTAAAAAAGAAAAACAGAAAACATGTATGCTCTGTCTTTATATATGAATTATAAAAAATCTGTACATCTTGGAAAGACAAAGATGTCTTTGAAAACCCTAAGGAGAAAAGGTAGGAGACAGGCATAGCCACATTTACTTACAGGAGAACTCAGATTAACCGGTTGTAGGCAGAATTTATTCTAGTCACTAGTGCCCTGAAGCTGAGCCTAGCAAGAAGAAACAAAACTGAAATATTCTTTAACAAAAGTCAGTGAAACTATAATCTTCCCATTCACCAGTGGGAGGAAAACAAAGTGAAGGTGCATCTCTCTATTGGACCAGCCATTTCTTTCCCTTTATGCAAATCCCAGCATCAGAAATGATTCCCAAGCATGTTCCAAGCCATTATTTGCTTCATCTCTCTCTCTCTCTCTCACTCCTTTCACTGTACGCTCATTTCCTCAGAATCCTTATCAACAGAAGTGAGATCCGCATCATATTTGGACTTCTTCACACAACAAACAAACTACTGTGAAACTTGCTGTCAACATGCAGACTGGACTGCCTCAGGGACTGACATGGGAAAGGTCTGAAACAACTTCCTCACTCCTCCTTCATAGAGAATTACTCACCACTGCTCTTATCCCTCCTATCTTCTACAGCAAGCCCCCATGCCCACCCATGCCTGCTGTACAATGTATCCCCCTGGCTGAAGCCAGGACAACACTGTGTGTTGAGGAGGTGGTGGGATATGCCAGCCACTGCAGGCTGCTCTGTACACTCTGTTCTCAGGGCTGTTTGCTGTGCGGGCCGCAGGCTTCAGGCCTTTGAAGGGTTGAATACCATCTTTTGATTTACTATGGCTGATGGGGTATGGGAAAGCTTTACAACTGAAATACATAGAGGAGTTAAAAAAATAATAATTTTTTTTAAAAAAGAAAGAAAATAAAAAACAACACAGGAAAGACCTATATAACCACACAAATGATAACAAGTAATCAAATGGAATAGATCGAAGAAGAAAGAGACAATTCTTAGTAATAGTTTTAAATGACTTATAAGAAAAGCACAATTATATAATTCACCACTCAAAACAGTCTCTGTTTACACACGCATGTCATTGGTTGTCATTGGCTCAGGAGGATGGTGACATGGAGCTAGTCAGCACCAAGCATGATCAGTTTCAGAGGGTGTTCCTAACACTTCTCACCAGTAAGAGGATTTTGGCAGGAGCAAATGATGAAGACTTGGTTCTTATTTGTAACATTTTGGCTATAATCAGTCTCCTTAAAGAGTCAGGTGTGACTTCCAATAAACAACAGAATGTAAGTGGCTCTGTTAAGGTCACTCCTCCTTAAACTCTCTTTCTCCAACAGCAAGGTAACATTGCTGTTTTGAAGGCAGAAAGTCCCAACTAAAGGAAAATACCTTAGATTTGCAGCACTTCTTTGCATAATGTCTCAGCACTCTTACAATAAGTTGAAACAGTGAGAGAGCAGTGTCAGTGCTGTCTCTGTTTGAGAAACTACTATCATAGTTGAAACTGACCTATTTCTTCTGCCCGCTACTTGCTGAGTACACATCTGTTCCTAAGCTATCTGGACACTCAGTGGCTATTTAAACTTTTCCAATTGAGCTAAGAAGAGCAAGCATATGTATTCCAAACAAAACCATACCACATAGGTTTTCTTTCATTTGTTTGCTTTTGCCTTTTTCATTTTATTTTCTTTTCATAACATGAGTTTCCATAACCCTTTGGACAGATACTATTACTAATAAATATGAACTGGCTTAAATGCATCTTCTCTTCTTTATTCTCTTAACCCAAAAGCTACAGTCTTATAGGAGATTAAAAGCAAAAAAAGCAAAAAAAAAAAAAAAAAAAAAAAAAAACAACCAAAAAAAACCAAAAAAAACCCAAAAAACTACATGTAAGTTTTTAAAACAAGCTGGCCGCTTGCTGGACAACGTATTTCCCAGGTAAGGATAAGAAATCTTAAAATCATCACTCAAGCTCAACTGGGCACAGAAAGTCCTTGATAAATTTATAATATCTACCTAGGATATGAGCTGAAAAACAAGAGCCATTACTACAGGTATGGTAAAAAAACACTGCTGCACTCTACAAAATCACTACACAGTTTGCTCCTGATATCAGCATAGTGGGACTTTCATGATGCTAATGTTGTTAGCTCAAAATAATGTGGAAGCTTGCTCCTGTGGGGTTTGGAATTTTGAAAACTGGCGCAAGATTTTGCAGACCATGAACATAAAGTACCCTGGACTTCACATTTTCCATAATCATTATACATGATAGTTCTGCCTTTTGATCCAGAATCTCTTCTTAATTATATTGTGGGATTGACATGAATCAACAAGTTGCATCAGTGCAAATGAAAGTAAACTTCACTTCCTGTGCTTATGTTCTTTAAAAAGGAGGCTACTTGTCATTCACTGGTAAGAAAGTGGATAATCAAACAGCTCATTTGTTGCCTCTCAAAATTTTTCATTGTTATTATTGTTGAATTTGTTTCTAATGGTCTTTTATTGTTTTCTGTGACTCTAAGGAGACAGAACAACCTTTTGGGATGGGGGGATGCACTTTCATTACTGTTGCCTTTATTTTAACAAAGAAACTATCAAAAGATACAGGCTTTTTTCCTAGATATTAAAAGCTCTAAAGGCTGAAAGATAAACTAATTATGAAATAGAAATAAATTGTAGTTCAGCAAAATAGAATATTTAAGATCAATTTGTAGCAAACACTGTCAAATTCTGTAAAAGGTTTAGGATTCACAAGACTTCTGCTTGCCACCGTATCCATTTTGCTTAATTCTCACATTTGGCTTTGACTGTTTTGAGTGATGCTGTATGAATGAGGGATGTAACTGATCAAAAGATGGACCAAGCAGCATGTCTCACACAGAGCTCACCAGTCCCAGACCAAGAAAGGAAACTTAAAAACTTAAGACTTTAAAACCAACACTGTTCATAACAAAGAACTAACAGCAAATCTCCATGCAGCAATACCTCCACAATAGAATATAATTATGAAGGTCTCAGCAGCTATTTTAGTGATCAATCCAATCCAATCAAACCAACAGAAATTAAACAAAATAATCTTAAAAACCACTAACCACAAGCCCAAACTAAGAGTGAAGGCAGTGGGAGGTTTTTATACGATACCTAAGTTGACCATTAGTTTGACACGGCCTCCATCCAGCTCCAGACGCAGAGTGTCAGCAGAATCTCGTGAGGTGGTTGCCATCAACAGCCCATAGGCACGCTGGGACATGAAACGGAAGGACACATCTTCTGCCTCAGTATGCATGACCATGGGCATGATGATCTTCATGTACATGCTGCCATCATAGCTCAAGATAGAGGCCTCTGTAAGGAATCAGTAAATAATTTCAAAAAGATGAAAATAAGTTACACTTCTACATGATCTCCACCCCTGAGGAAACCAGACATCTACTACAGAGCACTGTGTTTACAATTGCCACACACTCCAGGAACAGCACATCACTCTGGGTAGAACAGAGCTACTGTTCAGCTGCATCCGGCAACTCTACATAAAAAGTATGAGCAGGAAAAATAAAGGTAAGTGTGTTAGCTTTGGGCCCTTTTGAGATAATGAGATAGGACAGACTCCATTTTTCACATCTTCCAGAAAATGCAATCTTCTCCATTAGTTCAGCCTATCCTAGCACTTCCTGGAGTGAACAGTTCAAACACTGCTCCTAGGGCATTCAGTCTTGCCTTAGAAAATGCAGTCTCTATTTCTGGTGCTCTTAAAAGTCGTTGCTTATTCAGCGAGGAATTTCATTCCATTGTTGGGACTTTAAAGGAAAAGAGAAACCATATACAGTTATAGTCTGTGGCAACACAGTCCCTCAACAATCAATCTTGCATGCAAACCTTGGACAATGGTAGCATCTAGAAAGCTGCTCATGGCCTAAATAGGCAAATCAGACAAGAAGTATACAAAACAAACAAGAGAGAATTAAGTCTGTATTTGTTCCATTGTTTCTGGAAGTGGAATTTCATTTATCAAATTAAGCAAGCCTAGCCGTCAAATATGAATTATCATTAATACAGGACCTATAAAGTTCTCCAGCGGACAGAATTTATTTTAGAGAAGTGAAAAAAAAAAACACAATTAGAACTAGCACAATGAAAAGGAACATACAACATCTAAAGCAGGAAAGTGAAAGTATGTTTCCAAAATTTAAGTTAGACTAAGAAGAGCTTCTACAGGTACATATTATTCAAGAATAATCATAGAATCACAGAATTATAGAATCACAAGGTTGGAAACGACCTGTAAGATCATCTAGTCCAACCATCTTCTCATTACCATTGCTACCACAAACTAAACCATCTCTTGTAGCTCCTCATCCAGGCGCCTCTGCCACCACCTCCCTTGGCAGTCCATTCCAATGCCTGACCACTGCCTGAGAGAAAAAGTTCTTCCTCATGTCTAACCTAAACCTCCTCCAGTACAACTTGTGGCCATTTCCCCAGGTCCTGTTCATTGCCTGGGAGAAGAGGCCAAACCCCTCTTCACCACAACCTCCCTTCAGGAAGTTGTAGAGTGCAAAAATGAAACGTTTGTCATAGGAAATGCTATTTAATATTGAGTTCATAGATCCATCTCACTTGTAATCATTTGATCTTTTTTCAGAGTTCTGTTGTAATCTGGCAGACAAATATCTGCAAGCATGAACAGGTTTCTTAACAGTTTTTCCCACACCAGATTTGTACTGTTTTGAGGGAGCTCTTCTTCCTCCTTACTAACAATCTTTCTGGAACTCTGCTGTCACAACTGGTGGCAGTGCAATGCAAATGATGAAAAGAATAAATCAAGATCCACATCAAGTTTAAGTGTAATTCAAACATTGGAAATGGCAGGAGATCAAGGCAGAACAAAAGGCAGGAGTGAGGGAGGGAAAAAAGGAATGATATTACGTTTTTCTGTCCCCTCCGAAGATATCAAAGAAAATTGAGTGTAGTGCTTAATGGTCTCTATTTGTTCAGGACTTTGCCTGTGAAAACCGAAAGTCTTCTTTGAAGGGGTAAAGTCTTGTGAAAGAAGTGCAGCAACCAGTACGGCATGGCAATCATTGTTTCAGTCTGTGCATATGCTCTAAAGCACTTCTACCAGCAAAATTTACAAATCTGCATAAATATATTAATGTACGAATCAGAGCATCCCTTTTCCCCAGAACCATTTCCTCCCAGAGGCAGATAAGTAGATTACTCCATGTAGGACTTTTACAACAAAGCTCTGAATAAAAATCCAAGAAGTAGAAAAAAAAAGACTGATTTAAACTCCCTAGACACATTCTCACCAGCCTCCCTACCTACACAAGAAAAGAAAACACAGTACCAACAGAAACAACAAATATTTGGAATATAGATGTTCTTCTTAGACATCTTCATTTTTCACATCATCAGCTGACCCCCTCATGCTGGTGGGACTGGAACTTTTAGAAGAAAACAATAAGCTTATTAGAGCTAACTCTTATAGTCCTCTCAAGACCTAAATGTTTGGTGCTAGAGTAAGAGAGTTGGACAGGAAAATAAAGAACATATCAAATTCTTCCAAGTCTATGCTGGAAAGGATCCACAGTGGCTAGAAATAGGGATGCAGTGTGGTAATAAATATGCAAAATAAGTGGTAAACAATTATATGGTTATGAAACATTTGACGGGGATCACTGTGGTTGGGTGCAGCACTGGCGCAGCAACCCATCATACTAATATACATCATGCAGCACCTCCGCTGGTCATGGGACATACAAGCTCATTAAAAAGAAAACTTCTCTATGAGCACCATTAAAATAATACGGTTGTGAACAACATCTTTATTCTCAAGCGTTCTGAGCTGCAATCCCACACACTGTCATGGTCTGTATGCGCAAAGTGCTTTACATGCAACACCCAATCAGCCATACATACACCTTCTGGGCATCAGCTGTCAGTGTTGCCCAGGAGACTCACATCTTTACTTGGCCAAGAAACAGTCGGAACGAGCTGGAAAGAAAGATTTTTATTTCAAGGTGGGGGGGGTTTCCTACTTTTCAAAGTGCAATTCTATTCCCCCTCATGCCTGCAACTCCTTCTTGCCACCCACAGCTGCAAGCTGGAACCAAATGTACTGTACATTATACATATACTCAAAGTCAATGCATATGTACACACAAACCCCTCCTTGCTCTCTCTCCTCTCTGTGTGGATTGTATTAGAAAATGCAGTCAAGCATGAAATGGTTCTTTTGATGCCTTCAGCTCAGATGTGCCTTGCATGAAAAAGTTGTGTGCCCTCACACCAGAGTAGCTGTGGTAAAGGAATTGGAGAGTATCAGGACCACGAGTGGGGGTCGCTGACACAAGTACCTCAGCTCTGCTGCTTTCTTGTTCACAGAGCCATGCCATGGGTACTTTGGAAATACGCGTGCTTTTTTTTTTTTTCTGCAGACACTGTAAGACAACAAATCAAAAGACTGGTAATAATGACTTTCTTCCCTTCTAAAACAATGCATTTGTGCCCTTCAGGTCCACTGATTCCATTGACAGAAAATTACTGTCCACAGACAAGAAATGTGAACTGTTATTATATTTGTGTAACACTAATATGAAGAACACCCATAATTGCTGAAGATGGCACAAAAATCTAGAACCTAATGTTTTGAATAGTTTCTGAATTAAAATCTGAACTCAAAAATGTCAGGGAAAAAAAAAAAAAAAGAAAGCCACTGATGCCTAAATTAACCCCAAATTCAAATTCTATAAGCATGGCTTGTACTTGGAATGAATTACACAGTGAGATAAAGCAGGAGGAGCCCCAAGGGAAAAATGTAATGTAGGAGGCAAAAAGAGATCTCACACTGAGCAAAATCTCTCCTTCCCACCTCCTGAACTCCTTGCTTGTTCTTCTAGGTATCCTTTCCTAAACTTTGCCCATAGCATTCTGTGTATGGCATGCAGATGACCTAAGGGTTCTCAGCATAGTTCCAGTCACCATACTAACAGCCATGTCAGTTTAGAATTAATAGAGACAAACCAGACAGAGGAAAGCTGAAAGTAAATTTCCAATTGGAATCGATAATCAAAATTAATTTAAAAATCAAGACAGTGTTTCAGTTGATATTCAGTAGTACCCTAAATCAGGTATTACTTCAGTTTCAGTTAATGTCCCTTCTCTGAAATATAGCACTGCACTGAATCCTTGCAAAAATTATGCAGATAAAATCAAATAGCCTGAAATAGTTGAAACAGCTTCTATGCAACCATGTGAGAAGATGACCTTCTGCCCTTGTGTGTGCCCTCTGCTGACCTGAGCCTGTCCCAGTTCAGAGTACCTAAGCACTTGACATCTTCTAAATGTAAGAAATTTCATTCTCACCTTACAAGTCTTCACCATCTGAAGTATCTGTAAGCTTTTTCAGCACACCTCCTTGCAAGCAGAGCTTTCCTTCTAACTGTAAGAACAGTCCTTCAGAGGGAGGCATTGCTTAGTAGCAATCACAGAAATAAATCATATCTCCTTGTCCTAACAGCAGTCCCCAAAACTCAAGGATGGCACATTATCGCTAAGCAACACATACAGAAAATCTGCTGATGATTGAATGTAACCTGGCAACAACTAGGTGACCTCAGTTCTCCTGTGCTGGCAACTTTTGCCTGAAAACAGGCATCCATTTGATTGTCTTTAGTCAACTGCAGCAAAGGGATTGTAACACTTCTGTACAGCACCATAAATACAAGCAGTAGTTAGTTAATCAAGTTAAAATATAAGCACACAGTTATTCAAGTTAAAATATATGCACATTCCTTCCACCTGTCTAGTTTCAGGGTAGCCATTATATTTGGAGCAATGTGCAGCACAAAAGATTTCACCCATGTTGCAGGGACCTGCAGTGTAGACAAAAAGATCTAGAGTTGCATTTATCAGATCTCAAAGCCAGAAGCTTCACCGCTATTCGCTTGGAGATGGAAAGAGGAAGAAATCAGGTGCTAGTTCAAAACTGCCCTGACATAATGCCAGAGAGCTGTGAAAATCGATATGTTATTAGGAGCAATTAGCTTCCCAGTCTTGTGCTCTGAGACCCTGCCAGCTTTAATTTTGCACTTACCATCCAAAGGAGCAATTTACTGCTGCTTCACCACAAAGCTCTGCATAAACATTCTAGGGAGGTTGCAACAGACATATTCTTGCAATACAGAGATAGAAAAATATTCAATATCTCTTTGTGATCTTTGTCTTGGTTTCTAACCTTTCTCCTGTATTAATCTCCATTCTTTTTGGCTTTCCATCCTTTTCAGCTTTCCCATAGTGCCTTGTTCTTCCTTGTGGTTTCCCCCTTGTCTCCCAGACTACAAAAGAGCTTTCTTTTTTCTGGAAGTCTCCAAAAAGATGACGAAAGAATAAGGAAAAAATACCTCTTCATTAAAAGTTCAGCTGAAGTGATTAAAGACAGTAAACCAGGGCACACTGTGCGTTTCTCAGACATTTCCATTTGGGAGAATCGGCCGTTGCTGCCCATTCCCACTGAGCAGGGCTTCTAGAGAAAAGCATTAGCAGTTGGAGATGCATAATAGCAAGGACCAAGAGTTCAAAACTACAGGAAATACAGACTACACAGTACCACTTTCCTGCAAAAATTCAAATATCCTTCAAAATTTCCTTTAAGAAAGAGAGCCAGAGCTTTCTATCCACAAGCCAGAAAAAGCCTTCCAGTGAGTATGCAGCACTTCTCTTTCCATTCCCATGCAAACATCAGTTTTTTCATACACCTGCTAGGAGACACATGGCCACAAATAAAAACAGCCTTGATTATTCGAAAATCAACATAATACTTAAAAACAACAACAAACCCACACAACTGAAAGAAAAGAAGGCCTAAAATCCTACAATTCTCAATCCTGTCTAAGTAGATTCCATACAGACAAGTTTCAATGAGCCAAGCCTTTGGACTGAGGATGTACATCCTTGAATGACCTGGGGGATGCATGTTTACACCTGGCATAATTTAGACTAAGCTACAACAAAGTTTGCATTACATGGATTTTAAAATACAAGTGAGCTATAAAAAATGAACAGTTGAAAACATCTCTTTATAAATAATTTTTACACTGGAAAAATTTCTTTTGTATTTCAAGGTAAATGCATATTTTACCTGCTCTTACTGCTAGAATTGCAGAACCAGGAGCACCAGGAGAGAATGGTGCTATCTACAGAAGATACAGCTGTGCTTGAATCACCCTTAAGACTGAACCTACATGCTATCCATACCCACTTGTAAAAGCAGCATAGCACTCAGTCAGTCTCTTGGTGCCAGCATATTGAGTGGGGTGTCCTGAGCAGGCTTGCCAGATGGCTGCCCTGCCACACTGCTGACTCAGTGCCTGCTGGTCATCCACAAGGAAGACACAGTTTTTACAAGTTGGTAGGTCAAGAAGCAGGACTCAGTTACAGCTACTCACAACCACTCATCTCCAATGGGAGATCATTAAGCCAGAGAAAGACCTAGCCAAGATCTGTCCATAAACTTTTCCAGTAACCTCTAGCAGGTCCCATCCATTTCATCAGATGGAAAGAAAGACTTACAGAAGCGTCCCTGTATACTCACAGAAAACACAGGGAGGTACAGAGATTCTGGGGGCCTAACCCAACTGCTCAAACTGCTCAAACACTGCACCAAGAACAGGAAGAGTCTCGACTTAGTTCAGTGTCGAGAAAAACATTTTTAGCTGTATCTTACAAACTTCAAGGAAATTACGTTAACAGACATTCCCATTCAGCAAATAGCACAATAAATTACCATCATCCAAAACAATCACCAACATGCACAAAAAAGCAAGGCTTGATCCCACAGCTGCAAGGTTTGTTTCCTCAAAAACAAAGTGCAGGAGCTTATTTAAAGTATGCAGCCTACCTGCATAATAGATTAAGAAAGAAAACAGAGTTTTGCCTAAGTGGAAACAATGAAAGTATTGGGAGCAAGAATATAAGATTTAGGTTGCAATCTTACTATGACACAAGAGTTAATGCTCCTATTTTTGTGGAAAAAAATGTAATGGGAATTTATATGCTCACAGGCAGCTATGACTTTGGATGTCACATAGAGGTAGGAGCAGGGTTTCTCCCTGGAAGCCAGGAGCCACGCGAAACCTGACAGGCCTGCAGATGGTGGCCAGGTCCAATCAAGTCAACATCATTGCCATATGGGAGGTCCATATCTATCAGCTAGTCAGACCCAGGCTCAAGTACAGCGATCACTGGGCAGGGCAACAGTGAGAAGGCAAGGACACGAGCAAAGCTGAGCAGGCCCACAGCTGTAGGGGCAGAGTGGCAGGAGCTAGAGTCCTGCAGTGTCCTCCCTGAGGCTGGGGCTGATAGCTCTGAGGCCAACATTTGGCCTTGAGCCTGTGCAGGGTATGGGGAGCTCTGAGGGACTGAAACAGTGCCGTGACAGGGTAGCAGAGGCACCGGGGCAGGCAGACCCCAGGGGTGCCTTCAGCAGGGCTCTGGTGGTGGGGAGCCAGCAGTGCTTTAGTCCTTTTCCTCCCCTTGCCCAGAAAAGAAGCCCACGTCTGCTATATGCGCAACAATACTTTTTCCTGCAAACTGCATTTTTCTTGAATGCCTCCCATGAAAGTGCCACAGATCTCACCCCATCTAGCCCATCAAACAGGAATGAATAACTAGAAGGGATGTAAATGCAATTCACCAGCATTTGCAAGGACAGTAACAGAAAGCAAAACAAAATATTTACCTAAAGGGAACCATTAGAAATAAGATGAAGTTTTATTAGTCTAGCAAAATTCACTGCAAATAGTACCACTAATCACCAACTGTAGGTTTATTGCACTAGCAAGAACAAAGCTGTTCTGCTTTAAAGATTCCAGCCTGCCAAGATGTCAATAGCATTTGCATTAGCTATTATGCATTGAAAATTCATGAAGATAAAGCAGTTGTTAGAGACATAACACCAGAATTGTAAGGAACCTGGACTGTTTTTTCTGGTGCATAACTACCTCATAGATCAAAGTATTTTTGTAACATTCATCCCAATTTCTCTTTTCTTCAAATAAAGATGATCACTTATTTTCCTAGTCTACTTTCCTATCTTTCTACTTTACAGCAGATATCTAGCTACTCTACAGAAGGACCTTCATACACTGAAGATCTGCATACCATTGCTCCCAACTCCTCTAAAGTAAATCCCATTCACTCAACAGCTTCCAGTTTTTATTTTCTGTAAGTTGCCTCTTCTGTTTTCCAGTATCTCTGAATTGTATATTACTGTCTTAAACTTAAAAGCCCCAAATTTGAATAGTGCATGTCAGTTAAGACCAAATAAGCACAAAAAGTAGAATAATTACATAAGACAGCCTTATCAGTACAATGTGTACAAAATATTTCCAAATGAGCAGCAAACAACAGAGATAACAGAGCAAGCTTCAAGGCATTCATCACATTTTCAGGGATGCAAGAATACTGGTGGAGCAGTAATAATAATTGTCACTTATAAGGCCATAGCTACAGACAAAAATTGCTAGCAAATGTTTTCATAGACCAGATGACATCTGGATGAATGTTTTTCATCAAATGTGTCTTTTCAAAACCTTGCAAAATGTATTGCACAGCATTATTTGAAACATTTCAAGACTTTCAACAAACACTTAAGTCTGAAAATAGCCTAGAAATGCTGCTGGGATAAAATAAGAGGTTCCTGAAGAACATCTGAACTACAAACCAAACCTATTTATTTACCTTGAAAGTCAGAATAGAATAAAGATCCTATTTACCATTTCCTTTGCAATACCACTGTCTCCTCCCTGTTTCAGTATGTTATTTATTTCCTGTTTCCTAAGTTCTTTTTTCCAAACACAAGCAAAAACATCAAATTACTGTAGGAAAAATTGTTACCTATGTATCAATAAAATGGAAGTAGAAGAGGTAAAAATGGCAAATTAACAGCCCCAAGGTGTATCAAGGTGCAGGGTTTAGCACAAGTACTCTAATAAACTTTCTTCAGAGAAAAAAATTTGCTCAGTTGATAAAGTTAAGACATCTAAATAACTGCAACAGAAGAAATTCTGATTATTTTTTTTCAGAACTACCCCAAATTTTTTACATGAATCCAAAATGAACCACGTGCTTTTCTAACTTAGTACTAAAATGAGGTTGTGTAATACCCACATTGAGTAAAGTAGTCTGATAATCTTTATCTCAAAGTGGATAAAATCTCAAGAATCTATGTAAACCTGTGAAACTCCCATCATTACAAAGGAAAATCCCATCAGGTATTCAACCACCTACAACAAAAAGTTCGGGAGAGACATTCTAAATTTTAAATTGATCCTGAGAAGACATATGTGGAGACGGGATTATAAAAAACTTCTACTACTAGACCTCAAAAGGCTTGGCACTCTGGGTCCTCACTTTGATGTAACTTCTATAATGAACCAGCCTTTCAGCTCCTGATGCAAACTAGTGACTATCATATAGAGAAGACTCTACCAATTTCCACGAGGATCAGGATTGTTATGTGCTTCCTCTCCTCCTGCCATGGTCACACACAGAAGAGAAGCTAACTATGGGGCTGAGGCATTGTCATGTAGTGAGTTAACAGCAAACAAACAAACAACCTTAATTCATAATGAAAGGTAAATGTTATCTGATAAACTTCACCTCTCCCTTCTTCAGGCTGCAAATGTGTAATCTGGGCCGTGGAGGAGCTGAAACAACACTGAGCAGCATAGTGGAAATATTTGCAGACAGAGACTGTAGCTTGTAAATGTTAGTGCTAGCCCTGGGAGGTGAAGAGTGAGAGGCTGTATTGCCATACTGAAGATTGGCAGAGACGCAGGGGAACCAAGGAGAAGTACATGAGCTCTTCAAGCTTACTCCAAATGTCACTCTAACATTTACAAAGCTGTGGGCAACTGTTTGGGAAGAAATTTCTTGCAAGAAGGTTTAGAACAGAAGGATTGTTCTTCAAAGATTAGGAGTGTAGTGGGGTAAGAGTAAGGAAATCTGCTGCTAGAATGAGGGTCTGAGAGTTTACATTACATGAGTGACAGGGTTTAGAAAACTATGTGACTTCTCTTTAGTTCCAACAGCTCTAAGTCCTCTTTCACAGTACTGTCAAGCTTCTTGAAGCACATGATCACTGTGTTTTCAGTATGTTCACAAAGAAAAAGGGATTACAGTGAACATGGAGCTTGCCTCATCTCAGAGGTATGCAGTGTAAGAAAAAGGCAGAGGACGATTTGTAGTAAGGGGAATTAAAGAAAATTAAAAGGAAAAAATTACACATGGAAGGTGATTAAATACTAGGGAAGGCTGTGGAAATTCCACCCTGGAAATTTTCAAAACTCTGAAGAGCTGAAGACCTGAACAACCTATTCTATTTTTGATGCTGGCCCTACTTCAAATAGGCAATTGCAATTGGCTTCCAGAAATCCCTTTTAACTACGGTTATTCTATGGCAAGTGCCACAATGCACTGATTTTACTGGACACTGAAATGTTTCAGACATCATAGTACACCTGCAAATTGCTACTGACCCCTGAGCTGGAAAAGATTTTGCCTCCTGTATTATAATATTAATGGCAATGTTGCTTACAGCACATTGTCATGACTGGAGAAACAGAAGATTTGAAGAAACAGGAGATTCAAAACGTGGTTCTTTTGCAGGCACTCTGGATCCTTGGGTAAATATTTACCCCTGCTGAATTATCTCATCAGAATTACAGTGAGAAGCATACTATGGCAGACTAACATAATCCACCTGTGCCTTCTGTCCTTTTGCCCACAAGCTGGTATGCTTTCACTGAACAAACTGCCAGCATCTCACACTGGCTCCTGAATCTCAGGTGAAACTTAAGAGGCTTAATTTTCCACATGAGGATTCTATGGGTCGCTCACAGTACTCAATTTATTTTCCCCAAATTTCCAGGAGGTATGGACTCTGCTATAAAATCCATAGATCTGGGAAACCCACTAGAAGGACTGTTATCATTAGCCTATCGTCTTTGGAAAGGAAAGCTATGGTATGAACTAAATGTGTTACTTCTTGTAAAAGAACAGTTAACCTCCCCTCAGTTGTGACTTTTGAAAATTATATTTTGCCTTTGGCTGTTGGCTCAAGCAATGTGCACATCATAAACCAAACAAGATTCCATTTTCTTTCTTCCTTTTTTTCATCTGACAGCCAGTAAACCTCGAACTTGGGCAAGTCACGGAAGAAGTGCTTCAAAAGGAAACTGAATAGAGGGAAAACGGGGGTCTATAAACCATAGACTAAACTTGTACACCAAAATCGCACACCCCAGTGTTTTTGAAAATGTAATTATTCTTCAACCTAGGCAATCTCAAATTTCAGAGGGGTCAGAAGTGAGAGGTCAAGGACAGCCATGCTGAATATACATAGGCTGATGATCAGAGTAACTACTTATAACTAATGTAAGGCCAACAGCTTAGTAGGAAGAGGAACTTCACAGCACTCAAAAGGGCTGGCAGTAGGTCATCTCTGGAGAAAGCTCACTACAACAGAGCAGGTAGCAATTAGAAGGGTAACATTTAATATGGGATTTCAGACTAAATCTTCCAAACTTGAAACAGAAGATAAAATAAACAGCATTTATAATAGCAGAACCTGTAGAAAGGTCCTTTCAGAGTCTTCTTATCTATTACAGAGCTACTGCTTTCCCTAAAAACATTTGCAGAGCCACCAGTCTAGGGGGGATGCCTGAGAGCAATGGTGCAGCACAGACAGTGCAGAAATGATGACACTAATTTACAGGGGTCCCACAGGCTCCATCCATTCCTATTCCTAATGAAGTCATCAGCAGAGATGCAATGGCCAGGGCTTCTTATCCAGCTAATTACAACTACTGGCCAATTATTACAACCATAATAAAGAGGAAAACAGAAGCAGAAACTAACAGTTGGCATGAGATAGCAGTTGATAATGCCAAGATCATGAAGGCCTAGGTAAGGGATGTAAGCATGTAAATTTCACTAGCAGATATAAGAAATTAAGTCCTACTTTCAAGCAAATAACAGGCACTGCCTTTTGAAAATATGATCTCCTGCAGACTGAATTCCACTGTATGACTCTGGTACCTGCAAACAAATATGTTTATGTAGTAAAATATTTTAAATTTTAAAAGGGAACAAAAAAAAGAGAATTGACATACACATGTATGGTGCTTCTGTACTAATGGTAACTCAATTTACCCAGAATTTCTTTGTTTGGACAGTTAGAGGAACTTCCATGAGATATTCCTCTCTGACTGCAAACAGTATCAAATGCAGTTTGTTCTCTTACAAAACCAGCATTTCTTGGTAAGGACAGAGTTAGCAATTCATAGTCCAAAACACTGGCTATAATTATGCAAATTCATGTATTTATTCAACTGTTTACAAGCCTATCTCAAAATGCCTAGGGCTGTGGTGCAACATCTTTGAAGTGCATAGACTAGCATTCAGAGGATGAGTTTACATAGAATAGCAGCCAGTCCAAACCTTCCATCCAGAACTCAAAGATTTAAATGCATGGAGAAGGGAGATCCAGTAACCTTTTTCTTCTTGCCTGAGCTCCTAGAGCCTGCAATGATTGTAAAAGATGATAAATCCTACTTCTTGAGGAAGTTGTGAAGGTTCAGCCAGTGTCTGAGAATTTTTTGAGATCTTCAAGTCAAAAGAACTTTTGATGTATAAATTAAAACAGTAGCTGTGATCCTTAGCCCTTCATATTTGCTGTCATGTTGCTCATTTCACTCACTTCAAAGCTCAGGATAGTTGTCAGAATACAATGAAGAGTGTCATGCTTCAAAAACACTAGCCTGATGCCAGTTAAGTAAAGATGAAACTACTTTAGCTGTTAGTGTTAGTGGACTTGCTGAGTTTGTTCCTGAGGGATGATGCTACTCTGAGTCAAAATAAGACCAAATCTTGAAATCACCTGGTCTGGTGTTGAATGGGGAGGAGATTCATGATCCTTGAGGTTCCTTCCAACCCTGGCCATTCTGTGATTCCGTGATCTTAGGCTGAAATGTAGCCAAGCTAGGGAATTATGTAATACAGTTGTTGCCAGAAGATTCTCAAATCACCATCTACAGCATCTTTAGCTTTGACTGAAATACAGGACCTTTCCTGCTCCTAACAGAAACTGCAAAACAGTCAAAAATCACCCTCCATATCAAGACATTCTCATTCTCTTACACATCTTCTCTTTACCTTAGTTTTCCATAGTTCGTGTGAGCTTTGATGCTGAATTACTTGGTATTTATCCTACCTAAAGCACTTCTGTCCACTGTAATAAGTCCAAAAGTACATTTACTCTCCCGATTGCAAGCAACTAACCAGATGTGATGTGTTTTGTTACAATATTTCTAATCCATTACATCAAATTATGCCAGGGAAAAGGGTTGCCACAGACCTGTAATTTGACTCAAATAAAAAATTCAGCATCTGCTTATCAGTGTCTGAGCCTCCTGCATAACGCCACTTCCAAAACAGCTTCTTCACTGAATGCTATGCAGCATACCTGCAGAATTAATTTCTTAGAAAATAACTCAGTAACAGCGTGGCAGACAAGAAAAAGCTTCATTTTGCCAGTGTTTTAAGGTTCTCTAGGTTCTGACACGTACTTTTTACATCCTAAACCTAGAAGTCACAAAGACCAATATCAAGGAAGAATTGGTTTCCCCACACCACCAGCATTATTTACTGTTCAGAAGAACAGAAAAAACAATACAATCAATATCCTTATCCCAAGGGGATGCTAAGGGAGATGTGCTTACTACTGTGTTTAGTAGAAGGAACAATTTGCATTCACCTAAAATATTCCCAACACTCTAAAATGAAGGAAATATGGAACCAGGAGAGCAAATTGCAAAAGCCCTCCCATTTAGCTGAGCGGGATCACAGCTAAGATCAGGATGGAGAAGTCCATTTACTGGAAACTACCCACAAAGGTAATTTGATGCATAATTCTCTTGCAGTATTTAGTTCTTGTTGGTATGAAGTACGCACCCAGTAAGTATTAACTCTGTAACAAGGGAAAAAAGAATGAATCCAAATAAAGAGAACAATCAAAGATGGAAGCTGGGGTAAGTTTAGGGGATGGACATGCATATTAAGTTCTGGAAACTTTAATGTTTTTATGTGCATTACTTCACCAAAACTCTAAAGAGGAATCAGAGAAAGTGAGATTATTAAAACAGAGACCAACACAATTTAACAAAGCATGGCAAAAGCAGATGGGAGCGTGGCTATCAGATTAACCTTGCATAAAAGCTGTTGCAAATCCATCATGAGGTTTTTCCGAGACAGCCTGATGAGAACTGGCCCTACCAGTAAATTGTGTTTACTTCAGAGATGAAATTTTTTTCTCTTCCCTCATTATACAAGGCTGAAAAGGGGGTAGAGGGGAGAGATTCTGACATTTTCTACTGCTTTAAATGTTATTTCTCTAGAGTGATAAAAGCCATTAATCATTACCAATGAAAAACTGTTGGGGGGGGAGCGGAAAAAAGTAATTACAACATCTGAAGGCAAAAAGTCATCTTGCAGCAAGCAACTTTATTTTTCCTTCTTCACTTTTTCCACAGTTTGCTGCTCTAGTGATATCTAACCCCTTTTTGTGGGCTTCCCACAGTCTACACCTCTACTGTTTCTGCACCTGTACAAAAGGGATGAGAAAGTTGGGCTGTGTCTCCAGAAAGACAACTTTCAGCAGTGAGAGCAGCATACAGGGGCAGCTCAAGCAAACGAGCTAATTAGAGCAGATCAGAGCTACATTATTTACATACCTCTCATATCTGTCCATATTTCAAAAGAGTTACACAATTCAACACGAAGACAACAGACACAAAAAGCTCTGTCTATAAAGATAGAGTGGTACAGGAAGCCCACAGCTGTTATTAGGGATGGAAACATGCTAGTGGAATTGCATGTGAAGTTGGTATCAAGCCTTAATGTCCCAGATAGCCCTTGCTTTGGCAAATATTCATGACCTCATCCAGAAGCCTTCTCATAAGAAATGTAAAGCTAAGTCAAAGCCAACATAAGAAAACAAACTTGTAATACAGAGGAGCCTATACAATTTCAGAAATGATTTAGACAGAAAGTACTTTATAACTACAGGAACAGTTTGAGCCTGAATGTAATAGCTGCCTACTGGGACAACTTCAGTTTGAAATTAAGCACATGTACTTCACCTGTCAGATTTCACCCTCCTACTGCTTATGGCTTCAAAATAAAAAATTTTTATTCCCCCCATCTCATATATTTTTCTTTCTCCTATTGCTGTGCAGAAAGCCTATACAAAGAACAGCAAAACTGGTCAGCTACTTGCACAAGACAAAAAACCAGCATGTCAGAAAATTCTCACCTGTAGGATGGAAATGAAACCTCATGATATTTTTCAAATCTCTTCTTCCAATTTCTAACCAACTTTTGAAAACAACAAAATAGAATATGCACAGTGCTGCCAAACACACTATATCATTATCTCAGCAGGAGTGAAGGGGCTGACTTTGCCATTACGGCAATTTTATAATGTAGGAAAAACACTCTGCATGATATTAAAGCAACAAGAGTCACACCTAATCACATTACACCCTTTCGACTAGGAATAGCATGGTTACACCTGCAGCCACTTGGCCATCTAGAGCATGTATATTTCTCTTAGCTCAACATTAACACCCTTCTGGTGTCAGCTAGACTAAATATCATCTTCACAAAGGGAAGAACAAAACAGGAAAACATACCAAAATGAAGAGGGCAAAGCTCTCACTTTTCAAAAATTGAAAGATGAACTCTGACCAACTAAGAATGTGACAGCTGTACGTTTGATCAACCAGGAAAAATGAAATCTGTGCTAAGCACCAGCAGGTGCCATAAAAATCATACAAAATGTAGCCTTTTCCATCATGTGGCTTAACTTTGGAGACACTGCACCTTGAGTTGAATAGCCTTTAAATCTTGTTCAGTATTTAGCACCTGGGATGCAACAGGAGTACTTTAAAACTGATGCTGATGAAAAAGCAGTCTCTCAACTCTAAGCTTTAAATTCACATAATATTCTGCAATACAACTGTAATAAGGAGAAGGGATTGCAGCTGGACAACTTACACCAAGAAAGGAGAATTACCAACTGATTGCTCTCCATTGGGAACTTCGGAATGTGTACAGTTTTATCTACACATTGTCACTCAGAATTATGCCACTGCACTTCACAAAGGTGCCTATGGTGTGGAAGCTGGAGAGAGTTAAGACTTCCTCAGGTTTGGAAGGAAAAGAGGCAATTCCTCACTGGCAGTAAAACACACATTGACAGAATACAAGAATAAGTGAAACTGCCAACTAATGGTGAAACTGTAGCTTTGAAGCTGGCTTAGCACTCAGCACAAAAGGATACAAATGATGTTTTGACCAATGTCTTGAATGTGGATTGACAATTTTCTTCTTCAACAACATTAAATTATGTAGAGCTTCCTACAGCACTGGCTGCCGGTAAAGCAAAAGTTAAATGACAAAATATATCTTCATTAAGGTCGTTATTATTTTCTTAAACTGTCAGATGTGAGTCTCAGTTTGGTACCACAGATAAGAGACTACACAAGGAAGAATACAATAATGTTCAAGTTCAGTCTTGGATTTCTGAGGAGTCATGATTATCTTCCAATGAAAACTGCTTGGACTGGAAGAGAACAGAAATACTTTTGAACTTAACCAGCTAAACTACTCCAATGATACCGATTTTCTGGACATTCAATTCATTCCATAACCAAAGCACTTTTTTTTTCAGCCACTTATCCTTTCCTTCCCAATCTGCTGGTAAAAATTCCAAATTACTCTCCACTTTGCTGAAGCAACATTTGTTAGGACCTCTATTACATTCATACTGAGCCCCTACTAACACTGTGGGAATAAAGCAGACACGCAGACTGTTAGCACCTATACAGCAATTCATTTTATGATTTTCCTTTATTTGATCTGAAAGTAGGAAAGAATATAATTTACCTCTGTGTAACATATTTTCTGATTCTTGCTTTAAAACATATATATATAAAACTATAACTAATATATTAAAAGGAAATTAAAAATTAGAAATTAAAACATAGTTGAGCAAGCATAGATATATTTGGAATGTGATTCTGACAGGTATCAGAGCCTAGCACTACAGTGTCATCAAACACAGCTCCAATTACTGCCCTTTTAAGTGTGAACATAAGGGCCAGTGAAATTGTCAGATTGATGTGATGGAAGACAAGCATCTAGGATACATATAGAAAAGAATGTTTCCTTCATATAAATCCCACCACTATGCTGTCATCTTAAAATAACAGAGTCATTCAAGAGCAGAAAAATCCATAGCTTAATAATAAAAGTCATCATTCCCATATATCTGGATTAAAGGTATGTTAGCTCGCCACCTGCATGAACAGGCATGCAGCCCCCCTTGTGAAAGGAAAGAGACACTTCTCTCAATTTCTCAGTATAACATGTTTCACGGGCTTCTACAGCAGGTTCAGTCACGTTCCAGAGAGCTGCAATACAGTATTTGCCTGGTGCATCAAGCCCTGCTGCAGGCTTCCTCCTCAGCATCTGTTGAGGAGCTGCAGAGTACAGAAGGACGGAAAGGTTGTGCATATTCAGAAAACAATACACTTTAGTATATCTTCCATGTCCTTTTGAAGTTAAGAAGTGTGCATATCTTCTTTCCCCCTGAGCGTGCCCAAAGGAACTCAGCAAGTCAAATGAGCAGCAGACATGGGGCAAGAAGGCTGTGTGGCAGAGCCTTCTCTGCTCCCCAGACCCTGGGGCAGTGAGCGCTGCCTGAGGCGTAAGATGGTGGAGGAGGCTGCCTCTTACACGTTTCACGTGCAATTTAGGAAAATATTCCCTGGAATCATCATCTACTGATGGGACCAGTGCCAAAGGTGTAAGACCCCACTGTAGAGAATATCCTGTTTTTTAAATAAGCTTCCGAAATACTCTGTGACAAACAGGAAAAAGGAGTGGTCTCCTATTGAGATGGGCCTCTTGTCCACAGTTCCCATTATATGAATTCTCTCGCACAATCTGAAAGAGTTTACATGCCCTCGGGTGCGCTTTTTGAACCAGCTTTCT
Source organism: Tympanuchus pallidicinctus (assembly GCF_026119805.1). NCBI lineage: Eukaryota > Metazoa > Chordata > Aves > Galliformes > Phasianidae > Tympanuchus > Tympanuchus pallidicinctus. The sequence continues at coordinate 39,037,397 of NW_026294747.1, read as the reverse complement.
TTCACAGAAGAAACTGAGACAGAAATGAAAGCCAGGTTCATCCAGTGTCACACTGCAAAACCATGCCAGAGCAAGGACACAGCCCATTGCTCTGAACTACTATACCATCAACACCATGCCACACTTAACCCCCTTTCAGGATGCTCCAAGAGCTACCTGACTTCTCCTCATTCTACTCTTCATCAGAATTATCAGAATACCAAGCTGAAATCAAAATAACGTAGCAGTCAACAGTCTCGTTATGAACAGGAAAATAATTCAGAAGCATTAAAAAAATATCTAAATCTGTACAGGAAAAAAGGGCAGTTCTTGACATCACTTGAAACATAGATGGTGAGACTCTACACTTACAACACCTGTTTCTCTTTCAAATTCTGCAGCTAAAAAGTGAATCAAAGGGGAAAAAACTGAGGCGCAAGACAGTTTTTTAAGATTTCAATTAGCTTTTTATTTGGACTAGGACTTATTTACTGCAGAGTTAAGCATCTTTCATAGTTACAGATTCTCTATTTATATCTGCTAAGTGTGCAAATTTCCTGGTTCCCTGATTCCAGACCAGCTGCTGGGCACAGCTGTGCTCCAACAAATGCACCAAAACCAGCAGGGACTGCGGCAGGACTGTCATACTTCCCTGATTCCACCAGCATCTGGAAGAGGAAATCATACTGCTTTTCTCACTCAGTCCTGACATGGTTCAACAGAATAAAACCAACCTAATTAAAATATTTACATATTTTTTAAAAGGGAAAAAAAAAAAAAAAAAAAAAAAAAGACCACTCTGAGAAGATTTAACAAGATTTAACACCTTTCAAACATAGCAGTAGCAGATCCCCCACACATACGAGGTTGTCAATAAAAAGAATATGGGAATATGGGTGTACAGTCACTTGCAAAAATCTTGGACAGATCAGAAGATATCTTGTTAGCAATTAGCCAAGTGGACAGATCAAGGCACTCAATTGCAAGCAATTTACTGTCTGGCACCAAAATATATCGTTTCAGTTTAATGGAAAGAAGTGGATGTAATAGCAGAGCAGCTAGCAAAGTGCCTCATCAACGTGCTGCAGCTGTATAACCACATATTTGGCATCTAAGTCTTGAAGTGGGTTTCAGAATGTAAATTTCATATCCATTTGGGCATCAAATTCTATGCTGCAGCAAGAGCAAAGCTGCATCTGGTGCAAGGACTCAAGTGCAGCCTCTACCTGCCATGTACTACTGACTAGCTGGATCCTATCTCTGCTTTCCTCAGTCACTGGCAGAGTCCTGGCTGTTGTGGACAACATTCTTACCTTTAACAGACTATTTGCTTTGAAGGCATCCCACTTACGCTTTGGAATTTTATTACAAGAGCTGGATTCCCTAAACTATACACAGTGCAACTCTAGTCTTTGACAAGATTTCTTGCTTTCATATATTTACATATCAGAACCCCAGTTTTTTGCCTACAATTATACAAAGTACATGACAATATGACTGAAATGCAAGTGAACTAAATAGCAGACTACTGCACTTAGTGCTGCCCTGTCTTATTATTCTGCTGATGAGCAAATCCTGGAAGAACAGCCCAGCAGATAGAAAGGCCTCTGTCATCTGCTTGCCATAAAGGTGAACAGTTAGCCAACAGTGCTAACCATACTTGCTTCTGCTCATATCCAGGCTACAGAGAGTGAATGTTACAGTAAACTCTCCTTTATCAGCAATTTACTGACAGACTTTGGACAGATGCTATTCTTCGCCGTGTTTCTCATGCTACTGTGTGTATACCTCTTCCATTGGGATTTGAGTTTTTCTGGCAACAGCTTTTTCCCCTTCTGTATTTGAGAACACCTTTCCTAATTGCTTTCTTTACTGATCCAATAGCATAACATGTCACTTATTACTGTTTCTAATTTGCCTAAGTTTAGATTTCCACAATTCTTTATTAAGAGGTAGCAAAGAAGACGAGTTATTTTAAACGTTTTATTTTTACACAACAACATCTTCTACCATTTCTAATTCAGAATGAATTACTATAATAAGTAATTACGTTAAGAATCAAACAAAATATATTTCGGGAATCAGTGTCTTGCATATTTTATATATTTATGCACTTTTTCACTGATTGGGAAAACATGCTGAGTTATTAGCAGGATTTAGAAAGAAAAAGAGGTCTTCTGAAGTTAGAAGGCATTTGCAGGTTTTCATTATTCAGAGGCGTACATTTCAAAGATCTATACAAGCTAGAAATAGAAGAGCCACATAGCTCTCACTCAGCTCCCCTCCTTCCCTTCCCTCCTACAAAGTCCATTACACATTAAGGAATATAGCAACCCAGCCATACTGTGCTGTTTTAGCCATTTTTATTTCCAGTGTTTATCTGATGATTTCCATCCCTACCCTAGAGTTTCTCTGATAGCAAGTAAAACAAACAAACAAACAACAAACACATAAACCTTATTAACAGGCCATTGGCTGTGTTAGTCATCACTTTCCTTTTTCATTTTAACTTAATATTCCCTAGCTCCTATAAACTTCCTTAAATAATTCCCCTTTCTTGAGAAAGGTAGTCCTTCCATCAGTGCAGATTAAATCATGGTCCTCTCAGGTTATCATACAACCTTCTTTCAGTCTCCTGATTATACTTCAACTTTTTTTTTTTTTTTGCCAGTTTCTTAATAATTTTTAATTTTAGTCTAAGTTTCTCAGCAGTAGACTCTACATTAAAAATATATATTTTAAATAGGAAATAGCCATGAAAACTTGCTATACTTTTTATACTCATATTTCTTGAATACGTATTTCTACCAACAATTCTCACTAGTATGTCCAACATCACTTCAATAGTATACAATTTAACTGGTTAGGAGTTGATAATCAGGTTTATTATTTGGCAAAGGTCAGTGGGTAAAACTATTTAAGACTCCCTTCTCTGCGCTCTGTAAATCATGTATCACTATTGAGTTAAATATATCCAGCCAATCATTGACACACCATACAAAATCCCATCATTTGTTTAGTGCTTCATAAAGGGCAATGAATAATTTTACCTTTTCAATGCCAAAGCAACTAGAAAGCTTTTCCCCTTGAGTGGCTCAAGTAATATGACATTTGATCTACAAAAGATTGCTTGTATACCTCAAATAAAAAAAAAAGAATCAGCACTGTCTGAAAAACCACACAAAAACTGCATTAGCATTGAAGGTATAGAAAAGTAGCACAAGGCAGAAAGTCACTGTTGTTTTAAAAGAAAATCTCTATGACCTTTAAGGATTTTTAATAAACACTGTTGGTCTAGGCAGTGTTGTTCTTTTGGGGATATAAACTCAAATTATTAATATACAGAAGCAAAAGCCGCCCACTTTTTTCTACTGATGCATCATCTAGCAATAGTACAAAAATGACTTAGATAACAAAAAAAGAAATATCAATCACTAGGTTAGATTTTCTAACTGTTCCCATGCCAAGGCATCCATTAAGCTCAAGAAAATCTATGAAATCGAAGGTCAAGTATTAGCTAGAACCAATGTTTTGATGGTCTTCAGCTTTTCCCACCCTAGAATCTGAAGCATTTAATGAGTCATGAATTTTTCACGTTACAATTCTTTTATGACTTAGGAAAGTCTTACATATATGGGTTTTTTGTTTTGGTTTTTTTTTGGCAGCTGTGGAAGAAGCAGCATAGAAAAATGCAACTTGAGCTTTTGATAAGCCAGAAAGAAAATCAAAAAACATGCCTATACTGTGTATCTTTGTGATGCACTGTACTGTTTATATCCCATGTATGTCAAGGCTTGTTTTGTGAAAAGCCCCAATCAAATTTACTTATTAGCCCAGCAGTGACACTGAATTTCCATGCCACAACAGCCCTGCTCACACAGCCCACCTGCAGGTACTGCTAATGGGACAACAGTCCTGCAGACCAAAGAGGACTGTGCACTCTGTACGGCTTGGCTCTCTGTTTTGGATATCACAGCACATGTTCTAAACAGACCTCCTTTGTAGCTTTGCAGAAGCTTTGCAAGTAACAGCATAGTTGCAGTTTTAACCGTGTTCCCAGGGAGATCAGTGTGTCTTTTCTCACTGTCGGGTAACATTTCATGAAAGTTCATTTATTCCTTAAGTTATAGACAGTGTAACTTAAGTTTTGTCTTATAAGCACATCTTCACTGACTTCCTCCATATATTAGCTGTCCCTGAGTCCCCTGGATTCTGTCCAAGCACACAGGGAATGACAGTTGAGTTAGTGCAATGCAGGATAAGAGAGGTTGACCCATGGGGAGCTGCACAGTAATCAGCTTTTCATTACTGCTTGGCTGTAAGGCCTAAATGATTCAGCACTGCTCTTCCAAGTGGGAAAACAAACAAGGAGGGGATGAAGGAACTTAGGTTCTGATATGAATTATCTTCTCCCTATCAGAGTATGTAAGTATTTATCTCTAGGAACAGCTAATAAAAGATCCAGGGACTGTATCAGCATGTCCACAGAGGTATTATTTTATAGACCTCAGACAGCTTTTTCAAGGTGGAAGAAGTTTCTTAGTGAACTAAGTAATAACTAAATTATCTGATATCCTAAATTCAGAAATTTAAATCCCAGTATAGTAAATACACTCACCTCAGCCTAGGTCTGTGGCTAATTATTTTTATAATCTTTATTAGGTAACCTAATTGCTCTGTATCTCAGTTTTCCAAAACATGAAATGGTAATTATACCTATCTCTTTCTCAAAACATTGCTTACATGCAAAAATGGCACTTCTTTGTGTAGGACCTTCACTTTGCATTCTTATAAATAGTTCAATGTGGGTGAAAATTGTTTAGTTATTCTGACATCCCAAGAACAGGCAGAGAGGTCAGTAACGTACTGGCTTTCTCTCAGCTATGACCTTGCCTATTTAAGTTTGAAGGATCTCCCATGGGTTATTTGTATGCATGGATACAAAACACCACCTGAGCCTCTATCTCTGGCTTCCACAGGAAGAGGATAATACTGTGATTTGGCAGACTCCACATTACTATGGCAGAAATAGTGTACAATCTACTGCCAGTGTACAAAGACAGCCTCAACATAATGTTGCATATGCTAGATCACTCCTTGAATGCTTCTGCCACATCTCAGTACTGAGCATATCTTCATCCCAAACATAAAGAAGTCTAATGCTGGGACCCATGTATCCCTCTTCCTAGTTGCAGCATTTTGCTTCTCCTTCCTACCTGGAGTCCTCCTAGGGAGCCTTCACCAAGATGTTACTCAAGTATGTAACTCAATAATAAAGCTGAAGCAGAAAAAATATAAAACAGTCACTTGTAGGCATCCAAACAGATACTGGGTGACAGTTTCTAGCACACACCATTCCTTCTGTTCCTAACAGGATACTTTTTTGCAAGGATCCACTTCCTGCAGGTGCTACACAGTTTTAATGGGATTTTGTCAGTCAATGCTTTGATGGAGCACATTGAACTAGTAGATCTCAAGAGTCCTGGACCACTATACCTCCCTAGTCTGAGTGGTGCGGGGTCTGAGAAAAAACAACTTGCAGTAGAAGAGACATAGCAGATGTTTCAGAACTTCTGAAACTTACTGACTGAGGCTTTGCTGGTGGCACAGATGAGGGAATGAAATGTAGGCAACACACACACATACTAAGAAAAGGTAAACAATCAACTTCTAAGGCTTCTCTCAGAATAAAACAATAATTTAAAAAAAAATAATAGATGGGCTTAGCAAAGAGTAACTAGTCAGTAGGAAAAGGCGAAAGAAAAAAAGACACGACAGCAGTGTAAATCAACTAGGTGAGAACTGAATAAATGAGGATACTGATTGTTAATCTACATCCTGTCACTCTGACTTTATAAACAGATTAGCTCATGAGGCCATGTGTGCAAAAGCACCCCTATAAAACCACTGTCTTTGACACTCTCATCAGTATTCACAGTGGACCAGGTTTTCATTTTATGGCTGCAGTGTTCTTGTTTCTTCCACAGATCCATTAGCGCTGTGCATGCTGCACAGTCAATACCAATTCCAGCATACACTTTTCTGCCTTTTTTAATTTGGACAGAGGTCTTTCTGTCTCGTGCATCCATTTCTCTTTGGCATGGTTTTTTGTGGTAGTCCTTTATTTTTTGCTTTATATCATTTTTAAGCAATTCAAGTACCTTTGACTTTAAATAAAAAGAAATAAAGTAAAGCAAAAGTGAGACATTTAAAAACAACATAGCAAAACATTTCTGTTACTCTTCACTGCATGTCTTTTTCTTTTGTCTGACTGCTTAACCTAAAAGGGCTACAAAATGACATAAGATACAAGCCCAGATACAGGACTGTGATGGTGATTGCCGGTCTGAGACAGCTGTAAATCTCCCAGCTGAGCACTGCACAGTCTCCTCCTTCCACATCAAAGTGGCTCATGCCAAGTCCTCCACACCCCAGCAGATCTCCCTGCATCACACCAAAACTACTGGAAAGTATACTGCTGATTATTACCTGTGCCTTACTTTAGCCACACCATCAGCGGAACACTGTGCTCAAAAAAAAGAAAAGCTTTGAATGATTAGAATTACAGTTTTGAGGAAAGGACTTTGGCTGCAGTGCTAAATCATCCTCTAGACACACATGATACGGAGGAAAAACCTAAAACTCTTTACTTGTCAGTACTCAGAGATGATAGGGCAAAAACATAATGCAGAATGAAGAGTTGCACAAATAAAACAAAAGGGCTTACCACAGAAAATGGAACAACATGATTTTTGGATTTTACATCAAAAATCCAAACCATAATAAAAGAGAACTTCAATGGGAAGTTAGTAATAGCATGGTGAGAACTTGGATGTGTTCCTAACTAAAAACTGAATTGTTAAGCTCCTGGATCTAAGAGCCAGATCTCTTATTATGAGTTCAGTGCAAGAATCCAGATTTTTGTGAGATTGCTTACCATCGGGAGAATCTTTCCTTTGATCTCATTTTTATCTTTAGTCACAAATATTTAAGTTAGAGATTTTTTAAAAGGCTGTGGTAAAAGTAGCAAAGAATAGGAACAAGTTGCCCAGAGATGTAATGGAAGCCCCATCCATGGAGACATTCAAGGTCACACTGGACTAAGTTTGAATCTAGTGGTAGATGTCCTGTTCACTGCAAGGGAGTTGAACCAGATGACCTTTAAAGATTCCTCAAACAATTATACAGGTATATGAAAGTATTTTGGACATTTTCAATATTCTTGCCTCTTTCACACTATTCAGCAAGAATGTCTTTTGCCAAATACTCATTCGGGGTAAATCTTGTCCTAACATGGCAGATAAGACATATGGCACAATCTCCATTCTGCTTTACTCAGCCCCAAGCCCCTTAACTCTGTTTCCTGGACTGGATACATAAAGGTCTCTAATGACTCTTTCTGTCTTCAGTTTTCTTCTTCTTGTCACACAAGGAAAAGAGTAGAAATAAAATTTATAGAATAGTTCTTTTCACCATTCTACTTTCCAGCTCTACCCGAGACCAGGCATGTCAGAAGGACTGACCTACCTTCTAATCTCTAATGCAAATACCCTAGGAGAATAATAAGGCATATAAAGGATAGCTCCTCTGCATATATTTTTCATTCCAAGCACAAGCATAGAACTGACTGAGCTGTCAATATAAAATGCTTTTCAGCTTAGGGCTGAAGAGCCGTTTTCCATTTTTACTCATTTAATGAATGGTACTGGATAAAAAAATCAGTATTTAAAATACCACGTTTTCCTTTTCTCAACAGTTTGAAATGGTGGCTGTGGATATTGGGGTAATCAGACTTAGAAGTCCAATTCCATGTCACTCCATTTGAATCCTAAATTCTGATGCTTTGATACAGCTTCCACCAGTAATTCCCTCCAACCACCCTGTTCTCCTGATTCCTTTAGCAGTATCACAACATAAAGGATTACAATTCTTCCTTGTTCAAAAGCAGAAAAATGTTCAGTTGCTCCAAAGAACATAAGATTAGGATGGAAAGTCTCATCCAGAGCGATTTAGGATGACCACAAGACCATGCCTTAGCAGGCAGAACTTTACAAGTCAACACCTGTAGGCCATTTAGGAAAAAAAAAAAAAAATCATGAAATTAAGAGCTCTTAGCACAATGCTTGTACATTTTCCTGCTGCTTCATGTATGCAGTGGGATGGCTTTTGCATTAATGCCATGGATATGACCTGAATGTTAGGTTTTAACTACTCTTCACCTATAACTACAAAGTAGGAAGTAACCCTGAATCTTGCACTGAGATTCCATTTATCAGGATGAAGGTTCCCTCTTCTTCACCTTACCCTCCAATTTGTTCTTGATCACACACACAAAAAAATGAGGATGCTAGTAATGAAATAGACACCAACAATGAAAACTCTTATCTATGCATTCTTAGACTCTTTAGAAGAGTGAGTGAGAGTGGTTTAACTCAGTAGTGTCCTCTCTTGGGCTCTAGTACCTAGTGAGGTTTTACCAGAACCACCCTACAACCAATTCTTGAGTTTTTTCTTCAGTTGATTAACTGCCTGTGCAAAAAGGCAGAGAAACCAAGCAGATCTGACTGAAACACCACCAGATATGATCTTTCCATGCTTGCGGTGATGGCTGTGCTTTTGAATATCCTTACCATATCACATAATAGCCTCATTCAATAAATCAAAGTGTCCAAGGGATGACTGTCTATCTCCACATGGAGAGAGTCAATTAAAGCAGCATCATGAATGCCAAGTTCTTCCTTTTAACCAAGATGAATAGAGAAGAAATGAGAGAGAGAATGAGAGCATTGTGCCACTGCCTGCCTTTCAGCGTGAAGGCTTCCACTGGGCAAAGCAGAGAGATAGAGAAAGTTAATTTCACAGATAACATCTCAAAGGCCTACACAGTCATTCCAAATGTTGGAAATAATTTTTTATGACAAGAGAACGTGCATCATTTTGGCTGCTTCCATCAAGATATTCCATTAACTGTAGGGACAATTGGTAGTCTCAGCAGAAATACAAAATGATCTGATTCAAGGGTATGAAAACGGAAGGGGGGATGATGCCACTGGGACTCAGATGAGCCACTGAACAATGAAAGACTCAAAGATACATACTGCAAGCAAGCTGGTATTATTCTGGATCATACATATGCCATGTGTGATTACCTGAGAGAGCTAGGATGAAACTGTGAAAAATTTTTCCTTTCTGTATTATGACTTATCACTCTAGATGATCCACGATTTAGTAAACAACCTTCTTTTGAAATAGTGTGATTCAGGCAAAACTGATCTGGTATGATAACTTTTTCTGTGGAGTCATTTGAGCAGCATCATGTCTTGACTTACGGATGAGAGGTATTTTGTGGCTTGGATTAAGGAGAAGCCATTGATCTAAGTTGCCATTTATAAATAAATAGATAAACACACCATCACAATGTCAGTCCTGTAAAAGTCTATACTAAGAAAAGTGTTAGAGGTTAAAAAACATTAACTACATGTTCTTACTGATTCCACCCATGTAACATCTGTTTTGTTGTTCAAGTGCCCTTTATAGGAGCTGACAGTAGCACAAAATCTAATAGTTTTGGATGATTATATTTCTTCAGCTGGGAGGATCTTGTAAAAGCTACACTCAGCAATAAACAGCCAGAAACATAAAATTCTAGAGAAAGATAGCAGAAATTATTTTTCTGTGCAATCAATTAGCATATTAAGGTGAGTTAAAGAGCACCTGGAATACTAACAAATTCACATGCAGCAAAGATGACATACATGGCCTTAAATATCAAGAGCATATGATGATGCAGGGGGGATGAATGAAAAAGAAAAGATAAAAAAAATCTAACCGTGTCATTATAAAATACAGGAGAGAAAATCAGTTGATTTTTATACAGTCTCAGATTTTCCAGCTGCTCAGAGCTGCTGTTGGATATTGTCACATCAATAAACTCTTCGAAGTTAAAGTTCAACAGCCTAAAGACCATGAAATGATCTTTTCCCAGAAAGATGTAATCTATTTGACTGCAGAATTAACTACACACTCTTCTGTACTGAGAACGTCACAAAGGCATTAGAAGGCCTCAAATGCCATCACTTGTCCCACTGATACATATTCAAAGCAGAGTGGAAAGGCTTGACAGTATTGTTCCTTCATTTTGTTTCTATTTCCTTATAAGATCCACGTTGGCTGCACTATCCTTACTGGATCTAGATCAATATCTGATGTATTTTGGGAACTGTTTGGGTGTTAGAGTAGAACTTACCCCAAAGAAAGCAAAAAAGAGGAGGCAAAGATGGGAAATATACAAACCTAAACATAGAAGCTGACTTTACATAAAGACCTTGAGCTTCAATAGATTTGAATTAACCAGAAGTTAGAAAACTAAACAATAACCTTTGAGACAGCCAGTCATTATGGAGACAGACAAAGGGAGATGAGCATTAAAAAAAACAAACAAACCCACAACAGGTTTGCACTTCTTAAGCAGAAGAATAGTGTACAGCATACGCCACAGTAGTAGCTGCTTGGGCAAGCTATAGAAACAGTCTTACAAATGGATTGATGGTAAATGAGAAAATGAACTTCTTGCACAAATGTCCTAAGCAAAGCTAACATGCCTCAGATAATATTGAATAGACTTCATTAAGAAGCTAGTAATGCATAGGTGCATATGGGTGTGAAGGGATTGCTTGAACTTTTTCCAAATTCAGATGGAATCTTTTCTTCTGCTGTTTGGAGACATTTTGGCAAATTGTACAGCGGGAATCTACCTGACACTAATAATTCAATGACAGAATGACTTAAGATCTTGTTTAAGATCAGAGCTCCAGATCTTTCACTTTATCATCTTTCACCTTAATGTCTTTCACTTTATCTCATGAAATCATAAAAATTATTTTGATGTTTAGTCTTTCCTCAAGTCTTTAGATATTCAAGATCCAGCTGGAATTAAAAACATTAAAACACTGCAGCAAAGGTTTTATTTCTAATGTGTCCAGCACCCCCCAGGATATAAGAAGATCTATTCCCAGCAGTTACCTAGCACATTTCACTGCAGACTCAGAAGGACTGGACTGTCTAAATAATATCAACATATTTTAAGTTTTTTAAACGAATCTGCAAGTATGTAATCATCAGACATCTTCACTAAAATAAAAAATGTGTATCTATGCTGCTACCTGTGCTTGAGACAGCAAAGGATGTAGCACCTAAACCATGCAGTAAATGATTTTGTAGCATTTCTTATTACCAGTAATTTTACAGCATCTCTGTTTATTGCATAGATAATGGGCAGATGTTTGTTGTCATTAAACTGCTCTTAGCAAACATAACCATAAAGGTATTTGGCAGATAATAAAACAGAATGTGTATGCCTATGCTCAACATCATCATTGCCAACAGCAGGTATATTGCTGTTCACAAACCGTATGTTGCAAAACACAGAGCAAGCCTGGTTTTCTGAGGAGTTAATAACCCATCTGTGAGCAGACCCAAACAGGAAGGGACACTGGTTCCAGCCTTCAGAGAACAGGAAAAGGATATCTGTGTCTGCTGCAATGAGTACTGGGTGAAGATCAGAAGAGGTCAGGAACATGACTTTTCTGTCTCACCTGAAGAGGACTAATGGAATGTCCAGTTCTGAGCAATTAATTCCAAAGACTTAAAATCTAAATTTCAGTGCTTTTTTTTTTTTCAGTTTTAAATACCTAACAACCTCACACTAATCTGCATTTGCTAATCTTATTACTATACACCTCTTAATAAAAGAATGGCCAACCAAGACAATTAACTAGGAAAAAGCATTAAAAAAAAGAGTGATCAACAACATCTAATTTTAACTGGCTAAAAATGATCTGATGTTCAGTAGTATTTTGCCTTTGCCCTTCTTCTTGGGCTTTTGGCCTCCACTGTTTCACAACGTTTAGGTAGAAGGAAAACATGCAGAGAGCTTTCAGGAGCAGAACAGATCCATAGACACTTTGGGGTTCATGGCATTTTTACTGCAGCTACAGGAAACAACTAACGTGAATACAACGCACACTGCTCCTCCTGCTTTGTTTAATGCCAGGGTTTTGGGGGCTTTTTTGAAAAAATTCTGTGGGTTGTGAGGAGGAATCTTTTTCTCACACCAAAGAAGTACGTCATGCTCCATTAGCCAGACCTCAACTTCTGCCCTTAACACTTTCATTTAGTGCAATTAACAGGACTGCTGTGACCTGATGCTCTGGCTTATGTCAAATACTAACAAATTAGAAACCAAAAAGCACAGAAGATATTAAGTACCTAAAAGGCACTGAAGAACCTTCACAGTAGCTGAATCACTTCTCTCTCTCCCACCCTCCTGTCTGTCTGCATCATCTCTTCAGCCCTTTTTCTGGACTGACTAGCAAGCCATCCAAATTTCTGTTGGGTTCTCTATGAGCAGATATTTCACCAACAATGGAAGGAAATGTGCTATTCATTACCCTTGAGAATTCTTTTTGTCATTTCTCACAAAGTTTGTCCTACAGTAGACCACAAGGGACTCAACGTCACTTAGAGGAGGCACTGTTTCTTCTCTGTCTTCCTCTTTTCTATCTTCTTTGCTTTATGTCTGCCCACCCCAAGACATCCTCACTTTTGTCAGTTTGGTAGTCTTGGCAGTTTGGCACTGTCAGCTCCTCCCTAGCACAGCCCTGACGAAGCACAGCAGTACTGAATTATCTGACTAGAATCTCCACATAACCAAAGAAAGGAGATAGGCAAATCAACAAAAGGATGCAAGCAAATCACATAATTGCTTTGGATTTCCCCTGAGAAGACACTAACTCCCTCACTTGGCTTCACAAGGAGCTTAGGTGTTTAACACAAGTCCTCGACGCCAAGCCTCTATGTCTGGTGTTTTTTTTCGTTTGATGTTATAGTGCTTACCAAAGTCATCTAAAGAAAGAGATCAGAATATCAGTTGAATTAAATGAATGCCACTTGCAAAACCAGCAGAGACATCCCGTGCCTTCTTTTCCACCCCTGAGTACAGCCACACCACTCTTCCCTTCCAGTAGTTATTCTGGGATCTCTGACATTTCAGAAACTTGACTGATGGTCAAATACAGCAAATACAGCTAATACGGTATTTGCATTCTCTTAACACAAAGTATGTAAACCTCTTTTCTAACTAGGAGACAAACAATTTCATTTCACAGTCCTTTTTAGATGTATAATAGTCTTCCATAAAGCAACGTGAAAAATGTACAAGAAATATAGCAATATCGACATAACTCTATATCTGGAAAGCAGGAGATACAGATTACCATTACCAACAAATGAATATCTGCTTTTCTCTCTGGAGTTGCTACATATGTTTTTTTTTTGTATTTTTATTACCCTAACTAAATTCTAAATGTGTGCTTTGCTTATTCAAAATAAATGATTCTCCTGATAAATAACAGACACATGAGATCCTTTATTCTAGGATTCCCTGCCCCTTAACCTTAACCTAAATCTTGGGCTTTCCTTTCTTCGGTCTGGGGGAATCAAAGGACTGTAGCACTTCCCAGACACCAGCAGAGACTAGAAAAGTATGTCAGTAAGTTTGCTTTATTAAAGAAGCTAATGTGCTCCTTCACTCCTACCCTTACACACCAGCCTTGCTCCTGTAGTATTATGTCAGCTCTCTACTCACAGTGCAAAGTGCCATTTTGGCACAGCAGCATTTCCCACTGTGATTCCCTTCCCAGTCTTCACATTAACTTTTCACATTCCAGCAGTATTTATGTCACAGGCCAGCTGAAATTGTGACTTGCAGTAATCCTTGGGTGTCAGACCATGAGAATGAAAATTATCTTTGCTAGCCTGCAATTCTTCTGTTCATCTGTGTTGTTTTGCACAGAGGCAAAATCACTGTGCACCAAAACAATTTGCTCATGTCAAGTACTTTGATCACAGCAATATGAAGCTGTTATGTAACACCACAATAAACACTCTAGAATCAAAAACATTCCAATAGCAGAACTTTTTTCATGTATACAGTCTCCAAATACTCACAAGCTGCTTCCTGTATTGTCAAGGAACCTCACATATGAAAACCATGTTTTGCTTGACATTGGGCCTAAATCATGAAGATGGTTTTTAGTTACAATAAAAATTAGTTTCTCAAGATTAGGGCTTCTGGCATACATCACAGATTGTCCTGAACTGTATCATCATTATTTTTTATAACCTTAAATAATGTTTAACACATATTTTTTAAGACCTCAAGATTCTACATTGGTAATTATGTAGTCACACACATCTTTCTTATTTTCTTACTCATACTGATGCTGGCCAGAGCATGGCTGTTATAGATCTCAAGCCAGACTCGAGATTCGCTTCTAGATTTTGATGGTTTCATGCTTTTAACCTCCTGATTTCACTGATCACAAAAGGAACAAAAAGCGAAACTACAAACATTTAAAGTACATAAGATGAATTCTGCTCTTTATGTTATTGGTTACCTTTGGATTCTGTTCTGATAGCCAAGTTTATGAGATGGACATGAGACAGAGTCCAGAAAGACCTGAATCACAGAGCTGGTTCCTCCTGATACCAAGTACAGACCAACAGCAAGCAAAACTACAGTTTTGAGGGGAAATAATGTAGATGGTAGTGCTTCTTTTTATGCCTCTGTAGGGCATAGTTACACAACAACTGGCCAAAACAACTCACAACACTGCCGTTGATAAAACCTCTGATGTTTTCCAGAATCATCTAATCTATAGCCCATAAGAGAGTACTGCTGAGCTGACATTGGCATAGCCAACATACATGAAATTTATGACAGTACATTTTCACCTATGTCCTCAGCATGGATTGCAATCTTGATGCTTCAACTGTTTTAAGGACCACTGGCAATTAACTGCTATTGTTGATTAGGGCAACAAACCACATAGTTACTTCATTTCAAGGGCATCACCAGCACAATAAGAACAGCAGCAATTAATTGAATCGCTTGCTATTTCAGAAACATATAGCTCAGATATCTTACATTTCTGAATTCATTTCCATGTGGCCTAGAACATATAAGTAAGCCTGCCTGTACCTGCAATACTTGTCTCATTTCTCCAATCCAAAGTCTTTCAATCACTAGTCAAAGAGTAACAGTAAGGGGCAGAGATTCATCCACTCACTCCTTCATTAGATATGTCCTAATCCCACATGTAAAAAAGAGGAAGACTAGATAAAACTTTGTCATGGAGTTATTCCTAAATCCGTGTCTGTGGGAATGTCGCCTCTCCCCTCCCCATCCGAGAACAAAGCACCCAGATACAGTGGTCCACAGAACTGGAACACTGACTCTTTACATCAGTTCCAACTGATTTACATGATGTTATGATGTGGAATACCAACCAAAAAAAAAAAACAAAACATCACAAAACCACGACAAACTGGGATATGTCATCTATGCCACGCAATAAAAATTATAATGATCTCACTTTACACTTGATATGTTTTCCAGTAATTTGCCTGAGATTTCTCACACATGGCAGCATTTTCTGTCTTAGAAGACAAATTGTATTCGAAGTGACCCCAGAGCCCAAAGAAATGGACTTCAGATTTAGGGAGTAAAGTAGCACATGAAGGTAAGTTCACGAAATGCAAGAGAAGAAAACTGGAAGGAAACAGAGATGAGAGCTTTCCTAGTGTCGGGACTGGAACTCTGCACTGGAAAGATCAACATGGGCAAAAGTCTCATGCAAATACTCAATTTTGTTCTAAAACATCTTCACACCTTCAACTCTGCACAACTGAGGTCAACTTACCTCGCTCGCATGTTCTTCCCCAATAGCCAGTGCCAGTGCAGTCACAAATGAAGCGGTTCCAGCCATCCTTGCAGACAGCATTATTCTTACATGGGTAGCTGTCACATTGCTTGGTACTCAGGCGGGAGCAGGAGGACTTGACTCCTGCTGCATTCTGTGCCTCTGCCAGCTGCCGGATGTTCTTGCTTCGCCCGTCGATGAACAAATCTCGGATACAGCCAACGTAGCCATAATTCAGCATTGCTGTCCAGAGCTCAGTGGGAAGGATGAGTCCTGCCCGGTTCTCTGGCAGCCCACCCAGGTACATGTCACCCTCCAGATCTAGGATCTCACTCTCTCCACTAGCGGTGAATGGAGTGCGTCTGCTGTTCACTGATATAGTACCTAAAAGAGGAGGATAAGGAAACACCAATCAATGTTTTCACTTATAGCCTCAGTCACTTACAATCTAGATAATTTCTTGCAGTAACACAGTACAAAAAACTAAATATTCTCCCCTACATGAATACACTCCTAACAGAGATGATGACTCCCACACAGCTTCTTCTCTTGAATCACAGTGCATAAGTTTCCATAAGTGTGTGCCACATTGTGATACAAGGTCACCAGAATAGCAATACAGAATCTAAACAGTAAGGTAAAAACTGAGTATTATTGAATAGTATTCATCCAGCAAAGCAGAGACTTATTGAGGAAATACAGGATTTTTATGGTATCACAAACAGAAAAGAAAGATTATAAGAGTATTCATTCACGTGACATAGCTCTTAGAGAAAACATTTCACTGGTACCTTCAAAGCTGGAAATGGATGATGGGACAAAATAGACTCTTAGCAAGGCAGTCGATGACATCAAATTGAGGAGGATGGCTAATGCACTGGAGGAAGGACAGAACTACTAGCTAGAAAATCTTTAAAAGCCAGAGAAAAGGACTGATAGAAATGTTTGATGTACAACAATAAATAGAAAATCTTGTACCTGGAGCAGAATAATTTCACACATAATTACAGGCTACAGCCCAACTGAGTAAGGAGCAAAAAGAACCTGAGGATATGTCAGACAACAACTTGAACTTGAGCCACACTTGCAACATCAAGAGACACTGATCACAAGTTGCAATCCTCACGCTTGTACTCCAAACTTTGAAAGCCCATAAACAAATTTTATACTTAATTAACTAAATAATGTTTATTTTTTTTGTTATTTTTGTATAAAACCTTGAACTTAGTCTCACTTGTACATTGCCAAATACAAATACTGTTTATCCATCCTTCCCAGTTCCGGTGGAATATGTTTAAGACAGAAGCAGTGATTCTGCTATCACCCCCATCAGCTTAAAACAGGTGCAGCTTCATTAGGTCAATGTAATTTGCTTTGATGAAAACTGAAGTTTGAACCTTTTATTTCAAATCACTTTGAAATAAGGTCCTTAAGCTTAATTTTACAAAATTTCAATTTTTTATTGAAAGAAGAGTATGTTGATTTCTTGTTTTCTCATTTTTCATCGCATCTTTCCAGTCAAGCAAGTATTTTTTGATAATCAGGTTTTCCAAAGACAACTATGGTGAAGTCCATCTCCAAAGCACTCAGCTTTTCATTTCCATATCCTGACATTTCATTCACTTTTTTATAAACTCATTCAGTCAGGAAAGGCCCTCATTTTTTTTCCAGAGTCCTTATAATCCAGTTCCTTTTTCCTGGACACAACACATCCTACTTTACTTAGATAGAACTTGCAAGAATAAGAGTACCCTTACTGCCCAGAAAATCAACTGCATCCTGAGCTACACTGAGTGTGGTCAGCAGTTCGAGGGAGGTGATCCTGCCTCACTAACTGTGTCTTGGTGAGATCTTCCCTTGGAGAACTGTATCTAGATGTGGAGTCTTCAGTACAGCAGAGACACAGATCTGTTGGAGCATGTCCAGAGAAGACCAACAGAAACTTTTCAAGGGATGGAATGCCTCCCCTACTAGCTCAAAGAGCTTTGGCTGTCCAGCCTGGAAAAGAGATGTCTCTGGGAAGTCCTGAGAGTGGTTTGTCAAGTGTCTCAAAAGAAGCCTATGAGAAAGAAGGGGACAGACTCTTCAGCAGTGTTTACTGTGATAGGACAAGGGGAATGGTTTCAAACTAAAAACTAAAAGAGGGGAGATTCATGCCAGATATAAGGAGAATGATTTGATGATAAGAGTAGTGAAGCACTGGTACAGGTTGCCCAGAGGTATGGTGGATGTCCTGTCCCTGGAGATTGTCAAGGTCAGGCTGGATGGGGCTCTGATCTAGCTGTAGATCTCCCTTTTCATCACAGAGGAAGTGGACCAGATGACCTTTAGAGGTCCCTTTAAACTCAAATGATTCTATGATTCTACAAAATTCGAACTCTATGGAATTAAACATTTTGCACCTTGAAGGTCATCAAACACTGGAAACAGGATCCTCAGAGAGGTGTTCGAATCATCAGCCATGAAGACATTCAAAACACAAATGGGCATAGCCCTGAAGGACATACATATTTCAGCAGTTTGGACTAGAAATCTCCAGAAGTTTGTTCCAAAGTAAATCATTCTATGGTTTCACAAAGACAGTTAAGTATTTTAACTTCAATTTTACAAATGGGAAATTTGAAGTAGAGGAAGATAAAGTTGCCTCTGAAGAACACTTACTATTAAAACTGTAATGGCTTCTGTATTTTGCAAGCAAAGATGCTGGCATACCTAGACTGAGGCCATAAAATAATCAGAACATACAATACAGAAACGCAATCAGAACAATTGAAACAGTTGCAGAGAAGCAAAGTGACTTTTTTAAGGTCAGACATCTGAAAAAAAGCAGGAAACTCAACACAGGCTTCTCACATCTCAATGAAGAGCATTCAGCAGCTTTTGTGATAAGGACATCTACCCACCAGACACTCAGCAAAAAATTAGCAATTCACTCATGCTAGCAATAAATCATCACATTCAATTGCCTTGTCATTAAAGCAGTCTGTCCTCAGAGAGGACTATCCAGGCTTTAAGATTAATTCTACATCATTGCATTTTTATCATACACACCTAGAATAAAGTGGGAGAGTTTAGTTAATAGATCAGCTCTAGTTTTGTGTCTCTGTGAGAAAGTGCAGATATGTATTAATGCTTCTTTTTTTTAAATTTAATGGGTGTTGTCTTAGAGAACAGCACATACAACAAAGAGACAAGGTATTTCATATGTGTGAAACAGGAATAATGTAAAAGGCAGCAGAGTGTCAGAAGCAATAGAGGCATTACAAATTAAAGGCTGACAGAGAACCAGAGTTATTTGATGAATCATTTTGTAAAAGCTAGCTGCAGCAGTGCAGACATTTTCTCTTTTACACTGTAAGAAAAGAGAAGATGTGCCAATACACCTATAATTGTGAAGGAAGTTTGTCACAAAGCCACAGGATCACAGCTACCTTTCCAATGTCTCCACTGCCAGTCCTCAAAAGCAGCATACAGAGCACATGCTATCCAAAGGATTGTAACACAACACTGGAGAGTTGATCTTTACACAGCTGCTATTATAGAGAAAGCAAACAACACTTGGAGAAACCAGAAAGGTAAAGAAACCATCTAAAAGAGAAGAAATACTGAAGAATACTGGAGAATTGTAAAACCTGGAGAAAGAGAACAAGACTGTAAAAGAAAATAACCTAAGCATCAGCCTAATCTTTCTGCCAGTGATTTGTACCTTGCAACTATTTCTGTAAGGAAGTGATACTAGCTCCACTGTACAGGTCTTTTCAGTTTAAGCTACTGAGGTGGAAAAAATTTGAATTGGTCCTAGGAAAGAGGAGCTAGATAGGCTAACATCATTTGTTTTCCTTCCCTCGAATCCCACATTTGTGACTGAGTTGAAGTAGACAAAACCCCAACTTGGGAAATCAAAAGCATCTGTGTACCTCCTTTCAAGGCCATTAGAGATTTCATGCAGGGCTAAAGAACAAACAAACTAGCACCCCAGTTACTGGTCTGAGCTGGTATGTAAAGCACTGTGCTGATGAAACTGTAGAGAGAAGCTTGGAGTAAGGTTTTTAGTGTCTTAGTGGATGGAATACCATTTGTTTTAAAGTAGCCAATGACCAACCAAAAATGTTGTCTCATGTAATATGCACAGTGTTCCCCTACTGGAAACTGTGACAGATTTTGTAGACACTCTGTAGGAGCATTCCCCAGAGAATGAAAGGTTACAGCGCAGCGTCTGTGTCCATGCTGACAGCTTCTGTCAGAGTACAGAGAAAAACAGCTTTTGTTCTTCTGGCAGGTAGCACAGACTAAAGTGTACACAAAGCCTAAGGGGACAGAGATGCCAGAGGTTATTTGAATAAGAGTGCTGTGCTTTCCCAGCATTTGCACTCCTGCTTTAGTACTGTTCAGCAGTGAATATCTGGATTTTAGGCTATTTTACTAAGCCCAGCAGAGCCTGAAGTTTTGGACTTTTCTGAAACGGAAAGAGGTAAAGGAGATGACATATATTAAAGGGCTGGCTGCCTTAGAAATAAGAATCCCAACATTTAGAGGACTAGTTCATTAAACCCAAACAGCTATTTCAGTTGAATGTTAAGTTCATTATTACAGTTCAGTTTCTACAAAATAGATATATGCATTCAAAAATAAAAAAAAATTAAAAATCTCTAAGGTGTAGCAATTCTCTGTTCTGCACACAGGGAGAAACGCCAAGGACTAACAAAAAGGGATCATGAACACCCTTCTTACATCTACCAGAACACCACAAAATAAGCGTGGTTGACGCTTCCTAGAGGTATGCCATGGAAAAGTCAGTGTCGGTATACTGGATATCTGGAAGACACAAAATCAGTCACTAAGGATCATTATCCCAGAACTAACTGTTAGCAGAAAAAGCAATTAAAAACAAAAAAGAGAGAGAGGAAAGAATGCGCAAATATGCTCATTTTGGTGAGCAAAGTGCTTTCAATTCAGAATCCGTTATCTCCGATCAGTGTCCAGGCCATCACAAACCTTTCTGTCAGACAACAAACAAGCTAGTCCCATGATCTCACCCACAAAGTAGCAATGCCATCTATCACAGCCTCGTAGACAAATGAACATGGGTCCCTCTTGTGGGATTTTACAAAATTTTTTAGCAGAGAGTTTAGTGTCATTTCTCTTCCTCCTGCAGCTGCCTCTCCAGGGACCAGACAGTCCCCAAGCAAGTAAAGAAAACTGAAGGCAGTACTGAACGCTAGTAATTGAGTTTATTCTTGGAAGTTAATTAAATTTTAGCTATTCTAAAGAAATCAAAGCTCAACTTCTTTATTTATTTAAGGCTTCTTTTATAAAATGTTCCTATCGATGTCTTTAGGAGATAGCAATATATAATCACATATATTAAGTCCCAGTACAGTCTGATGATGTGAAATACAGGAAAACTCCTTACATCATCAAAGGAAAAAAGTGGCTTCAGGCAAAAACCTGTTCAAACAGCTAGGCTATGAAGTGGCTGAAATTCAGCTCTTTTGAAAATTCTTTTGAAAAATCTCACCAGCCCAGAAGGAATTCTTACACAATTGTTCACATATTCTTAAGATGAAGTTACATTATTTGTTTTCTTACACAATCACCATTAGCATGCTAACATTTACACAGCATTAGAAACAAACAGAATTCCTCTTTGTAACTGCATGGTAAATATATTAATTAAAATAAACTAAAAGATATTTTTGAAAATAAGAAGCTATGAGGGAAAAAATTAAAAAAAAAAAATCCACTGAATGCTGATCTAGATATTTAGACTAGGATTTCTACAGACTTGGCATACAGGCTGCAAGCGAAAAAGAAACCTAACTGAAAACTCCAAGATGCTAAGTGAAACAGAACAGTATGAAAATGTTAATTTGTCATCATGATTTTTTCAATGATTGTGCACATTAATTCTATTTTCCTTGTGAC
Organism: Tympanuchus pallidicinctus; assembly: GCF_026119805.1. Taxonomy (NCBI): domain Eukaryota; kingdom Metazoa; phylum Chordata; class Aves; order Galliformes; family Phasianidae; genus Tympanuchus; species Tympanuchus pallidicinctus. Next base: position 39,015,732 of record NW_026294747.1, on the reverse strand, counting down.
AAAATCTAAACCCTCTGTTTTTTAAGGACACAAGATTCAGTGAAAGACACAGATCACAACAGGAAGTTCTCATTTGGTTTCAGTTGCTTTTTAAAAGAAAGCCAAAGTAAATCACTGAGAATTTCTCAAAACAAGGATGAAATAATAACAATTCAGGAGGTTCTTAAACCTTACCATGGCCTACAAAGAAGTCACCATTACAATTACATACAAAATTGTAAAGATAGGTCCAGAGTATCAGAAGATTTAGAATAAAGGTTAATAGCCTCCCTCTGTGACGCTCTATCTGAAGTTCACATTAGACATCTAACGAAAATCTGTCCATTCTCATCTTTGTTTTGCTGGACAAATGTCATCAGAGTAAGACTAGGTTTTTATAAGAAGGTGATTAATAACTAGTAGGTCTAGAACTGAAAGATGAATCTACTATAGAAAAAGTACCACTTTACCTGATCTTCCATCTCGCTGAATATCCACATGATACCATTCTCCATCATTGGCTTTCTTCTGTGTGGCTTTGACTTTAATGGTCCCAGATCCCATGTCCAGCAACAAGTAGAGGTTCCCATCTAGAAGTTCAACGGCAAAGAAGTCTACTTTTGTGTTTTTCTGGCTCCTGGCATCTTTCCTCTCCTGAGGCTTGCCATGGGTGAAAAGTATTAGCCCATTGGGTTCGGTGGTTCGGAAATCAAATGATATGGAGCCCATCCTTTTGGTGTTCCATTTGGGCAAACTAATATATGCCTCAGGTGTCTCAAAGCTGATGGGGTCCAGTGTGGCCACATTCTCACATACAAATTTCACTTCTCCATAGATTTTCATCTTAGTATCACCAATCCGTGCCAAGCGAGACAGCTCCAGACGAATGTCATTATTCTTATAAACAACCTGCCAGACACAAAGAAAAACATCATACATCAATCCTGCATACTGTACAAATACTCCAATTACCTTCATCCGTGGGAGATAAACTTCTCCCAAAAGGCAGGGGGGAGCTGAAGGGAGACCACGCAAGAATGTGACATGATGACAGAAGCAGAGAACAGAACCAGGAAGGTGTACAGGAATGACAGCAATGGGTATTCTGTGATGACTATAGATCAGATAATCTGGCAGAAGAGAAGAACACTTGCTGAAGGACACAGAGAACAATTAACTCAATCACAAGCTCATTCAGCTGTAAAAGCTGTTGTATATAAAATGCAGTGTATGTCTGACATCATGCTGTTATATTTGCATAAAGTCCATACAAAATACATATCAAAGTTTAACCTCTATGTCCATCTCTGCTAACCACAGCAGGGAACTTTGTGCCACCACTGTCATTTTTTTATTATTCTTATAAACCTACTTTACTATTAGAAGAGAGATGTAAAAAAAAAAGTAACCAAGTTCCTGTGAACTATTGGTGATTGTCCTGTGGTTCCTAGAGAGAGAGAGAGAGAGAAGGAAGGAGAGAGGGAGAGAGAAATTTATCTTACCAAGAAATCTTAAAAGACAACAGGCACAAACCTACAATAGGTATAAATGAATAACACATAAAAATCTCTATGTACGGAGTGCTTGGACTAAAACACAGTCTGGGGTGATGACCAGAGCTCTGGACTCTGCATAGCGCTACATGAATGGAAAATATGTGAGAGGAGAGTCCCAAATAGCCAAATACTACTGAGCATGCCTAGCTCAGGTGAAAGTCCCAACTTTCTCTTTCTCGCAGGTACAGAATTAAACTACATGTGTCAGAGCACGTCCCTCTGCTCCATGCCATCCTCTCAGAGTCAGGGACTGGAGAAGGCACAGAGCTATATAATATTCATTAATAGATCTTCCTTTCAACAGCCTTCCATGCTTCCTGAAGCTGGACGAGCACATATAGCAAGCAGAAGCATTTCTGCAAATAGCAGTTCTGCATCACTACTGAAAACTCTGATTTCTTGTAAGGAGCTATTATAAGGAGGTATGAAGTACTTTCTACCTATTATGTACGGCATCACACACATGAACACAGATTTGATTTCTTCTGCTTTCAAAATGCTAACAGAATGAGTTGTCAGCAATTTACTAAGAAAAGAGAAGGGAAAAGAGACGTGCATTTTTAATTCTAAAAATATCATGAGGTGTTGTATGGACAGGCTTAAAAACATACAGATGTAACATTTGGACGTGCATCTGTAATACTCAGTCTGAAGGCCCAAGGGGAGTTTCTGACCGAACAGATAATTCTTCACTGATGTACTCCAGGCTGTAAACCCAGCAGTAGATTGAGGATAAGTAAATCAGAAAAAAAAATTTCTGGAATCAGACAGACATATATAATCCTACCAGCAACTAACAGAAATAAGCTATGGAATATCACAGTACAGGAAAGGCAGATAAAAAAAAATCAGCAAAAAATATTAAAAGGCATGTGATAGAGAGATGGGGAACAAGATTCTAAAGATGACCTTAGGATAAAAAAAGAAATGAAATCGCAATTCAACAAAGTTGTAGCAAGTGAAGAACTTCTGTATTTTGCTAAGCACTAACAGAGAATTTCGCCAGTGCAGCCAGCACAGCATCTGTTCTCCCTGTTCCAAAGGCAAAATGTCCTACATCAGAGTGAAAGGAGAATCCAAATGTTAGTTCCCATGCGGAGTCATGTCACAATATTGTAGTTCCTCCCAGCAGAGGACAGTATTGACCTGCAATAGCTGTAGTTATTTTGCTCTAGTTTCCTATGAGAGCACTCTGCCCTTCCAGAGACTTTGAAAACATCAAGTCTGTTATAATCCACAACACGAATAAAATATATTTTCAATTTGTGGAACTGTAGTAGTTTCATTCCATGGATTAACCAGGTCAAATACACTGGCTAGACAGACCACACACCTCCTTCCAGCAGCTCAGTAGGGAGGTGCATTGCAGCACTTCTCTCCCTCTGGCAGACAAACAAGTGCCATGAGCCAGACAGCAGAGACAAGCAACAGCTACACCAGCATCCAGAAAAGACTTGTGAATCATGTTAGGTGTACTACTCCCTGTAGCTCTGGGTTTCTACCTGGACTGGCAAGGGCTTCTGCACATACTTTTTGTTGGGGCCACGTCTGGTGCTTTCCACAAACACTAGCTCAGGGCAGTGCACACAGGCTGGTCTCTGCATCTCAAGGAAATGGTGGAATTGAGGGTACAAAGGCAAATGAATGGAGCAATTAAAAGCATTGAAGAGCTGTCTATGAGGACAGGCCAGAAAAAAAAATAAAATGCCACAGCTCTCCCATTTAGATTGAGAAGGAATGTAATCAAAACTTATAGAAAACAGTGGAGAAAGTGAACATAGAACAGCTCTACAGCAATAACACAACTAGAAGTATTCTCAGAAATGCAAGTTTAAGTAGATTTTTACTTATTTACAATGAGAACTTTTGGAACATGCTACTACTACAAGAAGTCATGGAAATAGAGAGCAGCAGCAGATTCAGAAAAAGAAACAAGAGAAAGCATGGAAGGAAGTTTTACAAACTGTTGTAAAGGAAAAGAGAGGGAAAGACCTTCTAACTACTCATCATCAGATGACTGTATGCTGTGGGAATGTAAGAAAAATGTAATGCTGATAACTATGCTCATGTCACAGTTTCACATGTGGCAGAGGGGGAGGGGGAGAAGAAAAACAAAAATGGCTCAGTTAAGATAAGGAGAGAGAATGAGTTTAGTACAAATGGTAAAAGCATGCAACAGCCTGCCACATGATGTCATGATATGGAATACTGATAAAACCAGGGCAGCCCATGTGCTCACTCTTAGTAGCACTTACAACTGCTTCTATTGGAGGCAGAATACTGAATGAATGGGCTGATGGTTCTTCAGTTCTAGCAGGGCTTTTCCTGTATTCTTAATGAATGTGTACAGTCTACCCTTTGCCTCACTGCAACGATGGTCTGGAAAAGTGAATAATTGGTAATGGAGACAGTCCTTCTCACAGCACTTACAGGACTGGTGTGACTCCAGTGCAGCTGCATTCAAGGTTTCACCCATTACGGAGCTGCTTAGGGGGGCAAAAGAATGCCAGGCCAGAATGAATAGTGACTTTAATGATTTTATCATAGGATAATTACTCTCATAGAGCAGTGTTAACAGTTCTTCACTTGGACATTTGACTAAAAAATAGCACAAGTACCTGGATTTGAATCTTCTCTACGTGAAAGGAGAAGTAGCACAGTGCCTACAGATGATATATGGTGCTGGGCTATGTCCTGTGCATAGCTATGACTCAATGATCTGTTCTTAGGGACTTCTGCAGGTCGTTGGTAAAAGGAATACGCTTACATACAAATAAGCAGCTTTCGGCTCCCAAGCTTAGCAACACAGAATCACAGAACGGCCAGGGTTGGAAGGGTCCTCAAGGATCATGAATCTCCAACCCCCCTGCCACATGCAGGGCCACCAACCTCCCCATTTAATGCTAGACCAGGCTGCCCAGGGCCCCATCCAATCTGGCCTTGAACACCTCTAGGGATGGGGCATCCACTACCTCTCTGGGCAGCCTGTTCCAGCACCTCACCACTCTCTCTGTAAGTAATTTCCCCGTGACATCCAAACACACAGGTTATGCTTCCTTTTTCATGTATTTGATACTTGAATAATAACTTCTTTCTGCTTTGGGGAAAGTCCGCTTCCAAGTTTGTCTGGGGTTTACAGCAGACTGCCATGCATTTCATTGATTACACCAAGGCCACAGCAGAAAATCCTCAACAAAGAAGACTTTTAAAGGACTAGAGAAAACTACATGGAATTGGTCACTAGTAATTGTAGATCTGAGAGCAAGTCTGGAAAAAAGACTGACAAAGTAACTTCAAAGCAAGACATACAGGAGAAAGGTGAAAGGGTATTGAATGTATACAAGCATTCTGAGTCCATTATTGTCAAAGAAACAGACTTACCCAGATCTGAATCTCTGTTACTCAAGTATTTGTTGTTCTTCAACATTTTCTTTAAATAAAAACAAAACAGCAAACACAACCAAAACCCAGTCTACCCTGAGAAATGTTAAGAATACCTGTGGTTAAGGAAGAAGTGCAACTGTGATTATGTGACTGCCTTTAGACACTGCTTACAGCCACATTTGGACATCAAAATCCTAACATATAGTCAAGTACAACTCAGTATAGTCAGAACTCTCAGCACCATAAACAAAAGACTAAAAATAATCCTTGAATGTGAATTCACCAGGTGAATTCTGAGCAGGAATAAAGAGACAGCAGAATCTTTGGCTTGGGCAGTGAAAAACTAAGGCAGCTTCGGATATCTGCAGTTTGTCACACCAGAAGTTCAAGAATGAAGAAAGAGAACATAATTAAAGAACTGGAATGCATGTCCCATAGCAAAGAATATTCAAATTCAGTCCTTTTAATAGGTAGAAGTTACAGGGTGATCTGATCACAAACTACAAGTATCTATGCAAAAAATGGAATTTGACAATAGAGGGCTCTTAAATCCACATGACAAAGGAATACTAGGATCTGGGGGCTAGAAACTGAAGTTTGAGAAATTCACATTTTAAAATATTATGACTTATTTTTACATAAGGGTAATTTGCTGTTGAAATAAATTACTACAGGTTATGGTGTATTCTCAGCTACTGGCAAATTAAAACAGGAACTTGTTTTTTCTAAAAAACATAGTGAGACAGCAATTAATTATATAGCAAATCAGTCTAGATTAATCATAATGGCTCTTTCTGCCCTCATAACCTATGAATCTTTATGTTTTAATGAAATCAACAGATGTTTCACTGCAGTTTTCCAGGACAGATGAAATATGTCCTTGCATAATGTTAAAACTGGCAGATAAAGGAGAAGAGACTCGTGTTGATTCAAGTCAGATTTGCCACCAGCGCTTTACTCAGGCTTTGTTGCATGTTTGTGACTCCAGCTTGCAAAATACCACTAAAAAGAAAGACAAGTAAAAAGCCTATGGAATAAAACTCAATTCCATACTTCTATATATATGAGCTGAAAGAGCTTCATTCTTAGAGAGTCATCTGCTGCAAGCCAGAAAAGACTTTCAGTGAAGAAGCTGTCAGCCAGCAGTATTATCATCTGCGAACACTTCCTTTCTCATAGTTTCATTTTACCTTGAATCTCTGAACTACCTTGAGGCTTTTAGGGATAATTCAAGATACTGATGGAAATTCTGCAGCTCAGGCCATGACTGATACAGAGGACTGTCCCTTGCTAGGACATGGCTTTCAAGTTCCTTCTGGACACATTTTCCATGACAACTTACCAGCAAGCACAGCAATAAAACCAATACCTATGAATTTGTCCATATTTATCAGATGGCTTTCTAAAAAAAGCTGATGATGCCTGTCTAAAAAGAGCAGTTTGCTTTTGTGCCACATCTGATACCTGTATCAGAGAGGGCCAAGATGCCTAAGAGTATCAAAGAGATAACGTCCAGTACAGTCATACAAACCCACTTCATAAGCTCTCCCTGGAAGGGAGGTAGAAAAGAGAAAAAAAGAATGATTGTTTGAAAAGTGAACTTTACTCTCCCAATCTCAAAAAACAATTTCTATTCTCAAAATACATCTAGAAGAACAACAAAAGCTTTTTTTTCTTTTTCCACAGGGAGTTGTTCTGAACATGCTTTAAGAGAGGAATAATTCAATGGTTCAATCTGTCTTTGCTTTATGAATTGGGTTGTATAAAAGGATGGTCAGGGATTGGGCAGTATAGATAGACATGATCTCTGATTGTCAGCAGTGGAAGAATTCCATGACATCTGAGGCATTCTGAAGGATAAAGAAAAATAAGATATACAGTAAATCTGGTTCCCTTTAAATCTATTGAGAAAAAAGAGTTTGTTTTAAGCTGAGCTAAAACAAATTGGCAATCTGGTTTTGAGGTTTCTTAAAAATGGCAACTTTACAATTCTGAAGCATTCAAGGAACTTCTCCAGCTGAACTTATGATAGGAAGCTTCACTCATGGGTTAATGAGAGCTCTAATCAGATGGCTTTTCACAATGATGAAAAGTGTCTCTCTGCAATCAAGTGAAGATGCAGATAGAGAGTGAACAACAAAAGTGAGGAAAAAATGATGTGCTAGGCTTGGCGAGTAGCCAGTCTTCAGTTCCTCTTGAAGTTGGTGCTATTAAGCAGGACACGTGTTACGGTGCAGGCTGGACAGCCTAGAAGATGGCAGTCACAAACCATCATGGAGAAAAGGCCAAAAACCTGCAGACTGCTTAAGTTCAGCTAGCTAGGAAGGTAACTGTGAAGGGTCATCCAGATTGCTTACCTCCTGCATCCTGTGTATTACTGCTTTTTTTCTGCCACAACCCTCCCACGTCATGAACTGCCTGCATCACTTCTCAGAATTGTAAGTATGAGACATTCAGCCTAGAGCCTTTCTAAGACTTCCTAAAGGCATCTGCATCATAAAAGCTGTTCCAGCTTCATAAATTACAGCTCATCAACTGGTACAGCAGAATTATGTGTTTCTAATCTGCCTCAGCTAGCAAGCAGAAGGTAAACACACCAACTAATAATGGCTTTTTTTGCATTTGGGACAGACTATGTGTGCAGTGGATCAAGGCTTCAGTAATGAGGAACTAAAGCTGCTGTACCTGTTTAAAATGTACTTATTATCTAAGTAGACTGTGCATACCTGGTCTAACCATATTTGATGGTTCACTGGGATAACAACTGTATTCAAGTATTTATAGATTCACAGCCACCATTCACTGCACTGAAGTTTATTTGCCTGGCATGAGAAACAATGCATCCAGCATTGATAATAAATAAGTGAAACCAAACAAAAGAGACTGAAATGCAATTTGTGCTATGTTGGCTGAAGTAATGCAATCTTGCAGCTCATCTGGAAACGTTTAACAAAGAATACGAGTTTATCCTGCTAAAAATAGGAATATGAGGAGTAGAATGCTTAAACAATAAATCCATCTGAATAATTTTGACTTTTGTTGAAAACTGCAAAAAAGAAGAGAGTCTCTTCTGAGTTTCAGAAGAATTCTAGGAAGATAAAGAGAAGCATTCTCTATAGAAGGATATAAAGAGCAAGAAAAAAAAAGGGGATACAAGGTTGGTGGGATTCTTTCAACTGCTCTAGTGAGAACACAGTAAAAATAATCATTCAAAAGAGACTTAGGTTGAAAAATAACATTTCCTTAAACTAATCCAGTTTCTGGATACCAAGAAAAGAAGACCCAATACTTCAGGTCGCAACTTTCCTTTGAGACTTAAATTAAGCCTCTGCATCTCTTAAGAATTCAGGACATCTGAGTCTTCTCAGTTATAGCAGAGTTAACATCTGCCCAAATAACTCATACAATATCTCAGAGAAAGCTTAAACAGATTAAGGCAGTCCATCTTTCTGCCTTATCTTTCACTTGGGTATACATCAAGATAAAGACCAAATATTACTATGTACACATTTTTGGAATAAGATCTACAACTTTTTGCCTTATGATCCAAGTATACAAAAGAGAGATATTCCAAATATGTAATAAAAGAAAGGGGGGGGGGGGGGGGAAGGAAAAAAAGAATTACTTTGCAGTTCTTTATTGAAGGTCTAGTATCTGTCTTGAGCTGTACAATATGATTTTGCATATGCTGAGCCTGTTCCTTCTTCAGTTAGCTACAAATATTGCTCCACAGCCTTACTGATTCTTGGTGTTGCACTGCAGCATCTGAGCTACAAAAGAGCCCTGTGTAGTGAAATGCCCTACTTCTTGGATTCCTTCCTTTGAAGTGGTAGCAATAAGGAGATAATTTATCACATGTGGATTTCTCAACCTCCAGACTGGGGCATCTCATCTGCTAATTCATTTGGACTATTGTTGAAGAAAATCTTGATTTCAAAGGGAATAACAGACCCTATAATTGCATCTTAAGACAAAGATGACAAGAACATGAGAAATGATATATATTCATTTGCAAAGAAAAGGCATGATACTGTACAAAGAAAGAAGTTGCAAAAGAAATGCTGTTGAAAGACTATATATTAGCTTGAGAGACTGAACTTGTTTCCTCAGCTACTGAAAAAGGACAGCATAGGCAGCAGTAAGATTAAATATAACTGGTTGCAGCATAGATATCATTTGCAAACACTGGAGTAAGTGAAAATGGGGATAACAGGAAATAATGTATGGTTTCCGGATTTCCTAAAATATTTCCCCTTCCACTTTCCAAGCAACGGTGAGAAAACCACCTATACCCAAATGTTTTCAATAGTGTATTTTTCAGAGCATGATGACAAATTTGAGGTGATACAACTGGTTTTGCAGAATTGCTCATCGTGCAAAAGCTCTAAGTGAAGAAAATGAGAGATTTTATCTTTACACTGCTAAGCGCTAATTGAAATGCTCTTAGAAATTAGACAGATTTCTCAGTCTGTTCTTAGAAACGGATACTTGTTAATATTTAGGTGTAAAAGTAACTGACATTTTATACATATTGATGTCATTGCAAAGCACGTAAAGAATTGCCATGTGGATTCAGACTCATAAATCTTACCTTCCTTCCTGCTTCTTGTTCTTGCACATTTGGCCTAGTAAAAAGAAGAATAAAAACTGCAAGACAGAAAAGTCAAGATAGACAGATATGGTTCTCCTCATTTGTGCTGAAGGCCATAGACACAGATGTACTTCATGCTATCCCCATAAAGCAAGCTGTATTTGGGACATCTCTCTGGGTACAGGTAGGAGTCTGAGGAGGTATGTCAGTATTCTATCAATATTCATAAATATGCAATAATGAAGAGACTACAGAGGTAAAAAGAAGGGAGGGAGGGGAAACCAGAAAGATACACGGAGGACATCATGTGGTGGATGAATTGAATGAAGCATCCTGGAATATATGTGAAATATGGGAGGAGATGGTGCTGTAGTCTGCTGGAAAACTTGTTCAGCTCAGCAAATTGAACTTCAAGAAAGGAGTGGGTCTATTTGAAATAGTCCCAAGGAGAGCAATGAGGAGAACCAGAGGTCTAGAAAATAAAAGTAAGATTGAAAGCACTGCTTCTTTTTTAACATAAAGAAAACTGAAACAGTTTTCAAATATAAAAGGCAGTTACAAAGTGAAAAGGAACAACCTGCTTTTTGTATCCATGATGAAAAGGACAAGAAATAAGGGGTAAAAATTGCAGCAATGAAATATTAGAATAGGCTTTTTAAATTTAAGAACAGCACTGGAAGAGATTGTCTAAGGAGCAACCATCACTGGGGACCTTCAATTACAGGTTACGCAAATTGCTGTCAGGACTTTGTGGTGGCTGTCATTGATTTTTTTCTTGAGACAGTAGAAGCAGAAAGGACTAAATAACCTCCCAAGACTCCTCCAGTCTTATTTGCCATGATTCTGTATTTGAAATGGGAAATAACCTATGTAGTTACTGACTTTGATAGCACTTAACTTTATATTAACAAAAATCTCATTTCTCACAAATCCAAAGGGCTTAAATTTGCAAGAAAACAGCCTAGCTAATAAAGCTAATAAAGGCTTGGCTGCTTTTTAGAGTTGAAACAAAACAAAAAATAATGACTGTCATAGAAGCTTATTTACAAGTATGCATCAGTTGGTTTCAACTACACTCAGTTCTGTACTGAACTTACAGTTCTGCATTGAGTTTGCAGAGATATTCACTAGTTACTGAATACCCTGCTCTTCCCAAGTTCATCCTGAAAACTCAAATTTGTCTAGCCAGCACAAGCTAAATCTGTCTAGCTTGGATCAGTGATGAGTCTGTGAGGAAATGATTACTGTCAAGTACCTTAAAGAATTCATCTGAAGAGCAGAAAGGAGATATTTTAGGATGACCCCATTGATCGTTTAAGGCTTGAACTTTATTACACAAGACTCTGAAAACTGTATCAGATGATGATTTAGCAAATAAACACTCTGCTTACTGATTTTATTGTATTTCAAATCCACCTAAGATTGTTCAAGTACAAAATACCTGCCTCAGTAAAATAGATCTGTTTAATATGGCTGGGTGAATGTTTCCATCGGGACAGCTTTCTAACAGAACTCCATTTTCCTAATAGAGAATTAGCAATGAAATGCCTCACTTCAAGTTCTTGCAGCTCAGAATGAAACATTTAGTTTTGTCAAACTTTACAGAAGAGCTTTTATATGAACTTGTAAAACTTTGTTTGCCAGGCACGGCATTCTTTCAGCAGCAGCCCCCACTTTTTACCTCAGGTCTATACCCTCCAGGGAAACATGTGATGCAAAGAAATAAATATGGGCTAGAAGGAGGCACAAACTCTGCATTACACTTGAGTGATAAAAAATGTGCTGAAGTGAAAAGATGAATATTTAAGTTTTTGAAAATATTGAATAGATACTGCTTGCTTATAGTTATGCAGTTTTTCGCCGCTACTTATTATCTTCCCTAGCCTATATGCCTTAAGCATGATTCACAAGAATATCCATGGCAGGTATATTCAGGGCAGTTAGTTCAGTCTCTGTATGCCAGTCAAGCATTATTCTCACTGCCTGGGCTTCCAATGCATTAAGCAAATAGTGCCAGCTACAGTGCCATCTTCTATGCTTTTGTCACTTGTCCAGCAAGAAACAAATTAAAAAACATTTGCTATTACTTATGGGAGAGTACATGCTTAAAAGCGAGCACTACTCAAATAATGATGTAATTAGGGCAACAGATGAACTATTCAGTGAATTTAGTATTCTGTAAACTTAGTACACAAATTTGAACTGGTGTGTCACTATCAGTAGCAGAATGGTGTTACTGTTTGTAGCTGATGATGACAGCTGGGAGTGCTGCATCCCAACATGTCTGTCCCGTTCAGCCTGGCCACAAACATCACAGGAGCAATGGCATCTCCCTCCTACCTGCAAAAGCAGCCACAGTTAGAGGAAGGTGTTCAGCCACACTCCTCCTGCAGGGAGAGAAAATCCTCAGTGCCAACTGACAATGTGCCATTAGCAAGACGGCATTATCCCAGGCTAGCAACATTAGTCACATCACTAGCATAGCACACAAAAGGAGGAGGTCCTGTTTCTATTCATCTAGACTGAAATGCTATGGGATGCTTGCCTCTTTTTTTTTTTTTTCCTTTTCTCTTGTTGTCCTGTGCAAAAACCTGCCAGCACTGACAGCCCTCCAAGATCTCTTTGCTCATCTCTGCTCAAATTTCAGGGCATGGAACAAAGTTAAGCCTTCAATAACTAAAATTTCCCAAACACTTCTCTGCACTAGGCCTTATGTTGTACAGAAATAGGGAGGCGATGAGCTTAATATTTGCTTGCATATTTGCTGGGGAAAGCAGGGAATGTAATTATTCTCCAATTACGAGTGACACCAAGAGAAAAATATTTTCATCTTATAACCCCACTCTGATGATAGAAAAAGGACCAAAGGCTCTTTTACATCTTTCTCTTGTATGTATCTAAAAAGTCTATATAATTAGAGGTGACAGCTGAAAGATTCCAGCACTGAAAAAGAGAAGACTCTGTTAGGGACAAAATCCCAACTATCCCAACACGATGCCAAAAAGTCTCATCCATCTATTCATTCAGAAGCTACTCTTCTGCAAAAGGTACAACTTTAATCCGCAGCACCACACTGCTTGAGACCAATAAAGGGAGGCTATGAAGAGGATTATCTCCTTATCTGCTAACATGGTCTCAGCCTTACTGATGATGCTTTTTCCCAGTCCCCACACTCCTTACAAGATTTCATGAGGAACAACACTAAAATAGTGCAAGGGAAGAGCCCAGTGACCTCACTGGAACACAAGAGCTTTCATGTGTTCACCACCTGCTTTGCTCTGGAAGCATAGGCATGGAGCACAGGTCCAGCTATTGTCAGGTGGTAGCAGGAAGAAAAAGCAGCCAGCTCTGCCAGAACTCTGCTGCTGCAGTGTGAGAGCATTAAGGAAAGCATGCAAAAGGAGAAAGAACTGAAAGTGGATAAGGGTAGCGTTCCAGCAGAAAAACAGATGAGTAGCAGAAAAGGGAGCCAGATTAGGGCCCAAGCAATCCCATTTAGCACTAGATTACACTTCCTGCTCAAAGCAGGTGGATGCTGCAGGAACAGCAAGAGCTCTTCAGAGGTCAGGGCTGGAATCAGCACCGAGCAGCAAAGATGCAGCTAATGAGCTGTTCCAGACACCCAGCACACAGGGCCTGATTCTTCAAAATGCAGAGAGCTCTCAATGTCTTTTTGTCTCTGGAGTGGGCCTATTACTATACGTATATGTAAAGAAAAAAAAAAAAAGGAAGAAAGAATTTTCCCCAAAGGAAAATTGAAAGGATAGATCTCTCCATTGCAGAAACACTTTAGAAGAAATTCCACAATATAAATACAAAGTATACAATTAACTTTTCCTCAACTTGCGTACTCTTCATACAATGCCGTTTTAATGTGTCCAGGTACAACATTCCCATGTCCTCAGCATGGAGCTTTGTCTTACATTTAGGAAAGACTGCTCTCAGATCCACAAAAGCTTACTTGGTATAAGCCAGTACAGTATTACCCTACATGTTTTGTTTTGCTCAATTCTATCCCGGTATATAACTTCTTAAGCAAATCTGTAGTGCTTTTATTGTTCGAACAAGCAAAAAACAAAAGCTGCTTTTGTCATTGTTTGGCTAGAATTTTCCATTTAAATCTTTTAATCTTTTCTGGTCAATCTATCCACTGTTGTTATTCACACACCCCAAGAATGTTTCCATGCTTTAACTGAGCAAATGGCAGCATGATTTTGAGCTGCCTGCCAGGTTAAACCACAACACTTTGTTGTAGTTGGTATGGACAGTGTAATGAACGGGACTTCATAGGAGCAATGCATGCTCCTTTACACATTTCTTTTTCTGTCATCTAGGAATGGTCAAACCTGAAAGGAGAACAGATGGAGGAAGAAGCAAAGAGACAACAGGGGCTTCTGAGTATTTATAATCACAGGGCATCAGAGAACCATAGAATAGCTTGGTTTCGTAGCGACTTCAAAGATCACCTAGTTCTAACCCCCTAGCAGTGTTAATTATCCTATATCAACCATGTTCTCGCCTGAAGCCCCATTCTAAGCACAAATAACCAGTGCCATCACTGATGGCTCTACTATAAAGCAGACAAAAAAAAAAATAAGATACAATGCCAAGTGTACAAAATAAAGAGGCCGATACTGAAGAGTGCATTGCTAATAAATGTATGTTGAGCCCACAGTGAGTCCCAGAATCACCGTTCTGCTGTTCCCAGAATTCCCAGGCAGGAATTGTTCTGCCTAGATCATGCCCTTCAAATGAAGGAGTAAGTAAGAAGAAAGGAAAAGAAGAAGTAAGGCACTCAAAAGGAGAAAATTAATGAAGAAAACTAGCTCATGCAGAAAGTGGTGTTGTCTCCTGTATTACACTATCCTCTTTTCCTCTTCTTCCTTTCCCCAGAGCACTGCAACTTCAGAGATCTGAACCCCTCAGCTAACCTATACTTCTTTATTTTGTATGATGAGCAATGTAAGCAATAAAAAAACAGGCAAAGTATTTCCTTAATTCCCCAGTCACTCTGTCAAACTCTGCATGGTTTTTATAATACAGTCTCCAAATATGTCACATTGTTCTGGCATCTGAAACCCCAATACCTTTCACTGTACACTTTTCCACATGGACCTGCTGACAGATATTATTAAAGGTAAGAATTATTTCTCAGGCACATCCAAAAGGAAAGGTAGATTACAGAGATCTGCCCAAAATCCTGTTAGTCTCTTACAAAGCCACAGAGAAACTCAAAGTCCTAAAATGCTATTTCTAGACTGTGCTAGTTTTGCCTAGTTAAGCTAACATGCATTTGAAAGGCAAGGCAGAAGAATCACAGAATCATAAAAAAGCCCAGGTTCAGAGGGACCTCAAAAGATCCAATTTTTCATGGAAAAGAGAGCCTAGATGAAATTAATCAGCACACTGAGCAAATGAAGCAATTTGGATAATCAGTTTCTTGTGGCATTTCTCACTGCTTATGTTGAAGTATTACATTCTGAGAAGTTAAATACTTAAATTAGCTTGAAGGAAGAGGAGAAATAAAGCTCCTTGTGGTTAACTGTATGTTCCTGTACAGTCATTGCCTCCCAAAAATAAAATTTCATTTTCGAAGGCTGAACACACAATGTTTGTATCACTATTCCTATGAGTACAACATTACTGTTACACAGCTATTATTATTAACATGATTACAAACCAATGACACAGGTGTGGTCAGAGAAAGGAGGTTGCAAAAAGTGGCTGAAGGAATTTTTCTGGTACAGGAAAGCATAAGGACTGTTCTAGGACCATGCTGTACCACTTTTCAAAAGCTCAGGACTGGAGGTTCATCCTAATGTCCTAGGATACTTTACAAGGAAAAAAGTATGGACAGCAAGAGGAAATATGTACTGGCACATCTGGCTTTAACCCATGCTCTTGATTTAACAGAAGTAGTTTTGTTGATAAAGCTTTCCCAGAGCCAGAAAGAACAAAACTGAGGCAGCACACTGGGGAAAGGGCTGCTGCCTAATGTTTCCAACTTTGCACAGCTGGGCAACTGAGGAGCTTCCAGATACCAAGTGCAGATTCTGGAAAAGGACAGATAACTATATATATAATTCAGTTTACTTATCACTTGAATATACATGGAATCATACATACATAGACACATTCTCATTTCAGTCCAGCCCAACATTAGATCACAGATTAAGTATCAAAGACTAAGTAACTCTCACACAATGGGAACCATATCTAAGCCTTGTAAATAGTGACTATGAATAGAGTGCGTGTGTCTCGGTGTATAACTGATTGAACATGAAATGCCTTTGTTAAGCAGTTGCTATGAGGGCTAATGTGATTCTTCACTACTTAAGTAGGAAGCTATCAAGAAAAGACACGGAGAAAAAGATACGGAGAAAAGTACGGAGAAAAGACACTAAGTGTATATAGCACTACTGAAACCATTTAATAATCTGTGGTTTGTTATCTTGTCCATGCATTTAAAAAGATCTTGAAAAGCGTCAAAGAGCACAGAAAAGAGCTACAGTGATTTGAAGCCTCAATATCTTGCATTATGTTAGGTGAGTAGATTTCACCAAATGGAAGGTTATGAGCTGATCCAACCTGCATGCCCCAGCAATCTAGATGGGGAGGCTTAATGACAGAATATGCATCCTTTAATTTAGTGGACAAAAGCATAATCAAGGGTAATCACATATATGGCTAGATAAATCACAACTATTCAGTCTGGAAGTAAGGTACAGTTTCACAATGAGCTAATTAACCAGTGAATTCTTTAAATCATGTTAGGATAAATTAATAGTTTTAAAATTAAAAAAAAAAAAAAAAAGATTATATCTTGATACAAAAGACCATCAAAGTCCTAAGAAGACAATAGTTTATTTAAAAAACTTAGCTTATAGAACTTATGAAGTATGAACATTTTTACTCTGTCAGATATAAATACATGAAGAATGTAAGTGGCTATATCACAAGAGGATGACGAAGTATTTTGCAATCTGTGAGAACAAAAGAGGATGTTGATCAGCTACCAGGAATAAAAATGCTTTATTTCTAATTTCACAGACCTGGGTCATTTGCTCCAAAGAGTCTTATATGAGCTGAATGAGGAGATTTCTTATCCACTGAGGTTTATTTTTATTCTTGGAATAACAGAAATCTAGCAGAAGAATAAAGGAATATTAATGTTGTGTTCATGTTTTAAAAAGCCAAACAGAACAAGATGTTTAACTGTAG
Source organism: Tympanuchus pallidicinctus (assembly GCF_026119805.1). Lineage (NCBI taxonomy): Eukaryota > Metazoa > Chordata > Aves > Galliformes > Phasianidae > Tympanuchus > Tympanuchus pallidicinctus. The sequence continues at coordinate 38,999,001 of NW_026294747.1, read as the reverse complement.
AAGGCTTTAGCCCGCAGGAAACATCAACCCTGGAGGAAATAACACAAAAGCTTCTATCCAGTATTCTTTATAAAAATATTAAAGGATAGGAATACAATACTTAATATCATTAGATCTTCCTGTGTAAAAAGACTTTCTTTCAAATAAACCTGATATCATTTGAATGACAATGGTAACAGAATAGATGAAACAATTTTAAAGTCATTTGACTGAGTATCACAAGGGAGTTATTATTAAATTAGCACCAGACAAGAGCTAAATAGGACATAATATTAGATACACAGATAGTCTTCAGCTGACATTCTTGAAAAGTAGTCATCAGTAGGGCATCACTAATGAAAAGAGGCATCTCCAATGCGCCATATGGATTCATATTTGGTGTGAAAGTATTAAACATTTTATCAAATTTCTGCAAGAAAATATGAAAAGCACTGAAGCTAATACTTGAAGGGAAGACCAACTTTGGCATACCGCTGAACACCTTTAAAAGACAGAGCAGTCACACAGAGTCATACACAGAGCGTGGTAGTCCATGCCCTTCCAACTCAAACAAATTCAAAAATAGTTGAATACAAAAGTGGACGAGCTTATGAGCATGTATGAGTATAGAAGCAGGAAGGAGAAGGTATACAGTAGCTGTACTCTACAAAGCAGAGACATTGAAAACAATTTAGGAGTAAGTGTGAGTGGTATAGACCAAAGGGCCTGTTCATTCTCAGAATATATGATTAGAATAAGCAATATGAGTTGCAATGTGGTGTTACTTGTGTGGCATTGGTAAGACAAGCACTAAAACACTAAACTTCATGTCAACATTTGATTAAATAAAGAACTCTAAAACTTGCAAGAATATACCAAGCAGCTTCAATTTTATTTGAGAATTATAATATAAATTTTACAGAAAGAGACAAGGAACTTTATCTGTTTAATTTTTCAAAAGGTGGATAAAAGGACATAATTACTGTGAAGAAGGAAAAAGCACTAGATTTCTGAAGCATTTTTGTTCCAGTATAGAATGTCATCACAGCGTTTGGGAGCTACTGTCAGAAATTCCAAATGAATATAATGTCCAGTGTGTTATAAATGTAGGGAACAATTAGACTTCCCAGCAATTTACAAAGGAAGGCAATCAATTCTTTTAACACCTTCACATCAAAGCCAGTTGAACCCAACTCTCAAAAAGAAGCCTCAAAATTATCACACTTAATATAAGGGAAGTAGGAGAAATTAAGGCTTGATACTTGTTGCTGATGAACACCGACACTATGCATAGAGCACGGAAAGTTAGATATTGACTGAATGAAGAGCCAAACAGTTCCTTTCTTTCTGTAGAATCACGGAATCGTTATGGTTGGAAAAGACCACTGAGATCATCAAATTTAACAATCAACCCATCGCCACCATGCCCACTAAACCACATCCCCAAGTCTTAAAAGCCTCTGACTTTCTGCGACCTTTATGTGCCACAAATCACTCAAGTAACAACAGGAGAGAAGACAGCAGATTAATTTTGGGTAGTAGGCATTTGTTTTTCTCCTGAGTTGAACAACAGACCAGGAATTACAGATCCTGGCTTCTATTTCTGGTCCTGCTACTTGTCTGTTGGACAATTTTCCACAGTTTATCTCATGATCTCTTAGTTGAGGAAACCAATAATTAACTAATAGCAGCAATATAATCTCATTTTCCAAGTAAGAATTGTGCTTTTGGGGATTTTTTGTTTGTTAAGTCTCCAATATCCAAAATACAGAGAAACCCAGGGGCAAGGACAAGCCTTACTTCTCCTTAAAACACCTTTAGCTGTAGCACCAAATGGCACACAGAAAATGAGAAGCACGGCAACACAGTGAGTAGCCCTTTGTAGGAACAATTTTGAGTTAATATGGCAGAGAGAACAATGGCACTCCTGGCGGGAGAATACGGACATAGAGATCTAGTAGGTGTTTACTATTTCTAATATCTATTATTCTCCTGAGTTTGTCTCTTTTTACCCGTTTTACACAGCACCAGTCCACATTTTTGAGACAGTAAAAAATACTCCTTGGTTTTTAAGCTTCTGTCAAAGGGCAAGCCAGTGTACGTTCAGCAGTCAGAAAAATGGCCCAGCTGGGCAGTAATAAACCTCCTTAGCAGCCACATCCACAGTTACAGCCACAGGGAAAGGAATACAAGTAATCACAAAATTACTGCTAGATGGAGACATCCTCAGGCCTAAGTGAAAGCCTGGGAGTGTCTACCTACTGCTACCACAGCCCACACTGATTTGGAGAGATTTCCTTATTGCAAATGAATCTCCATCCAAGCCTTACAGAATAACCAATTCCATACAGGGAATAATCACTCAGTATAGAAGAGCAAGCCAGCTTTGCAACACAGCTTGAAGGTAGTTTTACAGCTCCACTTGTTAACATTCTTATTTGGGATTGATTTTGGGGGGGATTTTAACTATTACAAATGAGTAAAGGAGCCTGAACAACCTTATCTTGTATTTCTCTCCAATGATTCAATCTAGTCCTCTTATTGCTTTTCTCAGTTAAAGCAACTTCCTCAAATAGAGCTTATCTGATGCACAGACATTTGTTTTCATTCAAATGGGCCTCATTACACCTGCAGTCAACACATGGCACTCCAGTCTTCTCTGATATTTTCTTTGTTCCTCCAGCACCTCCTACAGAGATACTCACTTCCACAACTACAAATTACTGCTTCATTTGCCCAAACTTGCATATTCTTACACCAAGCTCTCTCCTCCTCTGATAGCCCACTGTTCAGTTGCCTTCCATAGCTGTTTGCAAACCTATGCAAGGAACATTGCTTTGGTGCAGCATGACCTCAGTACATAGTAGTTGCAAGGCAAAACAAATGAAATATCTGCTACAAAATACATCAGGAATGTTAGAAATTGAGAAATAATGTAGTTGCACCAGCAAATATTTAAACAGAACAACCTCCATAATATATCTGACTGGCATCCAATATCTGAAAATAACCTAAAATGCCGATGCAAATTTAATAGAAAAGGTGTGTACAGCTACTCTCCTAAAGCCATTTTACAGATTCCATCAATTTGGGTCTCAGAGATTTAATATGCAGAAGGTGATGTCTTCATATTTAAAGAACTTCTAGGATATTTATTTATTCCGTACAATTGCATCCCTTAGCAAGGATTGCCATCACTCCACCGCTTGTTCTTTTTGTTTTTATTTGTTATGAAGTTTGTCTTTTGAGGCTTCTGGTTGAAAACACACTGAGAGACAGTTCCCTTTGATTCCTCTCCCATGCCATGCATGATTTCATAATATTCTCCTAGCCGATTTTGTCATGAAAAGCCATATGAGGCCTGTTTGGCCATTCCTTGTAAAGAAGTCTCTTTCCTGATCTTTGGTGATCCTTGTTGCATTTCTCTCCAGGTTGACAGTATCTTTTTGAGATTAAAAAAAACAGAACTACATCTAGTAGAGTGGTTTTCTTTAATGACAAATCCATTTTCTGTATTATTCTCTATTCCCTTCCTACCACCTCATAATGCTAGATGTGTTTATTTCACCAATATTGACCAGTGAGCAAATATTATTAAAGACTTCACACAGAATCACTTCCTTACTAAACCATCAGAATCAACCCGAAGTCCCCTACTGCTTACGGAAAACTCTTATTTTCCTTCTCTTCTAATATATATCTCTTCTTGTACTTACACACATTTACTTTCATCTCCAATTTTCATCCAACCTTTCAGCATAAATAGATCATCCCCTGTAGTTTTACAGATAATTCTCACCCAAATACGATCATTCTCCTAGCAAAATACATGCCTTCTCCATACACTCCCTTTAATTCCATAATTCTTTTAATTCCATTAATTCCATTAATAATTTATTATTATTATTATTATTATTTACTTTTTGAAGAACCTTTTGGCAAGAGGCCTAACTGAATACCTTTTTGAATAACCTAACTCATACCTTTTGAAAGGTATAAGCAGAAGAGAATAAAATTGGAAAGGACCCTTGAGGATTACTGAATTCAAATCCTGGTTCCACACAGGCCTACTGGTGTGATTACATCATAAGTCAGAGTGTTTTTCAAACACTTCTTGAACTGTACTGCTTGTTGCACTAACTACTGCCCTGGGGAGCCTGCTTTAGTGCTTAAAGGGTACACCTACTTCTATCACATAGGGTATATCTACCCAAAATCTCCTGCTCCTACACTTACTGATGGTATCAGTAAATCTCCAAGGAATTTCCTGGTTGCCTTAGTTAAAATGCAATGCCACTACTAGTCATTAAGTTTATTAAAGATAATGCTGCACTTCTTACCAGAAGGTGTCCTTATACAAATGAAATATTTTCATAAACTCTAGTTGCAAAACCACTGTCTAAAAGATTACTCTGAGGAAAAGGGAACTTGAGCACTTTTTGTCCTTCTCCACAAGTTGCATTGGCAAATCTGGTCACCAGGGGCAATGGGGAAACAGAACTGGAATTGAATTTTTAAAAACTCGTGTGGAAATCAGCCATGGTTTCCACAGACCCAAAACTCGTTAAGAAGGGATAGAATTGATTTATAAAACACACTCTAAGTCAAGGCTGTCATCTGAATTATTAATGTGCAATGTATAGACTTTATGTGAAGCTCACAGTAGAGATGAAAGTTATTAACCTAATAACTTACATGCATAATTAATTTCTCTTGTGATATATGATTTGTGAAGTTCTAACAAAATGTGTCAAGGCAGCTGTAAACAGGAAAACTAGCCTGAAGCCAGAAGAGCTGAGCATATGCTAATTAAGAGAACATACTAGAAATACATACTATGAAAAAAAAATGGAGAAGGGAGAAAACACTGCATTTCTGTGTGATCTAGCAAACAGTCAGGATTAGGAAACAAGTTCTGACAAGGTGAGACAATCAGGCACACCACAGTTAGGTAGAAGAAAAAGGAGTTATTTACTGTTGTTGTCAACACGTGAGGGAGCAGCTTCAGGGCAGATTAGCCCTGAAATACAAATTGAGAAAATGAAGGAAAGTGCTTGATCAGTCAGCTGAACAATGAAGCACTGGAGGAAGAACCCATTCTTCAATATGGGAACAACAGATACTTCTGAAGCTTTGCTTTGTAATCGATTTCAGTATTGCAATTGATTGTTTAAATGTAACCTGGACAAAATAAATTAACTGGACATTCCTAGACACAGTTTCTAATCAAGAAAGGTGACAAACGCAGCAGTTGTGTCCTTTAAGAGCAACTAGTTGCAAGCATCATAACTGGACAAACTATGAGAAAGCTACATCAGATTTTCTTCACATGTTCAGAGAAGGGTGATGCAACTGGCTCCTCCTTTGAGAGCTACAAAGACTCAAAGACTTCTCATTCAGTAAGAAGCAATAAAGATTGTTATAAGGCAGATATAGAAAACCAGTCATCACAGTGATCCCCACCACCACTATCAGGTGAACAGATGTTTCACAGATGGTCATAAGAATTGTGGGTTCTGAGTCAATTGTATAACAAGTAACACAGTGTAAAGATTTTTGTGGGTTTTTCTGATGTTTATTTTTTCTGTGTTTGTTTTAATGTTTTGGTTTTAATCTCATCATCTGATTTGCTGGGAAGATATCCTAACATTGACGTTGAATGCTTGACTGAAAACCGTATCAAAAGTCTAAAAGAGGACCAGCACTCAAATAAATTGAAATAGCTCTTCTTCTCCTACCCATACAGTGAGCAGCCATGCTGAACTGACATTATTTAAGTGTCCCAATATGAAGCCTTTCAGGATCTGCTACTCTTCTAAGTCAGCAGGTAACAATGCAAGAAAAAACCCTTTGTTTCTCCATTTTGTTGCCCTCATACTCTATGCAAGAATCTTCCCAGAAGTACAGCAACCAAAGATGGGAAAAAGGTTTTCCTTTCAGAACCTGGTCAAGAACGTTCCAGAGGTTTGTCCAGCCCCAATTGTAAACATGAGAATTTCTGCACTGCCCCTCAAGCATTTCACAGCAGTATCTTATTTACCTCAAGCATTCTGAATTCCACTCCTGTATCTTTTCTTTAATAAAAGTTCAGAAATCAGCAACATATTTATCTTCACATCTGTTCAGGGCATGAAATCTACTGGAGCACTTCACAACCAAAACATGATCAAGGTGGGAAGCTGAGAAGCAGATCAGAATGGAGAGGACCTGATTGGCCTCCTAAAATCACTTCATTCCCCATTGCTGCTACCACATGATGATGGCAAGTGCATGAAAAAGATTGCCTGCCTACCTCCAGCCCCAATCAAGGGAACATCTTGCCTCTGGCTGACATCTCACTGCATTTAGCTGTAGAAAAAGAGGGAAATCTCAAGGACAACCAATCCAGCCAGGATGTTCTGCCAAGGCTGATGTCCCTTGCTAAGGAAATGGTCCTCTCCATTTTCCTCAGCTAGAAAGAGGGGGAGAATATACACCCCCCACACATTATCCTAAAGCCCGCAGGTGCCAGCAATCCAAATAAACGTAGAGCAATTAACAGAATTAACACAGCTTTAAATAGCTTGGCTCACCAGATGCAGACTCCTAGCAGGGTTCTATAAAATGTAAAGTTATTACAGATAAAACCATTAATCATCTGTTCAGAGACTTGTTCTAGATGCAAAACCCATTCCACTTAAAATGGCTAATAACTAGAAAGAAAAGCACAGATTTAATGGGAATGATTATGCCATTCTCACGCTCCATTTCTAAACAGCATTTTTCATCTCTGCCACTTTTCCCAAACTCACATTGCTTCTCCTCACTAATACTGATACAGTAAGAAAGCTTCACTGGCACCATCACAACTACCTCTCGAGGTACTACAATGAGACACAATCTCTCCATCACCTCCAGTCTGGCCAGAGGAGCTTTGTGATTAGCACAGCATGCATCGATGCTTTCCTGGATGCACTTGATACTGTTCAGCTGTGTGTCATCAGCTCTTTGCAGCTCACAGATAACCAATGCTCTCTCTCCAGTGCTAAGTGCTTAAGTGCTAAATCCATGTTTACAAATTAGAAACATTTGAGTTTTCTCCCTTCTGGTGATGTGAAGTCACCATTAACCATGGTATGCTGTACAACAATCCTCCTGATGTTTCCCTGAAACCTGTTAAAATAATCGCATTCCTTTTTTTGTACAGCTACATCTGTATCTTGCTAGCTACAAGAAGCATAGGCAGGAGAACAGACTAACTCATCTTTCAGTGCTCATCTTACTATTTCTAGTGGCTCAGTTAGAGAATTATAGCTCAAAGAGTATAAAAACTTGTGTTAAGCAATTCAGAGTTTCCATCACATATATCTTCCCACATTTCTGCATTATGCTCACTGATTTGCTTAGGGAATCTAGATACATCCGCTGGTAATTCTGAACTAAATCAATTTTGTAAGTACAGCTTAAAAGAGGGAGAACAATGCCAAACCACAAATAATCAGTGCAACAGAAAACATCAGTAGTAGAGCAGAGAGACGAGAGCCACACAGCAACAATGACAACGAATTAAAACAGGAAAAAAAAAAAAAATCAGACAGTACAAAATTTGTATTTGTATCAGAAAGAGCCCACTCCTTTTCCATGCTGTTCCTGTAACAAATGCTGCTTAATTATTGCTTCCTACCCCCTCCTGTCCTGCTCACACTTGGCAGCTAGCTGGCTCACTGCTGTAGAAGGAGTGGTGGACCTGGGAGGAGGAGACCAGCACACCCACTAAATATACAAAACCCCAGCATCCTTTCTTGCCTCCCTCTCTGACAACTGCATCAGCTTGGCTTTTCATGGTGGGAAGCACAGCTCAGCACTTCCCCACTGCTCACAGTACATGCACACACACATTTCAGAGTTGGGAAAGATTTATTTAGTGGCTGCTGTTCCCAAAAACATAGCACACACAAAGCAGGATATAAGCTACTACAGCCAAAACACCACACACTAATTAAAGGTCTAAAAGACAAAACACAGTTCCTGCATACCACAAATAAATGACCACAACCTACCCGAAAGCATGTCTAGAGTATGATATACTCTGTTGGTCTCCTCTTTATTTGAAGACTGAAATAAAATGAGGACTCTAACAGGAGTAAAAATAATTACCAAGAAAGAAGTTTTAATGTTCTGAAGTCATACCGGGATGGGGTTGAGTTAGAAGTTCTAGTCTTAAACCCAGTGGTGCCTGTTCCTGCTAGTGAAGTTAGCAAATCTTTACCAAAGAATTAAAACTGGTTTACTGAAAATAAAGTATATAGGGGAATACGTTTACACAGGGATCAGAGACCTTTCAATTCTTGAGCCTGGAGCAGCTACTCAAATCAGAAAGAAAAGTGTTTTTCTTATTACAGCTATGTCAAGAGTCAGAGTCCTGGCACTAGAGGATATTTCAAACTCTATGCTCCGTATCATTAACTCTCTGCTTGCTGAGCTTTCAAACTTTAAATATCAAAAATTAAAGTGCATTCTCTTTTTGTCTTCTTTGGTGATAAGCATTTCAGACACTGCTAGGCAGAAAACATCTGTTTTATATCCATGTACTTAAACAGCAGCACTGCACTGCTAACAATTTTGGCCTCAGCTATATTTGTCCATCAATATTCTGTAACCTGTCTTTGTTTATTCCTGAACAGAGATTAGACTACATAAGTGTACAAAGATTGTTGCTTTAATATATCCATTCTTTAGAACCTGGGTTTCCAATTACCTTTATTACATGCCCATAGCACAGGTTATATTGCTCCAATCTCCATTACATTTTCTAAATTTGCCTATATGAGTACATTTCTGCACCTGTAAACACTCTCATTCTCTGAACAACAGCACATGGCACATCCCTTCCAGGTACAGAATCTCAGCAGGAGTCAAGTTCATTATGCAGGAAAGAAAAGTCTGCTCCTGATGGTCTTGCTGCAAAGCAAGCCCATATGGCCAAAGCATCAGGGCTGAGGTCACATGTGGATGGCTCAGTCAGAGCTCCATGGAGTGTGTTATTACTGCTGCAACACATCAACCTGCTGGCAACATTGCCCAGCGGTGACAGCAACCTCTGCTTCTGGATTCCTCTCTGGGTAGCTGTCCTAGTGACATCTGGAAAGAGACTTTGTTAGAGTACATGTTGTTCTAGCTCCAAAGATTAGCTAGCTTATGAGCACAGTGGTACAACAGCTCTGCAAAATGATGTCTCTTGTGCCTTCTGCGCAGAAAGTTTCTGTATCTGTTGCTGTGCAATGCTTGCTTTAAAATGCATGCTCAGTCTACATATATACTTGATTAATCAGACTTTGGCCAATTAGTTACTCTTGTAAATATTCTACATGTGCGTTAACTTCAGGAACCCAGCAACACAGAACTGTTGACATATGTGGTTGTAGGGACATGGCTTAGAGGGCAATGTTGGTGATAGGTAGATGGTTGGACTAGATTATTATTTTTATTAATTTATTATTAATTGTCTTTTCCAACCTTAATGATCCCAACAAAACATGCGCATTGAGACCGACCAAGACTGAAAGCTTCTGTCTGCCAACTGATAAGAACTTATGACAAAAAGACGCTATATTGTAATAAATGTGATCTTTACTAGAAACTGTATTTTTTTAATGAGCACACAGCTACATTACAAAGTAAAACAAAATAGTTTGTATTTCTTGGCTTAACTCTGACTAGATTATGGAGTCTTTGCTATGAATTTAATCTCATTCAAGAAAAGAATTCCATAGATGCAAGGGCAACTCCTTTTCAACTCAAGAGACATCCCTGCCTCAACTTAAGTTTTATTTATGACAGCAAATGAAATATATCACACCTACTTGGTTACACATTGAATGATACAGTATTGCAATAATTTGAAGCCACCATCAAAGGGCCACTGTCAAAGTGGGCAGGATATTTGCTTCATGAACTGGGACTAAATCACACACACAGAGCCATGTCCTCAACTCCTTGACAGTCTTCCAAGTTCTCTCCTTACAAATTGGTTGAACAATAATTGAAGTTAGCTTATGTCATTTTGCAGCAAATTCTCACCCAGTATCATTATTTCAGCAAAACACTTGCTATGAATGCAAATACGCCAAGCTGACGTAAGTTCTTTCCAGTGTCACACATGAGGCAATAATGCTAGTAGAAACCTTTCTGCTGTGGTGTAGGCAAAAGCTAAGCTATGCAAGGAAAAGAAGCTTTGAATAACTCCCTAGCTAAAGCAAAGCTGCAGCGCTGGCAGCATGCTAATACACCTGACAAGACTATTGATTTTATTTCCTGTGGGCCAGGCCATTAATCCTTACTAAAAATGTGTCATCATGAGAATGTGAAATATTAACATCTGGAAAGCACAGAGCACCACGTACTTCAGTAAAGAATCTCCCCAAATCCAGCAGAAGTTTAAACTTTAATTGGGCCCATAATTAGAATAAGATCATTTCCCTTTCTAGTCAGACAGAAGAAATCCCCAAAAATGCACTGCACTCATCATGCATTTCCTTTAGTATGAAGAAGCAGAGTAACTCCCATCAAACCCTGCTCACTTTCAAAACAGAACTGCAAAACCAACTGTCTGCTCAGGACTGTTCTTCCTTTGATCAGTGCCCAGCCTTAACTCCTATTGCTCTGATTGCTTTAGAGTAGGGGCTGTTCCCTAAATTTCATCACCTGGGGATTTTAGTGCATCTATTTTCTGTGTGAACAGTCACAGTGCATCAAGCTCTGTACCAGTGGATTTTGTGTGTGAGGTCTTTGTCATTCACAAGGATCACAATTTGGGGGAAGGGAAGAGGGGAGGGAGCAGAAAAGCATCAGACACTATAAAAAATGTACTCCAAACTCAAGAATACTCATTTGCCATTTCAAACTGACCCTGATATTCTAATCTGAATATTTCCTGAAAGCTCCCAAAGTGGGATATTCTGCTTTCTTGGCATTTATACTGTGGCAAAGTTATGAGAATTCTCTCAAAAGACCATTAAAAAGGAACAAGCATGGAGACTATAGGAACCATTAGATATTTTGTGCCCTCTGTATCTAAACTCCTAAAATGTTGATATTACCTTATTATAGCTTTCTTCTCTATATATTCCATCTGTACCACAAAAACCCAACTCTGACACTACATAGAAAGATGAATCCCATCTTTTCTTTGCTCCTTGGCTTACAGTATGGATGTAGACTTTGTGTTGGGATTCTATGAAACAAATGTTCTTGTTTTCTCCCATCTTTTCTAAATGATTCCCTAAAAAAGCCACAAGCAAAATTAACTAAATCAAATGCCTTTTTCAGAGAGGTAGACATTCATCACACATTACACATTAGCACTGGGATCATGAACCACAGAAGTCATTTATGGTTGGTTTTACCAGATTTTCTCCCACACTTGCTTACAAGGTAAATTTAACTCCAGTAATTATTCCTGAGAAAAGAGGGGCAGGCATGGTTGTATTATGCTGTGTGCATGCAAGCATACAAGCAAGCAAAACAAGGGAGGCACAGTGCCACTCCTTCCTGGCAGCACAACAGGTATCTGATAGTGCAACACAAATTCCTTTTGTAAGATAAAACTGCATTTGATAATAATCTTCCTCAAAACATTTCTTTTTCAGTGCTGCCAAAGAGCCCAGGAATAGGTGGGCAAGGTGTTTCACCTCCCAGTGCTTCAGTTCGGATAACCTCTTGCTCACCTAGGGCTCACATCACTCTCCACAGCCACATCAGAAAGCACAGCACAAAGTCTGACAGGATTCATGACCAAATGACCAAGGATGCAACACCTGTTGGCAACCATCGGACAGCCTGGGAAGTATTCTCTTGCCCAAATATACAACCTTAAACCCATCTTGGTTCTGAGCTAATAGATTAATACCAAATGTAAACAAGCCCAGGAATTAGGCTTACAAACATTATTTGATGAGAAAACTCAATGAATTTCCCCCCCATCTTTTTTTTTTTTCTTGCTATTCTGGAGTCTCTCCACTTCTTGCTCTGCATCATTTTGCTCTCAGCTTCCATGTGTGCCCATTCCCACCTTCAAATTAAATCTTTCCAGAAATGTCTTAATCTGTTCACAAATTACAGCAGGAATTGCTCAAAATGTTGGCAAATGTCTCCCCTGCTGCCTCTCTCAAGCCACAGTATTGTTGTATTTCTACAATATGCTCACTTAAAAACATGATTAAGATCTTGTTCCATTCAGTGCTCTACAGGTACACTATATGATGTTAGACTTTCAATAAGCACAGCCTTAGATGTGCAGCAACACAGTGATCCACTAATACAATGGTAACGCAACTGGAATTCAAGAGCAATAGGCACTTAAAAATGTTACAGGCCTCTGGACCTGGAAATCTGGGAATGAGAGTCATCACCATCAGGGCTGTTTGGGATGCCATGGCAAAGAATAGCAATGGGGGATGAAAATTAAGAACAAGACATTTTGAGGAAATGAATTATATTCATCTTTGGCTATGTTTTCTCTGCCTCTACTCAGTACCATTAGCCCTTCTCTTTCTTTTTTTAAAATATTAAAGTCACTAATATAAACAAGAAACAGACATGGCCAAATACAATAGAACTGTGTTGGATCACATGTGCAATTAATGCCATTCACACCTTAATCACTTGCACAGACAAACAGTGAAATCCCTCACACTGATAATTCCTGACTTGCCATTTTCATGTATTTCTGGGGCTCTGTTAAACTGCTGCTCTGGAATGGGATTTTGGGCACACAAGTGCTTTTGGGCTATCTTGTCTCAGCCTCCATATTTTCAGGCCTCCTTCTACCTGCACCTCCAACCTCCTCCCCAGTGCAACATTCCATCCAAATGACTTTTTCCCTAAACAGAAATCATATCATCATTAACATTACGCATGCAAAAAGGCCTAAAAAAATAAAAATGAAAAAGCTGGCTTGCAGATAGCATCTGAGATGCATATGCAGTGACTAGGCACACTCATGAACCATTTGGAAATCTGGCTCCTGGCAGTTAAATTGCAGACAGACATGATCTAAGCTTTCACAGCTTTCTCCCATCATGGCCAGATGGTGCCTGACCCCTGCAATAATTTTCTGCCATATTCTACTCATATGCAAACCTCACTGCTTCAATCAAGCTGTTACTACTGATAAACATTTTTAGAAATTGAGATTTTAATAAAGCATTAATAGAAAAATGAACAGAAAAATGTGAAGATCTCATACATACTCTCACACACATCTATTCTTTAGGGATCACCTTAGGCTCTTCTAAAGCATCTCCATCTATACTAAGCACTGCTCCAAGTAAATCAGTCTGAATGGCTGGCTCCGTAATGGAGCCTTGAGAACATTCTGATTTTCTCCCTTCCCTAATGAGCAGAGACTGAGATCCACATTTTCCTTTTTGCTTACACAGCTCAACTTCCCACTCAGCCTCTTTCCGTACTCAACCCTTATTACTAGAACCTCCGATCTGAAACTCTCTTGTACATACAAAATATGCTGGCATTATACTTCTTGTCCTGCCTCTTCCTGGTTGTCCAGAAACCATCCAGATATTCTTAAATGTTATTAACAGATCCTTTTTCCTTTCCGCCTTTATGCAGTGCTTCTCCCTGTTTATCCATTTGACAAAGCAATTCCACTCCTTCCCTGACACCCACTGAAGAAGTTTCTGCTCACTTCTCTGTCTCTGTACCTCCTCCTATCCCATCTCTATATTTGGTTTTCTCCATGACAGGGAGAATACCGTATTCTCCCTAAGTTCCTCTAGAATAGTTTATCTTAAGAATGAAGGTCTAGGAAACCTTAGGTACATTACTGCAAGCAAGGTAATGGAATCTCTTCAATCAGAACCTGCTGCAAGGAAGAGACAGGAGGATATATTCTGTGATGAAAGGAGAATACATTGGCTCACACAGTCCAGAAGGAACATGATTACCTTCACCACAGCATATCTAGATACTGCAGCAGGAGAGACCTGAGACCCCACCACGCGCACTCAGGAGACATGTTCCTCCTAATCAAGGCTTAGACTCAGACCACATGAAGCAATCACCCTGCCAGAGCTGTCCATCATCCTCTCACCAACCCTACCCAGCTGCAAAGTTACAGAGAATCATCAGGCATTTTATTCCCCATTGCACGTCAGCACCTATATGCAATAACAGAGGACATGGGAATGCTCCAGGGGCCTTTTTAGCCCCAATATGGTTCTTAGCTGTGGTTGCTGTGCTATGAGGCTGACACAGTCTAGATGAAATATGTGAAGTTATTGGGTGAAATAAAGTCTCATTCTAAAGCCTATATCAATTCCTTTGCCTTCCTAGGGAAACAAGATGCCCCCAGGAACAGTATTTGTAGTTGTGGTCTATATTCTCCCTTCATCCAATTTCATGAACTTAGAACTTTTTCTAAATAGTTCAAGTTCCTCCCGTATTGATTAATGAGGCATTAAGTATTCTTCCCAGATGTAGAGAAAATAAGCTATAGAGATAGGTTTATAAATATAGTGCCTACCATGCAGAGAGCCAAATAAGTTCCCCAGTAAAGCCAAGTGTGGAACGAGAAACGTAACAGGCACATAAGCACCACACTAGTTCTGCTCTGTGGGATGAAAGAAAGCTGCCCCCAGGGGTCATGCTGATCCCTAAAGGCATTCTTGCTTTCTAGGAGCCAGCTCAGCAATTTCATTCATACCATGCTGACATATCTTGACATTTCAGGACTAAACATAGAAAAGACTCAAAAGTACTGCCCTCTATTTCTGGTGGATCTCACACTGATCCTGCTACCTTTGGCAGTATTTTCTTCCCTAGCAAAAGAGAAAAAAAATCAATCCCAGGAGGAATTTCACAAGGCAAACTGCTCTGCTCAATTCATCCCAAGCTCCACCTAATGAAAGCAGACACTTCTTTGATGACTGAGGATAATTCACTGCTTATGCTGTGAGAATCCTTCTCAGCCTATACAGGCTGGCTCTTTGGTCAGACCCTGCCCCTCATAGGGTGTTATAGATACATTTCTAGGTTTTGCCAGGACACTGAAAGTCACTTAGTCCTCTCCTTCTCCAATTGCAGCTCCCTATCACCTCCTTTTACCAAATGAGAACTGCGGAAAAGCACAATTGTCAGTTTCCTTATGCTTCCTGCAGGTACCAGTGCTAACTCATTCTGGGGCCGAAGGGATCTGTAGGAATCATGGACTAGAAATACAAAGTACTGATTACAACATGGCTCGCTTTTGAAATGTTGCATTTTTCCATTTATTCAATTTCCAAGTGTATTCTCCCTACAGCTCTGTGCTACACTTACGCTTGATGAGTAACCTATACCAAATTTCTCCTCAGAAGCCAGGTAATGTACATTTTGCACATATTTTTAAAGCACCTGAAAGTGTCAGTGGGCCACTGCTAAGAGCAGGTTGCTATTATGCAGACTGTAACTCAAGCCCAGCCAGCACTAGTCTGTCTTTAAGTCTAGACAGCACCTCATCCACATCTCCTGTCACAACCAAGGCAGGTGACAATGACAAAGTACTTTCTGATTATCTGAATTCTTCCTTTTCCTCTTATTCTGCTTGGTTTGTCTTCACACAGAGCTTTGTAAGACTGGGATGGCAATATAAGCAGCTCTAAGCACATTGCACGAGCTAATAGAATACAAATGATTATATAAATAATAAAGCTGCTGAAGATTTTCTTGTCACTGCTTTCTCTGCTCCATTGGCTTGACTTAAAGCACACATAAAAATGGCCTCTGCTAAGTGTTATGTTCATAGCATCCATAAATAAAATTAAGATCCTGATTTAAAGAGACACTAAGAAGCTGCATCTCCTCTTGATTTCAATCAAACTGGGATGCTCAGTGCCTATGAAAATCAGGCCCAAGGCTCTGTGGATGAAAACAGAAGGATTTGATCTCTGCATGACATTTTGTATTCAGTAAGGCAGTTTCATTTCTTCTGTAAGATACTCACATACTCATTTCCAGCATACATGCACCCCCTTAACAAATCTAGAGGTCAAGCAGGACAGCAGCACCAGACCAACAGTCATTGCTCATATCAACAGACTGCACATAAGACAAAATCCCTGACATCACAAGTCAAGCATCTGTAGGACAGTAATTTGTCAGGCAGCTATACAGCCCTGGAACAACATCTAGCTCAGCATCACAGTTTGCCTGAATCTGGCATGAAAACCCAGCTCTGCCATCTCTCTGATATACATGTTCATACCAGGATATTATGATAACCCTCTTGGGTGCATGTAGAATTAGACTCACTCAGCCACACTCTTTAAGGAGTCTATCCAGAGGATTAAAACACTTACCTTAAATGACTGACAGCCTACAGAAGGCACTTTGCATACTACACCACTGGTATAATCTTTGTAACTCAAGAACCAGACGTCTGATAATGACAATAAACTCATGACTTTCATGGCTGATGTCTTCTGCCCAGGTGAATATCAAGTTTATCCTTACAGCATTGCTGTAGTATTAGTGTAAAATTCATCATGAGGGAAAGACACTGAGTATGTAATAGCAGGCAGGAAAAAGCTATGATTTTGAGAAACCAAAAGCAATGAAACAGTAGTTAATCTGAATCCCCTACCTCTTTGAGGCAGCCCATGAAGTTGTTGCTTACTGGAGAGCCAGGTAAATCAGCAGTACTGGGGCTCCCTCCCACATAGAAGAAGTCATCCGAGCCCAGCATGGTGTAGTCTTCCTGTGTGTAACCCGTGGTGGTAAGGATGCCATCCACAGAGATGGTCACCTGTTCAAGGGACACAACAAAGAAAACCCCAGCAATGACCTTACGGTCCTGAGAAGAATGAGTCACCTCCCTTATATTTTTATGTCAGTTTTATTAAGGATTTTGTTGAGATTTCATTTGTTTGTTGGTTTTTTTGTTTTGTTTTTTTGTTTTTTTTTTTTAGTTCAGCCAAGCTCCATTTTCTGGTCTGCTTCAACCACAATGGAAATTCTTCAGCATCTGCTTCTTCCCTTTCTAGTGTATCCACACTTTCAGGCTGAACCAGCACTCTACACACTGAGATGATTTCCATTTACACAGGCCAGAAAATGGAATTTTCCTTGTAGATTTCTCATATTAGCTGATTTTATGATTAATTAGTTTTTATTTTAATGATTACAGTTAGTTATGGTTGTTAGTTTAAAAAAAAAAAAAACACTAATGAAGACGAAGTTGGTATTTTTTATTTTTTATGTTTCTTTTGCTCACAGCACACTGACAATCATGCATTCAGGGAGGGGTGGGAAAGGGATCTCACTTTCAATACATCATGGATGTGCATGCCATGTACCTAGGGACATACACACCCACCACCCACCCAAAAATAAATTTAATAAAAATGGTATTTCATAAATTAACTCAACCAAAACATAAATAGGAAGAAATCAAAATAAATGAAAATAAAATAATTCAAACCACACATTAACAAGAGAAAGAGAGAGAAGCAGAGATGAGGTGGAAAAAAAACACAAAGCGTGCACACACTGCGCTCTGACACATCATGCCATTATACCTGGAGCCCAGAAAGTTGAGAGGAAAAGAAAGAAAGCAAAGAGAGCAAGAGAGAAAAGAAAACTATTTCACACATGCATGCAATCAAAAATAAAAATACCAAACAAAGTCCAAGATAATGAAAAAAAAAACCAACTCAAAAACAAACAGGGAAGGATCCAAAATCTCTAACCCCAAACACATGGAGGGTGAAGGGAACTGGAAGGAGAGGGAGGGAGAGTAGCAAGTGAACTCGATGTGTTTTGCGTAGATGTTGTTAGTGGTTTGAAGGGAAGATGGAGGAAAATAGATTAAGGCTGGTGGGAGACAGGCGAGTCACCAGACGTGGACATGCCATGCAGAGTGTGTACTGAAACAAACAGCCGGCTGAGCTCCTTTTGGCCACGGCAGGTGGAAAGTCAGAGAGAGAGAAAGTGAGAGAGAAGGGGAGGAGAGAGAGAGGAGGGAGGGAAGTGGGGAAAGTTGGGAGAAAGAGGACAACTCTGGCCAGTTTGCCTATAACAGCTGTTGCCACAACAAAAGGATGAGAGAAAAAGAGAGCCTTCACCACCACAGACTAGAGGCCCTGCAATGGTTCTGATCTAAAAACCTTCGGAGTTAAAAAATAAAAAAATTTTAAAAAATCAAAAGGGAAGGAAAAAAATAATTTAAAAAGGAAGGAAAAAAAAAAAAAAAAAAAGATCACTGGAATACAAAACAACTAAAGAGGGAGGTGAGGAAACCAATGAAAGAAATTCCAAACCCCATTTCCAAAACAGCTGTGTTCACTGCTTTTGCTCTTCATATTTTCCATTTAAAAAAAAAAAAAAAAAAAAAAAAAGAAAAAGAAAAAGACAAAAAGATAAATGTGTTTTTGATGAAACTAAAATAAAATTAAAGGAAGAAGTAAGTATAAAGGAGGGGGGAAAAAGAGGGAGTAGGGGAAGGAAAAGGCAGGTAACACACGGCAAACCCAAAAAAAGAGACAATAAGAATGATATCTACCAGACAATGTAGTTTGTTTACCATAGCGTGTCCAATGCCTGAGTGCTTTGCGGAAAAGGGGGAAGAAAGGAAATTAAAAAATCGTGAACAGAACGATTGTTAATTAAAATAACTAAAAGCAAAGATGAGTCGTTAGGGTGTTAGTACATTAGTTGGTTAGTAAAAATGACACATTGCATGAATGGTCTAGTGTTAGTTTTCCAAAAAAAGGCGTGGGGCGCCTGACACACACAAAGTGAGAGAGGACAATATGACCAGGACTCTATGGGGAGCCATGCCATCTACTCTGTAAAGAAGAAGGGTGCTGCCTAGTCTTCCCACCCCAGTATTAGTCATTAACTTCAATCCTCATACACATTATCCAGGACTGAAGCAAACTTAAAACAGTGCAATACTTACCCTTCAAATGTCCATCAAGGTGCTTCCCCCAAGCAAAAACCTTATGCTCAGAAACATACACACCAGTTTGTCCCTTCAGCGCAAATCCAACCATGATTCCTTTCTTTCACCTACCATCATCCCTATATTCCTGCTTGTCTTTCAAGCCTCGCTACCCTTAAGCACTGCAGAGTATCACTGGCAGGCCAGTATTTCTTTGGCTGGAGAATACAGCTGAAGAAGAGTACAAAACTCTGAACCTATCCTTAGAAGTTTCAGAATCTGCAGGTTTCTTTACAGCAGGTAAATATGTGAGTTTCAGGAGAAGCGTACAAAAAGGAATGTGCTGGGGTGTTCATGCCATCTGAGTATACAGGAGTTGAAACTCCTACAGTAAGGAAGAAATATATTGAAGAATTGTGTAGGAAGAATAGTGTCATTTGAATGAGAGAAAACAGAAGACTGTATTTAATGTCTCTCTTGTTATATTGCATCTATATTACAGAGCAAGGGGAACTCACAGTTTAGTTCTTTATCTGAGTTTAATAGAGCTATATGGGTGGTTTTTTACTTCCCACAGAATGCAGATTCTAACTGTTTGAATCTGCATATTGTTTCTTGCTTGCTTTTTAGTAGCTGAGGAACTCAAAATCTTTATGGCAGATTTTGCATGGTGACTAGCTTCAGTGCTAGCACAGAAGTGCAGGCTCCAACTTCCTGTCCCACTGTGATCAAAGTTGGCAAGATTATCCTGTTTCACAAGTGAGATCTATGCTGCCTCAGGTAAAAACCACCCTGCAAACTTTGAAGGGCTGTGCACTGACATTACTGTGCAAGTAAATCCATTTTTACAAACAAGAAAGTTGGAATTTAGCATGGTGTGGTGGGGAAACATGCTCTGAAAGTCCTGGTAAAATACACCCATGATCCTATTTCCAGTAAAGGTTTCACACAAGGCAGAATCTGGGCTTAGTTTTAACTGAAATAATAAGATAAATAAACAAGGAGATTTGTTTTGACATTAACAATCACTACTCAAGGGAATCTGTGGATTCACATGATCTGTCTCTAAGGAGATTAACTGCTGTGATAGTCATTTGATCTTAAAAAATTAAATAAAATAAAAAAGGAAGCACTTAGCTACAAAGCATTTAACAATTCCAAAACGTACTGGGCAAAAGTCCAGCTATTTAAAGTTCTGCTCCAATTCCAGGAAAAGCCAAAAAATTATGCAAATCCTCCTTCATCTCCTCTCCAGAAAGAGCACAGGATAAGATTGATATCTTAAAGTTCCTGATAATCAATTTATCTGGAATTGTTTTAACTTTGGATCACATTCTTGGAATCTCTACTTCATTTTAAAGATTAAGCCTCAAAATTTAGGGTCAATTCTTGGATGGTGTTTTTTATTTATTTTTATGCAACATGTTCACAGTTGAAAACAGAACTTCCAAGTGGCCTGTATTGCACTGCAAATTTACATGTGAATTTCTGAAAATATGACACACATCAAATAAACCAGTACTTCTGGCATTTCTGGAGTGGCTGACCTCAAACAGTTGGTGCATCACCCTCTACTAGCCTGATGGGAACATCTGCACGAAATAGGATCATTAAGACCCGTCCAACACATTAGAAATTAAATTTGCATTTGTGTATAAAGTGGTACAAATAGACTAATGATGCCACTAGCAAAAATCCTGCAGTCTCATGGAAGTTTGATGATGATCAAAACATCACGAACATGTAGAAATACAAGAATTCACATGGGAAAGACCTTCACCCCCCAAAGCAAATATTTGATGTGAAATTGCTCAAACAGAAATCACTAACTGAAAACTATTGGTAGAAACTGCTTCTGATCCCTGACACTGGTAAGCCTATATCTGCTGATATGTTTTGTTTTAGCTATTGTAAATTTTTACCAAAAAAGATGTTTTCTCACCAAAAGTTGTTGTATAAACTTGGATAAAACTCCTAAATTTTGCATTAATATCCACTTAAATGAGCAAATAAATAAATCAAATTGTTGTCACAAGTTGTTTTTACAATCTCAGTCTACATGCCATTTCTGACATCTCTACCAATCAGTATGATATCAAGTAGCTCAAATCTAGAGAGTAAACTTCATCTATCATGTGGCAGATGGGCCTTAGTGACTTGAGATATTCACCAGCTTTCAGAGCAAGGTTATTTAATTTTATCTTATCTATATATGTCCAAATTTATATTTCATGAAGAAGGCTTTAGAATTTTAAGTCGGCCTAATACCAAATACGTCACCTGATAGAGTTGTCTGCTTAGAAAGGCAGCATGTAGATGTGCAAAATTACAGTGGCAAAATCAGAAAAAACTTTTCCAAAGTGGAATTGTAGGGTGTTGGATTGGTCTGGGTTTGCTTGGCTTTTCTGATCCTTCCACTTTTCCAGTCCTCACAGCCAACAGAAGAGTCTCATAGGCAGAGACTTAAGAAATAAAGTAGAATCTCATTACAGAAAGAAGGGGAAAAGTTAGAAGAAAAGAACAGAGAATCAAGAAGACTCAGAAAAACTCCAGCCAATTAATTCCAAAGCTACAAATTTAAAATTATTACACACGTACCCACCAACCTGCATACCTGCACACTTGCATACACACAAAAAGGAAAAAAAGCAAGTAAATGAAAAAAAAAGATTTTGAGAATTAGAGTTGTGACATTATGGCAATGGTTAGACAAATTAACAAAACTTAAGAAAAAGGAGAAGAGTGTAGAGCATTGGTTGCTGGAAAAATATTCAATTCCCACAGTAATTAAATGCAACAAGAATATTGCTGATAAGATTGAATCATAATTAAATAAATAATAAAATAAAAAAATGGCAGAACAAAAATAGAGGAAAGAAAAGAGAGATGAAAGTAAGGTCATGCACAAGATTTTATTATTAAATCAAACTGAGAAAAACAGAAAATAAATAAAGTGAAAGTGAATATATTGCAACAGGGATAAATTCCCATTAACATTTTTTTTTTTTTTAAATCATCCACCATCATCATACCAATAACTAGAAAAGAAGAAACTCTAGTGAGCCCGCCAAGCATCCCCATTTCTCTCTCATATCCACCTCTGTGCAAATATAAGAGAACAAAGTTTTCCCCAGCATTTTCTCTCCTTCAACATTACCTGCCGCAAGTTGCGCGTCACCTTAACGTCATGCCATGCGTTGTCATTGAATTTGCCATTGACAGGCTCCACAATGGCCTCGAAGGCCCCAGACCCCAGGTTAATGACCAGTGAGACCGCACCATCTTTCAGGGCCAGGTTGACATAATCAGCAGACTTGCCGGTGTGCAGAATGAGCCCGTTGCGTTGCCATGTCTTGAAGGAGAGAGTGATCTCATCGCTGCTGCTCTGGATGGGGTTTTGAGACAGGTCATAGCAAAGATATTCGGAACCACGGAAAGTGGCCATGTTCTCATCTCGCGCTATTAAAAAAAAAAAAAAAAAAGGAGGGGGGAAACAGAAGAACTATTTAGCAGTTATCCAAGAAGAGATTTAAGATTGCTATGAAATTTCCGAGAAATCCCCACAGCACTGTTAACGTTCCGTACTGCCATATATCATGACATGCTAATGTCTGTATGGCTCCTATTTCAATATGGCTATCAAGAGAATTAACAGCAGGGTCCTCGGTACCCATAAATTTCAGTGCTGTGTTTGCAGTCTCATTGCAGCATTGTCACCATAGGGACCATTCAGAAGTATGCGGCAGAGCCTATGATGTTTGAAGACTCTCTTATAAGACATTTTACATCCTTAAATTAAGAATGATGGAAAACTATGCTAATAACAGCATGACTAACAGCTAAGCATTGTTCCAAAAGGAACCAAAGTACCACAAAGATTAATATTTAGATTGACAGCAAAACTTGTCTAGACTTATCCTAACCTATCTGCTAGGCAATCTGTGGGACATCAGAATAGATACCCTGATAGAACTGCTGCTTTCTTTCAACTGAATGAGAGATCAAACAGACAAGAAAGCCACACAAAGTGTCCTGTAGTTTCCTTCTTTCCAAGGACAAGGAAAGATCACACAAAATACATTTGTTGACAGCTCTAAGAAATGATATTGCTGCTAAACACATCCCAGAATTTTGCCTGTCTGATCACCCTATCCACATAATCTTTAGAATGCATACTTCCAATACAGCAAAAATAAACACAGAGAATTTTACATAGCATGAAATATTTTCTCATTAAAAAAAAAAAAAAAAAAATCATTTGTGTATAGTAGGGAAAACCACTGAATTCATTTCTTAGCAATTGGAGGCAGTATTTGATCACCATAATATCATTAGTGTGAGCTGGAAAGTCTATCTGGGCTTCCATAGTCATTTGGAATAAGTTCCTCCACATTGTACTGCTGTGACTCAAGTCAGCTATATACCCTGATTTTGTCTATTAGGGCAAAAGTGCAGAACTGCGATGGTAAAGCTTCCAGGAGCAGCCAGGCTAGCTGTAGTCTCTATCAGTGCAGTCTGGGGGAAAACTGCACTTGCAAAGAAGTCTACACAGATCTACAGACCCCTCTCCTTCACCCCCCACCCCCCTCCATATGCTTTCTGACTCTCAGCTGTGAAAGGGATTCTGAGCATGAATAACTGCACAGCACAAGCAGTGAAGCCATTGTTTCTTACAATCCATTACATAAGGCAAGTGTTGGTAGTGTTGCCACTGACAGTAGTAGTGTTTTTCTGCTTCATCTTGTCTCATTTAGTAATCCTAATGCAGATTAGCCAGAATCTGTCAGAACAAGACTGAAGGGAAAATACTTGTCATTGCCTTCCTTGAAAAATAACTGCATGGTGAAATCTGTGCCCTTGCAGCATGAAACAGTAGTGACAAAACAGCACAGTGTTACAAGAACATACATCATCCTCTAAGTGATAGGTTTGCTTTAGAAACATACTTCTGTAATCTCTACTGAGGGTATCTCAGAATGAACTCATTAAAAAATCTGGGCATTTTGAAGGCAGCAGTAATGTGTATGTGTACTTATGGAAGCACACTATGTGTCTGTATACATATATATATGTCCCTTTAAGCAAACAGTAAGACAAATTACTCCTTGCAACAGCACAGGTAGGGAGCCAACTGGCTCAAAAGCAGCTTTTCAGAGTGTCAACTGTTTACAGGCTGGTTTGGACATTCTCTCTCATTTTACTTGATATATTAGCTTCAATTCTAATTGTATTGTATTACAGTGTGTTATCATGCACTCTGATATCTTATTTAGTAAATTAGTTTGTTTCTTCTCAGATTGTCGTCTTGTTTTTAGGCCCATCTCTCTATCCCTTTCCCTTTTTTTCTCCTTTTTCCTTTCCTAGGGTGTGAGTCCATGGATCCCCCTGCTCTGCTAGTCACAGAACTGGGCCAAACCAGCCTGTAAGCTATTGACAAAGAGAAAGACCCGGGGGTCCCAAAAGACAAGCTGAACGCAAGACAGCATTTCAGTAAAGAAAGCAACTGCATCCTGGGCAGTATTAGCAAGAACGCAACCAGCAAGCCAGGGAAAGCAATTCTTCCTGTCTCTGAGGGACAACTTGGTAGATTACATCTGGAGTCCTCTGCTCAGTACTGATGACTCCAGTACAAAAATAGCTTCACCATACTGGGGTGCATTCTGCAAACAGCTACCAAAGCACTCAAGGTGCTGGGGTAAGTGATGTTTATGGATGGAGAGGCTGGAAGAGCTGGCTTTGTTCAGCTACAAGGAGAAAGGGCTCAGAGGAAGCCTTGTTAATCTTTGCAACTTCCTGATGTGAAAGCATAGAGAAGACAGCACTAAATTTACCTCAGACATGTGCAGAAGAATGTCAGAATACAACTGACACGGTTAGAACACTGGAAATTCTGATTGTATATGAAGAAAATGCTTCACTTCGAGAGTGCTCAAACACTAGAAAGGACCTAGAAAAGCTGTGAAATCTCCATTATTATAGATATCAAAAACTGAACTATGCATGATCCTGAGTTGCCTCCTCAAACTGCACCTGGTCTGAGCAGGTGGTTGGACTAAGCAGCTTTTGGAAGTTTCTTCCAAATCACTTGATTTTCAATACTCTCAACTACCACCAAGGAGCGCATATGCTTGTGTCAATGTGCATCTAGCCTAAGCACAGAGCTGATGTTGATTTCTGCTCTGAAAGTCCAAGCTAAGAGCTTTAAAAACACTCCACAGTGATAACTCCTCTGCTTCATCACTTCTGATTCCTGGAAGGTAATGTGCTATAATCAAGTCAGACGTACTCTATACACCTGTGGACAACTCTGATCAAATACTAGGCACCTAAGGGCAGAAATCAAACACCACCATTACAACCAAGTCATTTTCCTACAGCCATAGATTTGTGATGCACTGAGTACACATTTGATATTCTAGGGGGAATGAGGCATGGCTGGTTGGTTGTTCACTCACTATAAAATGTATTAACAGGGCTCATTTACAGTTGCCCAGACACTAAGACAAAATTTCACTGGTCTGCTTGACACAAAGGAGGAGGCAAAGAATGGGTTAGAAAGCTAAATGGCAATTTAAGACAAGCACTGCAGACTCATCAAAACACGGTGGAGAAAATTTAGAGGTAAATTACTCTTACATTCTTACTTGTACCCATTGTTTTAATATAAAGCACTATCAATCCATTCCTGCATGCAACTACATTATTTGCTTGTTTCTTCCAGTTGCCATTGTTATAAATAGGATCCTAGACCTGATCCGTCTTTGTATCCTTATTTTCTGAAAGGAGATTAAAGGAGTTTCAGGGAATGTAACCTATTTCTGTTTCACATATAGTCGTTGAGGTTTTTTTCCCCTCAGTGTTCTGTATAAATATTCAAATTTGCAGATGACCACACACTAAAATCTCTCTGGGGCTCACAGGCCAATGAAAATACACACCTGTCCACCCCATGTCTCATAAACACTACTCCCAAGGTCAATATAACCACAAAAAAAAAAACGTTCTCTGAATCACTGCTTCCTAAACTGTAGTCTGTGGATCAAAACACATGGCCACATTAAAGGCTTTAGGGCACAGATCAGGCTCCGAGCTCCGAAGAGCTTAACTGTATGTTCCTCCAAGCTACAACACAATAGATCATGTGGGGCCATGTGGCCTGACACAAAGTCATACCCTGTGCTTTTTTATCAAGCACAACCTTTCCATGCTGACCTGTATCTTACGATGCCCTGATGTACTTGATGGCTCTGATGAGAAAGCATGTGAAAATCACTAGAGAGCAGAGAATGGGAAAGTAGACATAGATTCTCTCTAAAAATATAATTTAGAAGAAAAAAAGCCCTGAGTGGGCTAGAGATCTCACAGTACCTTAATGTGCTTTCAGGTGCAGCCTGGAGATACCTGTAAGACTAAAGAGTTGTGAACTATTTCTTTGCGATGTACATTCAGAATGCATCGCAGACTATCCACAAAAAGAGATCAGACACTAAGGGGTTCAAAGAATGTTGGATTATATTGCGGTTTTTATGCCTTTTATGTTCTTTAAAAAGTGATAGTGTTCCTGAAAGTTTCTGCATAACAACTCAAACCTAAACTAGAACAGCTAAATTTACAATTTACCTCCAAGTCATAGGAAACTTTGGTTCATGTTACATGGAACAACAGACCAAAGCCTGGTTGTGTTAGGATTTGAAAATCTACATATGTAAATCATATTACCTTGAAGTAATGATCTTATTCAAATGTTACAATGCAACCATGCTTACAACTTTATTTAGAATATGTTCGCAAACTCTTGATTTATACATGATTTTCAAGATTTAACTTCTAACTCAATATTAGATAGATATATGAAAACAAAACAATGTAAAAACAGGCTACTTAGCAGATGTAAGCAATTAAATTCCATTTCACTTGTTAGTATTAATCTAACTCCATTATTTATTTTAAAACACAATCACGTGACTAAATTCTCTTCACAGCTGGGATTTGCAGACATCTGAGATATGTATGAAATCCCACATTCAGGCTTCGCCCTTGACATGTCCAAAGTCTCAGAGGATTCCTGCTTTGTCACTGTATAGGTATGGACGTGACTAAATATCTTGGTGCATTTATCTTTGCATTCGTTCTACACGAATTCTTACTGTCAACAGTAACTCCAGAATTTTAAAATTACAACTGAGTTGAAGGAAATTTTTTACCTGAATCATACTGAAGTCAGGAAAGTATAAATTCTAGATACAAGCAGTATGAACCAAAGAAAACATAGAATTAGGGCTATTCTAGATGATGAGCAGTGAGAGATCAAGGCAACAATTCAGGATGGGGTAGAATCCCTATTTAGGCAAAACCTCGTGAAATTTACTGTTCTGAGCAGAAGGGTTGCCCTGGGAGTCACGTATAATATCTATGATTCTCAAGCATGTCATAGACCAACAAAAGATTTATGCTCTCTGAGTCACTTTTATGTGTAACCAATGTTCTTTTAGAGGTTAGCAGAGGAGAAACTGTACATCAAATAACCCAGCAAATTAGTCAGATAGCACCTCTGATGGACCAAAAAAAAAAAAAAAAAAAGTGAATTGTTTCCAACAGCCTCTGAAAAAGTTGTCTAGTGACTGAATGCTGAAACCCTAATGCTAATGAAAGCCCTTAGCCTGTTAGGAAAAGTTGGCTGTAAAATCATAGAAAGATGTTATAAGGGAGAAAACTAATTACTGAGCTGGAGTCTCACAGTGAAAAGATTGGTTTTGCAAAAGTTTACCAGGTTTAAGTCATTCTAGATAATGTTAGATTATCCTTAAATAGAGGATTTTGTAGTTCTCTCCATCGTCTCGTTCTCACTTCATCTATCTATATAATTTGGAATTTTGAAACAAAGAAGAAACACAGTAACATCAGAAACTCTGCAATAAGAATCAATGGAGGACCAAATCTCATTACATTTAAGAGA
The DNA here is from genome assembly GCF_026119805.1 of Tympanuchus pallidicinctus. Taxonomy (NCBI): domain Eukaryota; kingdom Metazoa; phylum Chordata; class Aves; order Galliformes; family Phasianidae; genus Tympanuchus; species Tympanuchus pallidicinctus. The sequence goes on along the minus strand of NW_026294747.1, from coordinate 38,971,150 downwards.
TGTGAAGAACAATGTAAGCCTGGAAGCCCAATGCAAAGGTGAGATGCACTAAAGACTGGGCATTGTGAGTGCTGAGATCACATTTTGCACCCACTGTAGAAAGCTCCAATCTTTCAAAAAATCTCTTTCATTTCACCAGCAAGAGCAAAGTAAGTATTAACTTACACCAGAGAACACCAACTGCCTAGCATGAGTCATGCCCCCCCTCCACTATCAGCTGCTCCATACATTATCCTTCACTTTTAGATGAGAACACTTGTGAAAAGGCCCACAAATTGAAGATCAAAAGAGATCAAGGAGACTTAACAACTTGTCTTGTTGTCAAGCCTAATTAATTTATTATTCTTCTGAACTCTAGAGCTCCTAAGGAAAGCAGGAGAAAGATCTCTAAAGATGCTGTACTAAAGCTCTCGATGCCCAATCTCTGTGTGCTGTGTCACTGCAGAAAGACAGAGAGAAGTCCAACCCCATGAGCTAGAAATTGTGCCTGAGAGGGCCACAGCCAGCCTTGCAAAGTGATTTATCTCTCCTGATGGATTTTGCCACTGAACAGCAAAGGCTGACAGTAAAGAGAGGGAGGACAGGACAGTGCCTGAATCCTTAGCCCAAAAGGAATCCCTCAGGCTTTTGATCCTCTATCATGGTTTTATTAAACAGTCAGCACACACTACCCAATGGAAAAACCTAAGAAGTTTCCACATCTCACTTTCCTGTATCTATAATATAATTGACAGAGAGCTACAAGAATGACTGCTTTTTTTTTTTTTTTTTTTTGAGTTTGCATCTATTAAATACATAGCTGAAGTTCCACCTAAGCAAAACAAAACTTGCACAAATGGAAAGCTATTTTGTTCCTCAATCCTGAAAAACTCTTCTTCATTGAACAATACGATACAGTTCTTTCAATGAAACTTATTCTGAGAGGAAAAACAGTATCAGATTTATCACAGAATATCTCCTACTTAGCACACATTATTTAAACCTAGATTCATCAATAGCATGAACTTTAGAGCTACTGATTCTCTAAGCTACCTTTTCAGTCTGTTTCTGAAGGAAAGCAGAAGTCAGAAGAGTCTCAGAGCAGTCTGAACCTGTGTGAACAAACCATTTACTACAGAAAAAAAAAGCATGATTTTTCCTCAATATCAAGGAGAGTAGCTTGGGGAAAGCATTCATAAAAACTTTTAGTTCAAATGCTCTTTTTATAAAAGTATTAGTGCTACAATAATGAAAATGAATAAATAAGATGGCGTATGTCTAAAAAAGATTATAGCATACAGTTGGTAACATCATCTATTTGAGCTATCTTTTAAATTGTTCACTAAAATTGATCTAAATGACAAACTACAGGTGTAGGAGTCAGGACCTAAGCATTTTATTTCTGACTTTACCACCAATTAACTGTGCAAACATGCTGCATTTAATTAACCTCAGCTTTTTCCATCTGTGCTACAAAGATAACAAAAATATAGGTTAAGTCATTGAGATCTATGGAAGAAGTGTGCTCTGCAAGTTTAATGAAACTTCTCTTAAAAACAAGAAAAGTTCCACAGCTATGAGGAGAAGCCATGTGTCCATTCAGAGTATATGCAGTGTTTTGAGTGTCCTGGTTATCCCTCTCTCCATGTTTTCTACTGACTTCTAAGTGTATGCAAGTGCACTGCTATCAGTGCATGATTTTGCCTTGCCTATCATTTGCAAAGAAACAATAAGCTTCAATCTATGATACTATGTGTTTAAGGCTCTACACATTATTCATATTCTGAACAACTGGTCAAAGAGACAAAAAACAATCCCGCATTAATGTCTTGCTTGGATGCAGAGGAAAAATAACATCTTAGTTTTGTGCATCCTAAATACATTTCTTCTAAAAAAAATCGTACAGCTCCACTTTAAAATAAAAGCATGAAACAGTTTTATTTTGAAACGAGTGCTATTCAGTAAATCAATTAAAAAAAAAAAAAAAAAATTTACCTGGAACAATTTGATGTATTCAAGTAAATTCAGTTTGTTTTGGCTTAGTGAAATATACCTTTTCTTTTTTTTTTCCCTGAAAAATTTTGTTCTCTCCCAGTTCAACTAGGTTCAAGAAGAGCAAGGCAATGCTACTGATTTTGTCAAGAGCTCAAACAGATTATGAAATAGTGGGTGTAAGAACTTACCTTGATTTCTCAGTGCTGAGCATGGGTCAGAACAACTATCATTTCTGCTGTATTTAATTTTTCCAATGTTTTTATTTTGCTCTGCATTTCTTCTAGTTTACTTTTCTCCTGGTTCATTGTTCTAAAATGTAAGAATAATTCAGGGTAGAATTCCTAAAGAATCTGGTGGACTTCTGTGATGGAGTGAAGGCATCAGTGGACAAAGGAAGGGACTATCATCTACCTGGACTTCTGCAAGGCCTTTGGCATGGTTTCATACCATATCCTTATCTCTAAATTGAAGACAAATGGAAGGATTTGAAGGCTGGACTGAGTGGATAAAGAACCAGGTGGATTCACACAGATAGACAGTTCTTGCCAATAGCTCTAAATCCAGGTTGAGATCAGTCGCAAGTGGTATCTCCTAGTGGTCTGTCTTGGAACTGGTACTGTTCAACATGCTTACCAAGGACATAGATAGTGAGATCAAGTACACCCTCAGCAAATTTGAAGATGACACCAAGCTTAGTATAGCTGACACAACAGAAGAGAGTGACACCATCCAGAGGAAGCTGGACACATTTGAAAAGCAGGCACACCGGATTCTAATGAAATCTAACAGGGCCAGGTGCAAGGTGCTGCACCTAGGTTGAGGCAATCCCAGATATGAGTACAGACCAGGGGAAGAACTCATGGAGAGCAGCCCTGAGGAGAAGGATTTGGTGGTCTTGATAGATGAGGAGCTGGATATGAGCCAGCAGAGTGCTGTTGCAACCCAAAAGGCCAATGGTATCCTGTGCTGCATCAAAACAGTGGAACAGGTTGCCCAGCGAGATTGTGGATGCCCCCTCCCTGGAAGCATTCAAGGCCAGGCTGGATGGAACTATGAGCATCCTGATCTAGTGAGAAGTATCCTTCCATATAGTAAGGGAGTTGGAACTAAAAGATCTTTAAGGTCCCCTCCAACCCAAACCATTCCATGATTCTAGAAAAAGATGGATGACCAACAGGGAAAAGGAGGTGATTATCCTCCCTCAGTTCTGGCCTTCTAAGGCCCCATCTGGAGTACTGTGCCCAACACTGGGCACCCAGACGTGGAGCTGTTGAAGCAGGTCCAGAAGAGAGTCCCAAAGATGATCAAAGGACTAGAGCACCTCTCCTATGAAGAAATGCTGAGAGAGTAGAGCTTGCTTAGCCTGGAGAAATGAAGGATCTGGACAGACCTAACTGTGGCTTTCCAGTACTTGAAAGGACATTAGAAGCAAGAGGAGGGCTGACATTTTACATAGTAATAGGGTAAGGGGGAAAGGCTTTAAACTAAAAGAGTGAAGATTTAGGTTAGATGTTAAGAAGAAACTTTTTATTCATAGTGTGGTGAGGCACTGGAGCAGGCTGCCCAGAGATGTGGATGTACCATGTCTTGAGTCATTCAAGGCTGAGTTGGATGAGATCCTGGTCAGCCTATTTTGGTGGTTGGCAACCCTGCTCATGGGAGCAGGGTTGGAAATAGATAATCTTTCATGTCCCAACTCAACCTAAGACATTCTGTGATGTGATTATGTGATACGATGTCAATCTCAAAGCATAAAACCCAAAAGAAATGCTTCCTTACAGACTGAACATTCAGCAAAATGCAAAAAAAAGAGAACATCACAGTACTGTGAATGTAAAACTCAAGATGTAACCTATTCATCAGCTTTGTTCTTTGTACAAGTATCTCTACATCACGGTTGTCACATACTTCCTTTACCCTTATATATAGAATGTGCACGATAGTACAAAGTGTAAGAGTGTGCAAGTGTGTGGCTGAGCTGTTTGCTCACTGTCTGTAACTCACATATTCTAATGGCTAAAAAGCACCTGGGTCATGTAACAACTGTGAAGCCAGCTTTATGCAAAATAAAAATAAAAATTAAAAAAAATAATAGAAAATAAATCATGTCAGGGGTATCCATCATTTTTCAACAGCAATCTTGGATGGAAACCCAAGTTACACACTACTCTTACTTTTCCAACCTTTAAAAAAAAAAAAAAAAAAGCAGTAAAACTCCAGTATCCTAACTGTAAGTACATAGAGCTGTTTGTTATTGGGTGTGAATGCAGGAGCACTAATATTCACTTAACAACAAATTTGGCACATTTGTTCTTTATAATACTAAAAATCTTCCTCAAACTTTCTGAATTTGGTGAGCAATGTAACATCAGGGAAAAATATTACGAACATATAGCTGTCTTCCCTACACAGGTGGGAGGATCAGTGCTGCTTGGGAAAACCACAGGGACAGTTGGTGGGAGCCTTCCAAAACTGACTATAGGAACAAAGTAAGCTTAACACTGAGAGAAAAAAAAAAAAGGAAGGAATGCATTTATATATAAAGTTGATACAAGCAGCTTGGTGGGAGGAGAGACACCTGCTTCTACTGAAGGGCACTGTATTGGAAAAACTATTAGAAGATCCTAAAGTAAGCTGCTGGGAAGCCAGGAGCAGATGCACACCACCAGAACAGCTGGACAAGTGCAGGCAGTGGGTGTTAGCAGCAGCGCCCCAGCAGTCTCATGCCTACTGCTGATCTGGGAAGCCCTGTGGGCGTCCTTCCAGTTTGAGGCATGAATAGAAAAGTAGTTAGAGCTAATCACAGTAATAACACAATAATGATCCGCAAAATTATCTTTTTTCGATACCAGAGAGCAGCATTGAAAGCCATGCCCATCGGAAAGGGTAGATAAGAAGGAAGGTGAAAGCAAAGGTGAGGCAGAAAGATGCAGAGCGGGGTAGAGCAGCATATACAGCTGGTGCCAGACTGCTGTCAGCTCCCTGTAGCCTCAGTAGGACTGAGCAGCAGGTACACTCCAACCGCCAGTACTGCCTCAGTACCAAAATACACTGCCAAACACTACTGCTGCTCTTCATTTACATTCATCGTAAGAATGTATTAGGACCATTTATGGAAGAGGCAGTCTCCAAATCCAATTTGAGGGGTAATCATTCTTCTCAAAACAAAGCTCAGGCAAGGGACAGATACAAGCTGGCAGAGCAGCTTTGCCCAGTAATTATTAAGGGGCAAAAACATGTCAATTTGTAAGCAATGAGAAACACATTAGGCTTTTGCTACAACTACGGAGCCTAAGTTCATCTGTTTACCAGGGCAGTGGGGACATATATGCAGGTACCAGCAGTATTGTATAGTATTGTACAGCATATTCTTGTAGTAAAGCAGATAAAATGCACCTGAAAAACATGATAAATATACACAGCGGGGATATTTGCCCTTCTGTGTAGTACAAAAGGAAGCATGCATTGGTGCAAAGAAAGTGTGACAAAGCACAACGTCAGCTTTGTGTGGCTGTGCATTGCATACATGCAGAATGACGCAGACTTAACATTCCTTGGGCACATTACAGTTTGTGCCCACGACCATGAATAAACCCTATCTCCCTATACTGCCTCAGGGCACCCATACGAGAATTTACACACCTGCATGTACATGGAGGAAAGCAACACGTCTTGATCAGGTATAAATGCAGGAGTGAATACATGAATGCACACAATCTCAGAGCATAAGCACAGATGCCCAAGGAGCATGTGGGAATGCAGGAATGGAGGAAGCCTATAGCGTTCCTGCAGTGAGCCTGAGGGCAAGAGAGAGGCTCTGCCAGGGCAATCTGGCACTTGCTTTAACTCCAGCCTGGGTTTATTCCCTTACTGCCTTTTTTTTTTTTACTTTTTTTTTTTTTTCCCTCTGCAATACAGCAGACTCCATGGCTACAGAGAGGGTGTTTAATGAGTCAAATCCTCATGACTGCCTTATCAGTTGTGGACAGGCGTGTTTCTGACAACTGACCTTTCCCACCGTGTGCTGTTGAAATATCCACATCCCACAACAATTAACTCAATGCTGAAAACATAACACTGAAGAAAAGGGAAAGCTCGATCATTTGCAGTCAGCACCACAGACAGAAGGGAGAGGAATGCACCTAAAAGTGACAGAGCGCAGCCATACAGAGGTTTGATTCCACCTTATTTTGCCAGGCACACTTTATTACCTTCTTTACAGCTTGGCTGTAACAAAGCTGTGTGCAAACAAAGTGTTGTGAGACAAGGAAGGAAAGCAGAGAGGACTGAAAAAGCTTGTGATGTGTATGTCAGTAAGACCACACACAAATAAATACGTCCGTAAAAATGTACACAAAGCTGATGGAATGAACAAAGAACCCTAATAGAAAATGGAACTGGACAGAGCAGAGGAGGTAAAAAGGCATCACTCTGCCTCCATATACCTCTACTGTTACGGATCTTGCTCCTGACAACAAATAGATTAATACATCCATTAAAAGAATTAAACAGCACTCAGCTGAGTTAGGAACCTCAACAATAATAAAACCTATCCAAAACAAGGAGACTCATACCATGAAGAGCGCACCTCCAGTCCCAAGTACAGAGAAAATTGTTTTTCTTGGGGGAACAAGTACCTGAACATAAAGTGTCTGGTATAGTTAGTGGTCCAAAGGAAGGCTCTCAGAAAATCTGCAGAAAAACTGAAGGGGAACTTGGGCACACCATTCATTTTGTATTTGCAGAAGTCTCTATTAAAATCACAAGGAATCTGTTATAGCTGCACGTCACCAAAGCACTTGAAATCTGAGATATGCTGGAATTGACCTTCAAGAACAAATCCTATATATGTAGTATTAACATACAGATTTGAAAAAGATACCAGTCATTTGCACAATAATCTCCCTGTATATGTAAAAGGCAGAATTACCTACCATTAGCAAATGCTATTTTTGCACTGCAGTGACAAATAGACCCTAAAAGGCCTTTGCTCTTCCATTTTAGTGCCTTCCTGGGTATACAGAACAGGAGTTGGATGACAGTTAAGAAATTCACTGGACAAAAATCCGACTGAAGCTCCACAAAATTCATCTGGACACAGCAACTAATTCATCTAGGTGCCAGAGGAAAACATAACCATGCTTTTGAAGATTGTACATGAAATAGAGACAAGTTTGCAAAATAGGAGTAGAATGAGAGGTATAAAGTCGGTTGAGGTCAGAGAGCAGAGGAAGATCAACAGCAGTGCAGGAAATGCTCCAGTTGAGCAGTAATTATTTCAGTTTAATGAACAGAAAAGGAACTTCTTAGGCAAAAAGTATTTTAGTTTCTAGAAGTATACAAACTGTTCTCTTCAAACTCTACAGAACCAAAAAGAAAATCATTATTTTCATTGTGGTGGTGGTTACTTTGTTGCTGTTTTGAGACAAGGAAGGAAAGCAGGAAAGAAAGAAGGAAGGAAAGGGGGGGAGGGGGTGGAGGCATTGTTATTTTTCTTGCTGTTGTTTAGTTTGTCTTTAACTGAATCAGTTACGTAACATTTGGGACTGTTTCTTGGCTATTTCTCTTTTTCTTTTTTGTTTTATATTTACATAATAAACACATTTATTTTAAAGCAGTAAAGTTTATGTTATTTATGTACTCTAAATATCTTTGAATAGTTCTCAGCTCACTTATTTGCATGAATTTCTAAGATGATCAAGGCTATTTGAAATAACAGACCACAGCTTAACTAACAGATCACTCAGGATTTCTAGCCTCATATCAGCAATTAAATGTCTTCCATACCTTGATATGATTTAGCATCAAGAATGAGCCTCACTGTTTTTCTCAGTTCAGTCTATCATGCAGAGCAATCTTATTCAAACCATATACACTTATTGATACCGGAAATCAAATAAAAATAATAATTTTAAAAAAGTTGAATTAGAGTTTCTCTTCAGTATCATAAGCCAAACCCAGATCCCACTGGCTCTAAAAGAAATTAGGAATAATTTCATGGTAATCAGTAAAAGTATACTGCTAGATGTAAGACAGCAACAAAGCTGGTACCAGTGTTCATGTTTTTTGTTTTTTTCCTAAATCCATTGTTAGAAGGTCAGAACTGATGTAATTCTTATTCGTACAAGCAGTGCCCAGCTGCTGCAAAAATGACTTTTCAAATCTCCCTGCAGGAAATGTGACACAGCCCTTGTGTTATAACTACTGTTGAAAAATGTGTGCTTCTCTGAGTCTAGAAAGGTGCTATCATTATTTTCCCAGAGATGAGTTTGCCCTGAAGTGCCTTGATTTCTCTGTTTTTGTGGTGGCAGTGTATTTCCTTTTTTTAATAGCAAAAACTATTATTCTAATCTGAACACCATGGGGGCTTGTATACTTTATAAATATTTTCCAAACCTATTTTACCAAGGTACTGTCCCTCTTCTCCCTGTTCCCCACACTTCAACAACACCATTACCCACGTTCCCACTGATGTCATTTTGGAACTGAAAGATATTCAGAGGTTTTGGGAAGGAGGGATGGCAGGTTTGGCCAAGACCTCCAGGTCAAACCCTTGCATAAATTTATGTACACCTAGTGTTAGGAATCATTTAAGCCCCTGCTATGTAGAGAGCATTTCTATTTTCAAAATAGAAGACAATTCTGAAAGCGGACTTTACCAAAGTAACCTTAGAGCCTCCAGGTTAATTGTTTCTTGACAACTATCTGATCAGACGTGCTCAGTTTCAGTAAAAATAAGTGTGTTTTGTTTTCTTCCCTCCCCACACCGTAACTGCTAGGTCTACCAGTACTTTGTAGATTCATAGTGTGGCATCTTCCTGCACACTGTCTCTGGCAACAAAGATTTGAAAGACCAAGTTTTTCTCATACCTTCATAGCGCCACAACCTCCTTATTGGGCTGCTGAAGGAAGACTGCTGTAAGAACTGGGCCTTGACCTTATACAATTTAAGAAGCTATTCAGTTAATACACATCAGAACAGAAGAAAATTTTCTCACAACTGTTTTGGTTCTGTAGGGCTAAGAAAAATAAGATGGAAGAAAATTATAAGTAATTATGTTAATTTATATAATTGAGTTATTTATATATACTTATATTTTTTCTGCTTAAGCCTTACACTCAGCCAATTAGACTCCAAAAAACACAGAGAAGATCCATTAAATACATATTTTCTTCAAGTTTACATAATCTTTTCTTACTTTTAACTGTACTGTAATCCCAGAAACAAAAGGAAACTGTGTAACTTAACAACTCCAGGACAACAAACGAGCAAGGGATCTCACTGCAAAAAGTACATACTGGCATCAAAAGCTTTTGTACATCTACCTGACTTGTTAACAGTATTAAGTTCCCTAACCTGCAGCCCGTGAGGGATCACAGTTGTTACTTCTGCTGTTCATGTGCATTTTTGAAAATTCACTTCTCTATTTCTTTGTGCTACAGGCTACTACTAAGATTTTAAGTTTCTACCATCTGTTTGGTTTGATTGTATCATGATGCAGAATTCATAAGCAGCCAGAACTACTGACTTCCTTACCAGCCACATCTTCAACAGCCTCTACAAGTAATGGTACTGAAAAAGAAAAGGTCTCAAGCTGCAGTTACAACAAACACATATTGGTGCTGACTAAAGACTTCATTGTGCCATTGCCTCCTGGTAGCACAAGCTTGTTGGCCCCTAATATTCTGCATTTCTTAAGAGAGGTGAATTAAGAACTCACTTTCAAGCTCTTAAAAGAATTGTAGCAACTTCATAAAGTTCCATTAGTCCTTGTATGATTCCAGAGTAGTTGGTTTTTTTGGCTGAACTCCTTTCATTTCACAGAACAGAGGTTGCCAGGCCCCAGAAAATTAAAACAATCCTTGATGGGAAACTGTAATTGCAGAACAATTATAATTTCTGATAGTTGTTCAGCTGTCAGTCAGAACAGTCCACGATGAAGGATATGGGCACTGTAGCCACTTCAGTTCATCCTTCAAGGTGGTACAGACCTGCAGACACTACCAAACTTCACATCTGCCTGCTTATTCAGCCCTAAAAACAGAAGAAATTGCTAAAACCAATGCATAAATACAGCTCTTTCTAGAACAGACTGTCTTGTGTACATAGCTCTGCATTAACTTTGCCTGACTACTGCAGACAAGATGCAGTGGAGCACACGTTCTTAGCTGCAAGGAGCATTTATAATGGTAAAAGAACATTACAGAAATATGAGACTTGGCTTTGCATGTTAAGCAGTTGTGATCAGAATGATCGTAAGAGGCTGGACACATGTTTCTCAGCACCAAGCAAAGGTGTAGAATACACCATAATAGATATTTCACAGAAACTGTCCACGAGCATCATCTTACTGCTCAGTAAATTGGAATACAATGTGTTAATTCATGTACACATCATTATTTTGAATAGGTAAATGTATAGTCTAGCTTGTCTTAGAGTGATTTGTTAATATAGCAGCAGCCTTACTCAGTCTCTCCTTTCCAGCATCACCAACATGATGTGATTTTTAATTCTTCTAGCATTCAAGTTTTTCACTAATATGTTCTAGGACATTTCCCAATCTCACTGCATTGGCACTCAAGATGAACTCACAGTTTCCTAGCTGGAACTTCAAATGTCAGCTGCTTCAGCACTCTTTCACACTAACTCAAACACATAACCCATAACATCCAAGTTTATCAGTTATTTCCCTACTGTTGGATTTGCCATCCTGAGTAGTTAAGTTGCTATTGGGATCAACATACACTTCAGATAAAGGAACATGCTAACTGCTTCAATATTGATGTGTTTACAGTAAACACCAGCAAAAAGGGAGGAGGAATAATAGACCAGGAACCAGTTTGGGGAGGTTCTTTTTATAACACAATATGCATGTGGTTGCAAACAGGCCTTGTGGCTTTACTTCAACAGGCAGAGCTACAACAAGCAGAACTATTTTTTCTATTTTTTTTTTTCATTTATTTTTTACCATCTGGTATCACATCATAGCAATCAGTTTTAAAGACCAGGGAAACAATGCATACTTGATTTTCCTGCTTTAATCTAGATAAATGTCAAAATGCCCTTACAGATTGACCAATAGAAGCTGAGATTATGAAATCAACAGATGACCACAGGAAGTATGCTCAAGAGATAACAGAGCATCAGCCTCTATGCTAGCTTTGTCAACCAATCTGCTAAACATTACAAACGGTCTCTAGCTCTCTGAGTTTGTTTTCTGCTCACCAGCATTCATGTGGCTCTCTCAGTGCAACGGATCACCTCTGTGAAACAGACACGCATATGTGTGGGAGAAGATGACTGGATGGGTCAGTTATAAATGATGCATACATGACAAACCTGTAAACAAAATAATCAGCGCAACCCACTTGCTGACTGCCTTAGCAGAAGCCAGCAGCTCACTGAATTATGGATATTACAATTCTGTCCAGAGCAACATCCTGAAAGATGCAGGGCTCTGATGCACATCCATTTGCTGTCCATATGGCATTTCAGACAGTGACAACTCTCTTTGCTTCAAACTTATATCTTGCATCTAAGAGTTTTCTATTTAGGTTGTTAATTGTAAATTGGGAGCATAAAAGATAAAATGTGAAAGGGACAGAAGAACAGAATAGACATTCAAAAAGCCATATGTGAGCCTGCCTTATCCTCCCAAAAACAGAGCCACAAGAAGGGCTCTTTTTTAGGATGGGGTGTTTGTTGTTTCCTGTGTGAATCCACAACTTCTCTCAGGCAAAGACACAGCTGGAACCTCCTCACCACTGCAGCACACAGTGCCACCAGGGCAGTTCTCATGACATCAACTTCGCTTTTAGACTGCACATGTACATGGAGGAACACCATTACAAATACATACAAAAGTTGGGTTTGCACTGTCACAGCTAACACTACCATACATGCAAATAGATGCATGCATGATTACATATATGACAACATGCATTTTGTTTGTGTGAATGTTTTTGTACATATACATGCAGGCAGAGACCATGTATTTGCATGAGCTGGGCAAGGCTCCTTTCTCTCTCTTTTCTTCATTGAATGGGAAAAGGCTGTCAGCAATTTTGTTCTGTCAACAGCTGGGAGATGCTTTTCTGCAGTTAGCTGCAATTTGTTTCAATTATGCGTATTAATCATAGCCTGCTCCTGATGGTATTCTTCAAAAAAAAAAAAAAAAAAATCAGGGCTTTTCTTTTTAACAAGCCATTTCCTCTCTCGCGATGGCACTTAATGACTGACTGCAGGTTTGCTGAGAGAGAGAAAAAAAAAACCCAGACACATCCATGTTTGCTTATTTCATTAATAACCGCTGTGGCTCAAGAAGCTGGCAGGGAGTGTAACTGAAAGGGGTCAGTGCACTGATATTTCAGCTGTGGAGAGAGAGAGAGCTCTGGCCCAGGCTTATATAAAAAATTTTTCTACCCTAAGAGAGACGGATGAAATCACAGTTAAGGATTTTTGCACTCCAACTTGCTTCCTTTGAAACCTAACACAGAAAATCCACTAAACTCCATGGAAATTAGTTTCCTACTGTTTTACTATTCTACAACACAGATCAATTTGAAAATGCTAGGGAAAAGGTTGAAAGACTTGGAAACTCATATCTGCCCAAAGAGCTATTCCGAAAGTCTACTGGAATACAACCGAAGCAGCAGCAAGGATGAACAAATTTTACCTGTCAACAGCTCATTATGCTGTGATGTCTCAAAGTTTCCTGTTTCATGTGTCAGTTCCAATGAGAGTTCTAAGAAACATGCTCCAAGTTTGCAGTGAAGTAGTAAATAAAGGCAGATATGTAGGGTGTATGCTACTGTCCTGGAAATATTCTAATTAAATGAGATGCTTTGATGACATCAAAGGACACAAGTCAAAAGGATCATTCCTTCTTCCTCCATTTCCTTTTCTTTGCTGTTTATTAACTTACCTGTTAAAAGACTCTCATTTGTGATTAACCGTACTAGCTCAGAGAACTTAGAAGATATTGTACAGATTTTACTCAAAGGTGTAAACATTATGGGAAATCTCTAAGATCCAAGCAACGGGTCCTTACTGCTCAGCCCTGGATTTTTTTATCAGATGAGATTCAAGTACTGAAAACACAGATGATTTTCAAGATGGGATCAATGTACTTTTTCAAAGGTTGGTTTAGAGGAATTCCAGGCCTGTATTGCTTAAAGCAGTATTGCATTCTGTCCTTGCAAGACTCGCTTTCTAAGAATTTGCTTAGCAGGATCTACATACTTCATCACACTTAGGGAAAAGAAGAATGATCCCACTGTAGGTCCATATGGTACCCTGCATATAAATATATCACTTAGACGATTTAGGCATACTCTTACCTAAAGATTTAATGGCACAGATACACCAGTAGAATAAGGGGAAAAAAAATAATCACAAAATAAAACAGGAAACAGAAAACTACCATCTCCTCTAATCACCGTATCAGTGATAACAAAAGCTTGAGTACAGATGTCATTATGTTGTCAGAAAATATAAGTTGGCTGGTATAGTTTCCTTTGATAATGCACAAGGCTTAAACTACTAGCAAAAGAATTCATAAGCATCTGTCTTCAAAGCAGATCTTTGCAGGCTGTGCCTGTAGAACCCTCCAGGCTTGAACCTCTGAAGATTCTGCACCACACCGGTTTTCCAAGACAAACAACAGGCAGGGGTGAAGCAAGGGGACCTGACACAGCCTTGATCGTAACTGCAGCTAGGAGGGACTGGGCTGCTGCCAGAGCTCTGCCACATAATGTGATCAGGACATGGCACAGATGGTGTACATTCTGTGGGAGGAGAAGATGCTACAGCTGTCCCGCTCTACTCATCAGATGCATGTCTGGACACAGCCAACCAGCAAAGGTCACTCACACAGATGCAGCTGTGCCCACACGACTCTATATCTGCGAGGATTTCATGCTTCTTTGCATGGAGATGTGGAAATAAACTTCAGTGGAAAGAGTATGCTTTTGGCTGTATAAACTGCATCCACATTGAAAACCCTCTTCTAATGTCAGATCAGCTTTTGAAAACCTACGTAACGAGTTTCAGAGCCCTCACCTAATTCCCTTTAAAACATATGTACCTGAACAGCTTAGTTCAAAGCACCTGAAACTCATCCAGCCAGGGATGCTTCATATCTGCAGAGGGACAGTCTTTCTCTTACAGAGCTGAGAGGATCATCAGTGCACCAGACTCTGGGACATTTGAGATTCACAAAAGAGGGACATTTATAAAAACAAAACAAAACAACCTTGGCAATCACAATGTCACACAAACCATGGATTATCAACTTGCAACAAACAGACAGTACTGGGAACAATTTAGAGACCAACATGATCCACAGACTGGGTACAGACTGCTCCATCTTTGAGCACAGTGGCCAACCGCAAATAATGCACCCAAACAGGTACCAGAAGAAGTAGATCGTCCCTTCATTAATGCCATCCTCCACGTTTGCATCACAAAGTTCCATTGCAGCTCAAAATGCAGCCCACAGAAACCTGCCAGCTGAAGGCTCATCAAGCAAAGTTTATTCTTACCAGACTCCTACTGATAAAGAGAGAAGTTGTTTAGGCTAGAAAGAAAATGAGAAGCCTGAGAGGGCAAAACACCGGGAGCTTCACTGCGCTCTTGGGCTTCAGACATTGTGCGCTTCAGTACCAGGAATAGGAATTTTGAGAGAGAAAGAGAAGGGAAAAGAGCAAAGAGATCAGGAAAACAGAAAAACAAGGCAGGAGGGAATGGAAGAAATAGTGGGAAGTGAAGGAAGAAGAAGAGCAGATGGAAACAGGAAAAGGAGAAGGAGGAAAAGAAGAGGGAATGACAGAAAAGAAGAGACAGAAGGAGAGAGAAATCTCTGCTGGTACAGTAACAAATAAATCCTTGCAGCATGACAGGCGTCTGCTGAAGCATTTCATTTCCCCGCAGCATAATGGTGTGTTATTGCCCATTATCTGTTCTGTCAGTGCCAGAGTCGATATTAAATGAGGGGCAGCTGCATTTAGCTGCCATTTTTCAGCTGTCTCACCGTTGCCATGGAGATGTGGTTGTTTTTTCGCTGAACCTGGCTGCAAGCAGCGGGGCTGCTGGGGGTGAACGGGGCAAGGAGGGGCAGGTAGGGAGGGGCCGGCACAGCCCTCAGGTTCGTGGGCACTGCAGGACCGCCACTGCCACCACTCCATTCCTATGCAGAGGACTGATGATCGGCTCTGTGCATTACTCTGGCTTTCACGGTGCTCACGATTGTCCCTTCATCCTCCTGCATTTCTCATTACCCTGCACCCTTCTTTGTGTGATGACAACAATTCTTCTCTTTTGTACCTCTGCAGCAGCACCTCGAAGCAATTGGAAGCTATTGGAAGCAATGATGAATTGAGCCTCTCAAAGGCCACTTAGCATCTTAAGAAACATTAACATCCCTAAAATACTAATCAAGAAACTGAGTCCAACGAAGTAGAGTTTTCCCCTCTCCCACCAAGGATTACTCAGCTGGTCTGCAGTGGTGCAGAAACCTTGAAATCTCTATTCACTGCTTTCCTGCCTCACAGGTAAGGATGTTCCCAATGCAAAAGCAGGAGACAGGACAGTGACTTAGTGAACAGGAATCAAGCAGAGGACATCCAGCCTCTCCCCCAACCTTCTTAATAGAATGCTACAAACAACCATCGCCTAAAAGGATTTCTCTGGAGTTATCTTTCCTCCACATTCTTCTAGTTCACCCAGATAATTCTGACACAAACAAATTGAAACAGACAACACTCTTTGTACTGCATCAAATAATAACTGTAAAAAATGCAGTCCTTCACATTGCCTGCTAGTGTTATTCTAGCACCTAAGGAGCAGCTTTTTAAAAACAAAAAAACAAATGACTTCATTTAAAAAATCACAGTTGCTAAAGCCCTACCTGACCCTCCTATACTCCACGCTAAGAGTAAAGGTAAAAACTAAAAGGTCAAAGTGCTTTATTATATTAATACTCAAGGCTTCATGTCCTTGCATGAATGCACCCATACGTTGACATTTCTCATCCGATCCTCTTACTCCAGTGTTTTCCTGTGTAGAGTAACCAACTTCACTACTTTGGGTCTTCCAAAACTTGACAAAACTTTTAGAAACACGTTCTAACAAGTAGCCTCTAATTGACAATGCTGAAGATCTTCCTCATGATTGATATTTGCTACCATTACACATCTCTATAGTAGTTCTCCAGCACAGCTCTTAATAAATCTTATCTTGCTGACTAGTGGTTTATTCAAATTTCTAACCGTGCCATATATTAAAAAAAAATTATGCCTGAATTGTTTGTGCTAATCTTTCTTGTGGCTTCCCTCCCCTTTCATGACCTCTTGCTTTTGACTACAGAGCTATCTTAAGCACCAGACCGCCATCCGACTTGCAGGATCTTGTTTTTTCTCTGGGGGAAGCCTAAGTTCAGATTGTTTTATCAAAGACTTTTTTGTAGTGCAAGGAGATTTTGCAAACAGTAGTGGAAACAAACAGCCAATTTAGATTATTGAAAATATTAATGCTAATAAACATTTCAGCTTGTTGACCAATGACAGTAGTAGGTTGAATTAAGTCAGAGAAGCTGGAGGGAAAAAATAAATTTGCCATAAGATTAAAGAGATTGTTTTTATGTAATCTCTGGTCAGCAAGAGGTTATGACAAGAATATGGATGGAGCAGTCTTTAAGACAAATAGGAAAGTGAGAGGAAAATTATACTGCTGAACTCTCACAAACAACTCTGTGGTCATTTCAAGGAGTTTTCAAAGCTGTGCAGCCTGCAATTAGAGTTGTTTTATGTGGTAAAACTAAGTTTGTTCTGGTCCTGTAAAACCGTCCCATTCAAGTTAAGAAATACATTCAGAAATGTTTATCTTCTACACTCAACAACTCCATCAGCTAAGAAACACAAGAAGGCAACAAAGCTGTGTAGTGACCTAACTGATATATATTACAGATATTATATATTCAGCACATGTTTTTAAACAAAAATATTGATTTTTGACACTCCGGGGACATTTTGTGGAACGCTTTCTGACAAACAGAAGTAGTTAAGTTTTATGGAAAGAAAAAGATCTGCCATTTCATTTCTTTGCATCTTCATTTCCCCCTGTGTTCCTGAAATCTACAATAGTCATCATTGTCATTTCTACAGCCTGCTGTCTTGAGCTCAGTCAATGAAGAAAAGATATGGCATGTTTGGCTTCACTTCATCATTTATACACATACAGTACAAGGCAACCGAACTGAGGATCAAAATAATTTTCCACAAGTCACCAAAGCCACCAGTGTTTAAATGGAAGTGCTAGTCGACTAAAAATAAATCATTCAGATGACAGCCAGTGCCAAGACTATAAGCTTATACTCTTTGGATATCCATATCTTTAAACTCAATTCTGTTTTACCTAGCCTATGTGTAGGGCCTGCCCCTTGACTCTTAAAAGACTTTCCAAGCGTTGATTAGGCAGCAGAACAAGGTTAAGAGCATTAATATACCAATATGAATTTTCACTTTTACATGAAAGAATTTTGCGACTCTCATTTCCAGAAATAGAATTGGAAAGCATATAGGGATGACTTCATTTGCTTGAAATAAGAGACGTATCCTAATACTCTATGGAAGAAGTGAGAGATGCCAAACTTTCACCGCATCTTTGAATAAATGGTTTTCCTTAATTTACCTATTTATACTGATGCAGTACTAAGGAACAAACTTCTTTCACCATTATTCTTGTGCTTCTGAAGATGATAATCCTAAATACATTGCTACTGCTGATACTGGAATTGTGCACATGGTTCTAAACACCATTTTCTTCTGCACATCAAAAAAGGGTTTTGAATATATATAACTCCAAGTACCAAGAAGCAGAAACAGCTCAATTCATCAGAAAGCAGGTCAAAGGGATAGACCTTTAAAAAGGTCAGATCCCAGTGTCAGAGCCAGCTTTCTACAAAAACTTGGTCTCAGTATTCACTAGTCAGGAACAAATTTTCAGCCTTTAATGTTTGGAGTGCTCAGCGCTTCTCATGGTTTGTCTGTTCAAGAGTCACCAAGTCATTTGACAACAAAGCTCAGAAAAAAAGACATGATACTCCATGTGTGAGTCTTTGGCACCAAAGCCCCTCCCTTCCTATTCTAAAATATCCTGGGAAACAATCTTTTGTGGAGTACTGAAATGCAGTCATGTGGAAGCATAAGCTATGAATTGAGTTTCATGACACAACAAGACTTTATTAGCGTAATTCCCAATTCCCAATTGTGACTGTGTAGAGGCCCCATAAGAGCAGTAATAATTATGCTTAATGGGCAGAGTGATAAAGAGACAAGATTAGTCAATTCTCCATTCCCTTCTCAGACTCCTACATGATCTTCTTCCTTTCTTCTACTGTTGAGGATTCCTCTATAGTAAAGGGAACATATTACACAGAAAAAAAAAAGTCAATTCCACAAAGTTCAGAATCTCACTAGAATGCAGTCCACAAGAAGATGCAATTGAGTAGAGGTACAGGGAAACCTAGAAGCATTGCAGTATGTTCCAGAATCACACACTGTGAAAGGAACCTACTGCTGAATTAGCATTTGAAATGCATTTTCTGTTGTGATCAGGAAGTACACACAGGAGGCTGAGATGTAGTTAGTACCTTCCCATGGGCAATCACTTCCTAGCTTGCACCACCAACACAAGGCAAGACTGAGCCTTCTAGGCACCAACAGGAGGTTCTGGATAGACTGGAGCATAAAGCTTTTCTTCTTTTGTGTTTAGATAGTACAGGCTTGCAGTGAGGATGTGGGAATGGCTCAGTTCTATGAGAGCTTAAGGATACAGTGAACAACTGCATTGTGAATCCAGTTCAGGTACTCTGACACAGCATAAGTTCTTTAGAAGATGGATGGTACCATCCATGGCAAACAAAGAGCTGCTACTCAGACAAATACAAAATGATGCAGCTATTCCAGCTAGCTGGCTTCACCATAATATTTTAATATGCATTGGCTATTTCCACTGCAGTCTGGGGACAGGTGAACTATTTCACCCAACTCCCTATGTCCTTTAACTCCTCCAAATCTTAAAAAGAACATTTGTTTTCAAGTTGACTTGTCAATTAATTTCATTCACTCCCACATCTATCTGCAGTTACAGGTTCAGACAAATTCTAGAACTATCACTACAGCACAAGGAAAACACTTTTCATAGTTTAAACTGTATTCTACATAATCAGGAGATTAAAGCAGCCAGAGACTCTGGGGTTTAATTCAAACTCAGATTCTCAGGGATGATTCTGTGTTGCTGCAGGTATTTCAACCTCCATTAGAGAGAGAAGGCGAATAAACTCGCATATGGTTTCATATGCACTTGTTTTGATTTTTATAGCTGGTGAAAGAAGCTATATTAATAGCACAGCAGGGGCTGAACTGAATCCAAAGATCTGGAAAATAAATTATTCTCAATGTCTATTATTTCAGTAATTGTGAATTCTAGCAAGATGATACTTCTGTGTGCATATCACGTAAGAGAAAAACATGACCACAGATTAAAATTGATTAAGAAAACATACATGTTTACAGTAAATAATACAAATATATTTGCAGATTGCAAAAAGGTATTGCCCTTGAAGTCCTCAGAGCTTCTAATCTATTGGAACAAAAAGGAGGAGTGCCCAGTTTTAAATGCTCAAAGAAAAACTGGGTAAGACAGTTGCAATCTGATATGCAACTGTTGCAGAAAGACCTGACATGCGGAGCGGAACTCTGAAGGCCTACTAATGAATCCAAATCTCAGCAATCTAATTTTTTTTTTTTTTTTTCAAGATGCCTATTCACAATGAATCTGATGTATGAACATCGTTAAATCCGTTTACCATCTCTTTCTGCATGTATGTATAAGTTGTATCCACTACAGATGGCATGTAGCTAGAACAAGTTTAGGATCTGCATGAGTCAAACCATGTTTAACAGGGGTTAATCCCACTATATGGCCATAATAAATATTATGCCGTTACAAGTTTTTTTGTGAACTTATGCTGCCAATTGACTGAGAAATCCGTGTTTTTCCATTAGATTGTCAGTGAAACAAGACTGATTTACAGCACAAGAAAAGCTGCACAACACTTCAGCGTGGTGATGTAAGAAACTAAATGCGAATGAATATGGCTACAAGGTTCTTCTACTTTAAGATTCTTTCATTCTTCTTTCCTGAAATAAACTGCTGAAAGCTAACAAATCTTGAAAAAAAAAAAAATTAAATTCCAATATTAATTAAGACCAACTCAGATTGAACAGCTATCCAGCAACAATGAAAACTGGCCTTTCATCTCTGGGTAAAAAACTACTCATAACTGTTGTGATCTGTTTGATTAAACAGTTAAACTGAACAGAACCATTTTTCAACTTTTAAATTGTTTCTACACAAAGACATAGCCAGGTTATTAACAGTGATATAACTTCTGTCTATCTGTGCAAACCCAGAGGTAAACCAGGGCTTATTTGCTAATGAGATTCATCAATAACTTCAAATCAACAAATTTCAACATAATTACAATTAGTTTGCCAGCAGAAAAACTGAGTGGCAAAACGCGATTCAAGACCCATTCTCTCATCTCCAGCTGGAGCAGTGTTGGTTGAAGCCTGTGGAGAGTTTTCCAAAATTAAGTAGGAAAGGTTCCCTGCTGAGGTTTGTGAATCAGGCCTTTCTCCTCTAACCCTTGCCCTTCATACCAATTACTGTCTTTGCCATAGACAAATCATTTTAGTTTTTAGTTCATTCTCTCCTTTTGTAAAGTGGGCTTAATAGTACTCACTTATCTACTTCACTGGGACGCTTCAAGGATTAAATTGATGTGTCCCCGCTGGCGTAATGTGCTATAATTACCTTGTTAATGTGCCCTCTCTTGGACAGACTGAAAATTGCTTAGTTGTGTCACACAGTCATGTGCTGCCTCGACTTTTTGGACGAGCTCAAGAGGTCGGACAATGACCACAGTGGGACTGGGGGGAAAGCAAATGGCAGCCCTGCACCCACAGCTGCAGCAAGGGCTCTGCTTTACAAAGAAGGCTTAAAGCCATCGATTATTATGAAGAGTGCACCTCTAACAGAATAGTGTGAGCCACAATCTATTTTCTACCTACATGTGGGTGACAAAAATAAACAGAAAAATCTGCTGAGGTCCTCCTTTTCCTGCCTTGCTGAAAGCAGTCAAACAGTCATTCCCTCTCTGAAACACACCCATAGTATTCTATTATATGTGTGCTCCGACCACTTTTTCCCCTCCTGTGTAATTCTTCCCACCTGCTCTAAATGCTAAAAATACAAAGAAACATAAGAAGTTATGTGACAATATAGGG
Source organism: Tympanuchus pallidicinctus (assembly GCF_026119805.1). NCBI lineage: Eukaryota > Metazoa > Chordata > Aves > Galliformes > Phasianidae > Tympanuchus > Tympanuchus pallidicinctus. The sequence goes on along the minus strand of NW_026294747.1, from coordinate 38,949,826 downwards.
GAAGGTCAAGTATCTTTTTTATTTCTGAGACAAGTATTGGAAAGAATCTCCCTCACAGAGATGTGACACCCTGGCACGTGCAGGTCCATCTCTGCTACCCAGAGACGTGTGCAGCCCCATCCGCTCTATGCATTTGCAGAAGCAAATGAGGGAGGCTGGCAGGATGTGTCCCCATCCCTGCATCTCCAGGCCCCTGGCTCAGCATTACCTCACCGCCAGCCAATCCAGCCCTGCCATGCCTCAGCACCCTCCTCTCACCAAGGGCTGCACCCACCGGAGCAGCTGATTGCCATGGCGAGCACAGGGGAGTTCGGGTAACTGTATGTGGCCTGGCAGTTAGTGCTCATGAAGAGGCAAAAACAGACAGTGCAGCTTAAAAAAGGTAGGCAAGAGCATGACGTTAGTATCTTGTGCCTCCAAAAATGCGAAGAAACACAAAACGTTTGCACACAGAATCGCAGAAAGTTCTCTCCTGATAAATGGGTTTTCCTGATTTCACAGCCCACTTAGATAACCAGAGATAAGGTCACCGTCTTGTCTCAGGAGAAATGTTTCAGGAGAGCAGTTATCAACTCCAACCCACAAACAATGCAGCCTCAGACACCAGGCTAGGGCCCCTCAATACTACACAAGTGGCCACACACAACCAATACAGCAAGGACTGACCCACCTTTGCCCTTATTCAGCCTGGAAATCCCAAGTATCCAACCTTGCACGTGAGGCTCCTTCCTAAAACAATGCTGTTTTACAGACCCTCACATATCATCACAGCATCAGACTTAGAGGGCCTCTATCTCATACAGACTTAATCTTTCTTGAAGGGTCTTCTGCACAAGATACAGACTGCTGGTTGTTTCTTTAGAAAATAAGCCATGATAAACCCTCATAAAGTATTCAGCACAAATAAAGTAATCCCATAGCAATGACAACTCCACATATTTGCAGTGCCCGTGTACTGGTTAAGGCGCTGCAGGCAGCCAGGGGTGGTTTTCCTGTGTTTTTGAGAGGTGGTTAAAAACACATGCAATACTAAGAAGACAAAAGGCACAGGACTGTGGCTGTCCTGCTTGGAGACTCATAGCTGCACCAAGAGCAAGGGAAGCCCCAGAACTGATCTCTGCAAAGAGCAACCATCTGCTGAAACTGACCAGATAAAAAAAGCTCAGCTGATAGAACTGCTCTGACCTCTGCCTATCACAAAATCCCTGCTTTAACAATGCCTTCATATGAAATGAAAAATCACCGCAGCCCATCCCTCTGTTTGCATGGGTATCTTTGCAGTCTGCCTCAATGCAAGCTGCCCTGACAAGTGGCCCATACTGCTGGGAAGAACAAGGCTTACAAGTAATTGCACATAGTGGGAAATAATCCTAAAATGATTTTATTCGTATCCCCAAAATTTAGAGCTGACTTTGTACTTTGAACTGACTTTTTTTGTACTCTTAAAAAAAACTGTATTTCACATGTGTACATGAAAATAAAGGATACTTGTATTATTTCTATAAATATCTACTAATTTGTTGTATTTTACCACGTTCATCAATTAAATTATGCTGTGTAGTAAGTTCCAGTCTGATTACTTGACTGATATACAGGTATATGTACTAATAATACATGTATCATTTTATATTTCTACAGCAATCAGTGCACAATTTTGTCTGCTTTTATCAGTTTTTAACATCAAATTTTAATTTCATAAGTTCCAACTCTGATGTGTCTTTTGTTTTCATAACATAACTAAGAGAAGACATATCAGAGTTGGAATTTCCGAAAGCTTCGTTTTCATACATGTTCTTGTGACTGCCGGTCTTCTCAAACTCTACACATAAGAAAAATATGTACAATTAATTTACATAGTTTTACATAACAGAGCAGATCTTAACAGTTAGAATTCCAGATTACTGCTCCCATTGAATAGAAAGGATTAAGCAAGTGACTCATGTATATCAGAACTAAAAATGTAGTACTGAGGTTGTTCTTGGTTTGTACTCCTGTGCACTCAAGTTATGACGAAACCTGACCACAATTACCCACAAAGCTCATTTTTAATGTTCTTATAGCATATACAAGAACCAAATGCAGCTCCACATTTTTGATGTAATTGTACACTCAGTGAGGCTGATGCCAGCAGAAATACATACAGTCTCTACAGGACACACAGATTTTTGCATGAGGCATCCTGAATGTTTAGAACACTGAAATGGGGTTGCAAATCCTCCCAGTATGTTGACTCAGGGAAGAGGTTCCAGATACACTGCATATAAAACACACTGGCAGGTGGTTTGAGATGGACAAGAACATTGTCTCGCCTCATGGAGAACAGAAAGGATTTTTACCCACACCTTCCAAAACTGCAACTTCAGCATTACTCATCAAAAGAAAAACTTCTACTGATATGTGCAGAAACACACAGAGGCTGGCTATGTGCTGCTAGTTACTGTAGCTTGACAGACCTGAAAGCCTACTCCATCACACCTCCATTCTGTAGCCCAGCCATATCACTGTCTGTGCTGTGACATATGGCTGCTTTCTGCCTTCTGCTAGCAAGCCTGGCGTATTACAAAATTCCCTGTGTGCCAAGTGTTTAGCAAATACACATGTTGGCAGCCAGGGTATTCCTGGAAAAGACATGTGTCTTGAGATGAAGCTGTGCCAAGCGTTGCTTTCTGTCATAATATGGAAGGTGCCCTGCTTTCCAAGTTCAGCAGTGCAGGCACTGAGAACAAGTCATCCAAAAAGCACAGAGCTGGGAAAAGACCACAGAAAACAATTAAATTAATTGCATAATATTTAAAAAATATGTATTTTTGAGTAGATATCTTTTTGAGGTATCTTCAGCTCTTTTCTCATTTTACATAAGAGACATTTTGGATTTATTCAGCCCAGGGTCAAACAAAGCATGGGAAGCGAGACAAAAAAAGCCAAGTAATTTGTATAAGAATATTGAATTGCTGCCCAAAAGCCAAGAATGCTGGTATTGGACCTCCACATAGCTCAGTGATCAGCACAGTATCTGCATCTCAATCATACAGAGTATAGAGTAGCTAAGAAGCTGATGCTCAAGAGTTCTGCTCTCCTTTAATAATGAAAGTGGGGAGAAGAGAGAGATAATATTTAAGAAATCTGGAAAAAGCTAATAAATGTGCGTTTCAATGCAAAGGGCAATCAAACATTAACATGATGAGTACCACAGAAATAAAATAATCCCAATAAATCCAAATCTCATCATTTGTGAATCTGATTTTTCTAAACATTTTTGTTTCAAGAATCTATTTCTGGAATTGATTTGACAGCAGTTCTTATTCTCTCCTGTTCACTTCCTTCACTTCATTGTATTTTGTAAATACTTTGAGAAATGCATATACTAATACAACTGCAACTGCTAAAGATTTTATTATTATCTTATGCTACACACTGTAATCATTTGGAAACTTAGTGCAAATGCGAGGGCAGAAATAGCACCCATAGGTTTGAAAAGGGCTATTTTGTGACATTACATTTGTAAAGGGAGCATCTCTCTAATAATTGGCATGGTTGTGGCACACATGACTATTAGCAGCAACAAGATACAAGCATCAGTTAAGGCTTCAAATCTTCATAACCTAATTATTGTTAAGATGTTTATATAGGAATATGGGAAAGGAGGGAACAGGCAATTACATGCTTAGCTTTGGTTTTGCATGAGGGAAAGTATGGCAGAAATTATGTACAGGCTATATGATTTTTTTTTTAAATATACAAGAGGGTAGAAGCTACCTTCTCACATAAATGTTGTTATTCTCTCCAGACATTTGCAGAGTTGAATTAAGTAGCTTATAACAAGCTAAATACTGCAACAAGCATGTATGTGCACTTTCTGCCTGCCATTAGCCAAGTGACTGACAGCTCCAGTTTCCTCTACTGCAACACACACAACTGCTCCTGAGCTTTAACTGGGGTATTTATTTTGAAAAGCTGGGCAATAATGTCACCAAGCAGCAAATACTCCAAAAAGAACAACAGAATGGGAGTTTCAAGGTTGGCAGAGTTTATTCAAGCCACCTGCATGTTAGGTATGCAGCCCCTTGTTGATCCGTGACCTGCCAAAGACAACTGACTACACCACAGTGTCTTCCTCCCCTCTTGCTACATGAAGCAAACATCAGTTCTATAATTGCCCTCTCTGTTCTCTCGTGCTGATTGTTCCTAAACCTGTTATGACCACTGAGATTCTCTTAATTCCAACCAACAAATGTTTTTGCCAAAGCTCTTTATGAAGCCCACATAACTTATTAGGGGCTTGGAAATCCCTTTTACCAAAGAATGGTTAGTTTTGCCAGAAGCCTACACCTGAGGTGTGTGCCTTTATAACACAACTACCACTGCATTTCAGATTAGAACATTCTTGCAAAACCTACCAGAATTATACTTCTCTAACAAAAGGAAGAAATTGCCTGATGGCTGAATTCATTAATGACACAAAAAACTCTTGCTGGCATCATCTTCACCCAATGCACTTTAGGATTCTGTTTCTTTTACCACCTGAATTGCACTATGCCTCTCCCCACTAAATAAAGATCATAAAACCTCAACACAAAAATGCAGGCATTAATCATTTGTACTTTCCCATTCTCTTCGTTATCTATGCAAGCTGATTCTTTGTGGCATTTCGATTGCAAGATCCACAGTTTCAAATATTCCCCTAGAGCTAAAAGAACATTTTGAGCATGAAAACTCTTTCTAATAAACACCATCTTCTCAAGACCACTAAAGGAATAAACTACCTAATCTCATACAACAGATTATGAGGAGTTTGCTAAAAGCAAACTTGTTTTTTCTATGGCAGTGTTCTGTTGTCTACAGCACTTTCCAATTGGAACAGAATATGCACTTTAAAATATGCATTAATTTAGTTTCATACAATTCACACTACTCATGGGTTACTGAATATCAATAAAAATATCCACAAATGAAGCAAAAAAAAGACATGGAGAAAGTGATTTATCCTAAGTCATAAGCAGAGACTTCTAAACAGAAAAAAAAAAGGAAAAAAAAAAGTTTAAAAGGTTTAAAAAAGCAGCTTAACAAGGCCAAGTGTGAGGTGTTGCACTTTGGCCGAGGCAATCCCAAGACCAGCACAAGAAACAATCCCAAGAATACAGACCAGGAGAACTCATTGAGACCAGCCCAGACAAGAAGGATTTCGGGGTCCTGATGGAGATCTGGACATGAGCCATCAGTGTGCTTTTGCAGTCCAAAAGACCAATGGTATCCTGGGCTGTTTCACAAGAAGGGTGGCCAGCAGGAAAAGAAAGGGAATTGTCCCCCTCTGCTCTGCTGTTGTAAGGCCCCAATCTGATGTACTATGTCCAACACTGGGGCACCCAGAACAAGAAGGATGTGTTTGAACAGGTCCAGAGGAGAGACACAAATATGACTAAAGTGCTGAAGCACCTCTTCCATGAAAAAAGATTGAGGGAGTTGAGCTTGCTTAGCTTCGTGAAGAAAAGGCTCCAGGGAGAACTCACTGCAGCGTTCCAATACTTAAAGGGAGATTACAAGCAGGAGAGAGACTGACATTTTACATGGTTTCAAAGTGATAGGACAAGGGGGAATGATGTTAAACTAAAAGAGAGGAGATTCAGGTTAGATTTTAGGAAGTTCTTTACTCATAGTGAATTGAGGTATTGGAACAATTTGCCTGGAGAGGTGGTGGATGTCCCATTCCTGGAGGTGTTCAAGGCCAGGTTGGAGAGGCCATGGGCAGCCTGGGCTGGTGGCTGGCAACTCTGCCCATAGAAGGGGGAGTGGAACTGGGTGATCTTTAAGGCACACTCCAACCTAAATCATTCTGTGATTCTATGAAAAAGTTAAAAAAAAAAAATGCCCTAAAATTTTCCTTAGCCACAAAACCATCCTCAGATGCAGCTTTGTCCTTCACAGGAAAAATTAATCAAATAATATCATATTTCCTAAATTAAATGCGTTTCACTGCAGTGGAACTTCATTGCACGTACATCTGTAGGTAGAGGAAAGTTATAAATAATTAATACGATTACATACAATACGTATTGAGCCTGCAGTAAATTATGTATGCCATTCTCATTCAGCATCTGCTGGGATACTGTAATGTGATTTAACAGATAAAACACACTGTTTATTTAAAAGGGTTATCAAATTTTGAAGCTACATTAAATTATACATTGAGCCATTGTGTCTGTGGGGATGTGCTTATTCTTACAGTTTCTGTGTGCAAAGCAATCATAAGTTAAGCTCCTACATGCACACAACCCAGAGCATTGGGCTGTGCAAGCAGTAAAAGCCAGATAAAGCATAAAAATATTGGGTTTCAACACACTCAGCCTTAAGAAAAGCGTTGATGTACTACGGACATTTCCCAGGGAGAAGTGCACAGCTCAGGAATGCATAATATGCCAAGTCTGCATGCTTAACTGCAAGCTGAAATAGCATCTGTGGATGCATACAGAGCTCTTCCCATGTCTGCTGCTGACTTATTTCATTCTGTCCAGTAGAGCAGTGCTCAGACCTCACTGACTTGTCTGGATGGCTATTCAGCTTGGAGGCAATATGTCAATGGTCACTCAGAAAATAAAATTCTCAGACAATAAAATAAAACATTACAGGGAATACTCTCCCCTTGTGTTTCCCATTTGCAGTATGCCACTTTATAAGACTATACGAAGGCTCCTCACACAGTCCTGCCTGCCAAGGCCTGGACCTCCATCCTCCTGGCACTGTACTCTCTCCAATGCAAGAGCAAGGAGGAAAACTCTCACAGGTGTTTTTATCTGTACCAGATGGGACTCAGTAACCACCAATAAAGCATCTAACCCTGTAATACTGCACATTTTATGTCACTGGATGCATAAACACATGAAATCTGTTTGCTCACAGTCAGCACTCACAATCAGAGTATGAAAACTTTCAACATAAGGAGGTGTTAAAAATTCTTCTTACTAGACAGGGGCCATGTGTAAAAGCAATGGGGCATACACATACATCTGCCATAGTACCATTAACTAACAACTTTTATCTTCAGATCTACATTCAGTATCTGGTCATTAGATCTTAAAAGGCACTAGGATACTTCGAAGAATGTCAAAAGTGTACGAGACAAGAGAGATGACTTCCATACAGTAAATACTTTGTCTTTCAAAAATGAAGGCTAGGGTAGAGGCAAGCGAAACAAAGAAGCATTATGTAGCAGACATGAGTCATATCTCACATTGTAGGAGCAAGAAAACTAGAGTACTTTTATATTATGCATAATAACAGATGGAATTCATTGCCACAGAATGTCAACAGGCCTACCAGACATGGCCATATGCAAAGTGCAGTGAGTAACAGGAACCACTGCAATCACAGCATGTCCCTATGAAGTTGCATTTAAGTATTTCCAGAAAATACAAAGAAACTCTGTAAAATACTTGCAGAGGTACTAAATTAGAGAAGATTGTCAGTGGAGATGTAGTGGCTAAAGTGAGAACTGCCGTCTTTAGCTCCTTCCAAGAAGTATCACATCCAATGGTCTTCATTGCAAATTGAAAACTGACATTCTTTTCCTTCATGAACATTACCTTTGCTACTGACATTTATTGCATGTTCCTCCATATGACAAATGAGAATGTCAGGTCACCAACAGTGCAGTGGTTTGGGCTCCGTTATGTGCAGCCTTAAATTAAAGACTCTTCCTGCTAATTACTGTGCAAAGTGAGATCAAGGAAAGCTAACAAGCAATGTTGCTATATTGTATTGCTGTACTGCACAGCAAGTAAAGTTGGTGTATTTAGCTTGCTTTGCTGCAATGGGAGGCTCTGCCACTACGGCTAGGGAAAGCAGAACTGCTGCTAGACATTTCTGCACTTCAATTCAGCTTCACCATTTCTACTACAGACATGTCTCCCTTTTCCTGCAGATATTCTGCCAAAATCTCCATAGGTTTTCCTACAACATCATTACTTGATCAGAAGGCAAAAGCAAGCAGATGTTACTCACTTCCTGACTAGTTTGTCCTTAAAAAGGGCCATAACCTAGTAGGAAATACAGACTGAGATGCCTACAGTTCCACGAGACCTACCTATCAAAATTGGGGGAGCATGCTCTCATCACTCCAGAGTCTGGTAAAAATAAAAAAAAAATAAAAAAAAGAGAATGATGTATTATTTCTACTTTTATTACTGATCACTGCACATCCCTCTAAAAGCACTTACATGTGTAGAAATGCTCAGACAATTCTATTTCTCCAAACATAATTTCCAGCAGAAATTCTGAAATCCCAGTTATGGTTTTCTGTCTGATGACAGAGAAATTCTGCATAAACTTGATCTAACCAGCAGCAGCAGCAAAGGTCAGAACACTGTGGAAAAGAAAATTTCATTCAAAGGGATTGACTCATCAGTGCCCTGTTTTGTGAGTGAGCACAAAATGTTTGTGATCATCAGAAGCCATCTGCTTCTACCTCCCAGTACAGATCAAGTCTCTGCAAGACTGGCCCAGCAGAGCCACCTACACTTGCACAAAGTAATTTCAGACACTACTATGAGCCACACTCATCAATTCCTAAATAGCTACATCTCTTAAGTTTAATATTCCTCAACATTCCTGAAAAGCAATTTTCTCATTCACTTGGTGGTGAATTATCTTCCAGGGCTGCTAGATGGAGCTGGAGCACCCATAAGAGCAGAAGTAGTAATATGGATTTAGAATAATACTTGATGGTGCACATAGAGGCTGTCAAAAATAGCCTTTTTAAGCCTCAAAAAAAAATGACTTTCAGGCAAAAGTTATAATACTGACATATTTATATTACCATTTGCTGCCAGAGGAAATTGCTGGAAATCAGATCCCTTAGAAATTCAGTCTTAATGAGAGATTCCTGAAGCAAATATTTCATAACAAATTACAATGTGTTCCAGGCCAGGAACATAGGGTGGACTGTGGGGCACTAGAGATGGCTGACCAGCTACCATTTAGAGAAATAGAAAACAGCTGAATAGCTGCTGCTCTTGAGAAACTGTCATGGCATGTCCACTCTGCAATAACTACATTATTATACAAAATAATTATATTTTTGAATGAATTAATTTAGAAGTTCCTTGAAAAATTCTGTGAAAATTAGAAAGAGTAGTTTTTTTCAGGAGGTTCTGGAAGCACAATTGCTCTGGACTTTAGGAATGATTTGAACAAAAAATGAGAAAAAGAGACAAAAAAAATTGTCATAGGCAACCACAATGGATCCCCTTGGCATATGCTTCTATGTCCACACTACTCACACATGCAGTCCTTCCCATCCCTGCAGCATAGGCAGTTCTTCCACCTGTCTTAAATGGCCTTGCCATGCCTCGCAAAAGACACTGCTCCTCTTCCTTTCAAATTACAGGAAAAGACATGGATTCTCTGTATTGCCAAGGTCAAGTTTCCTGCATCTTGCAAGGGCAAGCCTGCACAAATCTCTGAAGCCAATAGGTTCCATTCCTCACTAACAGCTGATCATCTACTGATATTTGCCCTCCATACAAAACCTCAACCTTAAGCAGTATCAAGTAAGGGGGTCAGTGATCTCCATTCCTTCTGGACTTGCAGTTTTATACTAAACAAACGCTCTTGCAGAGCTATGCAGCAGGAATTAAGGATGTTGAGCATCTCTAAGGAAGTATCTAGAGTCAGATCTTTTCAAGCTATGTGGGCAGGAACTAGATGCCCCAATACCTGCACTGCAATGGACAGTCCTGGGAGAACCACCAAAAATAATAATAAAATCCCACAAGAAGAGTCAGTTAATGCTATTTTCGAAGTAATAATCTAACTTGAGACACTGCATCTGTTCAGCAGGCCCAACCATCAGAGTTTTGCCCAAAACCAAGCTGACTTCTGGAAATGCTTGTTTTTAAACCCACCATGTCTCTCTTATGCTTCTCTTTTCTACTTTGTAGTTCTATTACACAATTTTTTCTACATCCCCTTTGCTGAAACACTGTCCACTGTTACTGTAAAGCTATTCACGTTCCTGTGGGCTAGTTGTACGACACTGAAGGACAAGGAGAACAAGGCCCCAAATCCTCCCAAAACAAAGGCTATTTAAAGAGTTAGAAAAGCTTTATCAAAATTTGCAGCAGATGCAGGGCGCTGTACATTACATTTCTACTTTTGCAAAAAGCTGTACAAGTAGCCACAAGTACCTCCTATCTTATCTTGACGTATTTTCTGCACATAATCACAATCTGTGATCAAAAATCTCACTGAAAGACAGGGAATAATATTTCTGAACACCAGAAAGGGAAAATAGTTTCCCTACAGCAATCCTGGAGGTTAGTGACAGGGTCTGAAGAATACCATGCTTCACCAAAACTGCCACAAAGAAAACTTTACTTTTAAGATTAAGGGCACAGAGTTTAACTGATCACACTGTGCAGTGCTTCGGCATTTCTTTGGAAACCTGTACAAGAATCTACTGTGCCAGGATCTACTGAGTTTGATAGACCGGGTACAGCCAATGTCTTCAGGGGCATAAGAAGATCACAAGCAGTGCCCCTTACCTGTGTGAGAAGTTTCCATCAGGAAATCAGAAAAGAAACGAATCTACATCGATTTTTCTAATCTGTGGAATGCGGTGAACTGCCTTCAGAAGAGCTTCATGAGTACAGCTCCATGTAAAGAGAAATAGCAGATGTGAAGTCTAATCATTTATTTTTTTTTCCTCTCTGAATTCTGCTCATGTTTTACAAACCAGGACTGACATCTGAACAAAGAGACCGAAAAAATGTAAGCAGGAGCTATGCAAATAATGAGCAGTTCTGTTTTATCACCACTGCTTGTTTGAAAACCCAGCCTACATCTAGCTGGAAAATGCAGAAGCTGCTACTCTGCGAAGCAGACCTGAATTAATAGCAAGAGCAATAGCTAAGATACCCCCATCAAACCAGTTGATTTATATTTATTTATAGCTTAAACTTTTTGTTTGCTTCTGTTTTCTTTTTGGTGGTGATGTTTTTTGTTTGTTTGTTTGTTTCCAGAAACCATGCTACAAAAAACAGCACTGCTAACTTGTTTTTACAAAGGAGATAAGCTAAGGTATAATGATTTTTTTCTCACATCAGCAGTAGAAGAATTTAGTTCTGCTGCTCCACCCCCATGCCATCTTCCTCAAATCACTCTCTCCCTCTTCCAAGTATGAAATAGGGAAATTATTTCCTCAGGACTTGAGTAGGATTTAGCCTGAAGAAGGCAGAAGCCAAACAAGTCATCCTCCTAGCCACTAACCCCTAAAAAGGGCTGTAGCAAAATATACAATGAAAGCAAAACATGATGCTGCCATTTCAGTGCATTTGAGATTCTTATGCGGGTGAAATAACCACAGCAGCCTTCATGACAGATTCATGTAATTAAAAAAAAAAAACCAAAAAACTATTTACTACTAAGCAAACTATAAAAGAATCTTAGTACAAATAAGAATCATCTCACTGAGAAATCTGCATCAAGGCCTGCACGAAAACTGAGTAAGACATTGAAGAGGCTATCCATAGCATTTGATCAAGATGGTAAAAGAAAATGCAGCTGGCACAAAAATGCACAAGCAGTGTTCACTCACGGACAGCAGCAACACACATCAGACAGGCCTGCCCTGTTTCCTCCCTCCCTCCTTTCCCAATTTGGACAGAAATAGAAAGTTTCAGAGAGATGCCAAAAGACCTCCCACACACTGAGATGCTATTACCATACAACAGCTTCCATCCAGCCCCTGCAGCTCAGCTTTAGCGCGTTGCAAATCATGAGCTCACTGCTTACTTCTGTGAGCCCAGACAGCAGCCCAGGGAGGCAAGGGAATTACCAGCTACCCAGGAATAAGGTTCCCCAATCCTTCATGCCATGAGAACCTATTTTCAGTCATTTCTCAATTTGTGGTTTTCTAGTGCCAAGCTACACAAACATGACTTGGCAGGTTGCGCTGCTTTCAGTGAAGAAGCTTTAGGACTTTCACGCTTTGGAACAAGAATCTCAATTTAGCAGATGCACAGCAAATATGTATGCATCTTTTAGGGCAAGCTCTTTTACTTTACATCTCAGTGAGTGTTACAAGGATAATGCTATTAAGAGTTCAGTAGCTACACACTAGAATGAGATCCTTGCAGCATTGCCTCTGGCAAAATTAGTTATTAAATATCTACTCAGACCAGAGAGAAAAATTAAAATACTATATTGTATAGATTGTTGCCAAAAGTGATGGTTCAGTTACTCTCTGGAAGAGTGGCCATATACCTTCACATCCCTTGTCAGCTTAGGAGCTGGCAGTCACAAGGCTGCCCTGAGCTAACTAACCTTCACATCCTGCTAAGTACAACACGAAATCTCACCACATTTCAAGTCTCATATTAATGATGCTCATTTAGTACAGTGAGGATTCATATCATTCCCCTCTCTAAATCATGCAAGACATCAGTGCCTCAGTGAGAGCCACTAAAACAGTTTGCTATTTAGAGGTGCAACATATGTCTGTGTCTCACTGCTTTTCTTCAGCACAGGCAAGCCTGTCTGCTTGTCTATTGCTTGTCATGAAACATTTTATAAATTCTTTCTTCTGCAATAATGCTAAATGGAAACATTTTTGAAATCCCAAACATTGATTGGAACAACAATCTTGCTTCCCACCTAGTTGTCTGCAGAACAGTGTCTGCAGACAGTGAAGAAAATGCGGAAACAAATGCGGTATTTAAACAGCCAGATGATGAAAAGTGAAAAATGACAGAGGCTAGGATGAAAACACATGGCAGAGCATCTTGCTTTTGTGTATCTTATTCATGGAAATAAGAGATAGGTGGAAGATGCATACGTTAAGTGAAATTGGAAGAAAAATAATAAAGAATTATTCTGTAGCATTCTTTCTGATGCACGGAACAGTACTGACAGTACTGTGCTGTGGATGAAATGCCAAGAGCTACATGCACACAGTTTCTAATGCTTACTGAGTCTACAGATCAGGAAGAGCAAAGTTCTGTAGGCTTTGGGAAAGGAAATTGTGAGTTGTAACATTAGTGAGGAGAGAATTTATTTTGGTGATTCAGATATGTGAAAAGCATGCCCAGGCTCTCAACATGCCACAGCAGCCTTTCCTGTCACAGCTGCCCTGCTCTCTTCAGCTCAGACCCAGATTCTCACTCTTCAAGAAGATGCTGCATATCTTCTCCACAGCACTCCACCTTCAGGGTGAGCCCAAATACAGCAAAAAGAAGAAGCATCTCTGACACAAAGCCCTGGAGGCATGGCAAAGAGTGAAAGGCCAGGATTGAGCAGCTCCTCCTGATCCTGAGGAGCTGCACTTTATTATCCACTGTCCAGTAAAATAAAAACCCTTTGCCGTCCTCTACAGAGGGGTGATGTGATTAGAAGGTTTAAAATGGACATATCAGCACAGTCAATTGCCATCATCCAGTGTCACCATTCCTCATACCTCTGTCCCTAAGTGCCTAAAAATTCAGCATTCTCACTGCTGCTTAACCTTATTTCTTCTTTATTTAAAAAGAGATCTGTGTCACTGAATTAGACAGTGGAGTTTGTTTACATCTGTCCCATTGCCTTTGTACAAGGCTAGAAAAAACATGTGACAACATTTACACTGCCCCAAAAATGCAAGGTATTGGAGTGCTTCAATGAAGAGGTAAACTTAATAGCTTTCACAGCTGAACTGTAGCACAGGAAAAGAAAACCTCTTCATTAAAATTATTTTGCTGTCAGTTCAGTGCTAGCCCCAGAATTCTTCTCTCTCCTATTATTATTAAATTATTATTAATAATACAATCCTTATTAAGTAGGCAACTGCCTTTCACTTGGTTTTTAAACAAAATTACAAGAAAGCACAGAGTATTGAAAATGCTTCTGCAACAGTAAATATCACCTCTGGCATATTTGTCCTGGGAGAACAGAGCACGATTTGGAATACCTAATTGAAATGTGCTACAGGAGATAAGGCTGGCTGCGGAGACTGACATTTAAAAGCAGGAGACACCAAACAAGACATGAAATATCACTGTTGCTGCCTCAAAGCAAAAAGCCACTTTCCCAGAGCTGAAGCTTTCTCCTCCTCACTCCCTCTTTGGCTCTGACAGACTCAGTGAGTAATTAACCCTTCCCTAATGCCAGCTGTAGCACCACTTCTACAAAGGATTCAGGGTTGCTACCACTCCACATAGCCCTTCCTTCCTTGCAGCAAGCAGCTTGTCCTTCTCTGCCCATTACCACAGTGCAAAACCTCAGCTTCTTCCCTGTCATATGACACATCCAACTCCAGCACAGGAGATGCTGCTACCAGGCTCTCTTCCTGCCCATTGGCCTGTGAGAGGAAGAATCTGGATGATCCATTTCAGCTGGAAGAGTATCTAGGAATGGTGCCAGCATACCAGACCAGAGGAAAAAACCCTCATACAGGCAAAATTACAAAGTTTGCTTGCCCTGGTTTTTCTGCCTTACCCAGAAGCAGCATCAGCACCTCAGAGCCATCTGAGCTGGTCTAGCAGGTGAGCAGTAGGGAAGACAATCCAGCAGATCTCATAAATATACAGGTTATACCAACTGCATTTCAAGTAATGATTTAATTAGAAAGTCACAGTTCATAAAAGAACACCACTTAGTTATTCGAACTACATGTTTTTTCCTATTCCAGTATAGCAGTATAGCAGGGCAAAGACTGGGATGCATATCAGAGCTGAGCACCTTGTGCTGCTCTGTGAAATGTCCCAGTCTCGTTGAAGGAACAACCCTGCTGCTTTGGAAAAGAGCTGTCAGAAAACATCCTCTGAAGCAGTTTCTGGTCCATTAGACCATCCATCTCAGCAGAACGATCACTAGCCTTGACCAAAATGGAAAACCCTAGCCCAAGAGAAGGGAAATATTTTTTAGGTTTATGGTTTAAATTTTAGACTTCTGGTTTCCAACCATCTCCTTCCCTCCTCTACACAGAATGGGCCAAATTGAAAGATTCCTTCCAATCAAGGATAAAATGCTTGTCAACAGGCTTGGTGCTCCTGCAGAGCTAGGTGCAGCAGACCTGCTTTCCCAAAGTTGTTCCCATTGCTCCTAGGCAGGCAGTGCCCCTGCACTGCCAAGTGAGAAGGTTCTGCTGTACCTTATAATTATGAACATTTAGACAGCTGTGCTAGCTAGGAGATCAACTTGTGGCATGTATTTTGCCCTCTGCCAATGACTTTCACGATCAAAAACAACATTATAAAGGTTGGTGGGACTAATGAACTGCTTTCTCCCTCTTTATAATACAATCACTGAAGCCTACGTTCTTTGGGATAAGCCCATCAGTGTTCTGTGTGCAAAGCAAAACGAATAAACCATGTGACTGGAGCCAACAGGAAAAAGAGAAATACAAATCAAGTATAAAACCAACAGCAACACACATCATAAGCTTACAATCAGATGGTGAAATTTTGGATCCTTCTTCATCACTGTAACTTGAAAGGACTGGGGAAAAAGCAACTGTAAATAAATCACATAATAATTTAACTTAGAACTAAGAGCAGAAATCTTCTGCCCCTACAAGCTAATTATTCCACAACCACTATTCATCACGTTTTTTAAAAAAATAAGTGTGCCTAAGTTCATGTAAGTTCACATGTAAGACAAAGAGAGAGTTTGCTGGAGTTGCTTTTCTTTCTGAAGTATCAGAAGATTAACCGCAGATCTGCACATACATATGTATGGGATATGTTTTTGGTTTTTTTTTTTTATCTTTCCCTTCTCTTATGAACTGAAGACCTCCCCAGTAAGACTATTTTAAATTGGTATGGCTCTAGAAATAGAGTGAGCTATATATGGGTAATGAAACCAATCCCCAACTATTTTAGGTTATCTTTATATACAGGGATCCTCACTTCTTTAATTGGATGGAAGACAAAGCTCCCTTTCTAAGATGGCTGCCTCCTTCAAGCTATTGTGGATTCTATTAACTATTAATTTTCCTTATTCCCACATATCTGTATTCTTCTATTCCAAAATTTCCTTACAGAGACTTCTCTTTCATTATGTGCAACGACTGGCAGCCCTTTCATCATCTTCACTTCACTGGATGTTGCAGATTCTCCCAGTTGTGCAGTCATTTTAGGATCATGCAAAGCACACCCAAGCAAACTAACCTGAAGTGCAATGTATCTCAGTGTGAGATCAATAACAAACTATGCAACTGAGGAAGGAAAGAACTAAGGAACCACCAGGCACTTGCTTTATCTGAGATGAATGCAAGTCAACTAGTTATCAGACAGAAAGAACTAAGGGAAGACACGGTTGTCCACTGAAAAAACCAGTAGTTTTGTTTAAAAGGATACAGGATATGAATCAAAGCAAGTATATTTCTGAGTGAATCAATATCACTATTAAACAGTACACACTATCCATGTTTTGCTGCAGCAGCTCACCAGCCACCAGTAAGCAAAGATCAGCAGCACCATAAGGTTATACTACACTGATGTTATTGGAAGGAATAAGAGGCAGGACTTGACTTTCCATTCTCCCCTAATAAGAACAGAAAGAAGCATCGAGAATAAACAAATAAATAAATAAACAGAACCACCAGACCTGAGATGGCCATGGCATTAAGACTGTTCTGCTATGAGATGACCTTTGAGAAAGACACACTGGAAACGTTGATACTCACTGAACACAAAATGCAATTACATGGTGCTGCCAGTCAAAATAAATAAGCGAGTGCACTGCACTGGAGCCACCACAGCAGACGAAGCAGAACAGCCCCAGCCCAGCACGCTAGGCATTAACCTCCTCCAGCTTCAAAGCTCACATTGGCATGTAGGCCCTTCTCCCACTCCAGATGCTTCAGAGCAGGTATGCTGATACTCTAGGAAAGCCACGTCCCCCCTTCTCTTCTTTGTGTAGGGTTTATAATGTATTCCTTTGCTCCAGGTTTTCTTTCACACACTGAGCTGTGTCTATTGTGCCTATTTGGCATGGTACCCTGGTAAGGCTTGGGGATGGCTTAGATCCTTACCAGAAGGATGACAAAGGTCATGCTGACTCAATTCTCACCTCCTTCTAATCATTTTCGTAGCTAACAATTGTTTTGCTATCTACGGGATTCATTTTGGCCTATGCCTAAATATCAACCTAAGTAAAAACCTGACTTTTTACCAGGAAACAGAGACAGCAGCAGCAGTTAAAACAACAAGAGGACATGAGGAAGCAGTCAGTCTGAGGCACTCTCCTACATATTCCCACCCACAAAGATCTGCAAAATAAACACTAGCTCACCCAGTCGTGACTACAGAGCCTAGCGGGTTATTCCTCCTCCTCCTAAGCAACCTCCTTCCCAACATCCTCCTGACTATATGAGGAAGATTTGCAGAACAAATGAAAACCTTTTGCCATTCGCTGTGTGTCATTCCCTCTACATCACACAATTCTTAACAAAGTATACAGACAGACAGGGTCCTTCTTCTGTCCTTGGCCTCTCACCACCTCCCCACTCTCTACCACCATCTTTTTCAACTGTATACATCTCTGTAACCTTTTCTGTATTTATTATCTTAGCAAAGGTCTGTTAGTGAGACAAAATTCCCTGAAGTTAGAAAATTGCTGAGATCAGTTTAATAAATTCAGACCTTCTCTAAAGGAGGAGAGATTCATAAGCTGATAAGCACAGAACCAGCCCAATCTGATAAGTCATTTGTACAATTATGGCTTTTAAAGCATAGGACTTGATGTCAATAAACATGTATTCTATTCCTGGCTTGGCTGAAGACACGTACAATGACAGACAACTAATTTAACCTCTCTCTATTTGATTCTCCTCCTGCCTGATTAATACTACAAAAATGAAAGTGATCAGCAATGACTCTGTGACTCAGCTGTACCTATAGGACAGCTGGCGGTTCCTGGCAACAGTGGGCACAGAATGCCACTCCTTAGGCTGCAAAAGGGCAAAATCCTAATTATCTGAGGGGAAAAAAAAAACTTATTGCCACAAAAAATACAGTGATTCACATATCAGCCAGCTCATCAACAGAGAGCCCCTACTCACTAGTCACTGAAGGTTTTACAATGCTCCAAACACCCTAAATAGATGACAGCTATTATCTATAATGTGGGCCATTACAGGATTTCCAACCTCATTTCCTGCCCATAGATCTTTCTTAGGTCAAGAAGGGCCCAATGAGTACTGTCAAATTGATCTGTACTCAGAAAGCTACTAACAGTGCAGCTAGACAAACAAGATAAAATGGCTTCCAAGAATTGCCATCATGGCCACAAAGGGACAAGATCTCCAGTAAAGTTCAGGACTTCAGAGAAATTCCAAGGTGACAGTTAAAAAGCCTGTCCCTGAGTCACATCATATATCAAAAGCCAAAACTGCTAACAAGTGACAAGTTTCTTTGGAGTCTCTTCTGGAACGCCAATAAACTTGTGCAGCAGTGAGAACATGCATGTCATCCCTCTTCCCTTTGGGAAAGCAGCTCTGGTTTTATTGTTGTTTTATTTTAGATTTTGCTGACTTGCTGCCCAAAATAATAAAACAGATGGAAGTTCTGATTTTACAGGACAAGAGCAGTGTGCGAAAGCGAACAGAGGAAGCAAAGAAGCATGGAAGAGAACTCACCACAACATTTGAATGAAGACCCCAGGCTGAATGGGGATGAGAGTTGTCAGAATTTTTGGTATGGGGATGGGGAGCACATAATGAAGACACAAAGGTATTAGAGAAAAATACAAGGAATGGCACACTGAAACAGAGGGAAATCTCCCTCAGAGAGGATAGTACTTTGCAGTGCCAAGCATCTATGATCAGGCTAACAGAAAGAACATTTTCATATCTACTCAAGCAACTACATCTCACTCAGGGCTGTGCACGGCTTCACCCATGAAACGGCTCAGGCCCAGAGTGGGACTCAGTAGGATGGTGAGAAAGGATTTTACAGGTCTCCCCTCTATAATTAGCATTAAGAAGGAATCAGAAACACAGAAAGACAGAATACCCTAAGTCGGAAGGAACACAGAAGGGACGTAGGTCCAACTCCTGACTCCACACAAGTGTTAAACCACCTAAGAGTCCAAACATTTTTGAACCACAACAGACTTTAGGCCACAACCACCCCTCTGGGGAGCCCGTTCCAATGCCCAGCAACACTCTCAGTGAAAAGCATTTTCCTATTACCCTATCTAAACGTCCTTAATACAGTATTAAGCCATTTCCTTGCATTCTATCTCCAGTCACCATAACAGCAGACAAAGGAAGATGAATCTCCAATATTTTTTCATAACACTGAGAGTAGAAATGGCAAGTAAAACCTCAGCCTTTCCAGTGAGCAGTATATCCAGATAATATGACAATTAGATAAAAATACTTTATAATTCTATGCAAAAACAAAAATGCAGAAAAACTAGTTTCATATACATAATTATTATACTTGCATAGAGAGGGTAATATAAGTTAGTATTACAGAAGCATCGGAACCAACCAGCCATCTTTAGACTAAGTATCCGTATTCAGAAATCTAAACAATTTTCAAAGGTCACCAATAAGCAAAGCTCCACATGTTCTTACAATCTGGAAATCAAACCCTAGCTGTAGCTACCTACTTAGAGAATACATAGCATTGCCCTTCCCCCCACTTCCCCGGAATTAAAAATCCTGCTACCTCCTCATTCACTTCTTCCTTTCGCCAATATTAACGAACAGCATGTCTATGAGACACAGATTCAAAGAGGCTGAGATAGTATATGGACCTCATTTAGTCTCTGCAGAAGGAGGAAAGAACTTACTTTTCAATTAAATGATAAGACAAACATTTCAAGGAATCAACTCTTTTTCCCTCAAATTACAGCCCTAATTCACTCATTACACGTAATTATTAAATTTGCTCAAAGTGATTAGATAGGCTTTACTTAGAAATAAATGGGGCTGACAATATTTTCATACATCACTGTGTAAAAAGATCAGAAGTTCTATTTAGTGTGCAAGTCTGTTCATGGGTGCATGTACACATACACACATTTTTCAACACACTGAATCACTAATGGCAGGCGTCAGGTAACTACACCTATGATCTTTTGATGGTTGCTCACCACAGTGAGTGTCTTGGCTGACCTAGCATACATAATTGTGCTTAAATAAAAGTAAATAAATAAAAGGAGAATATGAAGCAGTGATTGAGTTATTTTCAATAGGCAGGATGAACAATGCTATAGGCAACACAACTGCACTGCAAAATGCTCTGGATAGAACAGCAATAGGGAAATTTCCAGAATTGATCAAGGCTCTTTATCAGTGAAAACACACTGTGAAAATGTCTTCCATTATGAATTTGTCCACTAGGACATATGCAGTAACAAACATATTTGTCTTACTGTAAACTACTTGCTTCACCGGTGGAACCTACTCATATTTGAAAAATCTAATCTTAAACATGTGGAAAATTCTATTTACTTACTACCAGGAAAAATATAACTATATCAAAATTCAACCCCCCTTGTACCAAAGCCATAAATATAATGTACTTCAGCATGGTTATAAAGGAAGTAGAGTAGTTGAAGGACACTTGCTGTGCAATACAGTAAAAAACAGGCACATATTCCCTAGTACACTTATAAGCATATATGATAAGACAGAGCTGCTCCTAGATACTCCTAAAGATCTCAGAGCAGATGTTAAACTTCCTGTCCACCAATGGCTGTTTGTGCCTTCGAAGACGCACATATAAGTGAAGGTCATACAGTAGGCGAGGGGCTGAGCTGGGGATGTGCAGTGCAGGCAGACCACAAGGCATTGCAGCTGTAGGCAGCCAGTGAGGCTGGCATGGCATTTCCAATCCCAAGCGCCAGTATGCACCCAATTAAGCTAGCTATCCCCATGCTGCAAAAACTGCAAGCTGCTGAGAACTCAGAGTGATAATCCATGTTTATTCAACAAGGCTACTTATCTGGAAGGGGTATAACTCACAAAGGGCTCTGCCACAATTAAGTGACACATTAATTGACAAACCACTGCCTCTGGCCTGCTGGATGCCAGATGCTGACAGCCCTTGCAGACTCCTTTGCACTCTGCTGCCCATCAGCACAACCTGCTGCAGCTCACAGGCTAACCCAAGGAGGTACTTTGCAGGAGAGCTCACCAGACAACCTGCCTGTGTAACTAGGTTTCAGGCAGTTTATCATCAAACACAGGACACAGCCCAGGACTGCAGGGGAAAAGCAGCAGGCTCTATTTGAAGCTCTGGGAAAGCAAAATGGAGACTCTACTGCAGCCAGGGACAGAGGGAGAATATTAAACACTCCATGCCTAATCGACCATCTTTTCAAATTAGCTTGACTGCCTTATTTGCTCTATTCAGACAGAACAAAGAGCTGAAATGTTACAAAGCATCTGCGGCACTTGAGCCCCGCAGGCCCCCCTCCCGTCAAGCGAGGCCATCTCTCCTGTGCTCCTGCTGAAGGCAAGCACAGGCAGAACAGGCTGCAAATACATCTCTGCTCGTTCCAGCCAGCTTCCAGCAGCCACCCCAACCACAACAGCCTTCTGTGGCTTGTGCATAAATAAGAGATCCAGTTCAAAATAAATAAGGCTTCCCTTCTTTTAAAACAAGAATGAATTAAGATTATCTCCCTAGATAAACCACTTGTAAACATAAGACACGCAACCCTGACTTGCAAATTAAAATGGGAACAAACGTGTTAAATGCACAGGAGGAATTTGACTCAGGCATAAGCCAATAAAAATCCACTTCTCATAATATAGAAGGCCAGGCTAGAATGATCTAATGGCCTCTCTGGAGTTTCATATTCTTAATTTTAGCAGACCTTTCTTGTCTCACAATTCACCTCTCCAACCTACATTTCTCACCCTATCATGTAAATGCAAGTCTGTGCTCAGATCAAACCATGGAAGCTGCTGTTCTGAAACATATGGATAATCAGCATTCTGCTCATCTCCATCATCTCCATGCATTGCTTTTCACTCCAGCTATTCCACTGGAACATGAGCCTTGGGCCCTCATGTTATTCAGCATAAACTGAAAGTAAGGATTTCTGCAGAACAGCAGTAAGAAATTTCTTGCAAACATGGCAGGAAAGTGTAATGAGTTCAAAGTAACCACTGTTTAATTAGAGCAGTACAAGCCACTGCAGCTTATTTACCACAGCCAGCACTCCAGAAGAACCCTGCAAACCTGGGAGGATTTCTGCAGTGCCTTCAGCTGGGCAACGTTATGCAATAAGAAAGCAAAAGCAAACGAAGTGCATTAGAGTTCCACATGGTGGAAAAGCCCAAACATAACAGGAATAAAACACACTTCCTGGAATTCTGAACTGAATTTGGGAAGGAAGTGGTAATCAAATCAGAGCAGTCTTTCCCTCATCTAAATATAACTTCAGAGGCAGAGAAGTTTCTACTCTTTCAATAGGAAATAGTCACGAGCTTCTGCAATGAGGAAGAACTATCACTGACTGTGATAATCTTTAAATTAATAAATTAATTGAAGATATTTTTCAGTTCGCCCAAAACTTAAGAGAACCTTTAAACCTTTAAGAGAAACCTACCACTAAACTCAGCAAAACGTACACAGAAAGGAAGGCAAGGTGGAGATCAGTTCCCTATTGTATCTGCCACTGCACCATGCAACACACTTTCTCTCTCCTTCTGAAGCCCTTAACTTTTCCCAAACAGCGTCAGAAACTCTACTTTTTAGGGTATAAACATTTCCCACCCGGAAAAAAGTCAAGTCAGAAGGCCTACGAATGTCTATCAAGTTTACAAAAAGCAAATGATCATTTAGACAGTGTTAGGTGTCTGTGCAAGCCTGAGCTGCTTGTTTACATCCCACATGCTGCTTGTTACCAACATAACAGCGTTCCAAATTGCTGCCAACACTGGAACAGCCTCAAGATCTCTACAGCGCTTCCACCATTTATCTTGATCTGCCACATGCTTCCTCTGACTGCAGTATAATAATAATTTAAAATCTTAGATTAATCTGCCCAAGGCTTTAGTTCAATCACCTTAAGATCAGTCTGTGTCTAAGGGTCGCTGCAGTTTACTTGCAACTAAGCAGTTCTTCCTTTAGATTTTCCCTCTTTAAAAAAAATTACAAGTTTTGCATATAAAACAACCCTATTAACAGAAATATTTAGAAAGACAGAGTTACAGTGAGTGCTGCTACTTGATGCATTTAGAAAGTTTTTTTTTTAAACCACATTTCAAAGTATCGGTCACAAAGGAACTATGGCAAAGAGTCTTCTTACAAAGCGTTTTCAAACTAGGAATTCACTTTATCTTTTCCTTACCCACTATGTACCAAACATCTTCACTTTCTGGGCTTACAACAGCCACCTGTTTTCTCAGAGGAGTAAGTTGAGTGCTTGGTTGACAAAGTAAGTGTTTCTGGGTAGTGATTCATATGAAATGAATATTTCAGTTTTAAAAACAGACATAAGTGATGACCATAGCAAAGAAGTAATGTTTTCAAGAGCAAATTAAGGCTTTGGTAACTTCACATCATGAAGCACAAAGTGCACTCTCAGCTCCAGATCAAACTTAGATAAAATAAGTGAGAAACATTTCCAGAGAAGAGCCCCAATTTGAAGTAAGACCCAGTACCTCAAGCTTGCAGTACGCTATACATTTTTGCATCTCAGATTGTTGTGTCATCTCAACACAGTAACATCCAAAATGTTGGATCATGCTTTCATCCTGCTTTCTTGTTTGCCTTCCCATAGGTCTTCCACTAACACATGTCTAGAGCTCTCCTAGACTCTTTTTTATCTTCTTCTGAAGCAAGAGAAAGTGATCAGACACAACAGGATATATAGCTTAAAAATAACATCTGATAATAGCTTTGAATCCTCTGGAATTCGTAACAACTTGTCCCCTCAGCAGTAAGGTAGGGATCAGTTCCCGTGGATCTGACCTGTAGTCCCCCATTCACGATGAGTTGCTCTTCCTTGTTTGAATAAAAGAGCTACTAAAGCTGATTTATCCTTTTATTGCCTCCTGTTTGGTTAGTTATGATCCCATTTTGTTTGTTACAAAATATGCCACAAGCTGTTTCCCAAATTCAAATGGGTACAAGGCTGTAAAAGAGACTGTGTTATCCAACCCATCAATATGTTAGAGTGATGTGTCTCAGCAGCTTTTGTTGGAATCAAATCTCATGGCATGTCATCAAGAATAGTTCAGGCCTCACTATATTATCACTAGAAGTAGAGCTATAAATCAGTTTGAGCAGTCTGTATGTTTTCAAGGCTGTAAGAAAGAAGTGACGGAGACTGAGCTCACAAGACAGAAACAAGTATAGTTCAACGTCCCCTATACACTCTTATCCCAAAACACCCTGCCCAAAGAGCAGCCTCCTGAGCTGAACCATGCCTCATTCATCACTCAACATCTTCTGAACAATCAGTCTCCAGGTTTCCATCACAGCATACACGTGCACAGTCCTCTCCCCACTCTGCAGCCATGCGTCAGAGCTCATTCCATGTCATACTCAGGCTTTGTCTGGAGATCCAGATTCATCCCTACAGACAGTGCTTCAAATCTCCCCCCTGCCCCCAAAAAAAAGAAAAAACATCATAGTTCATGAATTTATTCTGCTCTGACACTGCCACACTACACACCAGTAGCAACAAAAGCTATAACAATTTGTGGATAATGTTCATTTTGTGTCCCATTTTTCTGCCTTACGAAGAGTTCCCCAGAAAACAGCTCTCCAGCATGACAGGAAAACTATGTGAAAGACTTTTTTTTTCTCTGACAACAGTGTCCTGTCCTTTCTTCAGCAAAATGCTAGAGGCTTTCATGAGAACACCAAGCAGTGCAGGAGCAAAGAAGAGGTTCTCCCAAGGCTGAGTCCTCCGTTTCCCACTCTGCTGAGGGAGGAGGTCAATCAATATGCCAATATGTGACCAAATGAATTTTCATGGAAATAGGTTATGGATATTGTGCAGGTTAGTGCTTTCACACCAACTCCTACTAAGTAGCAGAATAACATTATTCCCATTCTACAGACACACAGGCTCAGGAAGGCAAGATTACCTTCCTAGGACAAAAAAGATGATACAATTCTCTACATAAATGCATATTTCTCTTCAGTGTGTAGATAAATATAAAGCAATGTACATGAAAAAAATAAATATAATTAGCATATAAATATATAAGTTCTAAACTTATAAAATTTTAAATTCACAAAATTAGTTTTAAAATTAAAATCACAACTTTGGAACAGGTTTATGGGCTACAATTGATAATCACTTATGACAAATAATTCCACAACTGTTTTTAACAGAATAATTAGTAAAAATCAAATACTTGATGGTTAGACTAGATGATCTTAGAGGTCTTTTCCAACCTTATTGATTCTATGGTTCTCTGAATTATTTCGAAGTTAATATAGAACAAGCAACCAACCATCTTTATGCCACTACATACAACTATGGCCATTTCTCACATTAATATATATGATAAATTGGAAAAGTTCAAAGAAAGACAACAAGGATCATCAAAGGTGTGCCATGACGTCCAGACAAGTAAGAGCTAATTATGCAATGTCTTCTAAATTTGGAAAAGAGACAGCTTTGGAAGAACATGACAGTAACAGAAAAAAAAAAAAAAAAAAAAAAAAACAGAATGACTTTTCACTTCTTCTTCCAATATAAGAGCTTGAGAGTTTCAAATGAAACCTATGAAGATAAGGGTTTAAAGAAACAGAAAGAGTAGTTGTTCATCCATGTGAGCAACAGACCAGCTTTCACAAGACGTTGCAGTTAAGCCCAAAAATGTTCAAAGAGAAAATGTCTAAGACCATGGAAGAGTAATCTGCTGAACTGCTAAGCAAGAACATCCAGCTCAAAGCGTCTCTCTCCATCTGGCTGGAAGCTGTGTTGAACAGAAAGTATCCTGTATCCTCTGTCATTTTAGTCTCCCACAAACATCCATTTGGGGATGCGGGTGGAAATAGGATACTCACTTTGAGCCAGTAAGGCTACAAAAATGCTTGTCTCACGATGGACAGCTGTCATCAGCTGCTCTCCTCTTCTAGAGAGGCCTGATGCAATTCCTCACATGAAGCAGAAGCACAAGAGGAAACTCTGCAAGTGCTCTTCACCTGGCCCACACCACTGAAATGACTGCATGACGTGCACACTAATCCTGGTTTTTATAGTAAACCATGCCAGGAACTTTATAAAACAAGCTCTCTAGAGCCTACGGCTCTACAGACAATGACTTCAGCCTTGGAGGAAAATCCAACAAATGTTTGTGAACTCGGAGCATTTTCAGTTTCCATCCACTCAGTGTGGGGCACCATACCATTTGTCACGTTGAAGCAAGCAAAATGCTGCTGTAATAGAGCATACAGCGCGTTCTCATTTCCTTAGTCTCAAAGCAGCAGAGATATTTACTCTACAGCTCTCTGCTTCCTAGCTCCACTAAGTAGCACTTTAAGCTGGGTGTTCTTGTTTGTGCCATTCTCATTAAGCTGTGTAAATACTCAGTCTGGCCAACCACAGCTTCCACGACTGTACCAGCTGGTCACAAAAACTGACATATAAAAGCAAACCACAAGGAACTGTCCTTTCTGGGCAGGAGTTTGGGCTTATGAATGACAAACAAATGCAGAAAAATACACCCCTAAGTTTTTTCTTCATCTTAAGTCTGTATACCTTCTTTTTTTGTGTATGGAGAAACACATTCTTCCACAAATGGCTCCATACTCAGACAAACTTATCATGAACTTATCCAACCACACACTGTGACAGGTTTACTCTCACATTTGCACAAAGTTTCACTTGCACATAGTATCTTAAGCTTAAACTCAGAAACTTACACAAGCAATCATGCACACATACCCTCAAAGCACTAATTCTGAAACTTCCCTTCTTTTTCCCCATCAAAACAGGCAGGGGCACAACTGCTGGCAGAAGATACTCTGAAGATCTTACTGAGCTACAGCCACTGTGCAAACTTCAGGTACTCTGTGCATATCCTGAAGTGAACTAAAGGGCAATGCCAAACTCATGGAAAGCAGTGAGTTTAGTTGTTGAAATAAAAGGTGTTGAAATAAGTGTATTTTCATAATCACAGTCAGTCTTAAGGAAACTAAAAAAGACAGGAATTTGCAGAAGAGCTAAAGCTGAGAAGGAAACTGTTAAAACTGTGCTAACAACAGACTGGTCTTGCAGAAGAGCTGTTGGGCTAAGAGGAGTCAGTAAGATTGCTGCTCAGGATTGGGCTTTAACACAGACCCCATTTAACGTTTCTTTTAGTCTGACTAGGCATAGACAGCAGGAGCATCCTAAATAAATTTACTGACATTTGGACACTGTTAATGCAAACAAGGACCAGAATATATTGAGAACAAGCTGGATTATTTTCAGGACTAGAATAACAGAAATGGGATCCCATGCAATACTGTGCTACTATTGGACATGACAGACCTTTCCTGGATACACTGTCCACAGCAGTGCCAGCTCACCAGACAGGCCTGGCAGACTACATGTTCCCACAGCCACTGTGCTCCGGAAGGTAAAGCATTCCCTGGCCGTCAGTGAAAATAGCTACCACTGGAGCATCTTCAGGCTCTCCAAGATGCTGAAAGTTGGCTGTTTCCATGGAAACTTCATCCTAAAACCCATAGCTTTCTAAGTGCCTTAACAGTCAAACATATAAATTTGCTGAAGAAGAAATAAAGGCTAAGCAAGATCCTTACTACAGTTTTCACAGAGGTCACATCTCTGTATCATGGTGAAAATCAGTGTCTTTTACCCCCTTTCTTTTACAGGGCCAGAGATTTAAAAAATAAAAGCTTCTGATAGCACTATAATCAATATCTTAAGACCTCCCTCATTAGCCCATCCTTCCTTGCTTCTCAGCACCACTCCTTTGTGTCAGAGGGGCCTCCTGTCCTAATCTGGTGTTTTATCCACACAGCAAAGTCACAGCCTGCTTCACTAGGCATTGTAGCTCCAAGCAGATCTCTGCTCATTCTCCATGCAGTCCTACACTGAGCCATTTCTCACCAGCATCAGGATTCAAAGGCAGCAGAATGACAAGCAGCATCCCTGGAACCACAGAGACAGTCCTCATTACGTATCGTGGCGGAGAGAGACTGAGAGAAATATGTTTGAAGAAGAGGGATGAGTGGGCAGAGAGACAAGAAACAATGGTTCTTCCATTTGATTAAACTTCGGAGACAAGGATTATTATTAGTTTATTTTTTATTCTTATCTTTCTCAAATGTATAAAAGAGAAAAAAAAAAAAAAGAAAGAAAAGAATCTGGAGCTGGGAGCTTTTTGAAAACCAAAGGAGCTGCAAAAGAAATTAAAATCAGTTCAATATTTATACAGTGCAGTTCTAATTAAATTAACAGGCCCACAGATGTGCTGGAGAGAGATCAGCAGCCTACCTCCTTCTCCTGAATTCTCTTATTTTTATCACTGCAAAAATTTTAGTTAATTACTAACAGAATTACAGCTTCATTTAAAAAGAAAAAGTAAAATCTGAAGAAAAAAAGAAGTAATAATACCGCTCAGGGAAAAAGTAAAATATGAGTTAAAATGTGTGTCATCTAGTAAATATTTGATAGCAGCATTCATCTTTACAAAAAAATCTCAAGTTCTTACTTTCTCTAGCAGTGGGACCATTGTGCAGCCTCCGATAAACCAAATTTCTTCTATTACATTCAGAGTCTGAAAACAAATCTCTCTTCCAACCTTTCTCCCAAACAGCCAGGCCAGTTTCAAGTAGGAGTGGGGGATCTGGAGAATTCAGTGTTGCAAATATTCTTCAGCTGTTTGCTGGAAACAGGAACACTGAATCTGACACTATACCTCCCCAAGATGCATTGAGTATAAAGGACAGGATCTGTTGCATTTGGATATCACTAGATTTTTCAAACAGGGGAGTAAACTAAGGTCCTGAGTCTCATCCATTTAGTATCCTGAACACTCAGATATAGAAAATGTTTTAATTTGCTAATATGTATTGTTAACTCCCAAAAAGTTTTATAAACTGCATAGGAATCACTGGATATCTCCCCAGTATGGTGTGTATGCTACGCATAAATACATTCATTCTTTGTAGGTGAGATTCTAGACACCCCTTACTGTAAAAGGAGCAAAAACACAACTCCACTACCCAAAGCATTATGCCTCTCTGTGTCCCACTTGCTTTCACTCTGGCATTATGAATGAAATGTCAGTTACCCTTGACACAGCATTAGAGGGAATTCCCAGAGCAGCACTTTCTGTAAGGCTAACCTACAACAGAGTCTCTCTCTTTAACCTCCATCTGCGATAATACCATGCGCTCAAATTCATACAGACAGTGACAGGTGAAATCAGGAATACATCTAATATCTTTTGATCTCTATTCTAAAAGAGACAATCTTTTCTTCTGTCTTTCCTTCTTTTTATCTGGCCCAGAATACTTATGTACCTCTTATATGCAAAAAATATCTGAATCACCTCCCTGCTGAGAGGCCATGGACACTGATGTGCCACAAGCACATTGCCATGAGCAATATTTGAGTCTTACACAAAATATCTTAACCCCTACAGGCTTAATTCAAAAAGGTATAAAATTATTTTGCAGGGAGGGAGATACAAGGAAACTCTGCAAATTCACAGAATCATACGATGGCTTCTGTTGAAGGGGGCCTTAAGTAAGGTTCACCTAGTTCCAACCCCCTGCCATGGGCAGAGCTGCTGAACACCAGATCAGGCTCATCCTCTCTATGAGGCTGCCCCTCATCCATTCTAGCCTCACCCACCTCCAGGAATGGGGCATCTACAGCTTCTCTAGGCAGCCTGTTCCCCACCACTCTCCAAGGAAATAACTATTTTTTTTCCCAAAGTCTAACCTAAACGAACCCAACAGAACATAGATGGCAGAAGCGGACTCTTTCCTGCTTAAGGGCTCCCTGACTTGTCCCTCAGTTGATCTTCTCTCTTTTTGCTTCAACTTTTCTTCTCACCAAAGAGTTTGTTTTCCTTCTTGTCATCACTGTGGGCTTTTATTTTTTTTTTCCCCTTTCTCCCTCAGAGCAGCTGTCACATTTACTCAGCTCTCAAGAACTACTGTGCTGCGGATGCATGATTAATTATACTGTTAGCCTTCATTAAGTCCGTGGATTGGCACTCTAGCAGAGAAGCAGCAGGACCAGAAGGAGAAGCTATTGAGAGCTAGCAGGATCTGTGTCCTGCAGTTTGCGTGTATGCTGGGCATGCGGGGCTTTTGTCCTCAAAAATAGCAAGATATGAGTAGGTTTTGTGTTCTTTTGCAAACCAGAAAGCTTCTGCCTTGTTGCATGCAAGGCTCAGTAAAAAACAAAAACAAGAAACAAACAAACAACTCCAAAGTCCTGGAGCATTTTACTATCCCAAACAGCTTCTGTTGTAGACCGTCTTGTGCAGTGGGCACAGATTAAGATCAGTGTAATAGCAATGGCTCTCAGACATTAACTCTCAGACTTAAACAGCTCTCAGAAAGTAATCGTTTAGCACACTCAAAATGCTTCTCTTCCATACTTCATGTAAAGAATGCATACAGTCTTCCAGCAAACCTGGGGAAGGAGGCTGAAGGGGAAGCAGGAAATTTTGTTTGTGGCAATGAATTAGCCTCTTCCAGGCAAAAGTACAGGAGATGTTCTCTGATGGTCAAAAATCAAAGAGAAAAACTCCATTTTTATTTGGGTTCTTCATATTTATCTCAGCAATTTCTACCTGGTCCAATCTTATCCTGTAATTGATACAGAAACACAAACATCCTAGAGAATATGATAACTGCAGCCTAAGGTCTCTAGGAGTTTTCTTATACTCTTTATTCTGCACAGCTTTGAGGCACATGGTTATGAGATGTCCTTGTTCTCTTTGAAAGGTCCACTACAGATGCACTTGGAGTTTCCCCTCAAAAGTGCTCCAGCTCAAAGCACAAAGTACAGTTCTCAACATCAATGGTATTGTGTTTTTCTACTCATTGGTGATTATCAGTTATTGGCGAGATTATTCAACTGAGGGCAGTGGGGTAGTTTGACTACATGAGTTATATGATGTAGTTCAACAGAAAATCTAAAAACAAGCTAATTCTCTCCAAAGCTGTTATTTTAGTTCTAGTCACCACTAAAAGAACCAAACTCCAAATGATCTACCACCTTACAGCTCATTCTTTGCCAGTTCAAATCACCAAAAACTACTATTACCACAAAAGTAAGCATACACTGCAGTAACAGCTAGGACTGCCACAGTCCCCATTGTCAGTGCTGTACCACGCCCAGGGGACCAAGGCATGTCTTGACTACATCCTGAAGCTGTTCCAGACTGGACTCAAGGGCTCAGAATAGGCAGAGTTCATTGACCCTATTTGGGCAAGAGAATGCTTGATAGCTTCCAGGGAAAGGGGCAAAAGTGACTCCCAGCATGGGAAGCTTAGCCAGATTGTTTGAGAGACAGAGAGATCAGATAAAAGTCCAATAAAGCAGATGCTATAAGAGGATTAGAGCAAGCGGATTAGAAGTCTTGAGAATGCAAAGATCATCAGAGTCACAATTCCTCTTTAAACATAATCAGGAACAACTATCCCAACCCTCCCTCCCTACTAACAATACCCCATGTCCTTATTTCCTCTCTCTCTCTTCTCTCAATCCTTTTATGTTCTCATGACTACCATCATGTGATAAACCTACATGAAGGTGTATAGGGGAAGAAGAAATGCAGTAGTTTCATCATAGGCTTGAGGAAACAGAAGGACTATGGAGCTGGACAAGGATATTTCAAAAACCCCAGTTCCTAACAGAAGCAGCATTCATGCAGATGGCAAACAGGAATTCGGGATGACAAGGAATATGCAAGCCCCAAATGGATAAGGCTACTGCCAAGAACAGAAAAACAACTGTTTTTCTAAACATACTACTGTCCAAAACCATTCTGTTTTTGTGACAGCTTCATCTATTCTTTGCAGTCCTTTTGTCCCTACTTTAGGTCATATAAAGAAGGCTTAAAAGCTCACCAACATCCACTGAAGAGCTCTCACCAAGATATACAGTATTATTCTTCACTCCTCAGCCTTGAGTCTATCCTTTCTGGACTGTACCACCCTTATTTATCAAAAACATTTCTCGACAGGATTTTTCCAATGCTATTCTAGAGGTTTACACCTCTACAAGTATTGGGAGATCATTACGTAATGACCACCATCATTTGGAAGTACTTACTTGCTATTTGCTTACCTTCTCAACAGAAATTCACAGACAAGCAAAATCATAGCATGAAACATTATGTTATTCATAGTATGGATAGCACAGTACAAGAACTGTGTTCATCCTATAGGCTAAAATAACCTTAACATATTTTCTGAACTATTACAAATCAATTCATAATAGACAAAGATTGTATGTCATTCATGTGCTGTAAAAATCTCACACACACAGTGAAAGAGGTTGGAAGGACCTATGCAGATCATTTCGTCCAACCCCCTGCTCAGGCAGGGTCACCTACAGCACTCTACACAGGATCATGTCCAGGTGGGTTTTGAATATCTCCAAACAAGACTCGAAAGTCTCTCTGGGAAACCTGTGCCAATGCTCTGTCAGTGTCACAGTAAAGAAGTTTGTATGTATATTCTGATCAAATTTCCTGTGTTTTAGTTTATGCCCACTGCCTCTCGTAAATTGCCACCACCGAAAAAGTCAGGCTCTGTCTTCACTGCACCCTCCCTTAGGATTTTAGCACACATTGATAAGATCTCTTCAGTCTTCTCCAGGCTTAACAGGCTCAGCTTTCTTAGCCTTTCCTTATAAGAAACATGCTTAGAGATGACATCCAGATGATGTGTTCCATCATCTTTCCAGGGATGGAGGTGAAGGTGACTGGCCTGTAGTTCCCTGGGTCCTCTCTGCCCTTTTTACAGAACAGGGTAAGACACTGTCTTTCTGGCTGAATTCATCAGATAATTTGACACACTATATTATAATCCATTTGACTCCATTTAAAGGTAAATCAGTACAACATCAGCTTTACGTGTCCCACAGGAAAGAGCCTAGAAGTGCTGGTCATTGATGTATGTTGACTTCATAACTGTAAATATGCATGTACACACAAATGGCAAGTCGAGGTAATTCACAGCTGGTAGACCTCTGATATATACTAAGCCACAGACTTAGGTGTGGAAGATCCACCCACTGTGTCTAGACAAACCACACTTGCCTCTGAACTTTTCATAGCCCCTCCTTATGCTTTGCAAATTGATCTACATTTCAGGCCACATAAGGTCCTCCTCAAGTGTACCTTCCCAGGCAATTGTCTGTCCATCTTCTCTCCTCAAGCATGCCTTTTGCGCATTGCTCTTGAAAGCAAATGCAGTCAGAACTTCATCTGCATGCTCAGTAGACTACAGTTCAGCTTTAGTCATAAATCATTACCAAACCTTTCTTCTGTGGACTTAACACTTAAGTGCCAATATAAAAAGCAACTTTACCCAAGATCAGTTGTAACAGCCACCTAATTCCAGGATTGTCTGTAGGATCCATCTTCAGGCTCAGTTTCTCCTAATTGACACTGAGAACATAATGATTCGTCCTAGTAAACGAAACCCAGCTATTGGGCTATTAGGAGGAGATGGTAAAAAGGAAGGGAAAAATGCCTCACATGAATGAGGCTATCAGAACTTAAATTAAATTGATTGATACAAGTTTAGCAGCAATAGGGATAAGTGCCATGCACCTTCCCTAGCCTTGTTTACGCTCTAAATAGCAAAGTAAACCAATAATGCAAGGGAAGCTATAAATCTCACTAGGGTCTGGTGACAGGCACTGTGCTAAGCTATTAGAAAGGAAAGAGATTAGCTTTGGTATTCAATTCTTTGGTTTCTTAGTTCCTTCTCTTCTTCTGTTCCTTCTCCAAGGTCAGCAGCTCAGTTATTTCTCAACACACACAGACACTTTTCACCCTTTATTAAAAAAAAGCAATGCTGGTGGTGTGAGGTGACAGGTTTTAGACCCCAAGGATTGTAAAGAAGTTGCCCCAGAGGAAAGCTCAGGACAGTTGCTGTCACTTCCTAGAGAAGCCTCAGACTTCAGGATCCAGTTTCTCTGGGACTTTCCTGTCTGCTCATTTCTAGGTTTCTCCATAGACCTCACATACAGAGACCAAGGGGAACTAAGATTGATTTTAGAGAAATGGGTTACAAGACATTTGCCTGCTTCTGAAAGCAAAGCACACATCAGAAGGTCTCCGGTCCAGGCCTGCTCCATAGAGAAACAGAGAAAAGCACTGTGTATAACCACTGCTTACCTGTCTCTTCTCTACAACTGCTGCTGCCCAGCCTTTCCCTATGGAATAAATATTAATCACGTCCCATGATCTTCCTCAAACAACTCTGTGGCATGCTGGGATGTATTTTTGGTCCTGGCAGTGGCCACTGCATGGCTGCAAGACTGCAATCCCCGTCTGGCTTTCGCTTCCGCTCCCTCACACCAGGCCACAGTGGATTTGTTACGACAGGCTGGACACCCGGCCAGGGGGCTGGAGGAATCCTGCCTGTTGCAGTCAGCACTCCCAACCAGGCACAGCTTCTCCTCCAACACAACGCAAGGGGAGGAGAGATGACTCCACTGCTAACAGTGGTGTACATGCTCCTCTCCACACCGTGTCCTGGGTGTCCCTGCTCTCATCAAACTGCCATGCACACCAAGCCTGACTAGCCTTCATGTCACTGCAGGCTAGAGGAAACAGCGGCACTACCCACAGAACTCAAACTGAGGTGAGAAAGATTCCTCCGTTCTGCTGAGCCCTTCAGCAGCTACCTTTGTACAAGTTACCACTGCAGTCTTACCCTCTTCCATGAGAAGGAAAGAGTGAGATTTAAAAAAAATTGACAGGACAGTAGAAAACAGACAAGAAAGAGACAATAGCAAAAATAGCCAGATGCAGTGAACGTATTCTCTGCACAGTGGTTCCTCCTGACTACACAAGAAGTTACTCCTTCTAATGGAAGTATAAATTATAAGTATAAATATATACATATTATAAATTATATAAGTATAAATTAGAGGCATCTCTCCTTTAAGTTTGAAATCTCAGCTGAAAGCAGAGGCAAGCAGCAGCATTTTACAAAGCTGAGATGCTGTGATGCTCTCAGTATAAAAGTGTAACAGTCACTGTAAGCAGAATTTCTCATGACATGTCTTCATAGGGCAGCCGATGGGGGATCAATTATGTAAAAGTAACTGAGATCAGCACTGCAAAAGACCATTTCATTTTGAACTTGGAACTCTGAGAACTGCTTTGCCAATGCACCCCAATCTAACCCACACCCTGAGCCTCTGATAATTAGGCTCTTCCCTATGCCCTCAGTCTGAAACTAAACCATCCTCACTAGGAGTGTGGGTCAAGTACCTGAAACCTGAGCATCCTCTGACTGCCCAACTACATAGCAATGTGCAAAATATCAGAAATGCAAACTTACATTTAATGAACTAGCATGGTCTATGAAGCTCAGAAACAAAGTACATCAGATTATCTGTGATTGTGTATCGCTATTGATAATCTGCTTTATGCACTACAGGGAGCTTTAAATATTTATTTATTTTCTGGAAAGAAAGAAAGGAAGGAAGGGAGGGAAGGAGGGAAGGAGGGAAAGAGGAAAGAAGGGAGGAAGGGAGGAAGGAAAAAGAACAGGAAAAAAAAAGGGAAGAAAAAAGAAAAAAAAAAGAAAGAGCAATGACAGAGAGAGATGGTTCCTGAACTCTATTAATGCAGAAGAGAGAATGAGAGAATGAGACAGCAATTGGGGAACACAGGAAAACAGAACACCAGCTTGATAATAAGGATGTTGCCTCCTTTTGTGACCTGCTATGATGAAAGAGGAATAAGTACCCCCGAGATCCATCTGCACTCATTTGATCTTAACCACTGCAGCAGGAGTTGTGCTGACAGACTCCCATCTGCTGGTAGATCAGATAGCACAGAAGACAAATTGAAAAAGACCACAGTCTCCATTATTAGTATAAAGTTATTTATGTGTGTATGTACACAATACATCCCATCTCTAAGGTGACAGACTGGAAAGTATATGAGGTATTTCCAAGGAAATTCTCATCTACCTGTACTACTGCTACTTCACAGTTGTTACACGTGCTTATTTACAAATGAACTTATGAACTAACCCAACAAACAACAAAAATGCCCTCCTGAAGCAGGATCCCTAGAATCTACTCCTGAAACCTAGATCATAATTACAACTGCTCTTTCCTACCAGCAATTTTTTGGCTGCTCAGTTACTTGTATGGCAGTGAAGTGCTATTTAAGTCTCTTAGCACCTTGCAGTTCATTCACATCAGTCAGGTTAATAAAGCCTTCAGAGGACAGCCCCTGGTTTGATAGCTCCCTCTGAGGCACGATCCACATACAAACTCTAAGGATTTTCCACCAGAGATCATGATGAGAGATAGGCTTATGCAGAGCAAGGGATTCTTTACTGCCCAGTTAAATACAGAAATCTGCAGCTGTAATTTATTGAACAGTATGACAAGCAAGAAATAAAACTTTGTCCAAACTCAACAAATAGCAAATGACCAAATCTGGGTCAAACCTATCAAGGGAAACAAAGACTTGGGCTCAACAGCTGTCATATTAGTAAAGAAGTTACTACTACCACTGTAAAGCAAGCAAATCTTAATAAAAATATGCACTACACAGAGAGAAAGAAGGTCTGGAGAATCATACAAAGACAAGTTATCTGACATGGACAAAGAGACCAGTGACACACTGGACATTACAAAGCAGTTGGGTACAGACACCAGGATTTGCCAAACTCCAACTTTTTAAACAATCCCAATCAAATCCTGCAACTTATGTTCATTCTTTGACATTGTGATGAGTAGTTTTTGTTAAATTGAAGAAGCGGGAGGCAGCCCATGGGACAGAGAAGGGAAGAGAGCATGCCAGAGCCATCCTATGTGCAAGAAACTATGGCTGAGATGATCCCCCTACCTCAGTTTGACTAATCAGAGTAGGCACGCAGCACATTTTATAAAGCATTTTCGCCATAGGAAGCTATGCGTCTTTATGCTGAGAGAGTTAAGAATTATTTTACTTCCAGGTTTTTTGAATCACATCAGGCACTGTTTTGGCCTTTTTATTATCATTACCAAGCAGCAAAAGCAGAATAAATTTAGCAAATGCTTGGCTTACACAAAGAAATATAGCTTCCTCTATGCAGGAGGACAAATTTGAAGATTGCATTTATATAAAGCTCTCATTGATCAAAAAGATATAAACATAATTCCTGGAATACTGACACGGTGTAGTAGGGTCCCCCAGAAGCTTTTCCAGACAAAGCAGGAGGTGGGTATTCCTCAGACACTGGCTCCAGCTGTTGTAGGTCAGGGGCCAGGTGGCAGCAAGCGAGCCTGGGCTCATCCGGGAGAGGGCAGTGACAACCCACCTTACCCTGATCCAAATGCCACAGTGACAAACAGCTACTATGAAGTGGAAATAGGAATGCGTGTTGTCCCAAGGCTGTAGTAATTGGATGACCTATAAAATTAAACGCTGCATTCTCCTAAACTAATGCATGCAAGCTCCCTGTGATTTTGGAAAACCAAGGCTCTTCCCTATTAAGGAGCTGTAAAAGCAGGTACTACCAGGGTGTTGTGTTTGGCAGTAGGAATGAGAGGCTGAGAAGTGAGCTATAGATACTGTCGATGCTGCCCACAGAGCTACTCTGAGAGATTCCACATGAATTCCCTACACAAATGCTGTCATGCAGTAATGCAAAGCTTTTTGTAGTCTCCTATAGCCACAAGCAGCCTGCATGCTACTCCTACAACTAAAACATCAGAAAGAAATGGCCAGAGCAAGTACATGCACATAGGGACTGTGATGAGCTTTCACCTTTTACAGAGCCATATCTCACTGTACTTTCCAGCAAATACACTCAGTCTCTCAGTCTTTTGCTCTTTTTCTGAACTAAGTCCTTTGTTCCTCATCCCTTACAGCTACTCTGTCTGGGCTGCAACAAGTGAAAAAAGGCATCAAACACCTACAAGGCAGATTCCCAAGAGATAATAAATTTTAAAAAACACTTTTTTTTTTCTTTCCAAAAACAGATGTTCTAGAATTTGGGAATACAGACTTTCACCTGCAAGCTGTGATTTATCTTGGAGACCTTTCTAGGTTAAACTTTCAAGGGAGATGACATTGCTTCTCTGTGTCCTTTCCGCAGGAGCTCCAAGCCCCTCAGGCCAGAATCAGCATGCCGCTTGCACACTCCACAGTCTAACATTTGGGTTTGGTGTGTCTGCAAAACTGGCTCATTCCAGCTCTGAAGATGTCTTCTGTTCAGACCTTACACTAGACTCATGCAATATGGGTGCTCATATTTAAGCCCCATGAGCATTAGCTCTTGCAAGAGATTGAGACATCCTACCCAGAAGCCCCTGATGAGATCCAAAAAGCAAGGCTGCCCTAGAAGATAACATTCAGGAGCCCCATAATTTTGCACCACTTTCAACGGCTCTTATTTTTCAAATTCGGCCACTGAAGATCTGTTTCATTTGAAGCCTCTCAGACAGTTCACACAGCACACACGCTTGCCAAATCTCACCCCAGCCAGCCATACGATGCTCTCCTTGCCGCACAATGGCAATGCTATCTGTGAGGTGCGAGTACAACTTCTCATACTGCCAACACTTAGGGAGTGCAGGGTTTGTAGAGCAGCAAACACG
Organism: Tympanuchus pallidicinctus; assembly: GCF_026119805.1. Lineage (NCBI taxonomy): Eukaryota > Metazoa > Chordata > Aves > Galliformes > Phasianidae > Tympanuchus > Tympanuchus pallidicinctus. The sequence goes on along the minus strand of NW_026294747.1, from coordinate 38,911,111 downwards.
AAGTGCATCGGGAGCTCAGGGCTGCATACTTCAGCCATTCACCACTGCCATTAGCGGCAGGGACTGATAAGGCTAAGATAAGAAAGACAGGATGCATCGTTTTATAGTAACGTCGGGTTTGACATGCTGGTGGGCAGTTTTGATTTCATCCAGTAGAGGGCAGTACTGACACAGGAAAGAAAAAGTAAATTACAGTGGTTCGAACCCTAAAAATAAATAGACCAACGAGCTAAAGGCCTGATCTTGCAGCTGAGAGCAGAGTAAAGCACTTTGCTGATCTGTGAACCCATTCCACAAAATCCCTTCCCTAGTTCGACCCCTGAATAGCAGGCTGCCCAGCAATAAGCTTTTGTTTGCTTGTTTCAGGTAAGATTTTTACTTTTCCCATTAAAACAGGGAAAAACGATCTCAGATGGTGTTCAAAAGAAACATACAAGTCTTTCTGCTGATGTTTGTTACAAACAAACCAAACTGATCTTATTCCACTCAACTTCAGCCTGCACATTTGATAGAGCCCAGAAGATCAATGCTTCATCTTTCCCCTCAGATCAGCCTGTATAATATTAACCATTCCTTAAAGACAAAGCAATACAATGCATCAACATTTAATCTTAAATATAATGGAACTGCCTCGTGCTTGTTAGGATCTGAAATTAACTTTCTATGGTCAGAGCTGCCACGTGCTCACACAATCATTACAAATTTCTCAAGCTTGTGGTTGTACTGTCACAAATTGCCCTCCAACAGAAACCTTCGACAGTGAGTCTCAGAGGTTAATGACATTTAAAATCTTTTTTTTTTTTTCTGTTTTATAGTTGAAAGCCTCTGCTTCTACAGCCTTTTCACCCCATGGAGTCAAAATAATTTACAAACATAAAGGAGGAAAGCCTCACTGTAGAGCTTTGCTTAAGCTCCACTCTAGTGAACACACTTCGTTAAAGACTGAAAAACTGAGACGCATTAAGTGATAGTGTGTTTCCTCAAGGTCATGCCATATATCTGCAGTATAACAAAATAAATTAATCTCTAGCTCCAGTTTTCTGTTTTAACCACTTAATCTGTAATACAATTAATGTTTTCTAGTACAAGATGCTTTCATTTCTTCGCTAGTAGTACTCTAGAAGTACTTCCTTGTCCTCAGATTATGGAGCTGGGAGATGGAGAGAAATTACTTTTCCATTACTACATTCTGCCATTACGTTCATTATAGCATGCTTATAAACAAGATATTTTCTAAGGTTTTGTTCATTCTATTTTTCCTTTCTCTAAACAAATAGACCCAGAACTATCTTTCCAGACTTTTTTTTTTTTTTTTTTTTTTTTTTTAATCAAGTGATCTTTTCTGCAAGTATCAGGTAAACCAAGTCCCACCACAACTAAATAAATGGAACAGAATAGAAATTGCATTGTTCAGTGTCAGCAGAGCGCAATCTACTAAAATCAATGTAAAAAGGACTGTTAAAAACAGGAATTACAAACCTTTGCACCTAGGAGAACATGTTAGCAATTTTGTGGATACTAGCCCAGATATCTACATACATGTTTCCATCTAACTTTCATGGATGCATTTTGGACTTCAAACATAGTGGGAGTAGGATGTCTGGAAATCTCAGTGGGTATGTGCCTGAGTTCTTGCTCATCCTGCATCCAGGTGAGATTAGTCCCACACAGCACCATTATGAGTATGAACACTACCAACTCTAACTAATGGTGATTCTTTAAGCCAGCTATGATTATGCTTATGATTATTTCCTCTTGAATCATCAACGAGAAACACAAGGTTAGGTATAGTCAAACACCTGATGCAACATGAAGAATCGTGACTTAAACCTGTCACACAGACACAGCTTTTGTATCTCCCAGTTACACATCAATAGTGACAGCGTATTTACCATTCATCCCAAGAACAAGACTGAAAGCACAATTCTACCACCTGGTGCCACAGATGATTTTCAAGTACTTATCAAAAGAGCACAAAAAAGAATAACCCTGAAGACCTGGGAACAAGGTTTGGTTTCTGTTGTATGTCTCACAGTTAGGCCCACACCCTTGCCACGTCATCTCAACTTCTCTTTCTCAATTACAAAATAAGGACAGTGACATAACTGCCTTCCCCATTAACAACACTAAGACTTAAATAATCCAGTTCATTCGTGGTGACAATATATTATGTCATCGGAGTGCAGCAAGGACAGGATTTATAGCAGTTAGAGTCAGACGAGACCATTGGTCAGAAGACACTCACCAGGCTAGATTCTTTCGAGTCTGACACAAGCTACTTTAAGATATTCCCACTTAAAATACTAGAAAATATTGTGACCTCTATCCTGATAGCTAACACTGCCTTTAACAGATGTCTTGTGCAGGGATATAGCAAAACATTGCTTGCTTGAGCATGACAGGTTTATTTATAATATTGTTTAATAAAATGTTTAAATAAGGTATTCTTCTCCTACCACATAAAATAGAATCAAGTCTTAGTGTTTGTACGTTAATTGCCAGGGAGTTAAAGACCCTGCAAGCAAGGCTGTAAGCACGGGGTTGTTGTGCTGGCCTGCACAAAGAAGGTATGGGCATCAGTATGGAGCTGTAGCAGAGCAAGGATCTAGGCTGGAGAAACAGCTCTGTGCTCCCGCAGTGTCCACAGAGTGGTCACTGCCACCATAAGAGACACCACTTGACTGAAGCTGTCCCTATTGTCCCTCCAGCAGCAAAAATCTGTTGCTACCTCACAACAACCCTAAACTCTGTATGTAAGCCCTGGAAAGCATCACACAATGAGTAGAAGGGAGTTCCCAAATCTCTAACCAAAGCAAATTTTAATGCTAAATAAGGTGATTGTAAATAGCCAAGCACACCTGCCTATTCCCTATTTCTGCTCCCCAGTCATCTCACCTGAAGCATCAGTCCACAGTCCTACCACTGCCTGCCCTGCACTGCCCTGCTCCAGACTTCACTGCTTCAAGACACACTGTGCAATATCTAATGCAACAATTAGCTTAATCAGACTCATAGTTTGGTAGACCAGGTTCACAAGTTGCAAGGCGGCTGGGGTTTACCAGAGCTACCCAATGCTAAATAGGAATGCCAGCTACAAATCTTGTTTTGAGGTGAAAAGGCAAAATATATCCAAATTGTGTCCACCTACCTCACCTTCCACACTGAAAAAGCACTACTGGGATTGCTTTAAAGAAATGACTATGTGTACCCCCTCTATACACATGTGTATATGCACACAGGCATAAATAATAAAAGTACAGGATATGTTGCCTTACCCTTTGATGCTAAAGCAGAACAATATCTCAGACTACTACAGAAGACAGATCAACAACTGAATGATCCAAGAATAAATGACAGCCATCCATAGCTAATAACATACAGACCTTAAAAAGATGTTGTCAAAAGCTCTTTGGGCAGCTTTCCTATTTTAGCATTTTCTCTTCAAACTGTCTATGAGCCTGAAAGGGACAAATAGCAAGGCATATTTTAAAAACATGATAAATCTCCCCTTTAATTTTTAATTTCCCAGTAGAAGTGACAGTGTTATCTCTAGAAACTCATGTGCTCAGGGGCATTTTTATAGTCTTCAGCTTTGCATAAATTCTCCCCTGAGATGGCAAGGTCTCATGACTCTCATCTGAACAGCATCCCACTAAACTGCCTATTAGCCCCTAATGCCCTAAAGAAAGAGGGGAAGGCATGGCTCCATGTTCCTGTATCATCTGCCTCAATTCTCAACACGTTTCAGAAAAGACTACAAGAACAGCCTGGTTCAGGGAAAATCAATCAGTGAGATGTGGCTTCAGGAGTTCAAGGTAGCTCAGCAGTAAGCAGAGAAGGTAGCTTGAATGGCAATTTCACATCCATTTCTTTATTATTTAGCTGCTCTTTTTTTTTTTCCCCCTCTCCAGCTAAGAGGGATGACCCAGACCACTGCACAGTCAACCATTTAGCTTCTGTAGCCCACCGTGCAATATACAATCTGTCAAATTCAAACCCTCTAAAAGCAACTGGAGATGCCACAGCGAGAATCCATGTCAAACATACTCATAAAACAGAAAACACAATCCTGCATTCCCAGCATTAAATGTTCCCTGGCAAAAACAGCCTCACAAAGAGGATCCCTGCTGATCTCTCATCTGCCAGGGCCCAGCAGGAAAGAGTCAGGAGGTCTTTCCCCATCTTTCATCCTTCTGCAAAAACACATTTCTTCAAAGGATTGAATGTTCTCATGGTGAGGAAAAACCCTCACAGAGGTGAGGGCAGCAGCACTGAATTTCCCACAGAGCTGATTCCTCAGTCGCTATGCTTGGGGATTTACCTGCCAGCAATTCCAACGCTTGCTTCCCAAATCACACTTACCATCACCATTCCTAAGCAACCTATTTTGGGTGTATTTCCTCACTGTGCCCCTATTCAACTTCCTGGAGGGAAGAGCTTCCCTGAGAAGTTCCAGAATTGTTTCCCTGACCTACCTTGATGAAGATTATCCAAGATTTACAGATCCAAGGATGAATTTGTCTCTCTATAATAACAGCACTGAGAATAAAGAAGCAAGCCTTGTGAAAATGAGCTCAGAAATGAGCCCCTGGCTTTCTGTATCCTGGGTGAGCCACAGGGAGAATGCTGCATGGAGAGAGGCTTTGCTCAACTGAAAGAAAAGCATGTGCTTCATGTAGCAGGAGCATCTCCAGCTGGTAATCTCCAAAACAAACAGCACTGTGGATTAAAGAACAATGCCCTCTACACTCTTCGCTGTACACATTTGCTGTAATCTTCCCAATGCAGAACTTCAACTAGGGTCCATTCAGAGAACATCACTTAAGACCTTTTAAACTTAACAAAGCAAAATGCTTATGCCTTACAGAGCAGAAATGTGGGACTGAGCCAGCTGTGAAATGGACTGACTGGAATCAGTTAGAGTTACTTCATATCTGATTTCAATTATTCTAGTGCACGAGGAGGTGAAGGTCATGGAACAATTTAGTGGCAGGGCTGTAGACAGATCCCAGCTAACTGACAGCCAGTTCCTCCTCCCCTCCAGCCCCTGCCTATCTCTTAGCCACCAAACAGCACAGGAGACCCTTATCAGCAAGTGACAGATGCAAGTGGGTCCCTAGGACAGAAAATGGAGAAAAAGGGGGGGTCCTGTAGGATCTGATGGAGATAAGAGGATGGTGGAGACATCACTTTCTTTCACCCGCTATTATTTCTATTTTTCATAGGATTCTTTAGATCGCAGAGACCAGATATACTTGGCTATTAGCAGAAGAACCCAAAAAGGACAAATTAATTCCTGATCTATGAACAGAAGATGCAATAACTATAAGGGGAAATCAGCATATTGCTCATGAAAGAAATGATCATTTCATAGACAAAACTGGGAATAAGTCCAGGAATAAAGAAAAATTCAGAAGGGCTGTGGTTGTAGTGGTGAGGGTTTAATCCTCGAAAGAATACTAAATCAGTCACATGGAGAAGTACTGGTGAGTATCACCAGAATATAAAGCGTATAGATTCCTTGCATAGCAGGGCTAACCTAAACCAAAAGTTTTCATGATTTTAATATCAAAGAATGTACATACATGTAATATATGACCACATGTGTGTAGCATTTTTAGTATCATATCCCATGATATCGTTTGTTTCCCAGTTCTCCACCTACTTGTATCCCCACCAATGAACTACAGACCTGTTTGTAGCCTTGTGTAATTCTGTGCTTGACTTCTGTATGCACATCTACTACAGGTACTATGTAATGCTACACTGAGTTTAAGATATGGCAAATTTATATCAGATTATATTAGATTATAGCTGAAGTAACTGAGTGCTAGGTGAGATGCACAGGATCTGGGAAAAGCAGTTTGTTCTTACAGCTGAAAAGTGGGATACTGAAGTTGATAACCAATAGAAAAGGGCTGAGGAAGAAGGAACTGCATCAGTCTGACTTCTACCAGATGAGGAAAGGCCATCACGCAGTCAGGATATGGAGACAAAAAAGTCTTCAGATACAGCCTTTGAAGATGCACTGCCTAATATAGAAACCAAACAGGCAAGGCTAACTGGAGCCTTTGTGTATGCTGAACACATGGACAAAATAATAAAGAAACTCATGACAGATGGGTAATAAAAGATGAATAACCAATAAGCAAGCTCATGATAATCATTATACTGTATACAAGGTATACTGCCCAAAGATATGCATTTTAGAAAACCTTCTCCCATTTGAGGAAAAGTAAGTAGTAAAGAGAGACTAGAATGTGATCTCCACTGGCCTGGAAATTTCAATAGGTCTGTGAAGGTGGGGAATACCAGTCTTACTCCACTTACATGGGAGTAAAACAGTGACAGGTTAAAGGGCTTCCCCGAGATCAGAGTGACTTAGCAGCAAAACCAGAGGCTGTGTTCAAGTCTTGTGCTTTAAGCACCAGTGCACAAACTCCTTTCCTGATCCAGAAATAGAAAACTAGGTGACCTGCCTCTCAATTCACAGCTTCAATCACTGAAAGGCTTTTTAAAATAAAACAAGAAAAAAAGGCAATTAGAAATTGCACAAAACTAATTAATATCTCAGATGTGAAAATGTATAACTGAGATAGCTCAGCAGGCAAGATCCATTTGGGCCACATTTGCAATGATCTCACCACCTTCTCTTTCTCAGAAACATGTGAAAAAGAAAAGGAATACGAAGCATCCGGGGAAATCCACCTGGGCATCAGCATCAGCTCTGCTCTCCTGCCCAGGTCTTCCCAGAAGCCTTTAATCCCCAGTCCAGGCTCCACAGCCCGTCCTCAGACCACATCTCCAGCAGTGCCGAATGCAATTACTGTAATTGATGTGCTGCTTTTGTTAAGACTATGGTATCAATAAATGGGTGTAAAACAAGCTGCTAAGGAAGATGCAGGAAATTTATTAGAATGGATGCATGCAGTGGCTGGCATAATAACTGTTGATGGCCAATTCATAAATCACAGCTGGATTCCTTGGGAGACTTGTAACTCCCAGGCAGCTTTCCTCATAAAACTGCAACAAATGAAAGACCACTGTTAAACTCAGTGCAGAGCCTTTGCTGTGTTGTGCACAGTCTCAAAAGTTAGCAAGGATCCATTGGTTTAAGTGACCAGGCCGGAAGCAGCTCAAAAGCTGGCTTGGAAGCGTCACTATAACAGGCAGGAGCTGCACCTCAGAAATGCCCTCTGGCCTCTCTGAAGGCCTGCAGTTTTAAGAGTCGAGAGACTTGCAAGGTTATCCAGTACTTACTGAAGGTGACACTTCACTCTAGAAGCTACTACCTAGTCCTTCCAACAGTATCACAGACCCAGCCAGCCTGAAGTCCTGGTGTGACAGTGTCAGGCTGCAACAGAAGACACAAGGCTGAGCAGCACAACCAGCTGGATATCAGCCTGCTGTCATAGTAGCAAGCCCACTAGGAGCAGAAATGCAGGCCCTTTGTTATGCCAGTCCTGCAGCCTGGCCAGCACAGGCTTTGCAGCCGTCCAGAAACAGAAATGTTGTGCTGTGTGGGTTGTCCCATCTCCACAGGGCAGCCACAATGGACTCATCACATATCTCTGCCCCATACCCTCTAAACTGGTAGCAGAAAGGTGTAATCGCCCTGACCTTCTATCTTTAGCTTTCAGAAACGCCTGTGCCACACAGGATCCATGACCAAAAGGCAACCAACTACACCAGTGCCACCAAAACGATAAACAGGCAAACCAGGTCAACTGCTTGGGCTGCTGCCTGCACTGGTTTCTGGAGTCTCCAGCTGTCCTACATCTTTCTGCCATATCCATATCTATGGTGTTTGACCCATATCAGCAGCAATGGAGGGAAAGTACAGAGGAGGAGAGAAAGAGGAGGATACAGATGAGAAACATTCCATGTAGATTTTTAATGGCAGTAAATTGCCTTTTATTTTTATGATTCTTTATTACTGTACTTAAAATGAACATATAGACTGGCCTGAAGTATCAGCCCACTGCGTTAGAGAGTGTTGTTGCTTGGAGTGATAAATACCTCATTTGCAGGAGAGTCCTTATTATGCCTCTTACCCTTCAGGGCATTGCATTGTGCTAGGCCCAGGACCACGTGCTGGGGCTCTGCAAAGTAGGATGATCCACTGCACCCAGCATTGAACTCATCTACTCTCCCTAAAGCACCACCAGGTACACTTGTGGAGTTGTGTTGTGGGCTGAGGGCATCATGGTCAAAGCTCATTTTACCCCGTATGCACAAGCCAGTCTCAGCCTTGAGGCATCCATCCTACACACCACGCATGCTGCTGGCTGGTTCCAGAAGGGTCGCACAAATGTTTCTATATGGTGCTATTAGCCATATCACAGCATATTGGCTTACATGAATTCTCTCAGGGCTGCTTGTTTCTCCAGAATGTGATACAACAATGCTACCATTTGGCATTCACACTGCCTCTTTCATTCTGGAACCTCAGAATGCTTTTTAGCAGTATCATTATCCTCACTTAAAAGACAAGGAAACCAGGCCACTGAGAGGTTAAAGGACTCAGAGTACACACAGAAGTGCTCATAAAAGCAGGAGATGCTGGGGAGAACCATGTGCACAAGTTGCTACAGAGCTGCTAAACCTGCCTGTATCTCAAGGATCTTTTTCTCACTATTGATTTCTGAGGTGACATTAGAGTAACACTGAGACACGAGCTCTGCTTTGACACTGAACAAAAGCTACAAATGTGAACAAACTGAGGGACAGTACATATGCATTACACTGGTGCACGAAGGCAGGTTCAGATGATGTTTGCAGCTCAGCATTGAACTGGCAGAGGCTGGGAAAGTTCCAAGATAATGGTCCATTTCAGAAGGAAGTTTACAACAGCTATGCAAGATAGGGTTTTATTGTCACCCAGAGGCCTCTCTCAAGCTTGAAAGATGTCTGGAGAAAAAAAAAAAACAAAAAAAAAAACAAAACTACTGCAAGTTTGAGAATTGCTGCATTAAAAACAACAACAACAACAAAACAAGTCTTATTCCAAGCAGGAGCCAAATGCAAGTCTCAAAAAAAAAAAAAAAAAAAAAAAAAATCCACACCCCCTATAAACAGTGCTCAGAAAGAGAACAAGTCTCTGTCTTCCCAGAAGCTGGGCTTTCCAGATCTGATATTCCAAAGAAGTCTTTCAAAAAAAGATGCCCAAGTCATAATACCCAGCTGTGACATTTCTCATAAAAATAATTCAGTTTCCTGATTCTGAAAATCCCTTTTAAATGTCTTTCTGCATCCTCGCACAGGAACTATGCTTTGCACAGTTCAGAGTTTACAGACTGGGCAGATTTCCTGCTCCTGCAGAAGCAGTGCTATTCTATGGCATCACAATAAACACGAATTTCAATATTTTTCTTTCACATGCAAGGAAATAATGCATATAAATCCCCAAAATGTAAATCACAAAACAGGAATGGGAAGGAAAGGTTCTTCAGGTGAGCCACCTTCATATATCTTACACACAGTAAGAATAAACAAGAGGCACGTTCTGAAGAACTCAGCACTTAAACATTACAAATCAAATCCGATTTTAAAAACCATTATTTAGAAAACTATGAGAAAATTGTCAGTTAGCCTAGCTATGGTCCTACAACCATTTAGAAACATAGAATTTCTTGAGTTGGAAGGGACCCTTAAAAAGGTACAGCTCAATCAGGTTGCTCAGAGCCCCATCCAGCTCAACTTTGAATGTCTCTAAGGATGGGGTTTCACCACATCTCCAGGAAACCTTTTTCAGTGCATCAATATTCTTACTGTAAAAAACTTCCTCCTTATGTCCAACCTAATTCTCCTCTCTTTTAGTTTGAAACCATTTCCCTTGTCCTACTACAACAGACCTTGATAAAGAGTCTGTTCCCTTCTTTCTTACAGCCCCCTTTTTTTGGTACTGAAAGACCATTCTCGGGTCACCTCAGAGCCTTCTCTTCTCCCTCCTGAAGAGCCCCAGCTGTCAGCCTGTCCTCATAGGGGAGGTGTTCCATCCCCGGGATCATTTTTGAGGCTCTCCTCTGGACACACTCAAACAGCTCCGTGTCTCTTCTGTACTGAGAACTTCACATCTGGATGCAGTTCTCCAGTTGAGGCCTCACCAGGGCAGAATACAGGGGCAGGGCCACATCCCTCGACCTGCTGGCTACACTGATGCACACCAATTTTGGAACAGAATTATTTAACTTACAAATACTCCACCACCCAGGCAGCAAGTACCTGTCGGCACCTGCACCTTCAGCATCCATTGTGCGCTTCAGGCCTGCAGCCTACAGCACAGACCTGAAAGCATCAGCTGCAGATGGTGACTGCAGCAGGTTCACACACCATTCAGCCCCAAACATGCAATGGGTTATCAGTCAGTAATAAATAATTCTAATAGATTTCATCAGGACTTAAAGCACTCACTTTTTAAAGTTACCCCAATTTAACTGTAACTGTAATCTCTCCATTTTTATTTTTCTCTCCTTCCATACCACCTGCTTTAATGTCAAAAGCAAAGGAATAAGTACTCCCAGTACCAGTTGCTAGTATCAGGGTAATAGATGTGATAGACTCAGACTTATCATTGACTGGCTTATTGATTGAAATTTGTCAGAAGGTGCCTTGGAAAGGCTGCAAGAAACTTCAAACAAACAAAATATAAAGTGTATTACACTCCCAAAAATGTATTTCAAAAGACTGAAGGTCAATTATCCCAGCAATTCATAGCCAGTCTCAATGATTTGGCTGGGTTAAAGAGCATAATACAATAGAGAAATTCTCCTCCTCTCTTCTCTCTTCACACCCTCCCCTTCTTTAGCAGCAGGTTTGGATGTTGGAAACAGCAGAAAGAGGCCAGGACACCTATATCAGTAAATAAGGCAGCAAAAAAGCATTTGTCAGTGGATCCTGGCAATTGGAGACACATAGAGCATATGCTCAACTAGCACAAGAGTGTAAGAAGCCTTAATTTTAGATTGGCAACAAATCAGCAAGCCAAAGATGGATGTATTAAGGACTAAAAGATCACTTTGACTGGGGAAAGATCATCAGTTATTGAAGGAAGATGCACAGAGATTTGGCAGTTGGAAAGCAGCTTTGCATGGGAAAACTGATAGTTTCGTACATCCTGTTCATCCTTGACCACCTTCCTCTATTTGTCCAGGGATAAAAACTCATTTTTTCGTTTTGTCTGCTCACAAGAACACTGCCAAGTTGGAGCAGTTTCACCAGCTGCCAGACAGACTGAGAAGCTGTGAGGAGCTATGCTATTTGGGGAGGAAGAATTGCATGCACCGGTACAGGATGGGGGATGACCTGCTGAAGAGGAGCTCTGCAGAGAGGGACCTGGGTGTCCTGGTGGACAACAGGTTGGCCGTGAGCCAGCAGTGTACCCTTGTGGCCAAGAGGGCCAGTGGCATCCTGGGATGCATTAAAAAGAGCGTGGCCAGCAGGGGGTGATCCTCCCCCTCTACTCTGCCCTGGTGAGGCCTCATCTGGAGTACTGCATCCAGTTCTGGGCTCCCCAGTACAAAAAAGACAGGGATCTCTTGGAAAGAGTCCAGCAGAGGGCCACAAAGATGGTGAAGGGCCTGGAGCATCTCTCCTATGAGGAAAGGCTGAGTGATCTGGGTCTGTTCAGCCTTGAGAAAAGAAGACTGAGAGGGGACCTGATCCAGGTCTATAAATATCTAAGGTGTGGGGAGCTGAATGGCGAGGCCGGACTGTTTTCAGTGGTGAGTGGAGACAGGACAAGGGGAAACGGCTGGAAATTGCAGCATAGGAAATTCCGCACAAACATGCGCAAGAACTTCTTTACAGTGAGGTGACGGAGCACTGGAACAGGCTGCCCAGGGAGGTGGTGGAGTCTTCTTCTCTGGAGATGTTCAAGACCTGCCTGGATGCCTACCTGTGCGACCTGCTGTAGGGAACCTGCTTTGGCAGGGGGGTTGGACACGATGATCTCTGGAGGTCCCTTCCAACCCCTACAATTCTGTGATTCTGTGATTTGTATCTGAAGTCAGTATAGCTGGGTTGGTGCCTTTCTGCTGCCCTAGCAAAGCATTCTAATACACCCAGGCCAATCTTGGAAACGCCAAAGCATATCTATGGTGAGAGTGTTTTGTCTACTGATTACTGCAAAAGGTAATGCCTTTTCTACTAAGGTGATAAACATACGAGGCATGCTTCTGCCTGCCTGAGTGCTGAAGGAGGTGGTGAACTTTCTCTGCTCACTTCATTCATAGGTTATCAACTTGTTATTCCCTCTCTCTTCAGAGCAAACGAGAACAACAAAATCTTTCTGACCCAGAGCACACTCATTTTTATTTCATTTACCCATTCCCCCAAAAGCACAAAGCTCTCCTCCTCCCACAGGGGAGCAGAGGGGGTTAAAAGCCCACCCTCCTTCTTGATGGAGGCCACCCAGCCATGACCCTGGCTGAGGAGCAGACACATAGGAAGTAGATTATCAATAACTCTTTTTTCTTCCTTCTTTCACCCTCTCTCTATATAACGTCAATGAGCTGGAAAATGAAAGGAATAATGCAGGTTTAAGAGGCCAATAATTAGGTCACAGCTGATCTCGGGTTGGATCAGCTGACAGCTGGTGCCTTTCTGCCCTGCTGAGCAGGGTGGCTTGCAGCTCTCGCAGGTTCATGGCAGCCAACTCTTTCCTCTCCCCTTTATCTCTTTGTCCCCTGGCTCTTGAGAAACAAAAATCAACAACCAGGAGTTTGGAGGTGAAGGAAAAACAAAGATCAAGAGTCTTTGCAAAATAATATTTGGGAAGAACAAAGGAAGTATAGGGGGTCCCCACAAAACCAGAAAAAGCTGAGAGGAAGAGTATCAGTCACAGGGATCTAGTTAAATGAACTTATCTTGCAAGTATATGGAAGGAGATGCTAGCTTAGCACCTGCATGTAAATCTGGTTAGCCAGGCAGAGTTGTTAAAGATACAGGACAGTTCTAGTTGGGCAAAATGACAAATTCAGAATCTAGATTACAGATTATGTATAAACAAAGGAAACGAAGGGGGTACTACTTGGGTGATGGCTGATAGGTGAATCAAAAAGAACCTGAACACCAAATGCCTCAGCCAATGGGGTAAAAAGGGAAGGGCTCACTAGCATCGGAGTACAGGGATAAAAGAGGGGCTGTGTCCCCCAGTACTTAGAGAGACCCCGTAGGGGTATGCCACGGTGGACTCTCTCTTCATTCAAATAAAGAAAGCTGAAGACTCTCCTCTGTCTCTTTTGGGGTTAAATATGATTGAACAAGCTTATTGGAGTAGAAATTTTCCTAACAGGAGGTAAAGTGACTTAGTGTTTCTTCTCTGCACTTCAAATCCCCTTGCCTGCTGCCTTCTCACCAGCAGCACCATTCAACCACTGTGCCCATCCCATCCCCATCCTCCCCCACCTCTGCTCCACCCAATCCCTAAACATAATCTCAGTGTTTGCTTGTTTTAGCTTCCATAATCCTGTTGTCTTGCAAATCTCCTCACCATAATCCTGCTTTTGTCTGTCAATACAATTTGTTTGCAGTGGGGAGGAAGGGAAGTGAAACAATTACTGAGAATGGAGGACGTCTTTAGTGCTGGTTTTCAAGGCTTTGCACATTTTCAGACGCGCCATGTAAGATTGGGCACAAAAGCCCACTTCAAATCTAAGCAGGGTTCACAGCCTCAAAAATGAAGAGTTTGCTGGATCATGCCAGTGGCTGCTGCCAAATAAAACGGGATAGTATCAAGGACGTGCAGCAGTGCTTGCACACACTAGAGGGACATCAGGAAAGAAATGTAGAACAGAGGGAGAAGAGAAGCTCTATCCTCCCTGTGTGAGGAGCTTGCAGTGTCACCTTTACCTGTGCAAAACAGATGTTAAGGCAGAAGCAGCAGTCACCACTGTAAGTAGCAACAAACAAGGGAGGGAGGAACACACACCAAGCCTGTGGTGATGGTCAGACAAACAAATGTAATTGATTGGTAGGAGCTGTGGAAATGTTGTGTTTGCATGAATAAAGAATCGGCTTAATCAGACTAATTCCTTCCAGTCAAAACAGAACATGGGCTCCAGAACTCAGAGCAAAACCCTGCTGCACCAGCCAAGCTGCATACCAGAACAAAGGGGCTGCAAATTTCACACAATTTGGATGTAAAATTGAGAGTCAGGACAAGTGCCCAGAAAACACTTCTGAATTCAGGCAGAAACTGGATAAAAAGGGACCACAAATCACAAAACTGGATGAGAATGGTATGATTTGGGGTACACCTGAAAACGTTTCCAGACAGACACAGTACCTAAGCAAGCTGCTTCTCAGGTCTTCTGAAATGGAGAGGATAAAAGGGGGCTGCATGCCATTCTAGGACTGAAAGCAAGCCAGAAGCAATGGTTTCAAGAGATTATGAAAAGTAACATTAACACCCCTTTCCTCATGTCAGCTCTGTACCTCAGGTCTCCTACTAGGAAAGGAAGTATTAAAACGCACATTCAGAATATCCCTGCCCCTGGGGGAAGTCTCACTCAAGCTCTATGCAGAGAAAAAGGATTTGGGGATTTACACTGAGCTAAGCTTCAGACCCAAGTACTTGGGATGCTGAAAGCATATTCAGACCACGTTGCAGGCACTGGTCACCTTGCACTTCCCTTTGCAAGCCTCACTGTATAAATGTCTGTTTTTTCCCAAGTATATCACTTGCAAGTGCATTACAGCAAGCAGCATTCTAGTTAGAAATTTTCATTACTATTCATGTAATATTTTGATTTGCTTATGCACGGTTGTTTGGAATATTAGGGGTTAAAACAATTAACTAAGGAGTAAAGCTCATTGGAGATTTTAAGACAGAGCAAATACTCAGTACCCTTAAATTAAATAACCGTCAAATCCCAGCTAGCATTATCAGAAAACTTCTGCATCCTTCAAAGCAGTGTGGAAAGGAATCCCAGCCTAAAGGCCTCAAAATGCATAAAGGTTCCAAGAAAGACAAATTTTATGAAGACAGTGAGAAGTTTACAATAACACAATACAAAGAAGGCATATGGCTGTTAGGATAACCCACAGTCAAATCTGATGGCTGCATAAGCAGAGCTTTCAGAAGGGAGCTAGGAGGAAGGGGTCGTGTACAGAACCTGAGATAGGTGCTGGGATGCAAAGCTATTCCAGTGTTGCAGGAGTGGTCCCTCCCCACACTAATTTCAAGCTTATCAGGAATCTAGTTAACTGTAGAAAAAGTTGCGTTTTAGCTTTCTTCAAGAGGTATATCCCTTCTTCTCCCTTGTCCCCACTGTCACCTCCCAGCCACAAATGAGTATATTCACTTCCATTCCTCTGATGACCTTGCCCACCAAGGTTTCCAGAGATAAGGTAGCTTTTATCGCAACTTTATCCCACTTGCATCCACCTTTTCTCACCTATCTAGGGCTGAATTCCTTGCATTTATCATCTTATGGCAGAGTATCACACTCCATTTAAATTTTGATCAGTCATCACCTAAAGATATGCAGCTCAACGTTGTGCATTTTGAATCAAACAGCATATTACCAGACAAGCTGCAATATTTCACACTTAATTGCTTCAAAGTCTGGTAAAGATTCTCCCAGCTCTGGTAGGTCAGCAGCATCACTAAGCCCATTGCACAGACAAGGAATCTGAGTCACGGAGGAAGGAAGCATCATCATATGCCCACATTAGAGCTGGCAAGCAGGAGATGATACAGAACTAGATGATCCTAGGCAGTTTCTTCCATCAGCAGCCACATGTTCTCTCTACATATTCTTTAAGCAGCATCACTCAGATCACACAGATATTTCCCCAGAGGTGACGGTGTTTGAATAACAATAAATACTCCTTCTGCACACCAGATGAATCACTGATGTGCCACAAGATGCCATCCTGCATGGTCTGAATGCCTTCATCACACGTTGAAAGGGGAAGGCAGTCATCTCATGAGAAGCCACTTGCTGAAACAAAGGGCTCCCTGTACTGGATAGCACAAATTATTCTGCAAGAGACCGCGACTGGTGGCTGGTTTTCAAAAAGGAGGGAGGCAGCTTTTGATGTGAAGTTTAATGATTGTTTAGGGTCCTTTTATTAGCTTACAAAGAAGCATCTTATCAAAGAGCTGTAGACGTGCCCAGCTTCTTCCTGCTGACTCCCTGCAGCTTTATACCCAATACCTGGAGTTCCAAGCAAGAAATCTGCCCAGTTTTGAAGTATGATGAAGATCAGTTTTTCTCTCCTTCATTTCCTCCCCAACACATACCCACATGTTCTTCATATTTTCCTCATCGCAGAAGTTTGTTTCAGAGGCTGATAATAGCCCTCCACGACAGGAAGCAAAGGCAAAGCAGTCAGGAATCAGTGAGCATTTTGAGGAACTTTCTATGCCCGTGTTACAGTAAGGGAAGAAAGGATTATCTTGCAGGGGCTTGATGAGCTGACACTGGCGATTTAGCCCTCAGAGCCCAGACATGCTCTATCAAATTCCAGGCATGCTGAATAGTATGTTCTGCTGCATCCAACGAATGCTAAAGGAAAAAGTATAATTTTTTACTACTATAATTTTCAACTCCTCTCATTCTGGTGGATTCTGTGGCAGTTTGGAAACTATAAAATTCAATATCAATGAATAAACTTTTTCCACCTGCCATGAGGCAGAGTAGCTGTTCTGCTGCATTACACAGCAGTTCACAGCAAGGGAGACAAACGTTCTATATCAAGAGGAGAACAAGGGCAGAGGGGCACTCAGAATGACGTGTGCAGTAAGTGCACTTTCTGTCTAGCACAGAAAAACAAATAACTGACTGAAAAAACATCACTGCTTCTTCAATGGCAAACAGCTGAGTTTTACATTCAGGCTGAAAGCAAGTCACTTGAGACCTTCAGCCTCCAATAACACATACAACTTTGTTTTAGTCAAAAGTGAGAGCTGCTGGTTCAAATAATCACACAAATAAACTTTGGTACATTGTTAGAACGGACCTCATAGAAACAAAGAGTTGCGTGAGGATTTAAGAGCAGGTACTATTTTGACCTGAATCCAGAAAGCCAGAATCAAGGGCTTCAACAAGTATTAAAAAATGCCTCAAAAACTAATCTCCACTGCATCAGTGTAGCTCAAGACTCTCTAGTTTAAAAAACTTCATTGCTAAACCGCATAAAATGCATAATTGGAAGCTGCTTCAGGATCACTGCCACATTGGAATGAATATAATTTGTTCTGTAATCCACTTAACTAGGACATGCTTCCCCAAGGAAGAATGTTTACCTACTGGATTCCACAAGGACCTGATTTAAGCCAGCTAAACCTAATGGCAATAACTACCACTTAATAGAGACATTTATGCTGCTCAGTGGGGACAAAGTGCTTCTGCTGAGGAAACTTTGCTGAGATCTGTCTATACATAATAACTCAAGACCTCAGCAGGCTTACATTAGGTTAAGCATCTTTCTAACTGGGACAAACAGTTGCTCCAGGTGCAACGCACAGGTCCTCTGTTGTGCTAAAACTATGCAACTCGCGCTGAAGTAGAGAAGGATTTCAGGTGGCCCAAAGCCATGCAGCAGATCTCAAGAATGACTCAAATGATCTTTTATCCCATAAGACCCCATCATATGGCATCACAGGCAGCTCAGGCATTTGTTCCAACAGGGGGGAGCCCAAGCTTGTATAGTTCCTTATTTATGTTCTCTTTTGAGACAGAAGAGACGCCGAGATAGTTTTAATAAGCGTACATTAGAATATCAATGCCATCAGCATTGCTGGGAATCTTTTCTTCTGCACAGCTGTGAAGCTGAGCATTTACCCCAACTTCTCTTTCACGCCATTTATGTTTGGGCACCTCTCACCCAGCTGGGAGACTGCCAGGGCAAATGGCACAGATAATCTAGACTGCGATATCCTGTCCTCACTTTATAAATCCTGTTGGGATTTATAAGGCAAACGTACAAGGGTAATTAGCCGGTCTTGAGCATACCTGAGAAAGTATGATGGGGGCCAGGAGGGCAGGAGATGGACACATTAACAAGCCTGGACACAGCTAGCTCTAATCCAAATAATGTTTCACTGCTTTTCTGCAGTTTCTTCCGCACTAATTCACAACCACTGTAACGTCAAGACAAGCTTCCGTATGCTTCATTTACCAACAGTAATTAATTTCAGCCTCTCCCCACGCACACATACACGCTCATTTTATCTGACAAGTAAGTCATGAAAAAAAGTCAACTCTCACAAAGAATACGGGTCAGCTATCACATGCTGCCTTTCTTCACAGCACTGAAAATCTAATTGGTGCATCTGCTGGACCATGGCCACCTTTCCCACTCCCTGCACTTCACCGGCACCTTCTGCCCCAGCTCAGGTCTCTTCCTTCTCCCAGGCTTCCCCCTAAACCAGAGGAAGGTTTTTAATAAAAAGGTTTTTTTCCAGATGAAAAAGAAATAACTGAGTAGAAGAACACCTGTACACTTATCTCCCTGCCCAAATAATGAATCCGTTAATGACCACAAGGAAAGAAATAAATACATT
The DNA here is from genome assembly GCF_026119805.1 of Tympanuchus pallidicinctus. NCBI lineage: Eukaryota > Metazoa > Chordata > Aves > Galliformes > Phasianidae > Tympanuchus > Tympanuchus pallidicinctus. Next base: position 38,892,597 of record NW_026294747.1, on the reverse strand, counting down.
AAGAGGCTTAGAAGATCATTGACAGAGAAGCACAGACTCTGCCCCTCCTGCTCTCCCATGCTCAGTGATAGTTTAATCCATACCATCAGCAATGCTAGGAAATGGAAAAAGAAAGAAAAGAAAATACCAGTTAATTGATCCCACTTCAAAATACTTTATTATAAAGAAAGATGTACTTTTCTGTGAAAAAAAAAATAGCGTTTACTTGCTGTCTTGCATTGTAAAGCAACTGCTCCCTGTTATTATTCTTTGTCTGTATTATGATCTGTTCTTTAAGTCAGTAAACTTTTTATGAAATTTGCTAACTATTTTTTGCTCTCCTGTATGTCTCAGCATTGAAGTGGAAGAGAGATGAAACCACAAGTTACCACATCAATGATGTTGACAGAAGGTTGCACAACTACATCAGTAGTTAAAATCCAGAGAACACGACTACAGGACTAAATTCACCATTACATGATTAAAGCTCACCTTCGCAAAGAAGCCAAAGTGGAAGCCATATGTCAGGCAAATTTGACAAGAAAAAAGACAAACAATATGGGATTTTAGAAACTCTGTTAACCCTATTTTCACTGTATCATCAAGTATTATTTTTCCATTAGGGTCATGCAGGTGGAAAATACAGATATGAAAAGTTCCAAAGAGATGCCACGATTCCTTAATTCTCAGCAGATTAATCACCTACCTAGAAAATAAAACATATTTTAACTTGAGATTCTGATGGACAAGAAAGAAGCTGAGACTTGATCATTTTCTGCTGCCATTCCCAATGAGTCAGGAAAGAGGCATGCATGTGGAAGGTCTCAGATCCTACACACATACTGTCGACAGGTAAAAGAGGAGCTGAGTCTGTTCTCCATCGCCCAGTAGGTGATAGCTTGCACAACTCCCTTTCTCTCTGGGGAGGAAGTGGTGAAAGCTTTTTTTCACTCCTTGAACATCTTTCCAAGTCTTACTTTCATCTTGCAATAACCCTATCTCCCTCCCACAAATCACGTCCAGATTTCCTGTCACATTAAACAATGTACTCAATTGTAACAGCAACCAGATATTTGTATCCAAACTTGCTAACTAGTCCTCCCAAGACATCTGGAAAATATTCAGCTCTGTTGAAGAGTTCTTCCTTTCTCTGAACAGATAAGGAACTCAGTTTTCCAGTGTAGTGCTTACTGTAGGAACTTCTAGAGTTGACCAATACAAGATAGCTGGGACACAACTTTCACACCACTCATAATGAACAAAGAAGTGAGGATTTAAAGTTAGGCATGAACCACAAGCCCAAACTAAATACCCAAAGTCACCAGTTGCTTCTGGTTTGAGGAAAACCTAGAAAAAAGAGTTGAAGAGTGTTGAAGTTCTCATTAATTATCTTCAAACATCATCTGTTTTCTTGAGATTCTTCCCATATCCTGCATCTTGCTAAACAGTTCAAATGAACACAACAATGACTATAAGATTTAACCTATGGAAATAACATTGTAAGTGTGAAAATATTTCTCCAGCTCATGTTTGACCATGAGCTTATGAAGAAGTGGAATTTGTCATTCAAAATTTTAAGATATGGTAATCTGTCGTCTTGTAAGAACAGCAGCAAAGGTGTGAGAATCAGAACTTAAGCAACTACCCATCCGAGAAAACGAACAAGTTATGTATATCCAGCTGAGCCATGCACATAGAAACACAAAGCCAGCTGGGTAGCTCACCATAGCCACAAATAGATATCTGGATTGTTTCTGGAGAGCACCACAAGCAATAGCTGACCCACATGCATTCAGCTGCCCTTTTTCTGCTATTGAGGCACAAATGAATGAATTTTTTTTTTTTTAGCTGACCAATTTTTTAGCTGCCAATTCTAAAGAAAACATACTTCTCTGTAGAACGACACTGACCTTTCCCAGAAAATATCCATAAATATCCATCAAGAAAAAGCTGAACCATGATAGAAGAAAATTGCCATACTTTCTCCACTTTTTAGGTAAAAAAGAGCATTCATCATCGGCACTGATAATTGAATCTTCTCATCAGTACATTGCCTACAGAACCTCCTGTGCTGGTAAGTGATCTTAAGCGACTGCTTAAGTGGAGTTTATTCCAGGTATGCAGGATCAAAATAGCGTATCTGAGGAAGAGGATGCTGTAAAATGGCTACTGGATAAATGGGGCAACAGTCTTTTCCAAAGAGGCAGTGAAAGATCTCTAGAAAAATACTTTGTTTCTAGTTTCTCAAACTGGAATCAATACTCACTCTCATTCCTATTTTCTTCATCTTTTCTCTGCCCTTATATCCTACCTCAATTTCACTTTCTCTTCATCCATTTATCATTTTCTCCTTCTGTCCCTCTTCCTTTTATTCTCTCATAAAACAATTGCCGTTATTTTTCTTTTTATTTATTCTCCAGCAAATGAATGGCAGCAGCACCCACTTCACAGGCCACCACTTGCTTTTCCTCGTTTCATTTTTCTTTTGGCTCAGGTTTGGCAGTTCCACCTGGACACTCCCACAGCGAGGAATGGCCCTGAATTTTGCTTCTCAAACTTCCCTAACCTAAGAGAGAGCCTGCAAGGGAGATGAGGAGCTGCAGGAAGGGAAGAAACATCTAATACCTGCTGCAGTCAGCCATTTTGAAGGTCAGAGCCAAGAATCCCTCCCTCCTGCCTGGCAGTTTGAAGCTGTCACTGGAACTGCAAAGACAAAACCTGACAGTGCGGGACTGATGCTCCCTACAAGCCACTGTCTCCTTTAAACAGGACCAAGAGAATGAATAAGCTCAGCAAAGAGAACAAAATAAGGAGAGGAACAGCCAGGTGCTCAACCAATACCATGCTGACAGTGAGAATGAGGCACAGAAAGAGCAGACCAGCTACATACTAAATTTCTCATTTAGGTGCCTCATATCTCTAAAGAAACTGTGTTCAAAGAGAGGACTCTGTCAGCTCGGGTGTTTTCCTCCCAGAGCTTTCATCTCACTACGGAGACAACAACCATACGCTCTAATTACAGAGATGCCTGTGCACACCTTTCCTATTTTTGGCATCATCTGGCAACAAGCCAAACATCACGCAACATACAGAGGTTCTCCCCATTTCAAAGAACATGAAACCAAAATATAGAGCAGCTTTGGAAAAACACGCATAGAAAAGAAAGTACTTAGCCACATGATGCATTTTCTGTACAGTGGCTTATCTTTTGCTCATTAATTCATCCTCTTTATGAACAGTAATCATCTGGAATGACAATAAACCTCCCTGGCAAAGTGATTATCTCCTCTACACGCAGATTTACTTTTTAAATTATCTTCCCTTGCAAATGGCACATGCATCTTCACCATGTGTACAATACCTACTGCTGTCAGGTATTTCCCTATTTGCTCAAGCAGTGTCTGCTGCCAATTTGTTGTGTCCTATATTGTCTTCACTGAGAAGTGTTGCATCTATCTAGGAAAAAAAATAATATCAGCTTCAAGTATGTCTTAAGAAGAGGGCCAAAAGCATTGTGCCAAAACATAATCAGCACTTCTGGAAGCAGCGCCCAAAGTGACGCAGTCACAGCTTCTAATCAGTAGCTGAACCAGAACTGCGATATCTGAGGTCAGCCTCAGCTGTAGCCTTATCTGTGCCATCCGTGCTATCTCTGACATAATGTAAGAGCCTGTATGCCCAATGAAACTCTGATTTATCACTTTATCAGCTTTGAAAGAATGTTTTGAAGCACACACTTTATGAGCTCCTCCATCCAAACCTTCCTTACAGAAAGCAGAGCAAGTCCAGAATTATATTGACACCCAAAACTAGCACTGATTTCTAGCAAATTTCTGACATGAGGAAATTTAAATCATTTTCCTGACTCATTATTACCTCTCCAGATGATGACCTAAAAGGTGATGCTCCTTAGCATTAAGACCTGAAAAGATCTCAACAGCAAACCACATATTGGCTAAGCTCACACCTAGTACCAGTTTCAATTACTTGAGCAGCAATGCTGACAAAATTTGCCCCTCAAATGCAGGATTACCTTACCTTAGGAAAATTGGGAAAAAAAAAAAAAAAAAAAAAAAAAAAAAAAAACCAAAAAGATACAAATATATAAGAAAATAGGAAAGAAAGAAAGAAATAGGGAGCAGCCCAAGCTTACAATTAGCATGGATAAAGGACAGTCTCAAACAGGGAGCGATTCAACCGTGTCGAACACCTTTTCTCCTAATCAGACAAGAACATGCTCATTGGCTGGGGAGAAGGCATGCAGCCAGCAGAAGCACAGAGACAGCATAAGGTTAAAATACCAAAGCAGTCAAGACATCTGCAGGTTTGGGGGGCATCTTTGGCCAAGATGCCATATTATTGAAAAGTGGCCTTCACAAATCAGGGCCTCTCTTCATCATTTTGAAACAATGAATCCCCTTTGCACGTATCACAAACTTGTCAAAAACTGAACTCAGTAACATAAGTCTTGAATAGTTTCCCTATGCTTTTCCACATTGGTTGGATAAAATTCCAATACTAGTGAACTTGAATTTGTACTAAGGTCAACAGAGCTAAGAGTTTATCCCTAGCATCTTTAGAAGGTTCTTAGTGTCCCGTTATTGCCTTCCTAAACTCTGTGCAAGTTATTCCATCTTCTCTTGTTACCTAGTCTATAAATGACAAAGTGTATTTCCTTCCTTCTTTACTCTTGCACAGCACTGACAAGCATCAGCAGAGCTCTGTGGGCACCACAGACTGGAGCAGAAAGGAAACGCTTAGGGTAGTGTTGCACTGGCAGAAATGCACATCCCATTGAACTCAAAACATCAGAAGGAGTTATAAATCAAGACTGACATATGTTGACAGAGATGCAAATAATTGGGCTTGCAGACTCTGTACCTGGCCCATGGCAGATGCTAAATGAATTTTCATGAAGAACTCAACAACTTGGACTGGAAACTAAAAACTACAGAATGCAGGAAGCATTGTTGATTAGACTTTTAAGCCCAAAATTAGGATTACTAGGCTCTAGCCTGTTGGACCAACCAACCAGTCAAAGAAGAAAAAGGGAATGTTCCTTCCTTCAGAGAATGAGTCTCTCAGTAATGTTTCTGGGGGCATCTGGTCTACTTCTGAATATAGACACAAAAGGACTGATTAATCTCACTGCAACCCATGAAGAGCAGTAACATGAACCAGCCTAAGGCTTCTTAGCATTACAAAGAAAATGGAAGTTTGAAGGAGTTGAGCAGTTTCTATCCCCAGAAAGGAGAAGGGTAGAATACAATGGATAAGGACACAAGAATGAGCCCTGCCAAGACAGAGCTGATGCTCTCAGAGCTGCTAGAAACACTGAAGCAATGGCTGAGGAGAGTGCAACTGCTGGCAAGTACCACACTGCTGCAGTGGTAACTCTTCCTCTCCTCAAGAACTCCAAGTTCACCCCAGTAGCACCCAGTTTGGCTTCCTGAGATATGCACCCAGTGCCCCAGAGCTCATGCTGGCCCAACACTCAGTTCTACCCTACGCCCACAAACACCAGCTGCTCTGCACACAGGCATGGGTCTCGCATTCACATAACACCATAATCAAGTACACACCAATTAGATAACGTGACATCAAAAGTGAGAGTTCAGAGAATGGCAATATGAAGAATGAACAGAATGAAGGGATTGGCTTACAGGAATATTCATCATGAGGTGTTTTTATTGTTTATCTTCAAAATGGAATTACATAAACCAATAGCAGTTGTTTTTTTTTCCAGGGTGCAATTCTGACTTTCCTGTTTGAAATTACAGACCAAGGTTTTCAGAACCGCCCAAGGAAAATTATTACAGCTCTGTGTGCAAAAGTCAGTTGAATAGCTTAGAAGTGATTTGTGATGGCAATTACTATGACTATTAGGAGGAACTGCTTGTCCATTCTGAACACAAGAATCTGAATATTGACTTAAAAATATCCACTGATCTCATTTCAAGACAACATCCCCACCCAATTATTTAGTTTCAAGTACAGCCTTTATTAGAAGTACTGAAAGAAGTAAAACATTGAAATATATAATTTTGTGTCGTAAATTCAGCCCTGTTTAAATCTACCTGTCCTTACTGAATTGAGAAATATGCAGTTTTTCCAGTTTTTGTTTCCTAGGCTTTCCTTCCAGTTTACAGCAGTTTTAAATAACAAAAATAGGTGTGGGGAAAAAAAAAAAAAAAGATAATAAAGAAAGTTTAATTAGTCAGGAGGACAAAAGGTTATCCTTCATTCTCCGAATTTCAAGATAGACTTCTTTTTTTTCTTTCAAATAGAAGGTTTTTGCAAAAATTGATCAGGGTGGAAAAGGGAGCTTTTTGGATTCTCACACTCATTATTGGCTTTATACTTTCTGGATAAAATTTTCATGCGCAAGTTGCATGAAATGAACTCCACCAATTTACACAGTGCAGCCTTCAGTTCGCAGGTTTGATTATCAATAGCAGTTGATCCTGTATTGCCATTCACCAAATATCAGATAAAAGAGCTGGGCTATTGTTAATCAAAGATCCCACAGAGATATGAACACTAACACTGCATGGTTGCTTAAAATCAAGCCATTCAACTGTGTCTGGTGCTTTTTCTCTTTCACACTCAGCACTCCATGTGACAATAAATGGATCTATGAAACAAGGGCCTGCTCAGTTTGCTCCTCACACCTCACCAAGCTGAGAAGTGAAACCAGGGACATGGAAGGGGCTGCGGTGGTGCACACATGATTCTTGAGGAGAGGGGTCTTGAGGTTCTCCCCACTTCCTCCTCACATCACATTAAATTGATTCAGGAAGCAGTTCATCTGGAAAAAATACCTACTGACAATTTGTTTCAAACAAACAGCTGCTGGCAGATCTCCCATCTCCAGCGGTATGCAAGTGTTTTGAAACATAAAAGGTAGGGAAACTGAAATTGAAAATTGATCTCACTGCAGCCACGCAGACTGGAAGACTGATTTCCTAGCTGCAATTTTAAATAACTCTTTTTTCTCTCCCCACCCACCCCCTACATACATTCACATTTCACCCCCCCTTATTCTGTCTTTTGTCAAACAGGAACAAAGACTTTCACCATCTCTCTCTTCCCCCAGCCTTCTCATCAATATTCTATTACCAAACAGGGCTTTCGCTCCTTCTTTTTTTCTTTAAATCAATAAGAAGCAAAGCAATTAAAGCGAAAAATTAAAAACTCTGGCAGATAAAGGAAATGGCCTTTAAAATAAGCTAATCACTGCTAAACACCAACAGCTCGCTTGAGTATCACAAAAATCTCCTGCTACAACATATTTAGTCCCACATGATCACGAAGCTACCTGGGTTTCAAAAGGCAACCAAGGAAGAAAAAAAAGGAATAAAATCTTTAATTGTTCTTCAACAATGGTTGTCACCTAGACACAGAAAAAATCTCAAAGAGCAAGACTTGTAAGCACCTGGCTTCTGTGTCAAGGTGGAACTAGGGAAGTCCCACAGATCATCATAGAATTGAGTTGGAAAGGATCCCTAAATGTCATCTAGTCCAACTCCCTGCAATAAACACCTACAGCTCAATCACGTTGCTCAGAGCCCCATCCAGCTCAACTTTGAATGTCTCTAAGGATGGGGTTTTCACCACATCTCCAGGAAACCTGTTCCAGTGCATCAATACTCTTACTGTAAAAAACTTCCTCCTTATGTCCAATCTAATTCTCCCCTCTTTTAGTTTGAAACCATTTCCTTTGTCCTACTACAACAGACCTTGATAAAGAGTCTGTTCCTTTCTTTCTTACAGTCCCCTTTATTAGGTACTGAAAGACCACTCTCGGGTCACCTTAGAACCTCTTGAAGTTGACCTGCTTGAGCCTGTCTAGATCTCTTTGAATGGCATCCAATCTCCCAGGTGTGCTAGATGCACCATACAGCTTGGCATCACCTGCAATCTTGCTGAGAGTGCATTCTCACTGCAAGGTCACTGCAGTATAGGCAGCCTCCAATCCTGGTATCACCAGTGAGTTCACTCACATCGGTAAGCAACACGTCCAGCACAGCATCTCCCTTGTGGGACTGTTTATTATCTGGCTCAGAAAGTTACCCTCAGCCCATTCCAGGAGCCTTCTAGATCACTTACATCTTGCCATGCTACTTCTTCTGCAGATGTCAGAGTGGTTGAAGTCCCAGAGCAGATGACAGCCTGCAATTACAATGCCTCCTGCAGCTGAAGGAAGAAAGCTTCACCAACAGGCTCTGTCTGACCAGGAGGTCTGTAGTAGACACCAACCACGAGGCTCCCTTTGTTGCCTCAAACTCTTAACTCTCACGCATAAGCTTTCAGCTTGCCCGTGACCATTCTTCAGGGGAAGTTCTTCACACTTTGTTTCATCCTTAATGTAGAAGGCAATACCTCTACCCCTCCTTCCTTGCCTGTCCCCTTGAACAGCTTTTAGCTGTTAATAGCCACATTCCAGTCATGGGAATAATCTCATGATGGTTTCAGTGATACAACTACATCGTGGTTTTCACCGGTAATATGATATCATTGATACCTACCTAAGCTTCCTGCTGGACACAGGGGCAGTCAAACACCTTTACAGCTTTTTTGCTAAGGAAATGCTTCAGCACCTCTCCTAGGTCCAATTCCTCCCTGGAACATCACACAAGGAGCAGGCAGGATTCAGCTGCAGTGATTTTATACACACTGAAAGGATACCTCCAGGATATGCAATATCTAATATTTTAAAATATTTATCATGCGTGTAACTAAAAAGACCCTGAAACAATTTAGAATGACAGCAAGAGGGTAAAAAGTAGGTCCTCATGAGATTTCCAGCACTACATATAATCAGTCAAGATATAGACAAACCCACTGACTGAAATGCAACTGTTTTTTAACTCTCAGTAATGTAAGTTACAAAACCTTTATGAGTGCCTCTGGATCGTTGGTTGGTACATCACAGCTGCAGCCCAGTTACATTAGCTTCATTAAGAAGGCCACTGACTTAAGGGAATGACCATACCAGAAGGCTGATTTCACTCTACCGTTCTGTCACTTCCCTTGCAAAACAGTGAGGTTAAAAGGGAAGAAACAAATACTTTTATTTTTTACTATCATATTACGCCTTGAAGTAAACAAGCACAATTCCCAGGGCAGAAGCCAAGGAAAGACAGGTGAAGTGATTCAGGTGTCTCTGATTTAAGACTGAAGATAATGAACAGCATTACAGCATTGCTGTTAGCAGTCATACCTGTTCTGTTATTCCTGATGTTTCTTTGCAATTGAAGTTCTTTGAGGAGGCACACTGTATGGCAGTGGAATCAAATTGCTGACTGCATTAAAACTGCCTATATATTTTTACAGGAATAGCATTTAGAACAAGAAAGCAAAATTAATTCAAAGATACAGAAAGACCAATAGGAAACCATTCAGTTAGGACTCAGTGCAGTTTCTCATCCTGGAAGAGAGCACATTGCTCCTTTTCTGCCAGCTAACAACCTCGTTACAGCTCATACATCACACACCTGCACAAACACCATTGATAGCCCTGTGTTGCCCCAGTGCCCTGCTGTACTGGAGGGTACTGGAGTACCCAGTTTCTATTAGAGGGAAGGCAAAGAAATTCCATAATCTTCTAGGCCTTTGTTTGTTACCCCATTTCCCATGTAGCAAAGTACAAAGCAGCCCGCAGGTGACTTCCTGTGATCCTGTTATAATCAGAAAGATTAATGTGTTGGAAAGGCAATACAGGAGTGGAACAGCAAAGGGTCTAGCACAAATGGAACAGTGTTACAAAGGAAAAGGAAAGGTGCTCACCTGTCTGTGAAGGTCTAGGCTCACAGGAAAGACTCCACAAGGGAGGAATCTCCAACTAGAGATCCTTCCCAGTAGCAGTCAGTCCTGAAGTGAGATCTGAGAGGTGCAGCCAGGCTCCACCCCTTCTGGTCACACAGCTAAATTGCCTTCACCTGTGCTCCCAGGGCTGACCGAGTCTTTTCCCAGGTGCTCAATCAGTGGTTCAGGCCAGGACTCAACAGTTACCATACAGTTCCCTTTCAGTCTTCATCTACCACTCTCATACAACAAAGTTTCTTGAATTTTGTGTTATTTTCAAGCTTATAAATAACTGCGCATAGCCTGGAAGCGAGCAACAAGTTGAACAGAGAAATTTCCTGCTCCAGACCACCAAAGGAGAAAAGAAGCAGTGATAGAATTGAGGGAGCACAATGTGAAAGTCCACCCATCCTTAAATAGATGACCATGAGACAGAGCCTGTTCAAACAAAGTAATACAAATACATTCCATCATCATTCCCAATTATCATTTGTCAAAAACAACTTACAAATTTTCTTAAGATTAGGAAAACTCTTTCTTTACTCATATTTAACAGAGTAAAGGATTTTCAGGGAACAAAACAGTGAGCGAGAAAGTGCTGCCATCACTTCCAGGAAGTGCTATGCTGGTACAGGAGATGGGGTCTGTATTTCTCTTCAAGCAGGAAGGCCACAACCTCAAGCACTTAAAGCAAACAAAGGCTTCTTCTCCCTCTGAATTACTGCAATGCACAGTGTGTTCTTTCCACTTGGTGGTGGCATGGCCTTTCAGTTATGAAAGGATGATTCCTGCATAAAATATTTCGGAACCTTGTAAAATATTTTGGAATTTTGTGTGCCACAGAGGAAAAATTATGAATTTGAATTCTAGCTTTAAACTATGCAGTGAATTTGATCTGTTTAGCTGGGACAAGGAGATAAGAAGGAACAGAAGAACTCTGAGGAAATGTGCACCTATTTCAATCAGTGTTTCTAAGTCAAATCACCAAAACCAGAATAATGATGAGCTGACAATCTTGTCCCATTCCTGTAATGAAAAAATACCTCAACTTTTTTTGAATCTCTCATGTTTTACTTTCAACTTCCCACATTGCCTCTTTCTGCTGCATTCATGTTCCTCCTTCCATTCCCACAGATTCAGCACAACCCAAGCAATGGGGGAACATGACATGAACAGAAAAAATATCAGGAAATGTTTACAGCATGTTGCTGTTTCCAATCAGGTGGAAGTTGGCAAGTGATTAGGAGTTACCTAAATTTTTCCTGCTGAGCAATCATTCAGCAGACCAGTCAGATGAATGAAAGTTCCACAGGCCCATAATCCGAGTGCACCAGAATGAAAGGAACAGAACTGGGCATGTATTTCTCTGAGATCCAAAACTCATGGAAGTGTACAAAAAAAAAAAAAAAAAAAAAAAAAAAAGGCCAGTAACCTGGGTAACCACTCTCTGGTTAATCTGAGATGAGGAGAGGAAAAATGCTTCTCAAGATTAATAGCTAAAGTACTCAGGGATTAAGGATTAAGAGGAGAATCCTGTTTGGTAGGATTAAGAGGGCTAGGTTCACATGAAAACCTCAACCAGTGAATTGCCTCCAGCAAAATAGTGAGTTTTATTATGATAATTATTATTTTATTCTTTTCCAATAAATGAAAAACATCAGCAGGAGGCCAGCAAAATCCATCAAGGGTTTAGAAAATAAAATCTCTGAGGAAAGGTTAAAGGAACACACAGTCAAGACAAAAATCAGATATTAAAAACAAAAATCAGCCCATGTTATTAGTAATGTGGTAGATTAGAAAGAATGAGAGATTTTAAAAAATACAGTCAACTTCACTTTCCAGATTTCATGCTGCATGGTCTATTTCTTTGCCCTTAGCTCAGCCGGAAGCAGGTGAGCAGAAAACATGGTAAAACTCAACCATTTTGCACATGAGAAAAGTACAGTTTGAACACCTAATAGCTGACATCTCCCAGAATGCTAAGGGCTTCAGTTTGACATTCACTCTTGGTTGCTAGTTGTTGACACACAATTGGGGCACCTCGCTAAAGGGTAGAGAAGGGAACAGCAATAAAGAAGAGACTATGGTGTATCAGAGTAGTCTAATAAAGAGAGAACAAACGTCAGTCCAATGTGAATCAAAGCGTCCATTCAAAATGTAGGTTAAGCAGCTTGCCTGAAATAATTTTCAGTGATAGGACAAGAAAAATCTGAGATCTACTCCAGTAATGTATTAGGCCCTACTTCATTTATCTACATCTTTGTACCAATAAGAAAATGTAGTCAGAGAGAATTATTTTTTGTAAAAAAAAAAAAAAAAAAAAAAAAAAAGAAATTTTAGATGAGCTACGCAAATCAATTACTCCTGTATATTCAGACAAACAGAGATTGCCAGAGTTACAAAACTCTGGATGTGAGCAAGGTGTTGGGAGATGCCGTGGCCATGTCAGAGGAGGAACAGTGGCAGGGTTGCACTGCACCTGCTGAGCTAAGTAATCTGGGTGCTGTGAGGACTGCTACTGCTAAGCCACTAGAAATGCTCTACAACCAGTCTGAGAGTTGGACCTGTCAAACAGCATAACAGCTAGCACAGGTCAGCAAAGAGAAGCAAGGCCACAATACCAAACTGAAAGCAAGGACTGTACTATTTAGTGACACGCTACTGGAAAATGCAACTCCCTTGAAGCATAAGCCCAACCTTTGCCTCGTGTGATGGCAGATGGCATCAAGCCTAGACCTTCTAGGCACAACTTACAAGGCTCTCCCAAGAGAGTAAAAGCTCAAGAGGCTGAGGCCATGAAATCAGTTTCCCATCATTTATTTCTCTGAAAGAATCCTGGTCCTTTGGGGCTCCTGAAGCTGGTATAGGAGCAGCAGGTGGAGATTAAACTGATTCATGGGGGAAAGCAAAGTGCAAGCACAGCGCAGGTGGACTGAATTTGTACACACAGCTAGAACTTCATTAACATCCTGGAAACACCGCTGCCTCCTCCGCTTTGCCTGCAGCTGTGTCTCTCCTTTTCCCCTGCTATTCTTGGAAACAAGATGACTCACCTTTCCAATGAAGTCTAGTTGGCTCTGAGCCCTGACCCTTTTCCGTACTGCAGTGGCTGGGAGCTGGAATTTGCTTGAACCATTTTTCTCTGCACTAAAGCAAACCAGCAGTGTCTGCACAGACTGATGGCAACTCTTCTTACCTACCACCAGCAGCACTTCTGCACGAGCAAGGAATGCTAATACTAAGACTCAGAAGGGTTGCATATCTGGTTCACAGTCTATCTGCTTGCTTCCTGCTGAACAAGGAACGCTCAAGGTTAACAGAAGATCTCAGAGGGAGCAAAGTGAAGACGAACCCATATTGCAGTAAAGCAGGAAGAAAAGGCAATTCTTGACAGAAGAATACCTTCATTATGAGTTTTTCCAATTAAATATCATTTTTAAAATCCAAAATTGACTCTGCTCTTCTGTCCACATGCTGACAGCCAAGACAGATTAGCTCCCCTTCAACCACCACACCAGTGGAACACAGGACTGCTTTCTGATCCAGGCTGAAGATCCACTGTTGGAAACTAATGGCTTCAAAGATTAAGACACAGGAACTACTGGCACTCAGTCTTCAATAGGGAATGTATAAAGATATTATGATATTATGGCTATGAAGATTGCATTCCATGAGCACAGGGGACATTTCACAGCTCAGGAAGACTAAAGTGAAAAACTGAAGTGGTGTAAATAGTATTTATGCTATCATTAACACAAGAAGGTTGCTGTGATGACATCACTGGCATGAAGGTGTGATATAAAAGCACACAAATTTTACAGTAAATAGGGAGTGAGCTGCTCTGTCCATCATAATCACAGAATTTAGCAAAAGTAGGAAGGCTAAGAAAATGTGAATCCATTCCTGACAAAAATAAACAAAGTATGAAAAAAAAAAAAAAAATCACCTCCCTTCAATTGAAGTAATTGAAAGAGAAAAAGCAGTAGACAGCAGAGCAACAATGAGTTTGGCTGAGACAAAAGTTATTTACAGCAAGGTCTGGCCTCTCACTGACACCATGTAATTCCAGGCAATTGCACTTTCAAATAGATCTTTTTGGAAAAAATCAACAGTGGCTTTGCTTTCAATCTAGTGGAAAATGAAGTCCTGTGAATGTGTTACATAAACCCGCAGCAGAAAGCACTGCACACACAGAAGTGTGCTGATGGGTTGATGGCCTTGGGCTCAGCGATGAACTCTGCAGGGCTCTGTTCACAGCTTCCAGCTCTCTCCTCACGAGCAAGCTCGCTGGGTCTCACATAATTCAAAAATACCCCATCGATGCGTCAGATTCTGCAGCAGTGAAAGCCTTCCACAGGCACAGTCCTGCTACCTACACTAGTTCTGTCTACTGAAGTCTAAGGAGAAGTACCATCACCAGGACTCAAAGCTATGGCCTCCCGAGCAAGACCCTTGGGCACTGACTCTGAGCTTGTACGAAGCGTATCCACTTGCCACCAAAGGATGTTCCAAAATTTACTACTGACTGTGTCCCACAGACAACTTCAGTCAAAACCAGTGCATGCCTACACGTCCACTAGGCTGCTTCCTGAGGCTGCAGTAATCAGCACCACTCTGATCAATGTATTTACTCTAGAATTCTAGGGAAGTTCTGTTCTACTAGTGCTTTGTTAAGCAACAGTTTTTGAATGTTAACTTCATTGACAGCATATAGAAGACTGTAGGAAACTGCCCCTGAAACAATCAAAATATTCAACTTCAGAATAGCTTTAGAAGAGTGACTATCAAAAGCAAAACTACTGTTAAATGCACACATCTGACTTCATGAAGAGAGGACTGGAGGCTTGTATTACGGTCAGATGCCAACATAATGAACACTACAGAGGCAGAGCAGCCAAACTCCAAATACTCCCCACCCCAAGCTGCTCCTTGCAGCAGGGCTTCACCCTCTCCCCAGAACGCACACAGTGCCAGCCCCAGAATCCATTTCAGGAAAGCCGAGGAGAAATACAACACAGTTTCCTCAGGGCAAGCCAGAGCTATGGAAATTAAAAGGCAGTGCTGGACATTGAAACTTCTCCAACCAGATCAGATACTGTAGCGTTTCAAATGTAATAAAAGGTTTATTGTCAGTGCACATTAAACAGAAAGAAGTATTAACTAGCATTTTCCTTGGTTCAAGAAACTGAAAAAACGACAAGAGAAACCTGGAACCTGTAATTCTAAATAAAAGTTAGAACTGAGACAGATATAATAATTCTTGTTGTTTTAAAAATATTTGAACACAGCTTTCGAAGCTTTCACCTGCACCAGCTCAGACTCCACAAAACACATCCATACCACACATGCCCAAACAACCCAGCCCACAGAATCCTCCCTCCTAGTACTTTTCAGCAATTATTAAAACCAAAACATTGAACTCAGCAAGTGATATACAAAAACAGAGAGATCCTTGCCGTCTTTATGTAGAGAAGATGTAGAAGAGAGCCTCTTACAATTTCATGAAACAAACCATGCCCATTTTTACAGTGGAAGGCCATCAACAAACAAAGCTTGACAATCTGACTGGAAGAAACTGATTTTTCTCACCCCAAATCTGACAACTGTTTTAATTCTGACATTGTGAGCAGGACATGCAGTCAGGCATCGGGGATAACACAATGACAACAGGAGCCCAATACGCCAAGCACAGCCCGCAGACTATCTCTACCTGAATCTAATCTGCAGTGCTCCAGGGAAAGATGAAAAAATTAACAGTCAGAAGCCTATCTACACAAAGGTGGAAAATGTTCCCTGCCCTAGACAACTGGACCAGTAATAAAGCTCCTTTACAGGCTCAAACACAGATCTTTTAACTGCAAAGCATTAGTAACCTTTTCCACTCTCCTCTCCAATACTAACAAAGGTACCTGCAAAGTATCTGCAAGCAGGGATAGCATCCATATTCTGGCTATTTTTGCTGAGAGATAGAAAACAAAATAATTCAATGTAAGAAAGTAAACGCAAAAGGAGTTTCAAGAGACAGCAAATACAGAAGCCTCTGCTAAGGAAGAAGAAATTCAAAATAAAATAAACCATACCATCAACTCCACAATCAATTTAGACTTGCCCGCCATTTCAATGCCACACAACATGGTCACTTGAAATTTCACAGAAGCAGGATCTTCTCCAGAAGTACGTGCTTACCTTTGCCACATATGCATCAGGGGATGCACTGTTATTATTTTGTTTTATTTATATCCACTTTTAAGCTCTGTAAAGCATAATACCTGACACACATAACCTAGTCTTTCCTGAAAACACACACTAAAGGACTTCCCTATCCAGGAGCAATTAAATATGCTATTAATCAGATTTAATAGAAATAAGGGTTTCAAAAGAGTCCTTCTTCTCCCACCCTGAGCCCACAGGTAGAAACGATGCACAAACCAATACCAGTATACCCTATACATGCATTTATCCTCCCAGAACACAAACCACTTCAGTTCATTAATTGGCACGCAGCCTGCATTTTGTGTGATTTACCAAAAACACCGAGAGACTAACAGTGGGAAGCTGACACTATAAAACAAATGAGATCAGAGCCCTTTCAGGAGCATCAGCAGGGAAGCATGCCCAGGCTCCCCGCAGACAGCCATAACTCTCCACAGCCTTTGTCTATGCAGGTCCCTGACCTGCTCCCCCTGCTCTTCCTAGCAGATCTGCCACGTTGCATCCTAAGCCCCCACCACAGCCCCAGGCCCCAGCAACATGGCCCTCCCTCAGGGAGCAGCTTGCAGCCTTATCTCCAGAGCCATGCAACATCCCGGGTTTGTGCACAAGGAGATAACATCCTCCTGCAGCTAAAGGGCACCCCTTTGAATCTTAAATCAGAATACCCTCAAAATTGCTTTTCAGAGAAGCCATTTTAAGAGGAATGGATTTAAAACACGATTGGTGGCCACGGACTGAAGCACTACATCACTGGGCAAGCAGGGAAGCACTATTCCATGCTGTTCCCTTACTGCCTCCCAAACAAAGACACAGCAACTCTTCACATGATAACATGCTTCTTAGAATACCTCACACGGCTATTTCTAGAAGTAAAAGGTGCAGCCAAGTAATTATCATGATGATCATCATGGACAGGGGACCAAGCTTCTGTCCCAGATAGCAATAAAGCCATGAGATATACAGCACTAACAAGATCCACATGATCAGTTTGCACAGCAAGTTATGTGAGCCTCCAATAGTGTCAACTAAAACCAAGCAAGAATAGCAACAAACAGCACACTATTTTTAGGAATTTCTGCTAAGCGGATTCAAAGAATTATAAATTAGAAGGCTAAAAATCAAATAATGAGTGCTATCCCTATCCTTCTTGCTCCCCCTTCTCTAAATTAACGTCCAGAGGTACTGCCTGAATATGTTTGCATTTTGTTCTGTGTCCCAGATCCAAGCCTCAGATAATCACCGTACTTAGTGATTTTACTGAAAGCTTTAAACCATAATGGCCTAAATCATCAGAGCATTACTTCAGTGATGCTGGTGCAACTTCATTGCTTTTAGCAGCTATGCTAGCGGAAAACCAGAGTGACGTGACAGCAGAACTGAATGGCCTAAATATCTTACACAACTGTGATCTCCATTCTAGGGACAGGGATACAGAAACAGAGAAATGCTACCACTGCTACCAACTGACCTGCCCAAAAAGCAGTCTCTTATAACCTCAGCAACAGCATTCATGTCAGGTATTGATGATTCATACTAGAGAAAAACCCCGGAAACAATCAGAAATTCCCCGGAGGTCCAGTCTATACCAACAGCACTGCTGAGACAACTGCAATTTCCTCTCACCCTGCTACTTTCATCACTGTAACATACCCAGATATACATTATGCAGTTTGGCATTCAACTTTGCAATCAAACAAGGTCCAGACTCTCCATAAACTATGGCTATAGAAGTAACAGAGCAGCATTTCTGCTTAGGCTGATGATTTGCTTGTTTCTGGCTAGGCACAGTCATAGGCCCTGTTATGATGGGAAGTCGTGGTGCAGGAATGTTTTTGTATCTTTTCAGCAGGACAAAGGCTAGAAACTGTCTTGTTTAATCCTCAAGTTTGTTCTTATTTCGTGCAGGGGAGCAGGGCTGGCACCACCAGATCAGGCTGCCCAGATCCCCATTCAAACTGGCCTTGAGTGCCAAGGGATGGGGCATCCACAACTTCTATGGGCAGCCTGTTCAAGTGCCTCACCACACTATGAGTACAAATTTTCTTCCTAACATCTAACCTAAATCTCCCCTCTTTTAAAGACATTCCCCCTTGTCCTATCACTATCAAACCATGTAAAATGTCAGTCACCCTCCTGTTTACACTCTCCTTTCAAGTACTGGAAGGCCACAATGAGGTCTGACTGAAGCCTTCTCTTCTCCAAGCTACACAAAGCCCAACTTGCTCAACCTTTCTGCACAGGAGAGCTGCTCTCTCTCCAGCTTTTTCATCATCTTTGTGGCTCTCCCCTAGATCCACTGGAACAGCCTCACGCTCTTCTTGTGCTGGGTGCCCCAAGGTGAGACACAGTACTCCAGAAAGGACCTTACAAGGGCAGAGTAGAGGAGTACAATTCATCCCTAATGCCACCAATCTTGTGATGCAGCTCAGGATGTCATTGGCCTTCTGGGCTGCAAAAGCATACTGCTGACTCACGTCCAGCTTTCTGTCTATCAGGACCCCCAAATCTTTTTTGGTCAGGGCTGCTCTCAATGAGTTATTCTCTCAGTTTATACTCATATCCGGGATTACCTCAACCCATGCAGGTGGGACACTGTGCACTTAGCCCTGTTATACCTCATTAGAATCTCCTGTGCCCACTTTCTGAGCATGTCCAGGACCCTCTGGATGGTGCCTCTTCCATGGATGTATGAATGGATGTATAATGCCTCTACATCCCTTGAAGAAATGGAGTAACTGCTATTGTGGATGAGCTTGCATTTTTCATACGATTATTACTCTCTAGGGACTGCAATTGCTTTTGAATAATCCCCCAACATTATTTTAAAGCATAATTATTTTTGTTCTAAATACAGAGTTTATGCTCTCAGAATCAGAATCCATGTACCCATATTTGCAAAAACATATGCCAGTAGTATACTCTTGAAATCACAATGTCTCTTGGTGCTTTGAGCTTTAAGTTATCCACAAATAAAACAAAGATATTTCTGCTCACGTTCATAAAAAGCCTCAGAAACAACACACTGAAAGTACTCTACGTTCATGGAAGAAAAGAGTTAATTTTAATGAATCCACTGTTTTTTTGTAAAACCCTAACTCCAGTATTATAAGCACACTTCAGTTTAAATAATAAAGCAACAATAGATTTTTCCATTACATGTCACTTGTATATATTCTTCCCTCTTCCATTTTATGTACAAAGCTACAATAAATAAATCCGAAGATAAAACATGCAAGTAATTACACAGATTCTTCAATATGGATTGTAAGATTTGTTGAGTACTTGGAACATGTACATGAGATGAGCTGCAAGTCATTTGTTCACTAATACACTCACGATTTGCAGTTTTCTGTCCCCTGTATTCTCTTAGAATGCTTTGCACCCTAAACTGCAATATGCCTTGCAACACATTTGTTAAGAACAGCGTCTTGCTCTCATGATTCCCACATCACATGCAGAAGTCAACTGACGCCCAGGACTGCAGGCTCAGCCAGCAGAATTGCTTTGGCAATGGAAAACTGCCTATGTCAGTGTCCTCTGCGGAACTCGTGCACATTTCTCTCTAGGATGCTGGTTTCGCTAGCAGTTCTACTATGTGCATCAGCAGGCACATGAATGCTTGAGATTTTACTGCTTATGAGGAAATGAAAGGGAATCACTCGGCTGGGCCGCAGGTTTGAAAGCAAGAATTCCAACTAAGGTCACTGAGGATTTCACCTCCAGTACTGAAAAATCATGAGCTGTTTATCATTGCATTTCATGCATCAAATAGATACCATGCAAAGTAGCTGTGAGTATAGATGGTTTAGATTATCACAAATTAGCCTAATTGTTCGCTTCATCCTTCCTCATCATTTATTTCACAGTTGCCTTCATACAGTTGAACCTTGTTTTTCATTATAAGGCACCAAGGGCATTTGACTCCATTTTCATTTCTATCCCTCCATAATTAGTAGTTTAGGAGCACAGGAGCAGCCTCTATGGAGCTTTCTGGTTGTTGGCACTCACTGCTTAGGTTAACTGGAACAGATACACATTTTAACATTAACTTGCAGAGTTTACACAGGGCTTTACTTCTACCTTGGAATAAAATTTCATCCCATTAATAAAAATTATATACTCCACTTAAACTTAATGTGTATTCTTTACATGCTACATGAAGTGTAAGTGTTGTCATGATCTGGATCTCACGATTTTGTAGCCAAAGTCCCACTAGTTGGCCAGAAATCTGATGATGTGAGATCATTTGGTCACATCACAGCTCAACAGTAGGTTCATTTAGCATTCCCAAATATAATTAACAATACAAGACAGAAAGAATAAGATCAAAGAGATCCAAGCTAGGCAGAGATGATGCACCTATGCAAGAGGCTAGTTGCACAGCTTCCATACAAGATCAATCCAACATGAATTCCAAGGCAACTCCCTGCACACTGGGCATGGTATCTTTACCTAGGTAAGCAATCATGAGGTGGTTCATCCACCATGAAACTCCAACAATGTCATCAATTGCAGATAAGGGAGTCACAGAAACTCAGAACTTGTAGTCCTTGAGTTTAACCTTGAAAGCTCCCCATCAAAATCTGCATGTATGACAACTGCTGCCTATTTATTATTTCTTAGAAGCTGTGTCTATGCAAAACCAATGTCTGTTACCATTACAGACATGATTTAAACAAGATCTATCAGTCTGAGATTGGAAGAAATCCCAGAAAACTCCCAGCAGCTTGTTTGTTGCCTTTCCATGTGTTAATATAATACGTAGATCAGAGATTATTACATTTAAACGTTTTAGAAAGAACAATTGGGTTTTCAGCACAGCACAACTGCCTCAGCAATGTCAAATTTTATTAGAAGAGGAATGAAACAGAACAGACCAGAAGCCCCAACACAAGCAGGTACTGATGAGCTTCCGGTTGCGTACTGTGGATAGATCTGATGATGAATTACCACGTGGCTGGCAGAAACGTTTAGTACATCTGAAAATAGAGCTGCAGTCACCACCAAGGTTCAGATCAGTACAGTCCTGCCTAGCAAAGTCTGAGAAATTTTTGCTCTGTTTTGCTTTCTTCCTTTTACACACTAGCCTACAAACTCATTTGAGAGCCACTACTGATGCACTCAAGCAAATATTTGAAGAACCAGAGAGGACACAGTCACTCCAAATACTGACATTCCTTCATAGAACTGTGGACCAATCACTCCACCCTTAAACTTCTGCTGTAGATGTCTATAGCTCAGTGGTTTCAAGCGATTAACAAATCTCTCCTCAGAAACAATTAGTTAGTGGGAACCTCTGAAGACCATCTTCATCACATCTTTCTACTAACTTACCAGATTCACAGGCAGCAAATACCAAAAACAAGCTTTCCTTGTTGAATGGATTTAGACAGACTATTTCTCTCACCTGATGCACAGACTTACATGAAAGATAAAACAAAAGTTAGAACAAAATAGGAAAATGGACTGTCTCACCCAATTTCCTACAAACAACAGCAATGCTGGAAATACTGACTGCAGCTACAGATGTTAACATTGTTCTTGGATGGTTAACCTCCAGAGTTCGTGCTTCTGCAGAAGGAATTGAAAAAACCCTAGATGCACTTCCTTCTGAATTAGTTATAAGACAACATGCCTACACAGAAATACCTTGCTGCAATAACCCAATCCATTAATTTGGTACTGGTCTGTTCTCCGACCTTACGTCCTATAGACTTCATTTTGATATCAGAGTTGCACTTGAGAGGATACCTCTGGAACAGATGGAAAACTGAGGGCTTTCCCAAAATGTTTTTTTTAAACATCTTATGAACAACTAAGTTTTTTCATGTGCCCCAGCCATTTTCTAACACCAGTAACTATTTCTTTTGAAGTTTTAGTCAAATGGGGAATGTTTCCATCTCTTCTGTCCTTAACTGTTGAACTCCAGTCTGTTAAGTGACAAAACAACATCTGCAAGCAGAATAAATCCTCCTGTCCACACAATTCTGAAAGCACTTCAGGATCCTTCAAGATGAAAGACATTTAAGAACAATTGTGGTGTGCCCATTAAGGCTTGGTTGCAATGAGTACTGCAATCTTTCCATTTATTCAATAATAAATTGATTTCTTCCCTGAGCCAATTTTTCCCAGTGCCACGGCCCATCTCTGATTTCCTTTTCTGATGTAGCAGTAAAAGATTAAAGTGCTCTCAGTGCTCAGCTCCCAGGCACATGAACTCTAAGGGCTGGACTTTAACTGGTTATCATTTGGTTCAATTGCATGACATTTAAAAAATAAATTAAAACAAACAAACCCAATTTCTGCTTAACTGTGGTGGACACTTGAGACTGTACTTCCTCAGATCAGCTCCACAAGTAAACTTCTCATTTCTTTTAATATCTCAGGACCTCAATGGTGAGGAGAGGTTAATCTAGTAGCTATGGTACAGTGACAATTTGTTAAGCAATATACAGCAAGAGAACATGATGTTATCAACCCCCTTTGTTTTAACACATGGAACAATTCTAAAGCATAGAAGAGATCCAATACAGCAGAGGAAGTATTTTTTTTCTTCCCCTCTCCATTTCATTTTTGTCCTAATTTCCCATCTCTTAAATAGTCTTCCATTTGTCCTCATACCCCAATGAATAAGGCAGCTCTTTTCCTGCAAAATGTTCTCACTGTCCAGATAACGTTCACAAGAGACAGGGAAACTGTGGGACAGCTTGCAAATAGAAGGTGGGCACAGTACTATCCCATTTTTAAACACACAAAACAATTCAACCTCACAGCAAGCAGCAACATCTCTACCTTAGGCATAATGCGTCATGCCAGGTGAACACAAGGTCTTTACAGACCAACAGGATGGGCACACCTGGGCATCAGCTCCCAGCTTTAGTACCTATCTGTGTAAGATCAAGCTGCCTCAAGGCCATCAGAAGCAAAGACATACATAAGTTACTTCAAATATGTTCTGCAGTGTACCTCCCCTTGAATACGTACGTAACATAAATTAGGGTTGCTGGGGGAAACAAGAGTGACTAAGTTATCCCCTCTGAAAGCCCTGATCATTGTGGTTTGCCTAGCTGAGTTACTGATGCCTCAGAAGAATGAGAGTCTAGATGCCTTGTTCCTCAACATATAGCTTAAACATGCATACATTTCTCTAGTCAGCCACCTTGAAAAAAACATCCAAACCACAGCTCCTTCTCTCCAGTCCTGCCTTCTCTTGAATGATACTCTCCCACAAGCACAGACATCTTCAGACAGCTAGCCCAGCTCCATGAAATATCCTCTAGCTCCACACATGCACAGATACTGGCAGAATACACACATGCTTATTCCTTATCTGGGCTCTTCCAGGTAGGATATTATTGGATACGGCCACTGAATGCACTGGAATACTGGTAGAGTCCTAAATTAGTTCTGAACTGGATGGCATGTTCTATGCATGGCACAGCACAAAGTCTTGTGGAAATAAGCTGAGACTGGAATTAGAGCACAACATTCCTTGCCTTACACCAGAGTTACACATCTTGCCCTTCAGAGAAGTCAGCTGGCTGTGTTTAGCATTGCATGGATGTGACTTACATTTTCTCTAAGTCCATAACTAGTTTGGTGGTTGTGTCTCTGCCTGACCTTTGTTCTTTGGCATGACATATGCCTTCAAGGCTAAGTGACCTTTTTCATTGAATCAATTTATACTCCCTGCAGATCAGCACCTCTTTGCATCTATCTTACCAGAGCACACGAGTCAACACTCCAGCTCATACAAAAAGAATACTCTGGGATGTTTAGCAGAGCTCTTCAAACATTTATACCCGTGCAAATAAACTAAGACAACTTATTTGAACACTTATCCCATGATCACAGTACCAGCCTCTTTGGCCTACTCCCTTAGAAATTACCAGCTAACTCATTTGATGCTTAAACTAGTTAAGCAACAGCGTTCCCTTTGGGAATGAATCTTTACTAAGAGGATTTGTGGCTTGCAAAGGTGCTAGGTTGTTGGGTTTTTTTCTTCTTTTTCTTTTTAATATTTAAACAAATACTGCTATATACAGTTTCATATTATTACATTTCTTTGCACTGTTCCAAGCCTTCAGAAACCTCACTGAAATATCCCTTTTGCAATATTTGCCTTCTTTGCTCACAGCTCCATATGCTGTGGTGATCCAGTTAAAGGAAACAAGATCCTGGAGAGCAGAGCAGTACCATAGCCTTTCTACTTGTACCCCCTCCTCCAGAAAAAGGAGATGGCTCACTTGTAAAGGTCTGGGCTGAAATCCATTCACAGGCAGTCAAAACTCATTACTCCTTCCACTGTCACTGTAAATAAGAAACTGGCAGTATCACATAAAGGACTCAGAAGACTGAATTAACAAGGCTCTCTTCTTCCCAGAACCCATGCCACAGGGAGAGACATAAAAGAGGAAACAAAACATTCATTCTCCATGCCAGGTGATGATCCAATTCATCTCACGAGTGGTTGAAATGAATCAAGTTTGGGGCTAACAGAACTGTAGCCACAGAGACACAAATGCTCCATCCAAAGCCCCGCTACATCTCTCTGTAAAATTCAAGTTTTGCCTAGCTGTACAAAGCTTTCACAGGATGGAGCAGCAGAGGAAGACTGATCCTCCATGTAACACTTGCCTCATCACATTAGCAGAAGCAGAACTCAGTCCCTACAGGAATGTAGTTTCCTCCCTCCCCACCGGGAGGATTAACACTTTTGCTCTCTACAAGCAACTGCTTGTCTTGCAAGTCTAAAATAAGCACCTTTGAGGCGCCTACAGGATACACACTGCCTGCGGTTCTCTGCTCTCCTGTCAAGCTCTCAGGGTGATACAAACTGTCAGAGGAGGGAGCAGTGTCTGTGCAGAGAGTTGCTTTCTGCAACTGCTTCTAAAACCAAATGCCATTGGGCCTAGGGTAGAGCAGAGACAGGCACGTGTCTGTACACACACAGAGGATGTCTCATTCCTTTCAGCTTCTCCTACACAAGCTTACTGGCCTCCTACAGTATTAATGAATTTCTCTGTCACCTCCTTGCTCTGACATCTGCTCAGGAGAACGGATGAGTAAGCAGGTAATCCAATTGGGCAGCAGCAAAACAATGAGCCAATTCCCCTACATTATGCTACCATTCTTTGGCACTGCCTGTCCTTAGAGGATCGTAACTCCCAGGAGAAGGATTTGGCTTTCAGCTTTGAGGGTGATTTAAGAGACCTTCTCTCATTCTTACTGACCAGCACGATAGTCTGACTTCCGTGGTTTCCGTGGTTTCCCAAGTCCTCAACAGTGAGAAAACAAAAACAAAGCCTTAGTTTCCATTCATCTCTTCACTTTTTATAAATCAAATTAAATATAAACAATTACTTCCTTTCCAAGTCAAATCAGATCAGACAGATCAAAACAGTTCAAAGACAATAGAAACAAATCAGATTCAAATTAAACATTTTCAGTAAAACAAATTTTCAGGTGCCTTTCAGAAAGCTAAAACAGGCATGAATACCAGAAATTGGGAATAAAGGACAGAAAACATTCATGAAGCTGACCCAATCCATGTCAAGGCTGAGAGAGAATTGCTTCATACACAGTGCTTTATGCAGGCTTGATTATAAATACATTAAGCAATAAAAATTCTATCAATCTCCTTCCAAGACACATTTAGATTAAATCAATCTAAGAGCTAAGACATTTCTCCTTGATATTCAGATGAATTCTTCTCTGTTCAGACACTCCCGTTACCAATAGTTCACTTTCAGTTGCACCAAAAATAATCAGTTTATGCACTTCTCAATGTTCCTCTATTCGCCTTCCTGGGTTTTACAGGCATTCAGTCAAGAACCTCATTG
This sequence comes from Tympanuchus pallidicinctus, assembly GCF_026119805.1. Taxonomy (NCBI): domain Eukaryota; kingdom Metazoa; phylum Chordata; class Aves; order Galliformes; family Phasianidae; genus Tympanuchus; species Tympanuchus pallidicinctus. The sequence continues at coordinate 38,866,756 of NW_026294747.1, read as the reverse complement.
TAAGAAGGAGGAGTTGATTTTCCCCTTCTCTGCCATCTCCCATTCACACCTTATCACTACAGATTCTGCTAAAAAAGAAGCTTCAAGACTTTCAAGGAAAATAGCAAGAATATAGGCTTTTTTGTTTACCATGGGAAAGTGTTCATCTCTGCTTGGCTCAAAATAGTATCTGACAAGAGTGAATCACACAGGTTCTGAAAAACTCACAAGAAAAAAGCTAAGAAATCTATAGCTGCCTCCCTCAATCTCATTCTCTGTCTGCCTTCTTATTGACTCCTACTGCCCACATCAAGAACTTGCAGCTACCTATCTTCCTTCTGCAGAAAAGTACTAGCCAAAATAAAAGAGAGGAGTGAGGAGAAGGCAGCAAGGGCCTCTCGCACCATCTCTCTCTGGGAGTTCAATAAGGAAACAAACGAGACAGTTTTCTCTCACTTCCATCGGAAAACACAGCAGCCAACTCATGTTAATAAATAATTGAACAGATATTACCTCAATTGCCTTAAATATCCCACACACCTTCACTAGCCAAGTCCTTACGGAAAGCGGAGAAGGCAAATAAAATATAAACCTTACTCTGAAACTGGCAAGACCCAAAGTTCACGTCCTGAAGCTGATATCTTCCCTAACCCTGAGAATAAAGAGACAACGCTGCAAAGTCTGCACACCTAGGATACCCCAACCCTCAGTGTCTGGGTATGGAAGGAAGAAAATACTTACTTCTGAGCAGATAAATAATCTCCATTCTTCTGCTGACTTACGCTTTCAATTACTTTTTGTCAACTACTTTTCCTGATCCAATCTTTCCTCTATTTCCTCGATGTGAGAATTAGGGAATTACACCTACTGACACTTTTCTTTTTTTAATAAACACAACTAAACGAAGCAATGTAGAGATGAGATACTAGTTGCATTTTCGTGAATAGGGAAGCCAAAGAACTGAAACCAGAAAGAGCAAAAACATGCTGAAAAGGCTACACCTATTAATTCCAACATACAAAAAGATTGAATTTAGTTTAGTCCATTTATTTTCCAGACAGCAGGAAAAGATGTATGTTTTCACCAAGCTTTTTACATTTTTTCCCTTTCCTTCCACTGACTTCCTCTGTATTCTGATGCTTAAGACACTGTTCCTTCTGGAGGATCCTATGTTGTTGAAAAGTTGTTCTAGATTTGAAGAGGAAAACCAAGAGAAAAGCATCAGCTTTTATGTGTATGTATACATGTATGTTTCTGTGTAAGTACATACGCCTTTCTCTACCTAAGCGTGGATATGAAAACACATGAGAAGCAATCACGGAATGACAATGTTTTTTATGTATATGAATACAAACATACACCACATATAGATGAATAAAGATTTAGTACCAACTGCAATAAGAGTTTTTTAAAAATGCAGGAGAGCAGCAATGCCAGTAGCCTTCTTGGGAGTGCAGTTTTAGCCAGAGGGGAGAAGCCATGTACCCTGGTCCCCTGCTGCAGAACACTGCACTCCCAGTCCCGTCTGTGCCCAGGAGCTCTGCTCTGTGCAAACCAAGCCACAGGGACAGGACTCCTGCTTACCCTGGCCTTGATCCATCACAGTCAGCAAGCTCCAGAAGGCACATCCCAGCATGAATGCTGGAAAGCATCTCCACATCTCCAGGTTTACGGTTCAAAAGCCCGAGAGGATTAAGGGGGAGGGGAGGAAGCAAGAAAATAAATAAAGCAAATGTTAGAAATTATTAGAAAAGGATTCCTGCCAAAAACTGAGAGTGTCATTATGCCACTGGATTTATTTTTAAATCAAAAAGATGAAATGCAAACACTCAGAACTGTAGTACTACAAAACTGTTTGATCATACTGATTTTAAATTCAGCCAATATAACGCTATGAAAGAAAAACAAACAGACGTAGTACTACAATGATAAATTTGTTCAGATTTCCCAAGAGACAGAAGGCAGACTGAAAGTAAAATTTCTTAGAGAGTGTGCTTGAAACCCATTCAAAAAGTCTTATAAAATTTTTCAATTTAAAATGCACACAAAAAAAAAATCTCTCTCAAGGAGTCTTCAGAAACATGTACTTTGTTCCATTTTCGACAACTTAAAAGTCTGTGGCTTATTAGCTCTATAGAGGATTTTTGAAGTTACATGTACACTTTTGGTTACATGCCAAACATGTCAACTAATGATCTTTTCAAGCTTGGTTTTGTTACAGATATATGAAGTCTTGCATGGAACCAGCACTGCCACTCAAAATGAGCAGTTCGCCTGAAAAGCCCGCACAAACAGGCTGCACCCAACTCTTCTGTAGACATCATAATGAGGTTGCATGATCTGGATTTTGCTGTATAACGACACATTCTTCTCCAAGCAGAAAAAAATCTAAAAGAGAACCTGAGTTTCAAAGTAAGATCATCTTTGCTCTAAAAAGGCCTACCAATAGTGGGAAATCATTATAAATCTTAGTAAAGAGAAGGGTTGAAATTCCACTGCTGAGGTCACTTGAGGCAGCATTAGAAAGCCCCTTCCACAGACTGGGCATAACTAGGTGAATGGCAAGTTCAGCCTTAATAAGTGACGTCTGTTGTTCACGTCTACAGCAGTCTGAAGTATTTGTCTTCCCTCTGAGGAGCACAAGGGAGGGAGAAATCTTTTTTGCATAGCGATCCATCAACAACACACTGTAGTCAAATTAAGTCCATGAGTCACACCATAATGCCAAGGGAACTCAGGTACATGGTTACTTTTCTTATTGTGACCTTGATTCCATTCATGCAAGAGCAAATGTTCCTGGAAGAAACTGAAAGGCTGGCCATGTGGGAGGGAGAAGAAATAGTCTGCATAGGTTTGGTACACCCGCACCTATCTGAACTCATCCAATCCTCAGAATTATTACAGAATGACCAGGAAAGTCACCAACCTAGACACCTAGATATCAACAACAGAACACCCAATGAGCATCTCGTCTTCTGTGCAGCCACAGCACAGAGAGTCCATGACTGCAGAATCTACCCAGAGGCAATATTTAGCAATACTGAGTTTCAATACCAGCCAGTTGATTAACAGAAAGTTTAGCAGTCAGAATTATTTTTTTTTTTTGACTGTTGGGAAACAGAAGACGAGAAGGCTACTATTTCTCAGATGGAAACCAAAAGTAACAGACACAAAATACAAGGTTTCTCACTGTTGTTTTCCAAGTGCAACTGCCACCGGCCTGACCATTCCAGTTTTACCAGCTGTGCGTTTGCAAGATCGAATACCACTGACAGGATTCAGCAGTAGTCAAATAAGTGGTCAAACCAGCAGCTAATAAACCAGGTAAAAACTCACTCATAAATCAGGTACTTGATAGAACACATTGTAGGAAGATTCAATCAAAAGGTCTCAAGAGCCGCCTCATCTACATGATAGATGAAAACAAGCTCCCTTTCCAAGTCCAATACTGCCTGCTGGATGGCTGTTAACTTCTCTCCCAGCAGCACACTGAGGTCAGTTTGTGATGCTGGTCACCTGCAAATGCCACTGCCTTGCTCTGATGCCACTCTGTGGTCTGACTCTTTAGAAAAAAGAACAGCAAGGAGGTTGGAACAGTAACCAATAAATCAAAGTGATCATTCAAGAGAATAAAATGTACCAGAATCTCAAGAAACCTTCAAAATAAGCACACTATATACAGTACATGATAAATCTAAATACCAAATCAGTAAAAAGCGTGATTGATCATGTCAAAGAAATCTTTTTAAAGGAATTCTTTTTAAAAACAAGGAGACTGCACACACAAGGGACATAGTGACTGCTCTGCACTATTTGCTTTGATGTAAAGTGCATTCTTCTGTGCTGTCCAGGTGTTTTCCAGGTGTCATGGATTTCAGAACTGACACTATGCAACTCCAACAACAAAACTGAATGGGAACAAACTATGCTTTGACAACTGAGTAGGTAACGAAAGCATCTTTTGGCAGTAAGGAGACAGAGCTAATTTCAGATTGTGGGATAAGCTTCTTCAGAGCAAGCCTATCTGCTAAAGTGGACAGTGGTGAGAAGGATGACAGTGCTGACAACTAAGACGTCATTTTAAGTTCAGTCACTGACAACACGAGCCTGGAAGTCCCATGCTTTTGAAAATGATTCTCAGTCAGGCTTCTGATACAGGGCTGGTATCCTTTTGTATTTCTTTTCTAGTTTTGTTTTTTTTAGATCATCATCTCTGACAGAATATCTAAGAAAACAGCAATGTTTTCAGCCGATTAAGCCAAGGTTACACTAATCTAGGTAATATGAGGAGCAAGATAGGCTACCAGTGCAAAAGAACAATTTCTGGATTCAAAGTACAGGAGATTGGACTTGATGATCTCTAGAAGTCCCTTCCAATTTGGTGATCCTCTACCCAGCTCACCACAAAAAGTAATTACTGTTCCCTAAGAGAAGGTGACTGCTAAAGAATGCTAGGTTCCCTAACCACAGTGTCAAGATGGCCTCCTCACAGTGACCCAACAGCCAGCACAGGGAGCTTCTCAAGTGGTAGGATGATTAGAGGTTCCCATTCCTAACCTCTAAGCCCAAACCAGCAGAATTTCATAATGGGATGAAAGTCACGCATTTCTCAGGTCTAGACAGACATCTTCTCCTCAGATCTTTCTACAAACCAGGACAGGGTTCTGCCACAAATGAGATGGTTCACCTCTGGCAGAGGCGTCTGAGGTCTTACTTATTCTACAGGCAGCAGAATTACCAGCATGGCACAATAACCACCATGTGCTTTCCACGTGAGCACAGAACACATACCCTTGATTTCTTATGTTTAACATAAGATGTGGGCAGCTAGAAGCTAATAACTGTGTGTTTTCAGTTTTGTTTGCTTTTAATCCTGATAGAATTTTCTGGTCATGGCTCATAAAGTTCTATAAATGAGTGTGAAGTAAAATATGCCACAGTCCTAGTGTGTTGTTATGGCAACTGGAATATTCAAAGTTACCAGGAATTAAATATCTGTTTACTTATTTTGCTATTATTTTTTGTTGGAATGTGGCTTCATTCTCTTCCCCCCAGCTCACTTTTTGTTTTGATCCCGAAGTGGCCAAGAGACGAGTTTATGACAACTATGAAATCTTCCCTGTGGAAGTGGAAGTGGAATAATTTAAGGCAGAGCTGGAGCAAACTTGGCTGTGAAAACCATCAGTACCCCTATTTTTTTTTATTTTTTTTTTTTAAATCACAAGACTTTATCTCATGTAGTAATGTATGCAGATCCAAACACACATAGTAGCTGAAGCATAGTGAAAGAAGCCAGGACTTTTGTGCTCTACTCCAGACTGAGTTGGTTAGTGACCTTAAGCAAGATGCTGAGGCCAATATTTCAATTTTTACTATTTTTAAATGGCTTCATTTTGTGCTTCTAACTTGAACCACATTAGTCCTCATGCTTAATGGCATCAGTTATCTACATGTTCTAGCAATTGCAATGGAAGATGCAATTGCTAGGTCACCACACAAAAATCTCCTAAAGCAGACAGATGATTGGTGTTGCAATGAAGATGTGACTTTGCAAATATTTTTAACAATTGTCTCTAATTTCTCTATGCTTTGGACTCCCACTTCCAGAAGGACCACTGACACTCACAGTCCTAACCGTACTTATTGAATTCTTAAATGTATGGGATGCAGATGTCATCTTCTCCTGTTCATATATTAAACCACAATCCAGGACTAAGAATTGAAATCAGTTCCTACTTAAGAAGGCTAACTTCCTAATTGTCCTAAGTCACTCTTCAAATTGAATTCAAACCAGATGCAATCACAGTATCATTTAGCTGCTGTTTCCGTTTACCTCCAATTTCATCTATTCCTTTATGCTTCCTTTATTTTTATAGAAAAATATCTATGCATTTGATGCGCTTTTTTCTTCTCTTAGTATTTCATTTCTCTTTCTATATGCCCCATTATATTTTCTTTCACTTTAAATCTATCCCTATCTGGTTCTCCACTAAATCTCTCTTCATGCCAACTTATCCTACTTGCTTATACCAGACACTCCCTTAACCATCATTCTCTGCAACCTGCCATTCCATTCTAAGCCTGAGAAATCTACCAAGATCTTATGACCAGGAAACTAAACTTCAATTTGGTACTGCGATCAAAATGAAAGACTTACGTAAAAAGAAAAGAAAGAAACACACCTTCCTGAAAATCTCCCCAGGAACCTATCAAACTTGCTTCTCAAGAGGTTCCCAGGCCCTTGAAGAATAAGTTTAAAATCAAGTAGAAGTTCTCAAACACTCTGAACTTCAACCATGATTGAATTACAAGTGGCTGGAGGAAGGCAGATGCTCAAAGTCTCCATTTCTATAGGCCTCACACACAATCCTCCTTCTGCAGCTGCCACCAAATTAAAACTTTTCACTGCTTGATTCCATTTATTCAGAAATAACAAAGCAAATAAATATGAAAAACAAACTTTAAATGCAGACATATTTCAAAAATCCAATGGATTTTTTTAAGCTGCAAGCATTAAGCAACAAACATCATCCTGGCTCTATAAGCTGCCAGTCTTGATTTTATCAAGCACAGCTAGCTTGCCTTCTTTAGTTTTTCACATAGGCAATTCAATAGAGGCAGGTAGCCCATTCCTTTCCCTTATCACTCCTATTCAGACAGCATTGCAGAAGCAGTAGACTATCTCATTTTCAGATTCCCTGTGCATTCTTTCCCCATTCTTTCACACTGCAATTCTTTCAAAACAGGATGACCAAATGAACAGTATTTATCTTGAGAGATCTTCCAAGAGAAAGCACAGCACAGACTCCATGTCAATTAACTATTCTGCTGTGCCATTCTGCACACTGAAAGGTAACTTCTCCTCCCTATGAAACAAATTTCACTGCTGAATTTCAAATTCAAGCAATACACAATCTGCTGGCATAGGCCTTTAAGAGAGGCAGAGTTCCTGAAAATGAAAACTAAAAAAGTAACTCCTTGTTTGCTCTCTTTTCACTTTTTAATTGATTATTCATGACCACTAGACTCAGAATACTTACCACTACAAATCCCATTAAGGAAACAATCAAGTCTTTTTGCTAATTATAGTTTTCCTTTAGCTTGTCCAAAATTGTGAATAAGTCATTTCTACAAAGATGGAAAAGGAAAGCATTATCAAAAAGAGATACAAGAGTAGGCAGGGAAGAACAGAAACCGTATACCAGCATAGAAACTACGCTTTGAGAATCTTTTCAAGAGATCTAGTTACACAGTAGTCATTTACATACATTCCTTTGTTTTTAGAATGCAGGTCACAATTATTTCTAACAGTAGGGAGTCACAAGGGTTGTATAGTTACTGTGATTGTAAACTAAGGAGGAAGGTGACAGTTCGTACCATAAATAAATTTCACTTACAACGAAGGCTATCTAGACTCAATTTTCCGGAGCTCAGATGGCACCAGGCTGCCATCACAGCACTCTTCCCAGTACAAGAAGGCTAACAGCTAAGCATAGACAAAAGGACTGTGCAAGTGCAAGAAGTGCAGGAACACAGTTTGTGACAGATCTTGTTAATAGTGGTAACAAGCCATCTACCTGAGCAGGAACTCTCAAGGTTGATGCACAGAGGATGGATTTACCAGTAAGCCTCCCGCAAACCATCACAGAATCAAATCACTCAGGGGAAGGAGTGAGATATTTCTGCAAGAACAGCATCAGAAAAGCAGGACACCGGCAAACTCAGTCTTCAGTGCTCAGAAAGACTCTTCACTGCAGACAAAATGCCCCACTGCAGCAATTAAACAGCTCCAGTAAATAGAAGCAGAAAAAAAACAACATCTCCAGTGGTGGCCTTTTTAGAGCATCTTTTTCCAATTAACTGGAGTATTAATAGTTTAGTATTGCTTTTCTTCAATATGCAGACTAGATCAGACTTCCATTCCACATTCATGACTGCTTCTCTCTAACCAACAGTCAAGCAGAAACAACATGAGAGGCCATCAGGATGTTGTTAAACCTCCCCATTCATTGAGCTAACCTCTCAGCTATCACAGCAAATAAAAAGGGAGCAAAAACAGACAAAAAAATTATTGCTGCCACCCATTAAGAGAGCAGCAAAAGCCAGTGATACGTTTGATGTGCACTCAGTCTTCATTGCAGTAAATGAAAACTCTCCAACGGTTTCCCTGTGAGACCAAACACATACAGGGTTGGCAAGGTTGCCACCCAACAGATCAGGCTGCCCAGGGCCCCATCCTACCCTGGCCTTGAATGCCTCCAGGAATGGGGCGTGCACCACTTCTCTAGGAATCCTGAGCCACTGCTTCTTCACTCTCTGAGTAAAGAATTTCCTCCTAATATCTAACCAAGATTTCCCTTCTAGTTTAAAACCATTCCCCCCTTTCCAATCGCTATCAGAGCATGTAAAAAGTCAGTCTCCTCCCTGTTTATAAGCTCCCTTTAAGTTCTGGAAAGCTGCAATGAGATCCTCACAGAGCTCTTTCTTCTCCAGGTTGAATAGACTCAGTCCCCTCAGCCTTTCACCCTACAGATGGCAATTTTAACAGTTAATTAAGACAACCTGAGTATTCGAACTCAACGATAAGAGCACCAAGAGCTCTGTTGTCTCCTCAGAAATTAGAGGAATAACATTATCAGAAGGACTTGGTCCTTACTGGCCAGGGCCCATTCTACAGATTCTAATAAAAAATGACAAACCTGGAGATTGTAGCAAAGTCCAGTTTAGAGTTCAGGTCATAAGGCAGCATCCCAGTGATGAAGTAGGCCCAAGGTCAAACTGAGAAATCATAAGACAGGGATAGGATGAGGTCCAGCAAATGCCAACCATTGTCATGGAAATAAGGCTGGGCAAAAACCCAAGCCACGCTGTCAGTCTTCAGACTGAAATTTAGAAGCTAAATTTAGAAATTTAGGAGCTTTGTAGTCAGGCAAGGCTACAACTGAACTAAACACTAGCACTCCATCTCCAACATGGCTCAAAATAGTACTGAATCTCGGGGCTGAGCTTGAATAGAAATCCTTGACCACAGGTTTGGGCCACAGGTGCAGCCGATCAGGGCTATTAAGGCACTCAGAGTTCTGACATTCAGATACACCTGTCATTCCACCCTTAGGTCTAAAGAACAAAACAAAACCCCAGTGACAATGTCCAAAGGGCCACTACAAGATCCAAATCTCATCTCAGCCTGAGAGAACTTTTTTTCTGAATTTCAGTGTAGCCTTAATTATGAGCCTCGTAAGACACAAACTATCATTATCATAGAATGCTCTAGAAGTCCTAGCTATGGCTACCTCCCATACTGCAAGTCAGCCAAGATGAACACTACCACTTTTCACAGTTAACTTGCTTTGGTGATATGCACCTTTGCACATGGGTCACCAGTTGGTCTGAAGCCTGTATTAGCAGATGGAGTGAGTCTAAGCAGCACACAAGCAAGCTGTTTTAGGATTTTTTCAGCATACTGAGACTGACTATATAAATTGGAACACCTAGCAGTCTTAACCAGACATACCACTATTCTTGACCCTCAATCCTGACTCAAGGTATTTTCTATGGCTTTCACTGCAGGGCACAGAAACCTTTGCAATAAGCAGCCCCTTGCTGTCTCATGAGAACTTTCCCAGATTCCCGTGTTGACTGTACTCGAGTGCAGCACTTGTAATTACTTCAGTACAGACTGTAGGTTGCAACTTTTTCAGCAATCGCAACATACACAGGAAGCATACAAAGAAGACGGGGGAAAATTTCAGCATAATTTTACAATATTATTATATTTTAGTTTTCACAAAAATAAACAAGAGGACACCAGCCTACACTCTCAGTTCTAAGTCTGGAGCTTCTGCTCCTTGTAGGAGGGAAAGCATGCCAGTGGTCCACAGTAGAAGCTATGCTTCTAACTTGGTCTAGACAGAGGTGCCAATCTGTCCCCAGTTCAGTTAAAAAAAAGCCTTTAAACTGCTATTAATTTTCATTATAAAAAGAAAGATTGAATTTCAAGGTCAAAATAATGATGGATAAACAATGGTGAGAGTAAGTATAAGCCTTGACAGAGTCATTACGGAGTGCTGCATCAATAGGTTCAACCACCTCAGTGAAGACTTCCCCCTGTGAAATCTGTGAAAGCAATGCTATTTCACCCACCCAGCTGGAGTCACATCCCAAAAAAGTATCATTAGATATTAAAAATGGAACACCTTTCCCTCCAGAAAACTTTGCATTTTCCCAGTCCCCTAAGAAGCTATGTGGTAAGTATTCCTCAGCCATTCACCTCACAAATAAAGACTCCATCCAGGGAGCAGAAATATGTGGGTTATGCATGGGGAAAATACATTAATATCTTTATTGTCTTCTTCATCCAACCAAGTCTTTTTCCATAAAGGAAACAGTTCCCATGACACTAATTTCTCCCCTTTGAGCTGAGAATTTAATAAAAATCCGTGGCTATCAAAGCAGCAATGAAATGGAATCACAGGTGTGTGGAAGCAAGCTTGCCCTTGGTCACGCTTCCAGGACAGGCTGGCCAGCAGGCCCATGTCTGCGTTTCTTGGTTTCTCTCCTACAAGAAAAGCCCAGCATCACCCCCGCTCCCAAGTAAAACCAGCAGCAGCCCAGAGGCCATTAGCCACATTCTCACTTCCAGCCTAGGATAGAAAACAGTTCCTGGCTTCTTCACATATGCAGTATCACATGTGATACCCTACTGGCTCTACTGTAAAACTCCTGAAGTAGTCACTAGACCTTAGCGACAGAGTCAGATCCGGAGTTTTCAAATAACTTTTTAATTAACAGGCAAATCATAACAGTCATTAGAACAGTATAGGGAGCATTCAATTGTCAGCTTCACCAATTTCCCTTTTCTGAAACTAGATGGACATTTTTTAGGTAACAAAAGAAAAGACAAGAGATAATTTTTTCTGCTTGTGTAACTGAAATCAGGCTGGGAATTTCCTGAGAGTAGTCCTGATTAAAACAGAGGAAATAACCTTGCAATAGCAAGTCAACACACCACACCAAATGAAAAGCCTTTTAGGCTAGGATCCAAACATGCAGAGAGTCAGGGATAACAGAAGAAAAGCATTCACACTCTCTTCCACCCTCAGGACAACTCTGAACGTCACATTTCAAGATGAAGTTCTGATTTGGACGGTTGGTGGAGGTTTTTTTTGTTTGTTAGGATGGGTGGTTTTCTTCAAAACAACAGTATTGGTTAACCTTGCTTCAATAAGAGGCAAAAGACAGAATACAGAACCTTCAGAGAACACACCTATTAAGTTCAGAGCAGATTCATACATTATATATAATGAAAATTGTTTTATGAATGAATCTACTATTTTTGCTAATGAGCTGATATAACCATAAACGTAAGCTTTAAAAATAAGCAGAAATTTAGCTAACATTAAGTAGTATAGTAGCAATACAACACATTTCAAACATGCTCCATCCTTCCAAGACTCTTTAAAATATGTGGAAAAGTGATTTGCTCTCAGAAAAACAGAAATAAGTTGGGATTTTGTCAGGCTGATCGAGGCCCTCCTGCTGGATTTGTCAAGTAGTCTGAAAAATGGTTATCAATTTGCAACTCTGAGAACTGAAACTCTGCAAATTGACCACTAACCTAAAGGATGTTACCAGAAGTCCATTAGATCAAACTTCTTTTTCCTATTGAACTGGTTGGGACTGAAACAAACGCCTGGCAATGAATGGCTCCATAACATTTCCTGCAGTCTCCTGCATTATCTGATCTGTCACACGTGCCAATGTCACGTACCCCAGGAAAAAGGAAGTCTGTCTGGAAAGGTGATTTGCCAATTTGAATCTTAACATTTTTGGTGTTTCAGTAGGTTCTTCCACTCTGTGGGACTGACACAAAATCATCCTCGTTCGTTCTTTGGATCCTTCAAACTCCCTCTAGACAACTGCCTAACTGTGTTCCCATTAACAAAAACAAAACCACTAAAATTGAGCACTTAAATTTAACAAAAAGGAAGCAATAATTTATCCCTTATCAAGTAGATAATATTATCAGTATAGTGTATAGATTTAAGCTCACATCTTTGAGATTTACATCCTTCTTTAACTGCAGATACTTGAGATACTATTGATGATCCTAGAGAATACATACCTCTCTATAAAGAGATACTTATTAAAATCAGATGAGAAAAAAATTATTAAAATCAGATAACTGGACAATACACCAAGCCCCAGGAAACCTGCTGATTTATGAAGCAGTACATAAATTCTTTACTCATGTCATTTTCTCTGAAATCATGAAAGGCCAATCAAAAATACATGCATCATAGCAGGCATATGAACAAAACTTGGCAGCTATGAAAATATAAACTTCAAATATTTTTTGGTGTGTATTTCTGTCATGCTGTGAAAAAGCACCTCTCAAAGCAGGTGTGGGAAGAATGTTTGCCTACTGCACCCCAAGATCTCCAAAAAGAAATTAACAGCCAAAACTGGTTTCTGATACTGTAATAATCAATGGGATACACCAGGCTGCAGGGAAAGAAAGATCATAACTCATTACCTTCCTATCCTCTTCTAGATTCCTATTCATTTCTGACACTTAAGCTTTGAATTTTCATGCTGTAGCTTCAGAAGGCCACAAACAGCAAAATTCATCTACATCCACCTGTATCAGAAATCTTTTTAAAATGCAAGAAAGCTGCAATCCTAACTCCTTATGGAATGGAGAGGCCAAAAAGCCACAGGACCCTGGCACAACTATCCTCTCCCTAGTGGCTATTTAGGCTTTATCTTATTCACAACATGAATCTGACCACATTATTAATAGAAACAGAAACTGACGTAAGAAAAACAGATCAAGGATTCTCTTCAATGTACCCTAGCATCTCTCTCAAATTTATCCACTTCAATTTCACAACACAAAAGAATAAAAGTCCAGTTTCTCCAATAGCTTTTTTTGTAGTCCATTTTCATTGTTTATAACTATACTTTCAGAAGTATTAGCAAGCACAAAAGAGAAGAAAAATACTCCCATCAACTCTTCCATGAACTTCACCAGGGCTATTTGCTCATGAGGTCTACCTGGTACTTTCTAAGAAATGATTTTGCGTCAGTAGTGACAGAAATAACAACTAAGTGTAAGGAATGACAGATATCTGCAAACTCAAGTACCCCCTTCCTAAATAAATACTTTTGTGACGGTTCATCCTCTCTGCAATTACTTCCAGCAATTTTTTTTTTCCTTTTAATTTTTCCATTCCTCATCAGAAAAAAAAAAAAAATAGAACTACAAAAGTATATCAATGCTTTCCTTGACGAGAAAACATGCTAGCCATCCTCCTGCTAGGGCTGATAAGACCTCAGGTGAATCAGGACATCGACTCATCCAGCTCTGGCTTGTTCTTCCTGGATTAATCAGTGAGCAGAAAAGAACGTGAAGTGTCAGCTAGCACACTCCCATCACTCATACAAGGCAAACTCAGCTGTTCAAATCAATATTCGTTAGCAGGCAGAATGATCTACTTTTGAGAGTGTTCTAATTAGACAATAGAGATTATTACAAAACACCTGCAATGTTTGCAATCGTTTAAAATAATGAGAATCAATATTAGCTTCCAAAGGCACCATATGGTAAGTGCTCATTCCAGGCAGGTGGTCTCCAATAGGATCTCAGTGTCTCAAAAACATTCATTAACTTTTTCTTTAATCTGAAAGAATTTGTTCTCGATTAATGCATCAGCTGCTGCTCTGCACTTTCTACTGCTGACCACAAGTAAAGCTAGCTTAATCGCTGTGCCTCTCTTAGTTGAGCTGCAGGACCTGAGATGACTCCTCAAGGACTGACACCACCAGGAGAGCAGCCTGCCCTCCTTGCATCAACTCAAGGCAAGAATCTCAGAGGTCCCACAGCAACAGCGTTTCCAGTGGGAATGGCTGGGTCTGCAGAGAGGGCCAATGAGAAGTTCTGGTTCTACATCTCAGCTGGCAGCATCTGAGTGCCCTCCTCATTAAATCCATGCCTATTTCTAAAAAATGATGTTTTCTACACTTAATGACAAAGAAGTCTTTCCCATAATTCATATTCACAGATCTGTGCGCAGTTGCAATGAGATGACAACTCTTCAAGACGCTGCTTTATTTTCCTATTGCAAGAAAAGCAGATTGTATGCCCCAATCTTGTGGAATAAATAATAACAAACATAAAATAACCCTATAAAGTAGCCTCTGGTACAGAAGGGTAAACTGAGATACAATCCTTCCATAACAAAGTATAAATTATTATTTAACAGGTAATAACCCAGAGAAAAATCTTCCTATATTGGTAAGAATACAGGCCTCCATCTCACTCCTGGGATCACCTGATACACCACTGCACTAGGACTGGGGAGTAAGTAAAGGAAATTACTCCTTCATCTTCCTTTCGCTTCAGCCTTTAGACCATGGAGAAAAAGAAACTTGCTTCCAAAAAAATCTAAGTATATCATTTTAAGAGCTAAATAAAGCAACCATTAAGTATTCTCATCCATGCTCTTAGCATGTGCAACAATTTGGGATTCCAAAGAGAGAACCAGAGAGTCAGGAAACCCAAACAGACAGAGACAAGTCTAACTTAGCTAACAAGGCTCTTGATACCAAACAATAATTGCACACTGCTATGTTTACCTAACAACTTCAGTGCTAGGAATCTCTAAGTATTTTATTTACAAACTATTTAATCACTGTTCACTAATACGCAGCCACTTCTGTTACAGAGCAGAGGCTGCTTAAAAGCATGCAGCAGAATATTTAAGACAGGTGTAAAGATTGAACTGTAATCAATTGAAACAGTAGGGGAAAAGCAGAACAGCAATTGAATCACCTGAGATATAAATTAATTAAGACTAGAGGTGATAACTCTGAGGCTTCTAAAAGAAATTCCAGGGGTTTGTTAATGATTATAAGTGAAAAAGTCCTAATCTGAACTATTGAACACTAATGTACTAATCTGTAGCAGCAATGCTGGGCATTAGTTCTGAGTAAACCTGGGGAAGGAAAGAGGCTAACAAAATCATCAGGATGGCTTTTGTTCTCTGTCCTAAGGCAGATCTTGCCATAACAACAGTGATTTTTGGCCTTATTTTATTATTTAGAATTTTGAAAAATGTCAACACATCACTGAAATATATCAGGTGTTTTTCCAAGTGGCTAATAGAAAAGCAAAATTAGGCATTTAAATCTATATTGCTAATAGAATATTTTCCTGCTGTGCTAGGAGGAGAAGATAGGGGATAGAAAAGCAAGACAGGATAACACCAGGAACTTTTTTTTTTTATATGAGACAGTAAAGCCAAACACTACAGTAAGAAAACCTGCAGAAGGATTTATAACAAGGTTTGTTCTTTGGTGAGAAAATAGTCATGGTTTTACATTCTATCTTCCTCATTCCTTTATTTTTGAATATATATAGACTGTTGTTCCAAACTATTGCAGTAGAACACTGCCAGCTGCAGAAGCTGTGATCAGAAACTCTTTGGGCACCAGGATCTGTCACTGTGATTGTAATTCATCACAACAATACATAAACTCTTCCAACATAACATCAGCAGATTAATAAAGCTGCTTTCCAGTCTTCTACTTGCTTCCACTGATAACTTATTCATATTGTAATTGCTGGTAATCTGCACCCTATATCACATTACCACTTGTGCTGCATGTACGCTCTGAGGCAATCAATCATCCCTACCTATCAGTAAAGTCCTTGCTCTTGCCTGATGATGGAGCCAAGATAGCATTAGCATGTGGATTTTTGTGCTAAACATTTAACTGATGCCCTCCAACCCCACCTGGCTCTCACATCTATCATTCGGGATTTCATAAGTTGGGATTGAAACCCAACTTAAAGAGAAGTGAAGAGGGGCTCAGCCTCTTCTCCTAGGCAGTGAACAGGACCCGGGGAAATGACCACAAGTTGTACCTGAAGAGGTTTAGGTCAGACATGAGGAAGAACTATTTCTCTCAGAGAGTGGTCAGGCACTAGAATGGCTGCCCAGGGAGGTGGTGGAGTCGCCGTCCCTGGCAGTGTTCAAGAGGTGCCTGGATGAAGAGATACAGGAGATGGTTTAGTGCTTGTGCAGTGGTAATGAGAAGACAGTTGGACTAGATGATCTTACAGGTCGTTTCCAACCTTGTGATTCTATGATTCTAACTTAGCTCATTGCATAGCAATCAGCTCTTCTTCATCAGCACTTCTAACAGACCTACATGTAAGTTTCACATGGAGAACATCATTATGTATTGTTTTTCTGCTTTGGGAAACTTGGAGGCTGAGCTTGCATTTAAACAGCAACTCCATCAGCTTTACTCTGCATTTCACAGATGTGCGGTGCAGCAGACTGCAACCCTGGGCTGGGAACACTGCTTAAGGAGGTGGTGTTCTTTCCTATAGCAAGGAAAAAGCACTATATACAATCATCCTTGAACAGCAGCAAGGTACCTAAAATCAAAAGGTCAGTATCACAAAGGCAGATGAACTGGGGAAGCTTCTTTGATTCACACTCCTATGCAGTACAACTGAACATTTATTTGTAGCATCTATTTTTTATCTATAGCATCCAAAGTTAGGGTAGATGTAGATGGTTTCTGAGATTTTAATGACAGTGTGCTCTTAAGACTTTCCAGACCAAACTCAAATAAGACTGCAGTGACATTAAGAAAAGGGGTGAGAAAAACCTAAGTCTGATTCAGACATGTGGCAGAAATCTGCATGCTGCATAAAGACAAGGCTCTGTTTCTTTGTAGTAAATAGAATGGTGAGCTTTTATTGTCATGGCCTCTTTCTGCCTTCCTCTCAAACTCCATACTAATCTCTGCAGAGGCTCCACGATCTGATCTACAGCTTTCAGAATTACATCAGGCTTGGGCATCACAACAATGCTTTAATGTATCTCAAATGCAATACTTCATTTCCTGAGTTTCTAGTGGTTGATCTTCTTTAGGAAAAAGAAGACAAAGAATGATAAAAAAAAAATATTTAAAAATCAACAAAGTGCTTTAAAATACCCTGGTGTTTGAAGCACCATGCTTCATAAGGGAAGTAACTTACTCATATAACCTTTCTACATATAGATCTTCACAGCTTTACATTGTTTTGGTTTTTTGGTTTGTTTTTTTTTTCTTTTTTTTTTTTTTTTTTTTTAGAAGCAAATTAATCCTCAAATAATCCCAAAGTTTGTGTTTTTTGCTTGTTTGTTTGTTTCTATTGTTTTTTAAAGAAAAAAAGGAAAAAACGGTGGGGTGGTTGAAATATGCCCAAAGCCATACAGTAACAAAAAATGACTGATCTGGCACTATACTAACTCAAAAAATCTGAATTAAAGATGTACACCCAGAAGGCATCTCAGCCATCTCTCAAACTATGGCCTCACCAGGAAGGACAAAGCCACTGAGAACTATGGGCACATTTCCCTGGTCAGCAGCAGGGAAATGCAAGATGGCTCTGTCCATGCTCAGAGCTGTCTGAATGTGAGCCAGTTCGGGGGGGGGGGGGGGGGGGGAGGAGGGAGGGGGGGAGAAAACAAACCTATGCTCTAGAACAGACAATTATTACCTACTCTCTTTTCCAAATATCCTAATGACTTGTCTTTCTCTTCTTCCAACCATTGTTTACAGTCACTTCACAGTTATTAGTTCAAGACTTGTCTCTTAGCTTAACACATTGCTGACACATTATTATAATTTCCCTATCCAAATATTATGCCACAACATCTCTCCTCCACCAGTGACCTCTCACCAAAATGGCACAATTGAGTACTACAACATCAGGTCTGTTGTAAGAAATACCTTATTGGCTTTTCTACAGATTGTCTCAGTCCTCTGAACACATACTGAGCCAGCAGAATCTAAGCTGTAAGGAAAATGTGGTGGGTCTCAGTCTAGGCACTGTATTATTTTTAGCTCCTGGCTGATTAATTTAATGCATGTGAAGAGAAGAGATAAGCATTTAATTGTTACTAGGAGTGGGAAAGCTTATCAGGGCTGAATTAGTAGAATATGTGGCCTAATTTCATCATTGTTTTAATATTCCAAAAACTCAGGGTCTGTGTTCCTGCCAAGATTAGGCAGGTTCCACTTCAGCCTGCCTTTTGCAAGGAATTGTACCTTCTTCCTCTTGTATTTATCACAGAATCATTAGGGTTGGAAAAAATAACTAAGACATCTAGTCCAACCATTCATCTGCTACCAATATTGCCCACTGAAACAGTCCCTTTCCTTAAACTCCTTCAGAGTCAGTAACTCTTCCACTTCCCTGAGCAATCTGTTCCAATGCCTCACCGTTCTTTATAGATGTCATTCCCTCTTATTCTATCCAAGTTGCCTGGGAGAAGAGGCTGACACCCACCTCGCCACAACCTCCTTTCAAGTAGTTGCAGAAAGTGTTTACAGAATCACAGAATCGCAGGGGTTGGAAGGGACCTCAAGAGATTATTGAGTCCAACCCCACTGAGCCTCAGCCTTCTCTTCTGCAGACTAAACAATCCCAATTCCCTCAGCCACTCCTCGTAAGACTTGTGCTCCAGACCATTCATAGCTCCCTGGACACGCTCCAGGACCTCAAAATCTTTCTTGCAGTGAAGGCCCCAGAACTCAACACTATTCAAGGTGTGGTCTCACCAGAGCTGAGTACAGAGAGATAATCACCTTCCTGCTCCTGCTGGCAACACTATTTCTAGAACAAGGCAGGATGCCATTGGCCTCCTTGGGCACCCTGCTGTCTCATGTTCAGCTAAGCATTGATCAACACTACCAAATCTCCTCCACACCACTTTCTAGCCACACTGCCCCAAACTTGTAATCTTGCATGGGGTTGTTTTCACCAAAGTACAGGACCCAACTCTTGGTCTTGTTAAGTTTCATCCCACTGGCCTCAGCCCATCAATCTAACCTGTCCAGATCCTTTTGTAGGACCTTCCTACCCTCAGGCAGGCCAACTCTTCCTACCAACTTGGTGTCATCTGCAAAATTCCTGTGAATGCACCCAATTGCCTCATCCAAATCATCAATAAAGATATTAAACAGGATGGACCCCAATGCTGACCCCTGATGGACACCATTCATGACAAGTTGCCAACTGGATTTAACTTAATTCTCCACCAAGCTCTGGGTCCGGCCCTCCAGTTACTTCTTTACCAAAGAGAATACCTGTCCAGGACACATGCTGCCAGCTTCTCCAGGGGCATGCTGCAGGAGTAAGTGCAAACTTGATGGTTTTAATGAAGGCACCCAACCCAACAGCTTGTAATTATTTTTGTGCTACTCTTAACCTCAGAAAATAAACGTATTACCACTGCCTCTTCTTCCTAGTTCCACTATAGGAGACCTGCATCTACATGAGGCCAAAGGGAGAAACATTTTTTATCTTGCAAAAAAGAACCTGTTTTAGAGATCATAAAAGGGGAAAAGGTATAGGCAAGGGAGAACAATTTTGTCTTTATTTCCTTTCCTTACCCTTCTTCCACAGAGGAAAGCCTGTCTATAAATGATTTTTTTGCAAGGGTTTTATTTAGTGGGAGACCAAACACCGAAAATTCTGACACAAGTGGAGCCCTGAAAGCTTATCTCCTTTCAGGATGAGTCCCTCAGTACAAGAGAGTCTGAGTTATTATCTACCAGGAAAAGTAATAAGTGAAACATAATCTCTCCCCACATCCCATCACTTAAGACAAATCATTTATCTTCCTAGAAAGCATGAAGCATACCAAATTCCACAGACTGCTTCTCAAACAGGAGACTTAGCACTCCCAGGCAGGACTTTGTCCAAACAAGATTGCTTCCCCTTTGCAATTTACATTACCAGAGACTGTTATTAGCCTGATATTTTATCTCTGACACCGTGAGAAATATTGCTGCCATAAACTCTGCTGCCCTTAGTAAAAGTGGAACTACTTGGAAAAAGCTAATAAAGTGAGGAACAATGACGACAATTACCAAGGAATACTTAAGCACCAAATGAGCCAGCTGCCAATACATGCACGCACATGCACATACACGCATTTCTTCTTCATGTGATAACTGTACCAACAGAAAGGGTGCTATAAGGACAGTGCTATTTTCACTTTTTGCTGTACAAAGCAGTAGTGCACTGTCAGGGAGATGGATGAGGTGCTTTCACAGATCTTTAACTCTTATGATTCACAGTTCTCTTTACAAACACAGTTTTGTACCTAGCTTATTTTATTAAATAGTTCTGATTTCTCCTGGATTCTTACCAAAAAGAACATGCGGAGAAGATGGTGTATAAGACGATTTTATCAGTGCAATAAAATTCTGTTCTCTTGTTCATACCACTACTACTTTCAAGAAAAGTTTCATGTAATAAAACAAAACAGTTGAACATTGGTAAAAGGAAATAGAAAATTGAAACACTTAAAGCTATCCCAAACACAGGAACTAATCAAGAAAGTGTTCGTGCCAACAGTTCTGGGATTGTCTGAAGAGCAGGAAAAATATCTGAGTTCTGAGCAGAAGAAAGAGATGTCACAGAATTCACATTTTCAGCTGTGATGTCACGGAGAGTTTGAAATCTTGACATCTTGAACTCACAGGGTACCTATTTGAGCTTCTTGAGAAAAATCTGTCACTCTCCTTTCACCAACTTTTGCTGCCAGTCCCTTGTATCAAAACTTTTAGGAATTATGAAAACAAAAGATCTAATAGTCAATTCCAGAACTTACTCATGCAAAATCTGAAAAGCTGCACAAATATGAAAGATAAGATCCCAGGAAAGACCATTTCGTAGCAAGAGTGGCCGTATCTATTCTACTTCTTTGGGGTCAGCCTTACAGAACTCAAACAGGGGTACTTCGGGACATATGACCATATAATATCTTTGCATTCCAGTTATCTTCCCTGTTGCTAAGCCTACAACTCTTCGGCAGAGCTCCATTTGCTGCTAGAAAGTATTACAACTGCAGATCTGCTCCCATTTTTTGACCCTACAGTAGAGTAAGACAATGAACTTCAGTAACTACTTTTATTCTCCAATAACACCCTCAATATCCGAAGAGCTGCATAGCAGCATTCAAACTCAAGAGAAGCCTTTTTCTTCCAGACAGTTCTCTATTCTTTAGATAGTAATTCAGCAGCAGTTTGTCACTACTCCTAACTCTCCTCTTTTCTGCCTTCTCCCTACAAAATCCCAGTGACAGTCAATCTCTTTAAGCATGTTATTGCACTAACATCTCCACTATATTTGTCCTCAACATACATACAGACTGTAAGGCCTTACAACCCATGTTTTGTCTGCACTTTGAAAGACACTCAACTGTCTGTGTGAAGTTCAACATCAGAGTCCTACAGCTACATCCACCACTGTAGTGCCAGTTCATATATTTACCTAATTCATCTACAGATCCTCACTCTTAACATACACCTACTCATTTTTGCAGATTTCAGAGGAAATATTGGATATGGCTTCCACAAGCTGGAATATGCCTCTATTTCCTAGGCAAACCCTCGCCTTTTTCAGGAGACCTAAAAAAAAGAAAAGGGGACAACTATGCAGCGTCTCTCTAAAGTTACTAGAGGGAAGGAAGGAAGCAAGGTCTTATAAGGAAGACATCTATCTTGTTCACAGCAGGAGTAAAATCCACCACTTCATTTTGCCAGAGGTCACTGAAGAACTGTCAATGGAAAAACACAATCACTGCCAGTCAGTGTAACTACAGTCATAGGGATGGCCTGCATGGTGAAAGGTAAACATCTCATTTTCTGTTCCCTGATCCAGCCAGAACGTCCTGTAAGTCCATTGTCATAAAAAAGGATCAAGCATTATTACAGTGATGAGAAAGGTAAATGTAAGAGACAGATAATACGGCTCACAACCATAAACCTAAGCACTGAGCAGCTCATCAGTACTCATGGCCTTCCACGCTGCGACCTTCCCACCTTTCTGCTCCCTTCTTCATTCATCTATGAAGAAGATCCTTTTTTGGCATAAATTAGAGTAAATCCCCTGAACTCCAAGAAAGTTGTCTCAGTGTACTCCCTCACAGAGCACGGCCTCTGTGATTATGCACTGAGGTCCAAGTGAGCCCTTGTTCCAAGACCTGAGATTTATACATCGCCCAAGCCCTTCTTGGCTTGGCATTATCTGCTTTGCCAGTGGTCTGAGTCATTCCCTCTGAGACACAGGGGCCCTGAGGTGGCAATGACAGGATATGATGAAGAGGAGCAGAAGAAGGGGATAGATGCTCCCTTTATTTTGTCAATGCATTTACCCAAGCACTGCGAGAGAAATGTTACCAGGAAGCTGTTAAAGGGCAACTTCTTCTGGAGTCACCAATACATCTACATGTGACATTTATTCTGCTAGGAATGATTTATCCCTTCAGAAAGAAAGGGTTGAGTCACAGCCTGAAAATAACAAATAAATCACCTTCTGGAGGAAGATAATGGCTCTACCTATCATAGGACTTTTTTCAATGTTTTAGATCAAATTATTCCCCATTCTTGATGAAAAGTTAAATCTTGTGTTTAGAGTATACATTCCATTAATGCCCCAGAATAAGTAAGAGTGTCTCGGTTTTACACCCTGTGCTACTAATTCTTAAGGGATCTTTCTTCACCCTCCTCCCCTTCAATGACGAGACACCTAATCATTCTCTAACTCACAAAGCAATCATGGGAACACAAATCAATATTGACAAAGAAGCATGATTCACAGGTGGGAAGTACCAGTAGCAGAGTGAGGAGTACCAGTCTCACACATTTATACTATTCCAACTCAAATATAATGGGAGAGCCAGGATTAGGAGAAAGGACTCATGTCCTGAGAAACCCCTCCTATCACGAAACTCTTCCTGGCACAAGACAATCTGACTGAAGAACAAAGAAACAAACAAAAAAAAAACAAAAACAAAACAAAAAAAAAAGAAATGACAATACAAACAAAAACAACAGCATTAATAAATAATATTTGCCACTAGGATGCTCTTTATCCCCTTTCGCTGTGACTTAACAGGTTACAGCAACTTACATTCTGCCTGCTGTTCACTATAAGATTACTCTCCAGCTATGTATTCTCATTATTTAGCCTAATCCACTTTGAAGTGATTTCAGCTTCAGTTTCTTCACACATTTAACTTTGATCACTTTAGACTGGAATCCTCCAGACATACACAACGTTTAGGCAAGTACAAGGAAAAGACACAGAAGCAACACAGGGTCACAGTTAAGCATGTACTGGCAAAGTCCTACAGTGAGACCTAGAAAGAATTACTAGAGGAAAGGCAAAAGAGATTTATACCTATTTACATTATTCTTGCTTCTAATTAGGAGTACTTTCCCCTTATTCTAAAACACTAACATTTCCTATGAGATTTATTTAAATAAATGAAAAATAAGCCTCCAGCTGAAGCCACTTCAGCCTAGACAATGATAACACAAAGTTCATGTCAGACAAAGTTAAGTGCAGAAGGGAAGTCCAACAGCTGTACCTCCACAGGGGAATTCAGATGAACAGAAATTTGGTATGATTCAGCATTGCAAAGAGCAGAAGCCACACAAGACCAGCAGAGCTTGTGGTCAAATATTCTCACCTGCAGGGACGGCGTGCAAGTAATCACATGGCAGCAAGCACACACTGTACTCAGTACAAAATTCTTTAAGTAATTGTGGGACACTGACATGATCAGAGCTTAAAGGTGGATTGGTTAATGCTCATGCATGAGTGAGTAGGACTACAAATGCTTTATAGTTAGAACCAAGTTGTTTTAGAACATAAATTTTATAAGGTCTATAATTTATTTTTTAGATGATGAAAATTAAAAGCAAGGACGATTTACCTGTCTTGACTTTGGTGGCGGGCTTTTCCTCCACCCCATTTCAACATACAATTTCACAACCTTCCGGGTTGCAACAGACCCTGCTCTAACAGGGTATCAGGAAAAAAAAAATATCTATCCTTCCATTACCTCTTCAACCTTTGTTTACTCCTGCCATTGTCCTGCCACAGCCACGCTGCACTGCAGAGCTCCCGCCAACTGCAGTCTCTGCCAGCTCCACTGCCCTTTCCAGAAGGTTCTCTCTTTCCTGACACTGCCTCAGGCCCCACTGAAACACATTTTCCCTCATTCCAAAAGGTACTGTCTAAGCTCTCTGTGAAGGAGAGAATGGTAGGGCACAGATTTGTCTTCAATAAGACAAATCCTATCTGTCATATAATCATTAAAAAATTTCGCTCGAGGAAGAGCTACTGGATTTGGCCCTGCAGTAACTACACTGGCCTATGAAAAGCCATTATTTCTTAATAATTGTCTGAAGCACTGCTGAAAAGTCAAGACAGCACATCTTATTTTCAGACAAAACACACGTCCAGCAGATAGGCTGATAAAACATTCCCCGCCTATCCATGAGACTGCCCCATCTGCAAGCAAGACATTTTACTGCAGGGGAGCATTGCCTTAAGAAAGAATATAAAAGAACTGACAGAAGAAAGTCACTACTTCTCAACAAATGATATCACGTTGTCACTTGAAGTTGAAGCATAGATAGATCCCTTAGATGACATGAAACCTGCGTCTGGTAAGAAAGAGAAGCACACATGCAAAACACAACCAAATCCAAAAGAAGCCAAAACACAAAATACAAAATTGTCCACTTGTCTATCAGCAAGCAGAGCCATCATGCCCCTCTCCTTGGTATTTGCTTTTGTCTGTAACTGGAGAATGTTTACGCTCTTTTGAAAGACTATAACATAAGTTGAAGGCCTTTAGATCAGAACAGGATGATGATGCTTTATTACTGTTCTTCAATGCTAAAACACTCTTCTGTCCTTCTTAAGACTGAGCACTTTCTTTTGGGACATGCCTCTATTTTGCACTGGACAATGAGCTCCTTGAAGGACAATAAGTCCTTGCTTTTTCCAGATAAAAATTCCAACTTTGCTAATTGGCTCCAAGAGCACACACACACAGTTGACAGATATCCCTGCAGAAATGTGCATTCTCATTGCTAACATTAGGTGATATGAGCCAGCATGTTTATTCTGATAAAAGATTTAACACAGTCAATAAGATAGTACATTTATTTTCATTCCCTTCTAAACTAGAAGGCTATAATGATTAGTACTTCATGATATAGGTGGCATCTCTTCTTCAAAACTGTTTAGAAAGCACATCCATGATATTTGCAGCCTGAGCAGATGCTGGCACTACTGGAGGTTTCAGAAGAAGGCCACTGCTCATAATGTTCTTTTTCCATTATTGTTCACATCTGAGAGCTTCTTCACACTGATCCACGAAACTTTTCTCTTTGCCTTCTATCTCAAGTCTTTGGCTGCTTCACAAATCCAATGTCCAGACTGCTTGCTCCATTGCACAGAAATGCCATCATGCTGAGAGTCATTTGGCAACACCTGCCAGTGATGACTTTTTATAACAGTCCATTAGCACAAGGTTCTTAATGAAATGAAAGCTAGTAATGAAGCCAAAAGGCAGCAGCAGCCTCTAGTCTGGGGAGGGTAATTAAGCTAGAAGGGATGGGGAGAATAAAGAACAAAATTAACACATCGATAAAGAAAAAAGGGAACTGGTAGTGCATTAGCACTAATGTAGTTAGGGCAAATCATCCAGTTTCCTATATGAAAACACTCTGCACACAGTAGGCTATTTTTATATCACTAACTGATACAACATCAGTTTATTGCTCCCTCAGAGATACAAATACCAACAAGTACACATGCAGGATTTCAATGTGGCACAGACAAAGACTCAAAAATGAAGGTACCTATCTGTCATATGGTGTATTTAAGCCTGAAAATGGTAAGTCTTAAGTAATCCATCTTTAAGTCACCATTTCATTCACTAGGTGGTGAAGAGAAAGTCTTGATCTTGAGTTAACTTCTGTTGTTTGGCCTTTTATTTTTCCTCCAATTATCAAAAACTTATTAGCTCCCATCTTTGCATTTGAAGAAGTGTTCCATAAGCTGATGCCATTGTTTTCACTGTTAAGATTATTCCTAATACTTGACCTAAAACATCTTTTTACAATTGAGTGGCACCCTTCATAGTTAATTCCTGTGAGACAATTTCTAGTCTTTGCATTTATGCTCTGTATGTACTTGGAGATGGCATTCATTCGTATTTTGCCACAATCTCAGTGTTAAGTTCAGCTGTACATACTAGGTCTTTCACTGTTCCATCCTAATCAAGCCCTGTACAATTTTAATCATCAAATCCTTTCAAAATTCTTACAAACAGTTTGACATATCTCCACCCTACTGTATTTAAGGTCCTTAACAGTTTAGTTTAGGCACAGCTTATCAGATCTCTCACAGATGAATTATCCACCTACTGCTTTATAAAGGATGTCACTGCACTTGCGCTGTTTTCTATCCACAGCGATGATTGCAATTCTTCCCATTCTAGTCAAATCTACACATTTCATTAATATGTCATTTCTTCCTTCTTTTTGTGATCACTGAGAACTGTGCTAGACAGAAATGACAGTAACTTTCAATTTGTCTAGCCTTCCCAGTTCATGAAAATACTGCTGCATTTTGTATTGCTAATTTATTTTAGAAAGCTCTCCATGTGAAAGCCAAATTTTAATTGTGTTTCTTTCTTCAACATTATGTAGAGCTTTTTGTCAAATAACTCATCGAAGTCTAAATATATCACAACCACTGTCCTCCTTTCATCCATTAATTTTGTAACTCAGTCCAAAAGTAATCAAATGCCAACTATGAGTTGTGTTTATTAAATGCCACTGATTGTTGCTTGTGGTTCTGTCACTCTGTATAGTTACAGAACCATTTTTCTTACTAATATTTCCATTATTTTATTAGAGTCTGATAAGGCTTTTAAAAAACAGTTTCAAAGTTAATTAATGGAAATGTTTGGGGGAGGAATTACAAGTTAGCTATGCTCAGAATCTGTTAGAAAGCTGTCACAGCATTTTACTCTCTTAAGTATAGCACTCAGAACCAGAAGAAACAAGAGCAGAACAGAACCAGAGATCGTTATGATGGTCATACTGTTGATAAAATAGTTGAGGCACACACAAGAAACTATAACTATTGGAAAAACCCAGAAACGTTTGGCTGTCTCCCAGAACAACAGACTGAAGGGCCTAAGGGATTGGCTAATTTTTATGTATTTCACTCCTGTATGCCTATTTTTGCTATTATTTTGCAAGAGCTTTTTACCCAAGTGCCTGGCATATTTTCCTGCTTCTCTTCACAGATGCCTTTATCTCTTATAGTAACTTCTGACACCACAACTAATAAAGGCATGAACTACTCAGAGCAGGGTCTGTTCCTTTCCAGATCTTCATATACAGCACAAAGAGATCTTGGGGACACAGGAGATTACAACAGGAGCAGTTGTCTTAAAACTCATGCTTTGAAATTATGCCAGCAATGTGGAAAAAAAGAGTAGGTAAGACAAGAACATGAGCCCCAAAGCCCCATGATAGAGCACAAAAGGAATGAGCAGCCTGCCACATTAACGACTGACAAAAAGGGGTACCCTGAGTGGATTAAAAGGGACTCTGAATTCCTCTGCACTGTCCACTGTGCCCACTGTCCCCAGCCCATTTTGCTTTATTGCTGGTGAAAATCCAAATTAATATTTCTAAAACTTTCTGTCAACAGCAGTGATAACACCAGCAGAGAGCTCTACCATTTGTGAGGACAGCCTTCTGCCTGCTTTGACTCTGACGTTGTACCTGGAAAGCCTGGAGACCTATAACCTAATGCCTTTGAGTAGATTGAATAACTGGATCTATTTACAGCTGTATGTGCCATTCCAGAAGGCAGCAGGTAAACACCTGAACCCAGACAATCACTGACCTGTAACTAGAGCCCTGCCATGTAATAAATATACTGCTCAGTAAAAGGACAGATAATCTTGCAACAAGAGACTCTTGAATCAATCCTGTTCTTCCAGTGTTTTCTCCCTTCCTGTAAAGCAGTCTGTTAACAAAGTGAAACCTCCATGTACAATGAAAGCTTATCTCCCTGTTCGTTGGCAAGCCAGTGTCTCATCTGCAGTAGGGATACTTTTATTAATCTTATTAAACCATGAAAGACTAAAAAAAAAAAAAAACAACAGAGAAATTCCACATCATCTAAGAAAAACATCACTGCTAAGGTCCAATCCTAAATGCGGCTCTGATGTGACTTGCTGTACCTACCTAGAACATTCAGCTGAAAGCGAATTTAACTCCGTACTTTTGCACCAAGAAAAATATGAGCCCTTGAACTCCGCACCTGCCTCTGGTAGCACACTATCTCTGCAGAAAATCAGGTAAACTCTATCCTTCACTGTCTTCTCCCATTAAGTGGGAAAGAACCATAGAATGGCCTAAGGACCATAACGATGACCTAGTTTCAACCCCTCTGCTATGCGCAGGGTTGCCAACAACTAGACCAGGCTGCTCAGAGCCACATTCAGCCTGGCATTGAATGCCTCCAGGGATGGGGCATCCACAACTGTTCCAGTGCCTCATCTCCCCCTGCGGGGAAAACTTCTTTGTAATATCTAACCTATACTTCCCCTGTCTCAGTTTAAGACCATTCCCCCTTGTCCTATCACTGTCCACCTCGTAATAGCCGTTCCCCCTCCTGTTTATACACTCCCTTCAAGTACTGGAAGGCCACAATGAGCTCTCACCGGAACCTTCTCTTCTCCAAGCTAAACAATCCCAGTTTCTCCTATGAGTAAAGGCCATCTTAGTGGCCCTCCTCTGGACACGCTCCAAGAGTTCCACATCAAAACCAAGTAAGGCCACACAGTATCTCCCATTCACAGCTTTAAAAGTTTGTCTTCTAGATTTGCTGTCCCGTGAAGTTCTCATTGCTGAAGGTCCAGACTGAAGTGCCCCAACCTAACTGTGAGCCTAAGCAGTGGAAAGACAACAGTGCCCCGTATCAGGGTATAAAAGAGACTCAGTGCTGCACTATTGACAACAGTAAGTCAAAGCATGTCAAAATGTAAGGTGATCCACTCAAGCCAGGTAACATAAGCAGATACTCTAAAACCTTTGGCATACATACTTGAAATAGAAAGACACTGACAGTTATTCTGATAAAAATTCATTGGAAGAAAACAGGTTTTTCAATCACAGCTATCCATCAACACAAACAAGGAAAAACAACCTTACAGAATCAAATCAGTACCAAAAATAAAAATAAATGATGTCCAACAGATGGAAAGAGAACAGAGGCTATTCTAAGGCAATTCTTTTGGAGCAGTAGTATCAGGAACTTGAAGTCCTCCTGGAAATTTTTTTTTTTTTAAGTAACTTTCACAAGTTCAGATTCTACACAGCAAAAGCTCTGGAACTCTCTGCTACCATCCCCAAGCTGTGCAATCAGCTGAACACACTCCAAATGAAGCCAACAAATCTTCATTATAAGACAAAAAGAATCATAGCTAACTAATCAATTTTTGCAAAGGGGTAAAGAACAAATAGCAGAACACCTCCATAAAGCATTTTGAATTACTCATGCAGTAACTCCATCCAAATTCTTTGTGTGGTCTCAACAGGGCATTATCCCATAGAAAAGAGTCCGGGGGTTCTGGCTTACAGCAAGTTAAATCTGAGCCAGCAGACAAAAAAGCCAACAATACCCTGGGGTGCATCAGGCCCAGCTCTGCCAGCTGGGTGAGGGAAGGGATCATCCTGCTCAGCTCTGCACTGTTACAGCCTCACCTTGATCAGTGTGCAGGTTTGGGTATCCTCAGCCTCCTCAATTCTCCTCCTCCTTCCACATGCTCAGGCCACAGACTCCCCACTCCCACCAAAGCTAAGTTTCAGCCACACACATCAGTCATATCACAGTGGCAAAGTGGCACAGAGGCACTGACCTGCCTTTTTCTCTGGGCTCTCTTTGTTTAAAAGTGACTGAACATGGCACCACTATATAAGAGGAACAAAAAACATTTAAGACAATCCGAAGGACAATTAGAAGATGGTGAAGGGTCTAGAGGGCAAGATATATGATAAACAGCTGAGGTCCCTTGGTTTGTTTAGCCCAGAGAAAAGGGGAGGCTTTAGGGTGACCTACAGCTCCTCACAGTATGCAGGCCAGTCTGCAGATAAAACGCAACGTGTTCAGCCTTCAAACCATGCCTCTGGAACCTAGGATACGTGATCTGACCATCCTAGGAGGCCAGTTCCTCTCTAAATGGGGCCAAGCCCCTTTTCTAAGAAACCTATAGAAACCCTGTTTACACTGACACAATACTGGTCCCACTCACTCCACAGAGAGAGAGAGAGAACAGCCCTTCACCAGCTATATTTGACACCACTGCACTGTTGAATGTGTGACTGTAGCGTGGGGCCTGAGAAGAATATTCCATTCTCTTTTGTATTCATTATCCAATAACTCCGCACAGTTACATAGTAATTAATTTGGTTTCCTGCAGTATGAGACAGAAAAGCATCATCTCCCCTTCTCATGTGGACAAGATAAGTTTCACTGTGAGCAATCTCAAGAACCTGAAACAAAACCAAAGCAACCACGAATTAAACCTAGGACTCTAAATCTTGTGCCTTAACATTACCTCTCTTTTCTCCTCCCAAGCTGAGATGCTACTTTTTCATATTCAGAAGTATTACTTTCCTCCCTAGAGAGATCTGAAGGCTGAGTTGGCTTCTCCCTTCTTTTTGCTCATAGAAAAAGAAAACGTCATATCCACAAACACACTCCAAAGGCTCTCATATTTAATCCCAGTGTAATTCTCACTGCTCTTTCTTAATCCTTCCACCTGTGAGATAATTGCCAGTACTCTGGGAAGAACTCAATGCTAATCATAGACTTGCATACAAAGAGACAAAGAACCAGATAAAACAGACTAAAGAAAACCACAGGGCCTGAATTAACTATGCATATACACATTTATTTGAGACTCCCTGCTGAACTAGCCTCTTCTACATCAGATAAAAAGCCCATTAATGGAACTGGAGGAGAAGGCCAAGAAAAGCCAAATCTGTAAATCAAGGATTTAGTCTTCTCTTCCATACATTATGGAATGAGATACTAATAAAAAAATAAAAACCTAAATAAGCTACAAATATTAATACTTATCTACTTAAAATTCTGCAAAAGTTTTTCCATCTCACTGAGTCCAGAACACCAGTGTTCACAGCAGGTTCCTCTCCCACTGCTTTGCCTGGGACATTTGTCCCAGTCCTGACTATTCTGTCTGTCCATCTTCCCACTGCAGTTGCCTTACCCCCCTTCTTCATCCTCATAGCTCCTTGACTTTTAAGTACCCTCTTTTTTAATGCTTGTCCTTAACATTCTAGGCATTTTTGCATTATGCTCTTTTAATTATTCTGTAGATTCTTGTCAAGGAAAATACATGTTGTTCCCTCTGTAAAATATGATTATTATTTATATGGTTATGTACACATTTAACAATAGATACTGTTTTAATCTCCTTAGAGAACTGCTTCAGCAAGTGGAATCTAATTGGGATAGTCTTTGGTACAACAAGCAAGTTATTCAGTGGTTTATAAGAAACACTGCTTGGGTGGTTAAAGAAACAGTAATGGACAAGAGAACTGTGGCATTTATTGCCTGTTCTCCAACCCGCTCTCTCTCTACATGCTTCTGCTTATTCAACTGTAAAACAAGGAAAACAAATAATTAACCTTCTTACTGAATGGACGTGAAGCTGAATGATAATGCTTTGTGTTCATTGTGTTTTGCTTTCAGGACACTTTATAAGCACCACTACACCAGCCTCCTTGTGCAGCAGCGAAGGGTTTTTGTCCCCACTCGACTGCCACAGAGAGAGATGTGCAAAGGCCCAGACAATTCACAGG
This sequence comes from Tympanuchus pallidicinctus, assembly GCF_026119805.1. Lineage (NCBI taxonomy): Eukaryota > Metazoa > Chordata > Aves > Galliformes > Phasianidae > Tympanuchus > Tympanuchus pallidicinctus. The sequence goes on along the minus strand of NW_026294747.1, from coordinate 38,834,989 downwards.
GGAAGCTAGTCAAAGCATAGCACCCACCTGTCCCTTCTAATGCCACTCCATAAGCACAAAGCTACTTAGGAACATACTCAAAGCATTTACAAGACACTTCTCAGGACAGTAGATTAGTGGGATGTCAAAACTTGACAGATGCACTGCTGATGACAAAGTATTTTTCTGGAGCATAGCAGACAGAATGGTCTAGAAACAGCATTAAGAGAGAAAAGCAACTCTCAAAAGTGTGGCAGTGATAATTCAGCATCTCTTTAAAAAGAAAAAAAAACAGCTGAGAAATGACCAACAGGAAATCCCAACAAATAGAGCTGTAATGAGCTCAGGGCCGGAAAGAAGGGAATCAGTGTCTATCCACTGAGCACATCAATAGGAAAACTTGTAAAGAGGTTTCAAGCTCTCAAATCAGTCAGATGGGAGAAGAGTCAGAGAAAGTGAGTCCTGAAATAAATTTCTTTTCAGTTATTTTGGGTAAAGGAGACAAAAAGGAGGGAGGTTGGTACATTGGAAAGCCGACAAAAATCATTATTCTCTATAAATTGCTTTGACATTGTATAGGCAGTGACCTTCACAGCGCTACCAGATTAATGGCATTTACTTCAGCAGTAGCTGATTTCACTATTAAACAGGGATGCATAGCACACGATTACACAACTAAATCACTCTTGTAAATATTTAATGATTGGTTTTCTTTTTTTTTTTTTTTTTTCCTTTTAACAAATCACTATCAAAAACAGAGCACACAGTAGAAAACACATTTATTTATTCTATACTGGAAAAAGCATAGTGCTCATGCATTTTATCTATCTAGTTCTCCAAATGACTTTGACACTTGAAAGCCCTTGTGATAAAAACAGTTTGTAGGAAGGCAATTTTGCAACCATTTAAGAACTGATTTCATGCACTGATCAACATTTACCAAACCTGCCTGATAGAATAGCACAAAGTTTAACCGAGTAGACTGATAGCAAACACCTGGGAAAAAAAGCAAGTAAGAAAGTACAATGGGCTAAATAAAGATAATTTAGTAGACAGAAAAAAAGAAAACTAGCTCTTATCCACTATCGAAAAAATTAAGATACAGTATTTGGAAAATAAAAGAGAATTGCCATTAAGAGAAAGAAATCATACTTTTGGCTGACAATACATTAAGTACATCCACCTCATAATATATTTACTCTATTAAGGACATACAGTGCAGCACAGCAGGAAATGAAGTGTCCACAGATTTTCTTAAAATACATCTGTATTAAAGATGGAGGCAATAGGTAGAACAAATAAAGTAAAAGAATGTAGTAAAGCAAAATCACTAATGATGCTTCCCATATCATACGTAGTAATATAAAATTGACTGAGAAATTGAAACAGTAAGTCTGGAATTGAGGACATTACACAAATCGTTTTTAAAGAGAGCCCTATGGTTTGTAGATTCTAATTTTTCCAACTTTAGGAAAATAATTTTTTCACAGTCTGGCATACATGGTCTTCCACATTGTAATGAAAATGATGATCTGATCAAACTGCTGATGACAAGCGCCAGCAAGTGTTTACAGAAATATTCCAGGAAACAGATGAGTCTCTCCAGCAATTTCACAATGGAGAAAAGATAAATCAGTGGATATTTAGGAACTGAATGAAAACAGTAGTTGGTGACCTCAGGGACAAAAAAAAAAAAAAAAAAAAAAAAATTGAGAACACCTTGCCTACAGACTTTGAGACTCTTTTTGGAGAAAAACTATATCATGAATGACCATGTGTAATTGAAAGTGGTCAGACAGATGTGCTATTGGGATGGCACAGTCAGTCCTGCAAGGCACTGGCGCTTCAGACATGTGCCCTTTGTCAGAGCTGAGAAATGCAAATGCACAGCAGTGCAAGGTGCTGCCCCGGGTTTTGTAAAAGCTTGCAACATCTTTGATGCAGAGCTGAGCAAGACCCTGTAATCCCTATGCCGTGATGCAGCAGCGTGTTTTCCCCACACAGGACAAGCAAACAGCTATGAAAAATCCTTTTATCAACATTCATAGAGCTGGAAAATAACTGTTCACAGTTTGATTCCTGACGTTACTGAGTGAACCAGGAATTGCTCAGAGAATTGGCAGCTGAATACACACGTAAAAGACAAAGGTTCTTCAGTGATATTTATTCTAGCCAAGTTTTAATATTTCAAGGCTTATAGCAACTAACTCTTTACATAATCAGCCGTAATTGTCTGATCCCAGCTGGTGATCAGCACATTCTTCATCAACCTGGTCATTATTAATACACCAGTAATTAGGGGAAATAAAGGTGTGTGATTTATAACGCTAGCTTAATGCAATTCTGCTTTACCTAACAAGTCCACAGATCCTTTTAAAATGCAATTATTTTAACACTGAAATTACACATTTTTGTTACCACAATAACAATCACAGAGCTGTCTGATTTGAGAATAAATACTGAAATGGTTTTTTGTCTTCGGTAAAAAGAATTTGTTCAATTAAAAGGAACCTTGTCTTGCTTTAGAAACAGTCTGACCCATAAGCAGCTCCCCAGTCAAGCTATGATTTGAGAGAAAAGCTCTATTAAAATGCATGCAATTGACAGAATCAAATCGTAAACACTTACCTACATATATTCTTCTTGCTCTACTGTTGGAGAGAAAGTGATATCTCAGGCACCACGGTGTGGTACTGCTTGGCAAATGCTGCTGACTTTTTTTAATGGTGACAACTATGTACACAAATTCTCAAAGTAGCAGTTCTGCTTGAAGCCTTTTCCCATACAGCAGTGCTGGTAAAGGGCCATTTCTATCATAGACTTTGCAGTCTTTGACTTTAACAAGAGCAGAAATATGGTCATCATCATTTAGTGAGAATGATCCATAACCCCCTCAGGTTATTGTCAGAACAGCCTCAGAACCAGATTCTTCCCTGAACTATTGCTTTTACATCAAAGCAATTCCCCTCCTTCAATATCAGTTATACCACAATAAAAGCTCGCAACGCAATGAAGAATATGGCTCCTAAATACCATCACATCAAACCCCTTGGTATATAAAGCACATAAGATGAGACCAACATCTTATAGAAAATACTACTAAAATATGAACTGGGGACTTTGTCCTTGCTTGTACACAGTACATTCCTGGGTACAAAACACCTATCACTCCCTCATGTTTCACTGAACACTTAGGGAATGCAGCACCTCCAGCAAATCAGCTTGCAGGATAAGTTGTGTGTAGCATAAACTTCCAAACAAAACTGCCTCTGAAACAAATGAATACAGTAGAACCTGTGAGTGCTGTATTCACACAAATTCTTTGGTCTATGTGGCAGTATTTTTATCTTCCCTTGTTTATTAATCTATCAATACCAAGGCTTTCAAGACAAAAGTGGAAATGAAAGCCAGCAGTGGAAGGAGCTCTAGATCCATGGAAGAGGTGAGCATGTCCAAACAAAGGCAGTGTGCTGGGTGTCACAAACCATCAGCATGTGGAAAGGGTGCAGAGCCAAAGAAAAAAAAAAAGGTTTTTTTGTTGTTGTTAGACATGGTGAAAATCACTCACCATTAGACTTGACTTAACTGAGACAGAAGACACTGCATGAGATAAATCAGATAGTTTGAGAAAGCATGACGTGCTTCACAGAAATAGATTTACTGCCATTTTATGGTACGTTATCCACTAATCTCTAGTCAAAATATTTACTAGCTGCTAAAGCACTGCACATAACACTGCTGTTTCTAAATGATTACTCCTGAGGCATAAGATCCAGCTTTCAGAGAACATATTTTCAAAACAGTTGAATACCATAAGGTTGTCACCACAGTCCACAAAAGGCCACAAGCATTAAAAAGGAAAACTCCACTCTTTCATTGGATTTTCTATTTTTACAGCGCCATCTGATATGTGTGACAGGGGTCTATTTCCTACTTTGCTGCATTACCATAAAGGCAAGGAAATAAGCTATTACCTACCATCACTCCTCCTAAACATTATCACAGAGAATTATGCATTCACAAAATAGCATTAAGTATGAGAATTAGAGTCCATTTAAACTGCAGCTGTTCCTTCATTCCTAAATAGGTTCCTTAGATCAAAACTCCCCGACTGGTCTCATTATAGAATATCCCTTTCAACTGGAAGAAGAAAAGTATATACATGTATATTTATTATTGGTATTTTAAGAGCATGTTTTACAGATAGCATGGGGAAGGAGTGTTATCACTACCAAGTAATGTTAAAATAAAGATTTTTTTCTAAAAATACAATATAGTTTTTATCTTTCAGAATTGTGAATTTAAATTTTGATATCAAATTGTTTCTGGCAAAAGAAACAAACAATTTTTATTTTTTATTTCTACACCATTTTCAGAATCTCAGACTTTATTTCAGGAAAATATTTTCCTTTTAAATTGTATTGATATACTAACCCTGATGCAACAACTTTGTTTTAAACATGAAATCCAAATCCTGGTGTTTCTTTCAGTTCTAAACCCATACCCTGGAGGAACCCACAAAGCTACACTCTGCTACTATCAAAGAAAATTGCTTATTATGTTTCATTTCCTTCTCTTTTTTTTGCCTTTTTGTTATTGTCCATTGAAAAGGCTCCAATTTGCAGGGAAAAGCCACTCTCAAACCTAAACTGAAAATCTTAAATGCCAGGAAAAAGCACAATGTCTCTTTAAGAGTCAACAGCAAATTAACTTGCCCATAAGAGTGCAATAATTAGCAGTTAGTAGCTTATTAAAAGGATGGCAAAGGCCAAGTTGCCATCTGGGATCTCCAGTTTCTTGTGATTGTTATTATGTCAAGATGTGCAACTTGCATTAGCTTTCATGCCACTGTGCTTGCCCTTACTTTACATATAAATTTTAATGAAAGATACAACACTTTAAAAATCAGACGTCCATCAAAAGCACTATTAGGCTGGCTTTTACAAAGCATATGGCCTGTTTTGCTGCCTCTGCATCTCTACACATCACTGAACGCCTCCAATTTTAAAAAGAAGGAGAGAGGGGAAAAAGAAAAAAAAGGCTTTCAATGATATCAATTAAATATTCTCTTAGGGCAGTGAAACCTGAGCCCCATTCAAAAGCAGAAGACTACACAACAGCATGAGAGGACAATATTTTAGCTCCTGTTTACACACAACAAAACCACAATGCCCTTAACTCTCCCAGGAATCATTCTTCTTAATAAAAATGAAAGCCAATCAAGAATCAGCTGTTTATTCACACACTGGAAACACACAGGCTTGAAACAAGGCAGCAGGAAAGAAAAAACAAATAAGCTACAAACTACAACGTACTTAACACATTTTTAAATATTTTATGCATACACATCATTCATAAACACAAATATGTCCTAAAAAATTTACCAAAAATGTCTTACTGTGGACATACCCTAAAGTGTCATTTTATTTGTTTGCCTTCATAAACCTATTCAGAAGACGTATAAAATGAAGAATGTCTATGAGACATTTATTCATTTCTCTTAGCTAATGCTCAACATTTTAGTGACTTTATTCACCAAAGTCCTGAATTTTCATAAATCCTGGAGTATACAGAAATAGAATGAATTTCTTGCTAAACTGTTCCCCAGTATGAAATTCATCAACCATCAATCATTTGTAATTACACCTAGAGGAATTAGAATGTGTGTGGTTTTTTTTCCCCCCTCAAAATGTAAAACAAGCAGCAAAGGCTTGCTTACAAAAAATGATTCTAGAAGAATGAAGTGTACATTTAAGAAGCCTTGGATCTGTCAAAAAGGTTTTATGGATTGGCTATTTACTAGCCATATAATAAAATGCTTTATTTCTCATTGATTGAAGTTGATCTTAAAACTGAATGTTGTCATCCTTGTAAGAATGCAAGAATTTTTATTTTCAAGAGGAAAACAAACCCAAAATTATACACTGAAAGTACTAAAGAAAGGACTGTATGTGTAGAAACCAAAAACAATATTTGAATTTAAAACCCTCATATTAAGATATTTTAGAGGGTAAACAGAATAAGAGCCACTGCCAAGGCTGGCAAGATGAATGTAGTGTTGTTTTTCCCCTTGTATAATTAGATATTCATAGAGCACAAATGATTTAATTTGTTACTGATGTTTCCCTTGAAAATTTGCATAAGCCCTTGGCCACTCACATGGACTTATTCACATTGCTCTAAAATCCTAATGGTATTACTGACAGGGAGCTTGAAATCATTTTCCAGACCAGTAAAGGCCAGTTCTTTCCTTCTATCCAAGTCCACAAACATGATTTCATTTTTTCTGTGCCACTTCTTCCTAATCAATATTATTGAACAATTCAAAGAAATTACAACTTCACACTACTCACTGAGAGCAATGCTGATTATAAGACTGGAAAGACTTACTTGGGATACAGTACTTAGGGCCAAAAGAGATAATCTGATCTGGAAATGCTGAGTGCTAAGTGAGGAACTTGACAGTAACCTCTGGTCTACACAACATGCAACCAAAATACCCCATCCAGGAAATATGCAAGTACTTCATTGTTTATCTCTGACAAGGAAGAAAAAGTACGGAGAAAAAACTGCTTTGTGTTGAAAAATCAGCATGTGGCCTCATAGTTGGTCATTTTGAACACAGTGATGTTAGAAGAAGGACCCAGAGCTTTAGGGCAGAACCTGCAGGCTGAGCAGGTATCCAGCAACCAGCACACCTCACTGTCATTCTTTGTTTCAGAGGACACAAAGGGCACTTTAAGCGTTTGGGGAAATCTTGGCTCTCTAAATGCAGTCCTATTCACAGTTTCCTTCAAGAAGACACAGGACTTCATCAATTAGCTGAAATTCACTCCCAAGAGAGCAACACCATGGAAGTGCAGTGTCCCATCAAGAATACTGCCGATTTCCTTTGGAGGCACCAATCTCAGTAAAAGCAAGATCCAAACCAAGAGTGGTGAAAAAATAAAAACCACTATATATATATGAAAAAGAAAGGGTAGCAAAAGCACAAATTATAATTTCTTTAACAAAGGCTGTCAAGAGAGCAAACGATATGGAAGAATGTGACTGTTACCTCTACTTCAATAGCAAATTACAGCTGGATATTTACCATCTCCTTCAGTACCATTTTCTTGTTAGAGATAAACTCAAAATAATTGTTCCTTAGTTATCTTCAGGAGAACAGCTGCATTCAGCAGTTCACACCAAACTAAATCCTTACTGACCATCGTTTACTTCATCTCTGTAACCAGTTTCATACACTTAATAAAAACACGAACAGTGCACAAAAATTTTAATGTAAACTCAATATAAATGATGCATAGATGCTTTTCTTTATTCAATGACACCAGCCATTACCCTAAAATACCTACAATTTCATCTTCTTCAGCTTTTCAAGAACTTAAAGAATTTTTTAAAAGCAAAGGATGCAAAAGAAGGCTATTTACTAAGTGGAAGCAAATAATGAAAGATTCATTGCAAATGATGAATGCAAAGTCACAGGCTGCTACACCTTGTGAAGAGGCATTATGAAATCAAATACATAATACCTTTTGTCCACTCACATGGCATGAGACATGGCAGCTGTTTTTGCTAACAACTATGAGAATGCCAAAAATATGAACCTTCCAGCTATAATCTGGTAGCATGTGCTACTGCTTTCTGTGAGCTGAAGGCCACGTGTGGGTTCAGAATTGTACAGCTTGAGTTCTCTGAAGGTAACATCACGTGTCAGAGAGTGACGGTTCGCTGATGAAGTCACTTGCTGTAAGTAGAGCTAAGATTTACACATAGCTGGGAACAGAAACAATATTTTCACTTAGAGACTCAATAAACTGTTTTAGCACATACAAATTAATTGCAGACTATAAATTATAATCCTCATCCATATAATCTCATGTGGCAGTTTTCATTCAGAGGAGGCTTTTCATTTAGTCCTACACACTGTCCTGCAACATAAATGCCACCTGAGAAAAGGAAGAAACAAGCTGACACCACACTGTACACAACTTGTCCTAACCTACACTCCCCTTAAATCACACTAAGCCACACATCAGCTAACTCAGTTATTGGCAGCTGTGTTGATAAAAATAACATTTTGTATGGTGTGCTTACAGCTTTAGGTTCTCACTTTTTTTTTTTTTTAAATCATGTGTATATGTGATTATCAAGTTTTGACGCTCACCTCTCGCTAAGATGGCTCTGAGTACAGCTCATGTATTATCCTCGGAAAAAATATTCTACTAATTTCATAACTTTTTTACCCCATTTCAATGTTTGTTAGAAAAGATACAAAATAAATTAGAATATTTTTTCAACCTCAAACAAAACAAATAATATTATGTGAGGTACTCCATCACAAAGAATCTAGCAACACAAACTTGTTATAAGAGGGCAAATCCTCATAAAGAGGAATAACATGAAGTGTTAAATAAGCCACGGTGCTCCCCAGAATTCAGGTATGGAGGGAGTAGCAATAAGTGGGAAGAGAATCCTAGTGCCTCAAAAGAATTTAAGATGAAAAAAATCCTGAGTTGTCATATCCTCCAAAATATATCATAGTACAATTAGTCACTTTATCCTCCAATGTCCTACTGCCATGGACACAACGAACATCCTCCAGTGTGATCCAATCTTGCTGATAGATAGATCAGACTCTTCAGCAGTATATTAGTTGAAGATGTGTAAGCCTCAGCATAATAAAACCTTTTAATCTCTTGATCTCATCGGAAAGTAGGATGAAGAAATGGATTTTATCCTAGCAGCAGTGCTCGTAATTTATCAATTAATCTTCTCCCTTCCCACCCTCCACTCCAACTGGAGACCCACAGCAGGTTTGCAGCATTTTGCATTTTTGACAGCTTTGATTAAGGATGAATGAATGCCCTCTGCTTGCTTGAGATAGGTGTGAAATGCTGAAAAGCAAGTCTGAAGCCCCACAGCAGCCTTTCCACTTCATGCACTGTGCTGTACTGAGCTGCAGAGCAAACGGGCTCTCTGTTTAGCAATGCTGATCATTCCTGTCTATTCTGCAGCTCTTTGCAACTCAATTCCTCCTTCAAAAAACAAAAAACAAACAAAAAAACCACACATCTTTTTGCTCACAGGAGAGGAGAGGAAAATAAAGCAGAGATGGAGAAATGATACTACCAAAAACCTCCATGGCTGAAGAGCACTTGACAAAAGTAAGTCCTGCTTCCCCCCACACCAGGGTCAAAATTCCCAGCAGAGTCACCAGTACCAGCTCACAGGCCCTGGGTCCATCTGACTCAAGTGACTCTCTCACTTTGCCCCAGCATTATCAGTTGCAGACGGCATGGCAGCACACAGCCTGCACAGGCAGGAAATAATATCTCTGAGAAAGGCCTCAAAGCATTTATCTTAATAATTTCTTCCATAATACAAAGCCAAATGTTTTTTTAAAGCAACAGCATTACATTTCAAGATGATTCACATTCACAAAAGTACAATTTGTCCATTGACAAACAATTTACAAATAATGGAGTCTTATAAAGAATGCAATCTCTACCTTTACTTCTACCTATAGACAGGAAGGTGCGTATCCAGTTAAGAGGAGGAAGAGAGGTGTCCATCATGGAGTAGGCAAGAGGAGAAAGAAGCATAAAAAAAAAAAAAATTATCACTATACCTCTGGCCATACATATGAAAACAAGAAAATGAATATATTTATACAGCAATCAAACCCAACAAAACAGAATCTTAAGGGAAAAACAACAAAAGTCACGACTAAAGCACAAAGCAAGGCTTAAACAAGTGACTGCAAAACCAGCAACTGCCTGGTTAAGCCCTTTGGCTTTAACTTGATTTTCTACTGAGAAATGCAAAGTTCTCATGCAATAGCACCGCACTGATATGCCCCATTCCACATCAAATTCAAAACAGCAAGGGAAACGACAGAATAGGACAGACAAAAATAAATATTGTGATAATATATTCACTAGACACATTTAATCTACCAAAACTAATGTGTTTGTATATAATGTTGACATTGCATATTTACACATATATACATTTACATATTTTATACCTTTTTTTTTAGAGATTAAATATTAAAAGGGAATATTTATGAGCTGTTTGGCAAGAAAAGAGAATCCACTGTTCCCTGACACATTGTAGACAAATAAGGGTGGTTTCTTGACTATCAAAAGCCATGACTACAGTTGAACAGTAAGAGGTCACAGAAGTAGCTCATTGCTTCCCAGAGCTTAGCCAGATGTTTCACACAGCAAGTACCATGGTCTTGACGCCCGGTCCCTAAGAGACTAATTTCCTACCACATGGGAATGCTAACTCACTGAACATTGAGTTCCAGCTTCATTTCTGTTTCTTAAGCTTTAATGACCTCATAGGAGACATCTGCCTTGAACTGCAGAACAACAACTGCTTATGTCCTCAGTATCTCTTATGTCTCATTGAGATATCATGCCCCTTTAATTCAAGTAACTACTTACTGTTGAGCCTTTACAAGCACTGTGTTTTTTGGATGTGGCAAAAATTCAATTCTGTACATCTAGTCTAGAAAAGCCACAGTGGGCTTCAGAAGCAGTATTCCCATTTTTTCTCCACAGACAAATTGCGAGTCTGGTCTTTCTATCACAGAGTGTTTGGAAAACAAGTCTCCTTGTCCTGTTCTCATGTCTCTCTCCTCACACACCTCAACTAAGATTTCAACAATCTGACAGGTGCATTCACAAGATCAGAATGCATCACCAATACTTTAACTCCTCCCTGCGTACCTGTGTAAGCAAGATGCTGACACTGTTGAAGAAAATAGAATTACCTCCTTTTTGCCTCACTTCTGCTCATCAGCTTCTTGCGCCACAACCCACTAATGCAAAAAGGGGTCAATGATGCCATCATGCCACAACAGATTCCTAACATGGTCTAGTCTGAAATATTACAACATGAACTCTGATACAGGCATAGATCCCATTTGTAGCCCAGCCTGGGGTTACCCCTGTTCTTTTTCTAAACCGTTTTTTCTCTGTGCTGTGTTCTCTTTATTTTAAATTGCAGATACAGGATTTACAGGCCATTATACACAATTTTCCTCAGGATTCATAATGAAGTAGGATCATACCATGAAGGCTATTAACTTTTTTTTTTTTTGTAATAATTGCACTCTTAAAGACCAACGTTGAGGTTTACATTTTCCAAGGAGTGGGAGTCATTACAGCTGGCACAAGAAATAAATGGGAACTCAGGTGGTCTGCATGGAGGGAGAAAACAGCTTTCCTTATTGTCAGCAGAATCATTTCACGCTCCCTAGACTCTCACTCCTGGGTCCCAGGCTGACAAAAAGCTACATTCCCAGGCAAAAATGCAAATGGTTTGACTGGCACCCAGCAAGTCCGGCTCCTTTTATCATGCAAAGCTGAGCTCAGGAAAGAAGCACAAAGCTCTTTTCACAGTGAGAGACCGAAACAAAGTAGAAGGACATACCTTGTTCACCCATCATCAGGTGTGAGAGACCTTTGAAAGAGAGAAAAAAAAGAAAGAGGAAGTAAGAAAAAAGGAACAAAACAGAAGAGGCAGCTATTACATGCACACACTGTTTGCTGTCCAGTGCCTCTCAGACTGGAGCTCACATACTTGAGCTAGATCAAGTATGGGTGTAGCACAAAGGACACACAGGTATTCAGGTGCTGCTTTCCATACTGAGCAGGAAAGCTTCCATCACAGGCAGAAGAAGTGGGCTGTCATTTGCAGAATGGTAGCTTAGGCATTCATCATATTCCCTGGGAAGCAACTCCAGAGGCACTGCACATCCATATGGCTACATGGACTGGAAGACCCCAAGAGCTTCAGTGGAGCTCCAACAGGGAGCATCGACTTTTCTGGAGAGATGCAGAAATAACTTTCTTCTACTGGAGATCTGAAATTCAAAGCTTCAGTGGTCAGTGAAAGGGAAGCCATGGTTCAATGACATCTGCCTCAGAGGAAACATCTGGGCTAAATGCACTTACACATAAAGCTATGCTCATTCATGAATGTGATGGTCTAGCACATATTTTCAGGAGCAAATCAACACTCCTCACACACACCAGTACACCAGATCTGGTAAGGACTAAAAGTACATCTAACCTTGTACTAATCTATTTATTTTCTGTTAAGAATCAAGGATGCAAATTCTGAACTCTATAGCTAAAGCTACACCAGTTTAACAATTTAAGGTATAGTCAGGAAACAATACAGTTCTCAGAGGTGACAGTCACTGCCAGCTCTGTGGTAGTCTGTGGGCTAGCTGAAGTCTCTCTCTCTCATGACTCTGACGTAACCTTGTTTGTCCCAATTACAAACAATTCCACACCCAGCTTACTGTACAGCTGTATTTTTTACAAATATCCTTTAGATACTATTAAAAACATGCTCTTCCATCAAACACCAGATGACCTATCCATTATGTGGCATATTACTCATGAAACTAACAAAATACAAAACATACAAAAATCGAAGTCCTATCAACTTGAGCCATGAGTGACACCTCCCACACATAGTTCCCTGACCTTCTGTTTAGCTTTATTCCTCCTTTACATCTCCTACCTCATGCAGCCCTTAATACAGCAGAGATTTTAGTGCATGCATAGCTATGCACACAGTCATCCCTATCTGAAGTGAGTTTATTGACCAAACAAAGCTGTGACCTCTTTAATTTCATGGAGACTAAGAGGTCAAATGAATTTATTAGAATGAAATTTTTCAACAAGCAGCGTGCTGAGTTTGAATTTGTTTATTTATCTCCCCTTTGTATTTTTTTTCTTATGCATTTGCTGAGAAATCTAAAACCCAGATCATTCCAAGAGTATGTTCACCCACAGAGAACTCCAAGCCAGATAAAGGGATTTATAATTGTAAAGTCTAAGGAATGCAAATACCTTAACATTCTTGAAGATTACTGTGGATTTAGAAAAATAATCAGAAGCACAACATAGCTTTCGATGGTTTTTAGTTTAGTTTTGGCTATAAATAAACATAGCAGATTTGATATTGTAGGATGTATTTCTGCTCTATGTTACAAGATATAATTTCAGTGATTAGTATTTCTGTGCTAAGAGGGTAGGTTGTATTTGTGCCTATATTTATGGCCACTGAGCCCATCATTCTTGAAATGCAAATCGTAGCCCAATCCAACTGGGTGCTTGAAAGTCATACAAAAGTCACTGTAAAAGGCCAGGAGAAGAAAAAAGTATAATTGTTAGGACCAACAAAGCACAGAAGTGCAGTAGAGTGGTGTCCAGTTGGAGACGATGGACACCAACAAAGAGAAATCTCCACAGAGTAGATGGCAGAAACCTGCACTAAGCACTCTGAATCACATCTTACATGTGACCTCTTTCTCTCTGAAGAAGCCAAGAGGAGCTATAAAAATCCCCAAATGTCAGGAATTTCAATATCATCTCTTCCCATCCTCAGAAATTCAGTGCTGTATGCCTCTTCTACAAGGCCCATCAGCCAGACACAGTCCAAAGTCCTTCGCTTGTAGCCCAGAATCAAGAACACTTCCCAAACACACTTGCCCTTCTGGCCCACAGCACGGGCTTGGTGTGAATCTCTGTGAGAGGAAGTATGAGCTCTTAACTTGTCCACTGATATTGATCCTTGTTTTAGCTAACATTAACACCAACAGAATTCCAGATTCACTATTAGATACAATAATGTAATGAAACAATTTACCAATACTCCTCATCTGAAAACTTTCCTTCATTGCATTGTAAAGTAGGCATGAAAATGAATGAATTTATCCCAGTAAAATATAATTAACAACTGAAACCTTCAACTTTGGGGAGCTAAAATCTGTGACATTTGCAGCATGTACAACAAAAACCTTGAATTAGTCACAGTAAAATCAACACAGAAAACATGAACTGACATCACTGTTTCACCTTTGCATCAATTTCAAGATACAACAAGGTACTAAAATATTTTCATATCAGAAAAATCAAAGTCATCTTCAGGTGGTATAGGGTAGCACTTCTTGTTGGAGGGCATGTAATAAGTGCAAAAGGTCTGAGGAGTGTGCAGATGCAGACCTAAAAACTAGACCAGATTTTGCCACAACACTGGGGACGTTTATCACTGTGTTATTTAGGCATTCACTGTAAAGCTAGAAAAGCTTTTGGCCAACTCAGGATACTAACTGAACTCGTCAAGCCCCAAAACATGTTATTCACAAGTACAATCACAGCTTGGGTCAACAGGCAACCCATTCCAGGGGAATGCTATATGAAATATGAATTTTCTCCTAAATTCGGGTGAAATATGTTTCAGCCTTCCCTTTTAATCCTAGATTTTTTTCCAACAAGAAGCCCCAGCCCTGGTCAAGAGCTGAGTTTTTTCTTAACAGATGTCATCAGTCCTACAGTAATCTATTGGCTACTTCCCAAGAAAAATGATAGGCAGCAAGTTCAAAACATAACATCAAAGCCAGGGAACTGGTGACTTGCTGTTCTTGAACTACAGATGTGAACCACAATAAGGACAACCGCATGGCTTTGGAGGGAGGCTCTCAACAGGTTTCTTAGACAATAAGCATCTGCTTATCATACAACTCTGCTCACTGGCCATGATCTATGCCTGCTATGACTTTTCCTATTCAGACTTGGGAGTTTTTGTTTTTTTATATATTTCTTTAACCTACTACCAAATCAATATAATTCTCTTAAAGGTTAATATTAATCTCCCTTGATCTCAAAGCAATGCTTCAAAGAACTACATTTAAAAAAAAAAAAACACTCTGAGCCATCTGCTTTCCATATCAAAATAGTAGAATTAAGTAGCTCTAATTGTATAAAGTATCAAGGGCCAACACTGGATTCTTATGAAGCCAGAAGGACACTTTTAAAAGTAACTTCAGAGTACAATAGTATGAAAGAGCGATGTAATTAAGCAGCAGACTTGTCTTTAAGAATTCACTAGGGGCATTCCGCAGAATGGAAGAGGGCATGAAGGAAACCTTGAAGCCAGTTTGAACTTCATCCCTCACTTCCCCTCAGCACTGCATTTGGGCACTTACCATTTAAAAAGGAAAAATAAAACCACTAAAACCTAAGAAGGTGGGGAGAGAACAAAGCACAGCTGACAGTGACAGCAGATTACAGCAACAAAAAAAAGATGGACTCCCTCAACTAGTTAATTACAGCCTGTCCCATGACACTGGGCCCATGCTCTGGGAATGAGCACATGTGAGTGGGTGTGCACACTGCTGAATTGTTCTGTTAGGGTGGGCAGACTCCCTTGTAATGATGCTGCCAGATGAATAGCTCAAAAGCTCATAATGGAGGGAAATTAGGCCGGCAGGCAGCAGAGCCAGCCAGCTCTCCCCAGAGGCAGGCTTATCCACATATGATGCTTTCCTGGGTACCAGTCCCCTGACCCATTCAAACAGTAACAGATGCAGTATGTGTCTCCCAGTCCAGCACACACATGCAAGTCCTTTATGGAGTTAGTGAAGAAATCATGCAAACCATGGTTTTTTAAAAAATAACACATTCAGAAAAGGAGAGCACTCTGATAAGTGATGGGCTTTGTTCTTTACACTTCCTATCCTAACTTCCTGGAACAAGTTCTTGCTTAGGAAACAAGCTTCTTTCCTCTCTGAGCCTTCCTCCCTCATTTCCCTCAGCCATTCCCTCTTTTAGTTGGAAAGGAGAGTTTCTTCCCTCAGGTATTTAGCATAAAATAAGCATCTCAAGGTTTTCTAAATATCAAACAGCAAGGAAGCACCCTAAGAGAACCCACATACCAAAACCTGTGCATTCCCAGCAAGGCCAAAGGATGGGACACAGGATAAGGAGCAAAAGCCTTGTATGGAGTGATGTGAAAAAATAGCTAAAGAAAAAAATCATTCTGAGATCTAGTTCAAATCTTGTACCTGCTAGACAGGTCAGCTCTGCCAAGAGGTTGACCTGATTTGCTGGCTGCTGGCATGTACAACACCCATTTCATATAACCAAGCAAGCAGCAGCACAGGCTGGGGAGCAGTCATTTTTGTTTGATTCATCTATGAGGTGCTCAGCAGCCAAGGGGCCTGCAAGGAGCCAGCTGGGAGCACAGTTCTGTTATTGTAGCTAGAGGCCCACTTCCAATCCAATTACACATAGCAGCTGTTCTAGCTCCACTTTTCCATCCCCTTTGCTTCCCTTGCTATATAATTCCAGAATAGGTTTTGTCATTATCAGGAGCAGTAAGTCAGCATGAGTGACATCAAGTCTGAGTGATCAAGAGAGAAATAGCATGAAATGGGAGCTGAAGAGAAAGTCGTTTATCCCGTGATCCATGGGCAGAAGTAGACATCAAATCACATGAGGAGGGTTAGGAAGAGGTTGGTGTTTGAAAGCATGGAAATACAGATGCAAGTATCAGCAAAGATGACCGCATGCAGAAGAGAACATATGCAGGAAGCAAGAGCTGAGGGTGAATGCATTTTCTGGACAGCAGATAAGATGTAAATCAGTGTAAATCAGAGCACCTGACCAAATCGGCATACAAGTAGGAAAGGCAGTACTATCAAGCACAGATTAGGATTCCTCAGCTTAGAAATGAAATACCTGACAATATATAGAGATTAATTCCCAAATAACACAGAACAGATGAACACAGCATTTTTTCCCCTATTAGCCAGTAAACAAGGAGAAGGAGTCACTGAATGAAATTCTCAACTAACAGCTGTAACAACAAAAGGAACTACTTTCCACAGTTGCCTAACTAAACAACAGGCTACTGTACAGGAAAAATATTTATGAGCAGGTAAAAAACAAAAGCCTCAAAGTGTCCAAAGAAAACAGGTCATTAGATAACTGTAAATACACCATGATTCAGATGCAACATTGTCAGGTCAGGAAGTCCTTAGGGCAGTGACCACCAGAAACTATGAAGGTATACCAGAAAAAGAGCAATGCTAGCTTTGTTTCTTAAAATTGTTCCACAGCATCTGCTTTGAAAAAAAGAGGCTTCTGGACCTGGAATTCTTGTTCTAAACACAGTCATCACTAATGCTATTTTCTCAGAAACGGATGGGCATAGAGCTGAAAAACATTAACATTTCAGTGCAAGAGAATCCTGTTTGTGGACAGTGCATCTGTAAAGGACATGCAAAACAAGAACAGTGGTAGCATCTGTAAAGAATATATGCTGTTACAAAGAGCTTTTGACCACCTGTGCAAGTATCATTGAAGGCATGGCACAGGTGGTTTCTGCTGTTTGGTATCTAATACCTTCTGCAAATAGGAAACCTCAAATAGTCTGCCACACAATTCATGTGTATTCATGCCCAAGAAGCAGAATTCACATTCAAGGAAGCAAAACTCAGCATATGGGTACCACTTAAACAGAGCTTGAAAGATTAAAAACCAGATGAAAAAAACTGCTAGTATGCAGAGGCCCTTGACAAGCATGAGCATCCTTTTTGAAGTCTTGCTCAGGCAAACAATCACTAATTTCTCCTCAGGACCCTAACTAAATCATTCCTAGGGCTGTGTCCATTCAGTTCATCCCTACTATATCTCTGTTTACTTTGAACAAGACCACCTTGCAGGAACTGCATCCACCAGAGCCCTGTGCTGTGGTCCCCACTGCAGCCAGTCCCAGCCAATTCACAACCATCTTCTACTGAAGGATTAGCTCTGACCAGTCCAACTGACAAGAATATTCATTCAGTTAATCAGTGGTCCCTTTACAGCTGTTCTGCTGCCTGTGGGTAAACAGCTACCAGTAGATCATAAAATCCTTAATTTATATTGCAAACTGTGAATGGTTAAAGAAACCATTTTGGCAGGACTCTGGGGCTCCATCCTCACAACCTGGGTAGCTGGATGAAAGGAAAGAACTAAAAGCTCCATACAGCTCAGTAGAGGGAAGGTCCACAGCAAAACCCATGGGGGCAGCCCAGGCATGCAGCAGCAGCTGTGCTCTTCCCAAGAGGAGCTGAGCAGGTGGATATGAAGTCTAGGAGCAAGCAGCTACAGAGCCTTATAATTAGAGGTGGGAAGCTGTCGGAATGAGAACACACACAGATGACTCTGACAGTACATGGAAGAGAGCATCCAAGTGTGACTACAAAGCCATGAGAGAAAGTACAAAAGCAGTGAGAATGAACACATGTATCAGTGATTAGGAGAATAAAAATAGTACATCCAAAAATACAAATGAAAAGGATAAGGGGGAAGTGAGGCAGAAGAACCCATCTGCAGAACAGAAAGATGCACCACTACGTGGGACCCACAGCATGGTCCCAGCTTTGTTGTGCTGCCTCTCTCTGCCTGGGCTCCTGTCAGTGATGCAGTTCTCCTCTGCACACCTTGGAGATGGCCCTGCTGTTGTGCAAGACAACACCTGCTCGTAGCATATCACAAATAAGAGAGCTGTGTTTTGGTAGAGCATAGCAACACCATACCTTCCCAGTTCAAGCACTCTCCACTGCCACAGGCACCAACAGCTTCAGGCTGTGGTGGGGAAGACCTGTGGCATTGAGCCTTTGGTGCTTGTTCTGCAAGATCCTCAGATCCCATGGGTGACAGGAGTCCCTGCACACCTCGGACTGGAGCAGGAAAGGTGTATGTTCAGCCCCTGCAGGTTATGGTGTACAGAGCCTTTTTTTCTAAGGCATGCCAAGCAACATCTGCCATTTGGCCACTTTTATTCCTATTGCTGTTACTTAAGATGCACACAGACTGCAAGGGATCTTGGTACAACAAGGTGACAAGTGACAGCAGTCCCAAGGGTTAAAAAAATACACTGAAATTACTCAAGCTGCTGGCCTTCACTGCACCTTTCTGAAAAGTTCCACAAAACCTAATTGTCTATTGGTAGGAAAGAAGCAAACTGAAAGGAAAAATCATTCCAGCCTCAAGTTGGGTATAGCAAATATTATGCATAAAGTGAAAAAGAAAAAGCTTCAGTTCTCTCATCATCCCACCACACCCCTAGAAACACTGCTGCTTGGCTCTCATTTCCATTTCACACACTGATAAACCAGGTGGTGCTGCCTGAGCATGAGGAAAAAAAAAAAAAGAGTTTCCTAAGCTTCAGTGGCCAGCAGAGTAAGGTGCTCTAGTTCAATTAACTCCTGTAGCTAAAGCTAGAGGAACTGGATCCATGCAACAATGAGAAAACAATATAGAGAGGGAGGCTTGGAGTTCTCTGTGGTAAAATGCTTCCTATGGGAAGAATTCCCCAAGTAAGCAACGCAATTCTTTTAAATGAATTATTAGCACACTGTAGGGAACAAAAGCCTTCAGACCTAAGTAAAATCATACATTTACATTTGGCCAGAAACATCCTCACTTTTTTTTTTAAACCTAAAATAAGAACAATAAAACTCTTTGTTAGGGGAAATGAACACCAGGTGGTTTTCAGCAGGACTAGCAAACAGAGCAAACTATGCTAGGAGCGGGAAGATGAGCTAGATTTGTATTCCTGCACATATACATATAAGAAAAACTGTATATATAATGCAGTGTTTAATGCCATCTTATTAGTAATACAACCAACTTTTAAAATGCCATTTTCATTCAGAAAACATCCCTTTAACTGACCAACACAGCTTAATTTCAGAAGAAGAATGTTTTATAGCAGTGAAAGTCACAAAGTCTTCCTTTCATCATAGACTTTGCAATCCAGACCTTGTGAAATCCAGGATGCAGATTTGTGCTGAATGCTCCCAGGAGGCCAGATGAGGTTTCTGCCCTTTGTAACTGCCCACAACCAACTCTGCAAAGAGCAGCCCTTCAGTTTGCTGAGGGTAATACTTACCTGGAATGTGATTGACATCTGTTGAAGTATTTTCATGGCAAGCAGAAGGGAGAAAAGGAGAAGAGAGAAAAGAGAGAAAAGCCATTAGAGAGTCACACAGCAACTCAGCATCCTTGCATGGAAATCAATTTCATGCAAAACCAGAAGTAATTAGGTTTGTTAGAAGGCCACCCATCTGCAGCCAAGCACTCAGCCATGCAAGGGAGAAGGTTTTGACTCCCTCTCCACTGTGCATGTAGAAGTGAATCCACCGTCATATCTGTCCAGAGAGAGTTCCTGTAAGAACACTGGTTAAAATATTCCAGTTTTCACACACAAATGCAAAAGGAAGAAACAAAACCTACCTGCCTGCAGTAGGTTTCCAGTGCACATAAATTCAAGCAAGTTTTCAGAACAAATAGAAAGTAACCTGCTCCCCTTTT
This sequence comes from Tympanuchus pallidicinctus, assembly GCF_026119805.1. Lineage (NCBI taxonomy): Eukaryota > Metazoa > Chordata > Aves > Galliformes > Phasianidae > Tympanuchus > Tympanuchus pallidicinctus. The sequence goes on along the minus strand of NW_026294747.1, from coordinate 38,814,836 downwards.
ATGAGGGGCCATGTGAATTTATGACCAGGTGCAAGACACTCAGTCCCAAAGTCCAGAAGAGAACCCATTCCTTTTCATTCCTCCTGCCCATCATTCTCAAGAAATCCCATCCTTCATTGCAGACAATAGTAGTGGTGGGGGAGGAGCATCATGGGTTGGCACATCCCATGTTGCCTTTCCACAGGATGTGGAATTCAGACCAAGTGGCATTCAATACTTTCTCCTTTGTCAAATAGGACCACTTTTTGGACTCAATCACATAAATCCCAGAATAAATTAGTCTTTCAAAATACACATGAGCAAGGCAATGTAAGTAAGGATAATAAGGATAATGATCACAGAAAGGTGCATCTTTGAATGTAGAACCCTTTTGGTTTTTTTGTTTGCAGAGCCCAGCAAACCCAGAGAATGTGCTTTTAAAAAAAAAGCCTCTTACATCTTTTTTAGCGTCCCATGTTATGGCTCGCTCTGAATAGCCACACTTACAATCCCACAAGGGAAGAACCTCTGAAATGCCAGAAACCTTCCTTCTAAAGCACTCCTCCAAAGAAAAGCATGAATTTGCTTGCAGAAACAGTGGGGCCAAGTCCCTCCATAGCATTCCTCCTTGGAGGCCTGAACCTTGCCCCAGGAGCTACACTGTTGCAGGCACCATCCTTCAGGAAAGGCTTCAGAGCACTACATTAACCCTTCAGGTTCCTACAGATCCAAGAACATTTCTGCCAGAAGTCCAGGAGCATGACATGCCAGGTGCTTTGGCTACACACCAAGGTCTAAGAATGTATTCTCCTTCCCTGAATATCCCCTCCAACTTCTGTCAGTATCCTCCTGTCCAAACCTACAATATTCCTATGAAACCACTTCCACTTGTTGTCCCAAGACACTTACATTTTGGAGGTGAGTGATTGATTCCTGCACGCGTTGCTTTTTGTTTATCACTTTGTAATGATTCCAGATTCATTTGAGGTAAAGTCCCCGAGGCACACCACACATACCAAACCATCCTTTGCTAAGGAAGTAATAACCCAAATAAAACAATGCACAAACAGAGCAGGGACTGCTGCACCACCTCATTTAACTTCCATAGCTTGTACTAAATATACGCCAAATCTGGTGAGCGGTTTTTGTTGCCTCTCCTTTTTCAACTCATAACAGTATCTAGGATCTGGTGTCATGGCACATGAACTCAGACAAAAACCTACTATTGAACAGCTGCTTGAAAATAATTTTTTAGACAGGAAAAAAAAAAAAAAAAACAAGCATCAGACAGCAGCACATGCACTAAGGATGGAAGGCAAAATAAGATGAGAACAAAAAGGAGTAGACCTTTACCACCACTGCTGAATACAAACATGTCAAAGAAACAAGTCCACTGAAGGACTAGAACCAAGGTGTTTTCGGGAAAAATCAGAGTTGCAATCAGAGATGATCACATGTTTCTGAAGTAAAAGATGAAAGAAGGAACAGTGTAAGATACCCCAATTATTACTGATAACCCAGCAGCTGCTCTAGTGCCTGCTCCAAACAAGTACAAGGCTCCAGAACCCACATGCATTCTCAGACAGCACCACCACATCCAGGTTGCCCCAGGACCCAGGGAACAGCAGGCAGCACCAGCAGGGCCTGAGCTCCTGGAAGAAACCAAAGTGTGCTTGGAGGATAAATAGGATCACCAGAGAGAAAGGGCAAAAAGAGAAAGCAAACCAAGGGTGAGGAAGCACATTAAGCAAGTAAGAGAAGAGGCAGTAGGCTGTAACTGATAAACTGCTTTAACTAATACTTATTTAACTGTGTGTGAAATAAACAGGTCATGAAGTTGTTAAAAAAGGGAACAATTAAGTGTTAAGAGCTACATGAGCATCTTCCTAGTATTTCAATGCCAATTAACCAGGCAGCCAGCAAGGGATTTCCATTTACCTATATGCTTAATGCAGATGTCTCTAAGAGCAGGCATCTCTGAACCTGATTGGTTTTGTACTTAGCTTTCTTTTTCCTCCTCTTTTTCCTTTTATTCCTTTTTCTGGGGGGGGGAAGAGGGGGGAATGTCTTCATACAACATGATTTATAAGTACACTAATTGCATCATAAAAGCTAGTTTGCATTTCTGTGACACTTTTACAGTATTTACCTACTTGGCAGCCAAAGTCATTTAGAGGTACTGCTTTCCTACAATAAATACAAAGGGAGTTTCCTGTATTGCAGACACCCCCCCATGTGGTATCTGCTAGCAAATGCTGCTTTCAAATGGTGAAATTTTTATTTTAAAACACACATGAGAAAGCACTGCTTTCTTTGGTAACACAAAAAATGGCACATAGCCAGTCAGCCCCCACAAAAGACCCTACAACAAGTAGGGAAATGGCATGCAATTGGAATTGCCATGCCAGTCCTCCCAGGGAACCCCATAATATCTTTGCAGTACAGGGTCCTGCTCAGCTTTGGAGCACAATTGAAAGTGTGGCTGCATATACCTACAAAAGAAACCCTTAAGCAGAAACCTCTGATGACATGTTCATACAGGGCTGGTGCCTCCCCAGTTGGAAGAAAGCCTAAAGAATAGAAATTGCAAATACTGACAACAGAACCATAGCTGGGGAGATTATTTGACTCTCCTTTGGTCCCTGTCATCTGATGCATTCTCTCAAATTCTCTTCATGTTTTTCTGATTTGTTTTTAAAATGACCATTTAAATACATCACTTCTCACCTTCCATCAGCACTACCCTCCTTCCACTTTGAGGGTCTCCGACCTACCATACAGACTGAGGAAGTGCAGCATTCCCCAATGAAACAAGGAGCATGTAGAATTCATGGCCATCAACCAACCTGTGACTGTGGGACATGCTGCCATGCAGATGGAAGTTTTCCAACTTTCTACAGCTCAGAGCATTTCAACCACAGAAAGGCCTGCCTCTTCAGAAAAGATGGGTTTTGCTTTATCCTATGACAAAGACTTACTTCAATTTATTTCAATTTACTGTCTCCTTGTAAAGGGCTGCACCTTAGCTGGGTTGCAAGAGGAATCAGCAGACTTCTGCCTTTCTCTGGTGCAGCCCCTGCCACTTGGGTGGGGTGAAAGGGAAAGGAGGATGGCAGTGATCAGGAATAACAAAGCTAACATTAGATCAGATCACTACAGCACCACTAACAGAAACAACTGAGGTAATTTTTGTTCTCATATTTTTTTTTAATAAGTTTAGTAATAATGGAAAATGTCATGAGAGCACCCTTTCCTTTCTACCTGGAAAACAGAGGAAGTACAGATTTGTGGTACACACTGGCCCTATCAACTCACATCACCATGACTTGAACAAACGTGTCAAACTATTGGGAACCACTGCTGGTGCAAAACCGTGCAGATTCTTTGTCTTCTTCAGGAAGCAGTGCAAAAACTGCAAAAAAAAAAAAAAAAAAAAAAAAGATTGCTCTGGTAAAACCAGTCTCAGTAATGAGACCAGTCCCAAGAACCAAGAATCATCTCTGTAGTCTGTACTCACACAGGAAATAGGCATCTTGTACACTATTTATGGCTGATTAAGTTGAAGTCCTGCCTCAGGTAAGTTTAAAACAGAGTTAGCATTTACTGTGATAGTGTTGTGATCCCATTCTATATATTTACTTAACATCGTTTGTCTTACCATGGTATCTTCCCACTGATTCCAGTGGAACCATGACAGATGAGACTAGTTCTATTTATGAACATTCATGATACTGGGACAAATCCAAGACCACTTGAGTCTATGATGTCAGTCAGTGAGCTGCATGCTGGGATCACGAAGAACTTCACAGTACTAGCAGGTGTAGGCCTTATTGTCTCACTTCAGAAGAATAGAACCCTGTAATTTATGTTAATGAAGTGTTGAACACTTCTGATTTTATTCAGCAGAGACAAGTGGTGACACATGCACAAACAAGTTCATTACTATCAATTACTTTTCTCTGTGTCCTTTGTCCTGTGGGATCTCTTAGGCTGCAGCCTCTTGAGAATAGTACTCACTGATACATTTCATAGAATTGCATACATTTGTGGTACTGTCCAAAGAGCGTATACTTGGGATCCCAAAACACTTATTAGCTGTGATATAGGGATCATTCATCCAGTACTGAAATGTAGCCAGCTCTGAAATGAAAGACGCAGATGTTTAACAGCTTATACAAACGCCAACAGTTTAGTATGTCAGAGTTAGAACAATAAGCTACTCAAAAAGGCAGAATAAAACCTTACTATAACTTGACTGATTCTATTAAAAGTACAATGCTATTCTGAAACATTTCAGATTTTAATGAGGTGAAGAGATTCTTACCTGAATTAATAACATTGATTTGATGCCTCCCATTCTCCACACTCAGCCTGGTTCCACCACTATGAATTTCAGGGGCACTCCACAGGGCCAAATGTGAGATTTACTGGCACGCACCTCAACAAATCACCCCCTAAAGCACACTAGGTGTAAACAGATTCTGTGCCTAATAAAGAAAATGGATACCCTACTGCAAAGGGCCAAAATTCCTCCTCTCGAGCAGTCAAGACACCCAGGCAGAGTATAGCTAGCTAAGAAGATATCTGCAAAAAACATTGGGCTTGCTACAATTGCCTGCCCACTTAGAGCGATTCCAAAACAAGATGGCATAGAGGGATTAAATATGCCTGCCACTCAAAAAACACAGTTACTTTGCTCCAGTAAGAGTGAAAAACAAAACTAAAGTCAACATAAAGTTAGAGAAATGCATTCATAATTATCCCTCTAATTAACTCTGTATCATTACTATTCTTAGATAAAGCTGCTCACTGATTTCACAGCTTTCAGTGAAAGTACCATCCCCTCCCACACATCCCAACAAATATGTTCATATACGTTCTTCAGAGTCCTGACTACACTGCCAGGGAAAAACTCTATTGTTCTGTAGTCTTCCACTAGCAAAAGAACTCAACTGGAAATTAATTACTTGATGCTCTCCAAGCAATCTGTTGATCTTCACTGCCTAGATATGTTGTCTGATCACTCCAGGATGAAGATTTTAATGTTTCATCCTAGAGACCCAAACACTAGGGGAAAATACATCTCTTTCCTCTATTTCACACAGCACCTCCATATACCTCTGTTCAGCCAGCTATGTCCACAGTCCTGTACAGCACACAGGGATACATAACCAAAACTTCTGAAGAACAGGAGCAAGTAGAATAAAATACCATGCACTCCAGATTCACTATAGATCAAATGAAAAGAAGCTTCTAATTTTCATGTTAGAGAATGTGGTAGTAATAAGATAGTAGCCGTGGAAATGTATGGGTACTGGAAGTTAGCCATCAGCACTGGAGACTGTTAAGAGAAGACTTGACTGGTATTTTTCATTAATTTTCCAGTTACACCTGATCTTGTCTTGAAAAGGTTTGGCTGCTGGGACCTTTCCCAGTCTCATTTCCTATTACTTTATTACACTAATTCAAAATATACTCCCTGGGCAGCTCCATCAGTACCAGCTGCCAAGCACCAGGACTAAGAGCTTTGGTAATGGAACAGGGCAAATGCCACAGCAAGACCAAACTTCTGACAGCAGGCAGGCACAAAGACTCAGGGAGAAGTCGAAGAAAAAGAAAATTCACAAAAACCTTATTTGCAGCTTCCAGCAATGATAGACTTGTAGAGATCAAGTGGTCAGGCACTGGAATGGCTGCCCAGGGAGGTGGTGGAGTTGCCATCCCTGGCAGTGCTCAAGAGGCATCTGGATGAGGAGCTGCGAGATATGGTTTAGCACTTGTGGTAGCACTGGCAATGAGAAGATGGTTGGACTAGATGATCTTATCGGTTGTTTCCAATCTTGTGATTCTATGATCCTATGATTGCATCAAGATCTAAATACTTAGTAGCTTTTGATGGACTTCACTCTCTCCATGAATTTGCCTAGTCTCTTCCAGAGCTAGAAACGATGTGGTGTGAAACTATTTCCACTTATTCATTTAAAACCTGCAGCTGAATATATCACGTAGGGCTGCACCTACCTGTTGCCTTATAAAAAATTATGGGTAATCATTCTATATTCAGAATGATACCATCACAGTATGCCTAATTACTACCTCATGTCTTATTTTAGTCAATTCATTCTTAATTGAAGAGTTTTGAGCCAACAAGACCTTCTGCATATGGCTACCATTCTGTATCCACAGTGAAAGGCATCTACATTAGCTCCAGTAGGACCAGTTTTTCAATTTTACTCTGGGGTCAATCAGTGATACAGGGCAGCATGTACATTCAGTAGATTTTAGCACAGGCTTAAATCCATCAGAAGCCTGTCCCACCCTGAGGGGCATACAGTACTACTCAATCCAGCCAAAAGCCCAGTGAGAACCAGGTTATATTTCTTGTCAGAAAGACAGGCTGACAAGTTTATGAATAAGAAATAAAGACTGAGTTCAAACAAATCAGCCTAAGAGCACTCCACTTCTCTCAAGACCCTCATTCCTCACTAAGGCCTGGTGCTAACCATCTCTACCTTCCCTTTCTGTTTATCAGTATTGCTCACACAACCCTATGAAGGGGTACTCTGACCTAAAATCCACTTTCCGAGCGCAAGAAAAGCCATACCTCTTGTGAAGGAGGAATAGAAACAAATCACATCATAGAAAAATATGACTACTCTGACAGCGAGTGCCCAAGAAGAGCATAGGCAGTACACAATCTTCCACAGACTACAATTCGTCATCATCATTCAATGTTCTATGCAAACAGCAAAAGCCACCATATGGTTCACCATGTTACAAACTACAAGTGATAAGCCTTCTCCACTTAAGTGCATTCAGAAAAGAATAGGGGACTAAATTACTTTATTTTTTCCCCTCTCATTTTCATAGGTAATCTCCATCAGTAAGAAGAGAAAGATGGTTTCTCTTTCCTTCCCAATGAGTTCTAGCTTAGATGAAATAAGAATATATGACCTTCTAAAATTAGGTATACCTTGGACTTCTAACTGTTCTATCAGGCTTCTGAAGCATTATCTAGACATCTCTGTACCTCCTACCCTCATTCAGACTTCCCTTCAAGGCAGAAGGACCTTAGGCTTCATAAAGCCTTTCAAAAATTACTTGCAAGACATAGATGTTCTTATAGACAGTTGTTTCCTCACGTTCTAATTACAGTTGAAACTAGATTCTCATTATAAGCCTAATTTTCCCTCCAGTTTTAATTTTAACACATATTCAATCAACCAACATGACACTCCTGTGGTCACAGCACATCATAAAGTGATATGTTCTCATAATCTGGAGGCAACTCACACGACAGACCTGAGGAAACAGGAGTAAGCTTCTTCCCTCTGACTTTCCTATTTCAATTGATTGGGGTGATGTAATGCCATACAAAAAACACAGCAAGGTCCTAAACTGCAGCAAGTAAGGATTTGCTCACATGCAATAGCCACAGCCACAAAAACAAAGAAAAGAACCTGCTTACCTTTGGAAGGCCTCCAGCAAGCAGGGATCTCCAGCAAAATACCCTTGCCTTCACTGCCAGCCCTTAAATGAGGTCTGGAAAGGTCTCCACCTCCACCAGTCACTCAGGTGCACTGAATGCAACTGAGCTTCCCTGGGTTGGCCCTGCCTTCCCACCAGGTGCTCAAATCACTGTTTCAAGCCTTAACTTGAAACTTGTAACTTAGATCTTCCAGGCAGAAAGAAGGGATGTGAACTGGATGGATCTCCCTACATTAAATGTCTTCCTTACAAGCAAATCCTTCTCTTCATTCATCAACATAGCTACCCCTTCTCAGATCCAGCAAAGCAATATTAGAAGGTTATAGGACATAAAGATGACAGGGAGCCTGCTGCTGCTGAGGGGCAACAGTGAACTTCCAATGCTGAACAGCATAAACAGTTCTTAGCAGTTTTTTGTTTTTAGCAGTTAGACTAAAGTGTACCAACCCAAGAAGATAAAACTGGCTTCACTACAAACACTCTGCTAGCTTTTCAAAGCACTCTAATTGGGCCCGCAGTATTTCACCACTGTCTGTATCACTTACAGGACTGACACAGAGACTGGAAACTGGGACATTATCTACTGTGTGCCACAGAAAGAGGGCACCTTCCCTCCTGCTGAGCAAGAACCTGCTCACATGCTGAGTATTTTCAGCTTTGTTTTGTTCTCAGACCATCACCATGACAGCCATCAAAGACATTTACTACCCAAAAATCCAGCGCAATTTGTGTTCTCTCCATCTCTCTCTTATCATCTGAAAAATGATGGATAGGAATGAACTTCAGGCATATTCTCTGTGACACACACAGCTCTGAGGACATTCAATAAATAGTAACACAAAAACAAAAAACAGTAATTAACAGAGGGAGATTTGGGAAAAAAAAAAGTTATAAGTAAGCACAGAAAGGGCTTATTAAGCCTATGAAGTGGTCCAGGCTATAATCTATTTGCTGTACCCAGTCTTAGAATTAATAAAACAAATCCCTTGATAAGTCTGACAGAGTTATTAAAGGACTGATATTCCCCCTCAGAGCAATCTGAAGCAGCAGAGCTGGAGCCACAGAAGGCTGTGCTTGGCTGAATCAGCCAAGGCTAGAGGACTGGAAAGAAGAAAAACCCACCCAACTCTTACTGTCAGCACTGCTTGCCCCTGTCCAGCCTGCTCTGCAAAGGGTCAGTGGCTGTGAAACAAGGGGAAAAACTGCAAGGAAGAAAAGTCCATCTCCTCAGTTCTGCTGCCAACTTCATCTTGCATGAGGCAGGAAGAGAGATGCTGCTCCACCGGTGAGCCTTTGTGAGCTTTTCCCTGCTCACAGTGAGCAGAGGTGCCAAGCCACAGTGGGGAGGACATCCTATACCACTGCCCTTGGCTGCTACTGCCTGAGTCCTGACCTTGTGCAGCCTTTGAGGGCAAGAACCACTCCTTTGCCCAGGTGCACCTCTCATTTACTTGTGCTGTATGCCAGCACTCTTCTTTTGAGGCATCACAGCATCCCAGTTTAGAAGTGATATAGTACAATCATCTGTGAGGCAAATGGGTGCCCTATAGAAAAAGAGACTTGGCATTTTCCACATTAAAAGGGACCTCCTGCAGACTCCACTGAGTATTCCAGATATCGTATCTTCTAAGTAATTTATATGTCTTTACTGGAAGATCTACATGTATGTTATTACGCCACTGAATCCAGCTCACCCTTGCTTTCTCAGTATTGATTATAGCTAATACTGAATCAAATCTAGACTTGTTACAAGATTCAGTGCTGAGAGCTTTGCAGAAGACACTGTATTCAAGGAATTGGCAATCTTGACAAGGCCATACCACTCTGTTGGGCCTTGGGCTTAGGGCTCAAAAAGCCCATGTGTTGAGTACCAGTTGTAAGGGAACCTGCTGGTGTGTCCTGTGTTTGTCTGTGAATGACATGACAGAGATACAATCCCAGCCTACCGGGAGGTTAGGAGTGTAACAAACAAAATAGAAGGTTCCACAGCATGAGTGCAAGAAGGAAAATCCAACTGGATCAGGTCCATCTGATGCCACCTGAAAGCAGGGTTTACTGCATTTTCTGAGATGTAAGATTTATGTGTTATCTATATTCCTCTTTTAATTCTATTTTACTGAAATCACTATTTTATTACTCTATTTGTTGTCAGGCCTTTCTTCCTAAGTCCAAAAAAATCCCTGCATCTTTTCTCTCTCCCATACACCCACTCACTTCCCAGTGCAGAACAGTTCTAAGGGAAAAACTCCTCAGAAAGCCCGTCATGGTGCTACACAGCCACCTTAGCTACTTAGCCTCTGGGTTTGGTATAAGTAAGTATCAACTAATTATTGATGCATTCATTCCAATTCTAATTAGGATGGAATTTCACTGTGCCTGTAAAGTGAGAACTCTATTTATTACACATAAAAAAGTATAGTGCATGCTCCTCCAATAATCATCCTAAATACTGCATGAGTAATCAGAAAAAATACATCTTCTTTTTCTCTCCCTCCTACACCTACATATCATTTTTAGAGTAAATGTTAGTGGGTTTTATTTTTCATGTTATTGCTGTATTTGCTGCCACAATATATATATTTAAATTAAATAGGAGTCATCAAGAGGTTCCATTGGAAGCATTTGCTTTGTTTATTGTTGAAATTTGCTGCTTAGAAAAGAGTAACTGCTGACTTAAGTAAATGTGAAACATAATGATGGGAAACAGCTGCATTCTGCATCTTTCAAAATGCTAAATTTTAGTGTACGAATGTCTAAATGTAGACCTCCAGCGTTCAGCAGGATCCATGCAGATGCAGAACCCAAGTACATAATCACAGGTCAGGGCAGGACCTCACACCCACTGAATTCAGCAGATGTCTCTTCTCACTGAATGGACTAGGATCAGGCCCCCACAATTACTATTACAATCACTTGCATGAAGAAACAGTTCCTCTCTCTCTTAAATATGCAGTACAAAATACTTGTGATTATTCTTAATATAATATACATAAGCTCATACTCAGAACTGAGAACAGCTAGAAACAATGTGGGGGAAAGCCTGGCATCTTTTTGGTACTGAAAAAATATTTTAGAATTTCTACTCTTTCTTAAATTTGTGAAAAGGAGTAGTGTATGCAATAGATAGCTCCCATGCTCATTTTTTTTCAGATCTGTTATATAAAATACACCATTGAGCAATATGAAGCTTTTCACTTCCATTCCACTGATTCAAATCTACTGTATGTCAATAGAGATGGAAGGTTATTCATGGAAGCAGTCCTTCCATGACCTAAGTGAAAGGAGACAAGAGGAGTCCTCAATTCATATCCTGGCTGATTCCTACATACAGAAAAGCCACCTTCATAATTATTGGCTTCCAGCAGTGCATAAACATGTTAGCACTGCACAAACTGAGAAAGCAGAGGCCCAAACCAAGGAGACTGCCAAGCACACTGCCAGACACTGACACTAACTGATATCTCACCAGGGTCTTAAGTACAGAAAGAAAGAAGGAAAAATAATGTGTTCTAAGTGCAGTATTTTTGCAGCTGAGCTGTGCCATAACATCAGAGCAGAAACAGAAAACCTCCACCATGTGCTTCTTGCATGCCTGAAAGCTAGCTCCTTTCCCACAGAAACTGTTATCCCTCACCAGCTGGGGGTCTAAGTCTTCATATGCTAAAAGCATGGAAAAAGGTTTTATGACCAGTGGTATATATTAGGCTGTCCCAGGGTGTTTGTATCTCCCCATGTGAGATGAGGGAAAGCCACAGCCCTTTTCTTATTGCAATAAACAATCTGAAGGCCCATACCAGAGCAAGAACCAAGGAAAATTGTTCAACCCATTGTGATTACATCTTACAGAGATTCATTCACTGCAAGGTGAGTAATCGATCCCATAATAAAGAGCTAATAAAAACTTTCTTCACTAGGGAGACATAGATCTGAAACAAAATAATAACCTTTTAAGGAGTAAAGAAACAATTCGCCTTTGGATTTCAATGACAGTTGTTAGAACTACTGCTGAGGGATTTGGAAGGGAGGTCCTTTCTTTTGTAGGAACTCTCATTACTAACACATAACTTACCTCTCTTGAAGAACATGTGTACATTTCAGTGGAAATGACTGGATATCAACACCCCCTGAGGACAGTATGAGAAAAACATTTCAAATGCATCAAGGAAAACTGAAGTGCAATTTACCTGAACTGGCACGTGACCTAGCTGCCTTGTCAAGGACATAATGATTAACAAGAGTAGAAAATTCCATATTGCCATCTCACAACATGTTGCAAAAACAAGCACTAGCAACTGCTTCTGAGACCACAGAACCACAGAATTAGAAAGCTGTTGAGGTTGGAAGAGACCTTTCAAGTTCATTTAGTTTGATCCATCCAGTCAGGTTCAGGACAATGACCAGTCATGTCTGGAATATCTCAAGGATGGAGACTTCACATCAGTTAATGAAGTGCCTAGATGAACAAAACAGCCCAGCTTATTAATGAAAGCTGGTTATAATCTCTAAGCAGTCCAGAAAGGTGTATCTTTGATGAGCTAGATATGGTCATTAAGAGACAGGAAGATGGTCCCAGAGACGTACTACTTTTTCTTCCACAAAGAGCACAGAAAATGGTTTGCAGAGAATCCCAGGGAATGGTAGGAATGAAATTTCTCTTATGGAGTTTCAGTAACATCTGCTTGCAGTGGAAGACTGCACGATATAGCTAGCCTTGAGGGGCTCAAGATCAGTCTTTGCACCAGAAGGCTTACAAAAAGCATTCAAATATGATAATTTACTGCTGCTTCAAAGCAAGCATTAGAAAGCACACTGTGAGATTTCAGGTGAAAGCCAAATCTGTAGTGAAAAAAAAGTGAGTATAATGAAAATCCTGAAGAACTCTGTGAATATTGAACTTAGAACACAAAATTGGATGTACTTGTGTAAGTATGTGATATATTTCTATTATTGCAAGGTGTATCCCAATAATTTCATATTAATCCAGCATTCACATGACAAGCATGTAGAAACCATCTTTTTACCACATTCATAAAGCATTAAGCACTCCTATTTAAAACTTGCACTGTGTAAAGTAACTCCTCCAAGGTGAGAACTTGCTGTTTTTTATAACAATCTCTTGAATGTATTAGAAGCAAACTGATGGTTTTATTCAGTTGCTTACCTCCCATCTGTCACACTCAGCAGCTACTCAACTAGGAATATTGTCTGCAGATAGGCTGGGGGACAGCTGGTGATTTGGTACAAGTCAACAATCACAGCCTTGTACCACATAATCTGGAATATTAGCTGGCATATACAGGGAAGCAGTAGAAAGTAATGGGTCAGTAATACAAAACTAAACAGACACAGAATGAAGCCAATAAATATTTGGCAAGTAACTTGTGCACAGGCAGTATATGAAACAGCAGCTGGGGCACATGGTATTTTCCCTTGTAAACAATTCTGTCATGGAAGACCTGTATTAAGAAAACATATAGAAGAACATTTATAAAGACTTTTTCAGCAGCCATCAGTTGCTAGATATCAAAAGTCTGCTGAGGAAGCTTGCCAGCTTGGAAGCATAGAGCAACAGGGTCATTCTGTCTTGATAATGCTATCCAGAGCTCGATGATTCCCCAGTGGGAGAACATCAAGTACATCTCCTACATATTGCTTGTCACAATATAATTCAATTGTGCCACAATATAATTCTGTGAAACAAGCAGAAAAACTATTCAAACAAGTCTGACAACCTTCTACTCAAGGGTATTGAGTAGACCTCCTTCTGAGAGCACATTACTCATCCCTGCAGACAGTTCAAGTGGATATCCACGCCTTACAGTGATATTGCCCTGGAATTGTCACGACCACAGTCACTGCAGGAAGGACAATAAGGAGCACCCTTTTTCTCCAGGACTGGCTGTATAAAGGTGAGGTGGAAATGGAATCCTCTTGCTTTTATGGTGCCTAAAAATAATATATTGACCTAAAATGACAGAAAGCTAGAGGTAAAGCCTAACAAATACCAGCAGTTCTTCATACCAGTGTTTTAGGCACCAATTGCTTCTCACCAGTACAATACAGTTCAATATCTACTTCTCAGTGTCTAGAGAAAACATCAAAGAGAAGAAGGATATTGTCTTTCAATCATTATATCCATAAACTTAGATTGTTATGAGTGAAATCCTCATTGTCGTAGCTTCTGTCCACTGGGGGAAGTAGAATATTCATCTGCTTATCCACATACTAAGTGTTTGATGAACCCCTCTGCAATGACATGAAGAGCCTGAAAAAAAACAGGCCTTGTCTTAGGAACACTGAGGCCAACAATATGGCATGAAGGAATGTCCTAGAAACCTAGTGATGGCAGCAAAGAACTGCAAGCTAGTCTTGAGCTTGGAGATGTCAGTGGTAAAGGTTCACTTTCATAGAATCATAGAATGGGTTGGGGTAGAATGGAATTTAAAGATCATCCAGTTCCAAATCCCCAGACCTGGGCAGGGTTGACAACAATTTTACAATCCTGAATTTCAGATAGAAAAAATGGTTTGTATGCATTCACTACATTTCTTCAACCTAGAAGAGGGCAACAACCTCCTTTATTATTTGGTGTAACGTATCATGAGCAAAAGCTGCTTATTCACTCCTACACAATCTCTTGTATGACTCTCAAATGAATCAACACCCACTTCTATTTGGGGCAAGCTTTCTAGCGAGTGACACTCCGAAAAAGAACAGGGAGAGCATATAAAAGATTAAACTGGACAGAGAGCTACAGCCAAACCATGATTTACAAAACAGGACGAGACAGTCTCCAAAGATTTATTCACTGAACTCTGAAAATGCTCCTAATCACTACCGCAGATTTACAGGTGTAAAATGTGAGTGGGCTGCATTATTAGGGAAGTAGAAGAGTGTTATTCTCCAATATCTCACTAAAATTCTTGGCATGATACTTAGGTTGCTAAGAGTAAAACCTATTGATCTGAGTATTCACTGCAATTCGATGGCAGAATGTGAAACCCTAGAAAGCAGCAGTTGGGCCTGCTGGTATTTCAGAACATTAAGTCTTACACTCTACTGCAGCCATAAAGTCTTGTCTTTTACTACAGCTGTAGTCTCAAAAGTGAAAATATTCAGGCTTGATCAGAACCTCTTTGAATATCTAATATCTTTGGTTGGGTCATTTGACATCCTCTAAGCTATATTAGATGTCTTGATCTCCAGGACCTCTGAAACTCTTATGAACAACTTCTGAGCACTCAGCAACACGCTGATATACCCTAGTCTTCATGAAGATGACAAAGATATAGTTGCTCATTTGGTAGTGAGCATTAGTACTGCTTCGTCACTATAACTTACTCGTCTCAATTTTTTCCCATACCAATTTTTCTTCATCTCAAATGCATTGCTACTTGTTTCTTACAGACTCCAGATCACTCAGCAGTGCATAGCCTCATGAAATACAGACTATGATTGATTTGCTGGATACTGCAGCATTTGGGCCGTTCCTGAGAAGGTCTGAGGCATGATCTTGGTGATGACCTTCAAAATACAGGACCTGGCACAAGTATTAATGATTATTAAGATAAGCGTGGTGTTGCTGCCTCAGCAAACAAATAAAATAATCTCTAGCAGCCTTCTGTTTGCTGTCTTTCCCATGCCAGTCTATGCTTTCCTCTCTGCCGTAGTAGGCTCTACATGAAGGTGTAGAGCCCTACAGATACCTATTTGCCAGAAGGTGTCTGGAGCTTGTCTCCAACAGGGCCTTCAAGGACTGTTCCAGCAGATGGAGCTTTTACCTCATATCTTGCAATTTAAACATTCTCATAGAGAATGACAATAAGGCATCTGTTTCTTTATGAAGTTTCCCAATACAATAGAGATGCCTGTTGTGTCCATTCCTTACAATAATTAAACACAGAAAACAAAGAGCACCTAAACCTGACTGGCTATGAATCACAGAGGGGTCTGTACGATTCAGATTAAACAGACAGGAGCAAATCACAGCAAAAAGTCTGGGAGGTAACAAAAACAGATGAAGAATTGTTCAGAAATGACTTTAGCTTGAATGCATTAAACATATACCAGCTTTTAGTTCCCTGTCGTAAGGCCCAGAGGGAAATAAATGAAGGCCACAGCATTTTCAAGCCATCCCAGGAAGGAAAAGGAGACTCAGAGCTCTTACAACTCCTCTGATTTCACGTATGTGGAATGTGTGGACCATAGGATCCATAGTTACATTTGAAGACATGGAAGACCTCCCAGAGGCTAACTCTGAGAGCAGAAGAATAAGAAAATAAAAAGACTGTTGTAGGAAAAAAAAAAAAAAAAAGAAGAAGGAAAAACAAAAGATAGAGAGCGCCTATATGGCTTCAATTTTCTTACACCCGACAAGATTCTTGGGACACTTTTGATGATTGCTGGGAAGGTGTGAAGAATGTATCTTGTCTAGTATTAAGCAGCCAATTCCAGCATGGAAATCCAGCATCAAAAGGTGGGAGATTTTGAGCTCCACCAGTAGATAATCAGGGAAGAGATCCTCAAGTGATAGAGATGCTTTCATTTAGATAATGACAAATAATAGGACGTAAATGTGAAAGTCGAGCTTTATCTTTCCAGAGGTGCCTTGGAGGCTGACAAGTTTTCCATGCGTGGGCACTTCTCACCTAAAGCACACAGAAATTCAGCTTTCCTTAGAAGACTCACTTTCCTTTTCCCCTGGTGCAGAGCCTGCTCCCCCCAGTGTCAGTATGTGAAGGCTGGCCTGGCCAGTCACAACCAGGAGATTCTTCCCCTGCCAGCCATGATCATCCTGACAGTTCTGCTAACTCCTCACATCATCTGTCATTTCTCTCTCTCCGTCTTCCCTTCCTGAAATCACTCTCCCTCAGCAACCACATTAGGGTTGGGGTCAGAGGAACCAGGAGCAATGCCCAAGCCAGATCACTCTCTGCTTCCGTCCTACTCCCAACACAATGATGAACCTGCAAAAGTCAGAGTTAAGTCAGGATGGGATGATTAAGCTTGGGTGAAAGCAGTGAAAAGCAGCAGTGCCATAAGCAGCTACAAAAATCAATTTATGATACTTCTGCTTTGGGTAACAAACAGCCAGAGTATCAGTGTCTAGTTGTGGTTTGGCTCATGAAAGACTGCCAGAAAGATTTAAGGAAAAGATCAATATAGTCACACATCTGGGGACCACTCTTCAAATACCTTTAATGGAGTTAATTGCTCTAGCAATACATCTCCATCTGGACTGGACACTCTTTTGTTCTGAGTAACTTGAGTTTCACTTTCAACACTATCAACACTATCAACAAATGTCACTCCTGATCCTGACATCACTGTTAGTTTAGATCTGATTTCTTCTGGCCTAGTTCTGCTGATGAATGTTATTACAGGCCTGAAGGAATTACAGTGATGTGCTTCTTCAGAGAACAAGGCAGTAGCTTTCTGTTGTGTGTTATATTAAAACAATCCATAAGTAATGTTTACAGCTTTTGTAGTAAATTAGTTAACCTTGACCAAAGGAGTCATACTCATGGTGCTGTTTAACATCTTTAGCAATGTCACAGACAGCAGGATCAAGTGCACCCTCAGCAAGTTTGCAGATGATGTTAATCTGAGCAGTACAATTGATATAACAGAACGAAAGGATGCCATCCAGAGGGACATGGACAAGCTTGAAAAATGGGCTTGTGAACCTTGTGAATGAGCTTGTTGTGAATGAGGTACAACAAGGCCAAGTGCAAGGTGCTGCACTTGGGTCATGGCAATCCAGACATAAGTACAGACTGGGAAAAGAACTCATTGAGAGCAGCCCTGCAGAGAAGGACTTGGGGTTGTGGTGGACGAAAAGATTGACATGAGCCAGCAATGTGCACTTGCAGACCAGAAGGCCAGCTGCATCCTGGGCAATATCAAAAGATGGGTGGCCAGCAGAGCAAGAAGAGCAATGTCCAAACAGTGCAACACACTAACAAACGGTAGGAAATAAGACAGTTTCAGGTAACAATTATGAGACAGCAGACACAAAGGGTAGAATCTAATGGATAAGGACAATCCATTCCATCAGCTTGGGAAAAAAAAAAAAAAAAAAAAAATCAATTGACATTTTACAAGAATTCCTAAAATACAAAGCCTAATTTTTAGCTTCACACATTCAATGTAAGCCACAGTATTTTGTTGCTTTTCTAATACACTTGGATGAAACTAGATAAACTACTATATTGTTTAATACTTAGGATTTAGTATTCTGGATTCCAATCCCACCTCAGGCAGCTTCTGACACGATACCCTTCAATAATTCACAGTCTGTTTGCCTCTCAGTTTTGCCATCAGTAAAATGGAGATAACACGCATTTTGCTGTGTGGTAGAGTGATGTGAAGGCTGACTGATTTATCAGTAGTTGTGAGATGCTTAGGAATACTCTGATGAAATGTGCCACATGTATGCACAATTTATTATTAACCTGACAGCATTTTAGCTCTTTTATTTTCCTGCCTTGCACACAATTCAAGTGCAGGATGCCTGAAGCAGATTTGAATGGATGCCATGTGGCATTTTGATTGTAGCGGGTACTACCATTTAATTCTGAAATTCACAATCTTAGCACCAAATTAAAGCAGGATTTTTACAACTAATTTTCTTTCTTCACTCAGTTTTTAAATGTATATATATATTTTAGTTTGGAAAGAGTTCATTTAAACCATTAAAGGCAAGGAGAGAATCTCAAATGAAAAATGTTCTTTTTCTGGTCAAACCTCCAGAGGTGAAAAAAGGAAGGAAATACATGTTATATGAAGGTTAAATGATCAAAATAACTCTTCAGAAGCCTAAGTTGGTCTCAAAGCTCGGAGGTGCCTGGGTCACTTTTCAAACTGAGACTTAAAAGTAGCATTTTTAAAAATAAAACCAACAAATCTAAAGAGATTTTGGTAAAGCTCTCATTTAAGCACATCTTCCATCAGTATGAATGAAGGCTTTTTTTTGAGAAGAATACAATTCAAATGCTCAGATGTGCAAAAAATAATTCTGTACAGTGGTCTGCACATTCCATATATTCTTACAGCACAGCTCATTAATGACACTTTATCTGCAAGTATTTCAGGGACCCACACTCTACAGCACAGTCAGACCTTCACAAGGAGAAAATAAATAGGTAAATGTACACTTAGAAAACAAATGTAATGTACATTTTGTTTCATTCCCAGACCTGAAAATTGTCAGCTTTCCACAACATTTTGTCACGTTATCAAGAAGAAATTTAAGCAATTTCATCTCCAGAAGAAAACCAGTGAAAAATGTTACAAATGCCCCAAAACAGTGCAATACAGATTCATAGATTTTTAAGGCCAGAAGGAGCACTAAATAGATCTACAATAAAGCAGTGACCTCCACTGTAAGTGGTATCAGGGCTATAATTAAACACCATTGACAAATGAGGTCTGAAATCACAGCCAATTGTTCTCCCCAGACAGAAGATCTGAACAGTTTGGTTTAGCTATCTTTTGCCTCAGGCAAACTGGGAGTCTCCACACTGGCAGTGGCAATGACAGGGAAAACATCCCAGAGCACAGGAGTGGCTGTCATGCCATACTAGTGCAGTTCCCAAGTGATCTTCAAAGGCAGCACCTTGCTCATCCAGCCCAAATCTCAGCTCCAGTTGGCTGCATTTCAAATAACGTTTCTTGCACAGAAATATTTGTTATGTTCTTCACTGAAAATGCCCATCGTCCAGTCCTCAGGCCCAGCTACATTGCAAACTGCTTGGGATCAACTTAACACACTAAAAAGTTGAAGACCAAACTGCTGACAATCTCTGCTTCCCAAATCAGTAGTTGTAGCTCTTGTTTAATATATGCAGCCTTGCTGCCTTTACCTGTCACTGTTGAGAGACTACAATATTCAGTTATAATAGGACATCTGAGACATCAAATGGGGAATAACCCAGCCAAGTCCTGTCCACCCTAGATCATTCCTCATGCCCATCCCTTAGTGAAGCTCTTGACAAACAGCAATACCTACAGATCTGTCACTTCAAATGAACTTAAATGATAACAGTGCTTCACATCACTCTTCCCTCCTGGGAAGTTTCAAAGGGCATTGATGTGACTCATCATCCTACCTGTGCTTTAGGCTCCCCTGGCTAGAAATATGTTCTCCTCTCTCTGGCTGAATCAAACCTAAGCTGGGTTCCATTCTTCTGCCTCCACTTTTGGGCCTGACAGATCCCACAACTGTATCAAAATGGGTTTCAGTTCATGGGTTTTCATTAGAGCTTTTTAGTCAGTGTGGGAACAGTTGTTCCTGTGTTAAAATTCTTCATATATTTACTGATAAAGATCAGCAGTACGTTCATACTAGGAATAATAATGCCAGCAAGCCACAATATATGTACAACTGATATAGATTACTTTCTCTGCTGTCATCAAAATCAGTATTTTTTCTAAATATCTTGATTTTAATGAAACCACCATTGCTATTGAGGAAGACAGTCCCAAGCTTTCTTATTCTGATGTCTTATCTGGCCAAAACACTGCTTCATATGTCTTTCAACAAAACATGCCACAGGACAAGCCTTACAGATGCATGTTAACGTATGATGTGAAGCAGAGAAAAAATGTATAGGTATACATGCTCAATATTTGTTTAAGCCCAGCAGGTCTTGTAGTTTGTTGATGTGTTAATTGTGGTTGAGGCACAGCTGAGAATTTCAGTTGAAGTAACAAAAGAAAACAGAATTTAGGAAACGACAACTAAGTCAGTAATTAAATTAAAATTGAGCTTCAAGGTCCTAATGTTTGGGGTTGGTTTTTTTGTTTTGTTTTGTTTTGTTTTTTTCATTTCAAAAACAAAACAAAACATATAAACAAACAAAAAATCAGATCTCCAACAACACAGTGTCCAGTAGAGGAACAGGAAGGATTTAGCCATTTTTTGCAACATCCAAAATTTTCTTAGAAAACTTTCTTCTTCTACTCAATAATAAACTCATAGCCATGCTGCTGTCATTGTAAGACAACCTCCCATGCTGTCATGACCACACAGCCACCAGTACCTGAGCCTGCAAATTTTAAGCTATGTATGCCTGCATTAGTTGTGCCTCATCTTTGATGCTGACTAAACCTCTAGCTCTGGTCATCCACAGGCATGTAAGAAGATGTCTGCTTCAGGATGACAATACATCCAATCCATGTCTCTTTTTATGTTCATTGATCTCCTCTTATTTTCCTTAGATGTCAAAGCTATCTGAATAACAAGAACCCACACAGATCACCAGCTCCAACACAGGTCTGGCAGGAATCACACTGGGCAGTCTATTTGCACAGCATTCCCTCTTCTGCAGCACAAGTCTCAGGGCAGCTCACACAGGAGCGATAGAGGAGAGGGCAAAAGACTGAAAACACATAAATTCTGGCTAGATTCCCAGTGTTTTCTTTCAACTTGTCCTAAACAAGCAATTTAATTGCTCAGTTTTCTCTTCTCTCCACAAGTCTCATCTCTTCTTTGTTGTTTTGTTTTGTTTTTAAGAGCAGTTTATTAAATAATGATACCATAGACTCTTCCCTTTAAATATATACACACACACACCTTTGGGGAATAAAAGTAATATATTTTCAGCTACACAGAGAAAAGAGCTTAAGGAATTTGGCTGCAAACACCACTGAGCTATGAAATTCACAGACCACAACACAAGCTGCTCTCATCTCTGCTAGCCATCTCTGCCACAGCTGGGGCTTCTGAGAAGTCACAGGGCACAAACCTGCATTTACCTCCACACATTTCTTCTATGCTACCTTAAGGAGAAAGGTAAAGAGAGACACTCTGGCACGTGTGCAGAGGGTGACACACCAGAAGTTTAGAAAACTCAGAGTACAATATTTTACTCAAGTACTGAGGTAGCAAACTGAAAAGAAATGAAAATCCACCCAAGAGACTACGCAGTCCAAGAAAAGTTTCTGAGTAAGCAGCAGCCAAGCAAGAAGCAAGCTCTGGGCACATGAGCAGCGTTACAAATTGAAGCCAGATTTTAACCTATAGCTCAAATTTCTACATCTGCAAGTCTTCCATCCTGGTACAGGTCTGTCAAATACTCAGAGCCAAACCCAGCACATTATATTCACTCAGGTTACTTTACTGGCTGAATTCCATTTTTCACATGTGAAGAGTAAAATCCCGATAACAAAATATCCCTTCTCTCCTTCACCCATATAGCAGACTGCAGACCAGCTACAAATAAGCATCTTGGCTATATCAAATAAGCAGGTTCAGTCATGTTGGCCAGAGATTACAGGAAAAGAAACATAGCAAGATACCTTCCTTTCTAGTGCCTTAGAAATACAAAACATTTGCCAGCTTTGGGCTAAGTAGGCAGAGGTGGGTCATTGCACAAGGGAAAGCATCTCATCAGCACCTGGGGTTCACAACAGAGGGCATTTGGAGGAAGTCAGTGGAGCAGTGGGACAGATAGAAAAAAATTCCAAAAGCTCTCCTCCCACTGTTCCTATCAGCACCCTGCAGTGCAGCACCTGCTCCGTGCCACCCAGCGGGCTGCACTGCTGCTGGCACTCTGGCTCCATCAACACAGCTGCAGCCCAGGCTGGGACAACTCCATGTGCACACAGCATGACACTGCATAAAGCTGCAGGAAAATGGAAAGTTCTTCGAAAAAGGAAGATGTGAAGCACTCCTTAAACATGGCCATTCAACAAGAAAAGCTACTTTCATTTCTAACTGCAAGCCAAGTTAGAAAACTGATGATCAAACCAGGTCACCCTTCTTGGTGCTCATCATTTATCATCATTTAACTGTCCTGTTTTGGTATTTATGGTATTTATATGGTTTTATCTTTCTCATACAGAATCATATTGGGTTGTTAATTCTTGAATTAGGAAGCCCCATTGGCTATGTATTTCAGACACGGAAAATGAATCATAGAAGGTAACGTGGTACATATCCCCTGTGAAGTACACGGAGGTGATTCCAGCCTGATTCCTTTACTCTGCCAGCAAATCATCCCAGGGATCAAGGATGCAGGACTCCTGTTCGAGAAGCTGAAAATAAGTCTCAGGTACTCAGCTAATGCTTTAATGACCAGACCATCCCTTCTTGCTAAATACAAAAGTTCTGTTGCCCCAATCCACTTTCGTTATATGTGAAACCTTGGTCTCCCCTCAGGATAACAGAGTGTGCAAGTGCATACACTAGCCAGCTGAAACAGCACTACTAGCAATGCCATCAGCAACACAGAATGGGAAATCGGTGTTCTCAAGTCCCAAACCCACTACAGAATAAACACATTTCAGTGCAACATGGTTCTGCTTTGAGAAGTCTGTGACACCTTCACACCTCCGTCCTGCTGCTTGTAGGCTGTTTTGCACCCAACTGCCAGCTCCTGGACCATTCATGGGTGGAGCAAGGGGGATTGCTTTGCTCTGCAGGTCAGATCAGCAATGACAGTGAGCTTGTCTGCAATGAAGGATTGCGGTAGAGAGACACACATACACCCCAAAATTACATTGCTGTCCCTGGACAGCAATAACATGGCAGTTGCCTTGTTTTCTAGAGACGGAAGAAAAAAAGCTTTGCTATTCAGCGAGTTCAAAGTGTGCAAAGGAGCAAGAGGTGAAGTGAGATCAGAGGTTGGCCTGGGATAGGTGGCCGCTCTACTGTTCTGTCAAATGGATTACCAACCACCTCCTCCCAGGCTGGGGAGCTCACTGCTGTGGCTGATGTGCCGACATCCATCTTCTCAGATCCGTGCCAACCTGTTGGATGGATGTTCTCCTTCTCTGCTTCCTTCCCTGTAGCTTTCTCACGCAGTTGCCAGCATCTCAAGGTATTCTGAAGAATTATCTCTTCCAGTTTTCCACCAGAACTTAACAAAAATTACCCTATGGCAAATGACCTGCACATGTCCATCCTGGAGTAGAGATGAAAGACAGGCTACATCATGTGTTGTCATGCTCAGGGCTGTATTCACTGCTGACTGACGTTCATGACAGTCTGCCTAGCCTAGCTCAGCAGAAGCCTAGGCAGTAACAATAGGCCATATTTTTTTTTTCTTTTTTTTCTTTTTTTTTCAGGGCTAAAACAAGGGAAAAAAACTTCCTCCTAAAAATCAACTTTCTGATCCTTCCTTTTTCTAGAAAGGCTGGAAAGGGAAATGCCCATCTCCACACACTTCCATAATTATTATTAGGTTTTTTTACCTTTTTAAAAATTGTTACTTAGTAACACACCAAAGTTCCAGTTTAAGACACAGCTGCACACATCTGGGAAGGAGCAGGACGCACCAGGCTGGTCTAGGGGCTGACAGAGGGAGCTGGTACCCACACTACAACAGAGTAGGTCTTGCAGAAACTTGCTCAGCCCATTCAGATGGACTCTTGAAGTCAGCCAAGAACTGTTCTGTTACAGGCTCAGGGAGGTAATTCTAAGACTGAGCAGCTGCTCAGTAATCAGCTTCTATAAACTATGGTTTATTCATTTAGAAAGTAATTTTTTCATCCTGTTTTCTCCCCAGTCTCATCTCCACCTTGCGTACAACTTATTCTCACCCTACACCAGTTCTGCCTCACACCAAATCGCAGTCTGATTCTGTACCCAAATACAGCCTGTTTCGTTTCAGTGAAGGCAACGTCCAGGCTTTGCCTGACTGCTGGCTACGACTTGTCTGTTGCCTGAGGGCTGCAGCTGATCTGCAATCAAGCAGAAAAGGATTGTAGTCTCATGGTCATCTATAATACAGAAGAATGAAACAAGAAGAATATAGCTGTCAGCATCTATTGCAGCTCGACGGAATCAGTGGCACACTTCATAGAGGCCTGTAATCTCCCTGTGGCTTCCCTACATCAGAAGCAGGGGAGGGCATGAGACAAACCCAGCTCGGCAGGAGCTGCAGGCAGACCCCGCTGAGCAAGGATGGGAGATGGGTCATTGGCCATTTTTGTGAAGGAGTATGTTGGGTCTAAGCCAAAATTCTGTGGCTCCTGCTCAGCTGTGGTATTATTAAGTAACCAGTAATGCTTAAACTGCACTTTGGAGTTTCAAAGCACCTTAGAAACATTAATTAATATCTTAATACATCATCTTTCTTTGGTGGCCATCTGGCAGTGCATCAAAAAACTATAACCAGACTGGAAAAAGAATCATTATTTTAAATAGAACCAAATGAACATAACCTAAGAATAGTGAGCAAGAGAAAGAGATGGGGGAAAAAACAAAACTATTACAAAACTACGTGAGGAGCAGAATTTTTACCAGCTTTCTGCCCAATAACCCAAGCTGGAGCACAAGCAGATTTGCCTCTTGCACCCTTTACTCCACAGCCCTCCGAGACCATCAATTCCAGAGTTTTACACTGAAAATCTGGGCCCCCACAGTGTGCCCTAGAGCTGCCTGCTGTCCTCAAGTGCAGAGCACAAGACCAAATGAAGGGTCTGCAGCTGTTTATTGCTGGTGAATTCAACAACAAATTTACATTCATCCATCAAAGAATATGCAAGTGGAAGCAAATATTATGGTCGTGTCCATTTGTTTCTGATTACAAAATGTATGATTTACATGATATATATAATGCACATGCAAATTAAGTGCACCCATCAGGTTGATGGCAAAGTGCCAAATTAGCCCTTAGCGTTACAAAGTTCGGAGTGGCTGGCAGGGAGGTGTGCTGACAACAAGAAAGGCTAAGGCAGTCTCTTTAGATGCAGCCAAAAACTGGGCTGCTCCGAAGAGCAGGTGGAGGATAAATTCTGCAGTAACTTGTCTCTTTAAACGAAGCTGAGGGGCTATTGAAAAATCTGTTCCCGCTGCAGTTAAAAGAGTGATAATTACAGAGCAACGGGCTCCTCTGTCATTCAGCAGGCAGCATCCCCAGGAAATCTTGCTCTGTAATCAAGGGAAGAGGTGCAATCAGGACCCTATTCAGGCTTCGTTTAGAAACAGCCCCTGCAGGCAACACAAAGGCTTCAGCGTGATGCTTTGTGAAGCTAGTGATCACACCGCGCCTTGGTTCTGCAACTACAAGCAGAGTTAATGCCATTTCTGAGCACATCTACTGCTCACCTTCACCCTCCAAGTCCAGAAGGGGCTAGGAAGAGAGGTGAGGTCGTGGACCAAAAGATTTGTACCTCCGATGCTACTACAATGAGCTCATCTTTCAAATCCTCTCACATAGGAGGGAATTTCAAGCAGACTAAGCTTGACAGCGTGGTCCAGAGTGGGCAGATATGAGAGATAGGAGCATGCACAACAAGCTTAGTTAGCAGCACTGTTTGCAAAATTTGTGTAGGAAACGTCCCGATTTGTTTTTTGGTTGGTTGGTTTTGGCTTGTTTGTTTTGTTGGGTTTTTGTTTTGTTCTGTTTTTTACTGACACGAACATATTTATTTGTGCTGCTCACATTCTACTGGAGCTTCATTCTCTTGGCAGGAGCCTGATCCCACAGAGACTGATGAGGTTCATTAGAGGGGAAGGTGTCTCTGACTTCAACTTTCATGTTTAATGGCACCACTGCCCGGAAACATACAAATTAATTGCTACTCAAATCAGCCATCCTTCGTACCCTACAGAGCTGTCAGATTCAATGAACCTGTTTACTCCAACTGCAATAAAAATAGTATCACATTTTATTCCAAACAGATAGGTCTTCTGAAGTGTGCACACATTTGCACACGCACTCAAATACACAAATTGTACTTCTCATTGACCAGCAATGACCAGCACAGATACCCATCTGGGCATGTAGCTATCATGACACAGAAAATGCTGGCAACTGTATGCACAGTAAGTGATAAAAAGCTTTCTGCACAATGGGGCATGTTCTGGTCAGAATGTTTTGTCTCATTATGGAATGATGAAAAAATTTTGTTCTCTACAGTGTACAGAGGTACACTGTAACTATACTTTGCATTACAATAGCCTCTAATACTGTAAATGGAGATTCATTCTATCAAGGTATGTGATCAGCAGGTTCCAATCTTTATTTTTTATTTTTCTGGCTATAGAATAAATGAGAGTGCTGTGGTTTTACCATCTGCAAACACAGGTATTAGTCAATAGCCAAGTAATGGCCTAGACTCTGTCAAGAGAAGTCATTATTGAAAAGGTACATTGCATTTAGCTGTTCAAACAGAAGTTGTTATTGATTGAATCCCATCAGTTCCTACTAAAAGAGCCAACTCCCGTGACCAAATGAAAATACACACACAGACTACAGTCTAGTAAATGCTATAATGGAATTAAGGATCCTCTCCAAAAAGGGAGTTGTTGATATCCAGTTAAAAGGGCACGTCTCTTTCAAAAATAAGATTGAGAAAAAATATCCATGTTGAAAATAATTCCTGCAAATATCCAGAGGCAGAATAAAGAAGTTAAAAAAAAAAACAAAAAGGGGGGAACAGTTTTAGTGACAAACACTTCAATCTCTTGGAACAAAGCAAACACAGAATATGCAAGATGCATAACGGCCAATCATGCTACAGGTAGGAAAAGCGTGTCCTGCCATTCCTACAGTGTTCTGCTGTTCATCAGCGGAAGTCCTGCCATAGTTGGACAGTGGAAATCCAACACCTTTGAAGTTTATGAAGTTTTTCAAAGTCAGATTAAAAGGTAACTTGACTTCACATGGTTCATTTTTTGTTTTCTCGACAATTTTCTTTGTCTGCTTGTTTCCACTGAACTTTTGTTTTTCCCCTTCTCACAGTTTACACAGACACTGTAACATTTCAGGGTGACAGCATTTAAACACACATAAATCACCAGTGTTGCAGAACAAAGGAGACAGAAAACAAGGTTAATTATAAAATTCTAACATAAACCAAATATACATGAAGTAATATAATTAAAAAATAATAATAATAAGGACTGGACAAGCTGGGAATTGTTTGTGGAAATTCTTGGTATTTCTTCCACTGGAAAAAATTCTTTGCACAGCATCTTACATGTGAACAGACCACAGTTAAGAACAAGTTAAAAGTGTTTATTAAAAAAGGTACACCGTGACAAACTTCTTTGCTCTGCCTTAATAGAAGGTTGGGGTGAAAACTGATGAATCATTACAGGAAACAAACAGCAATGTGACGCATGGCTTCAAAAGGTAACAATAGCGCTGCTTGATCTGTGATGCCTACAACAGAAATATCCCTGGTTTCAACAGAAGATGGATTTCATCTTGCTCCACCCTCCCAGGAAATACAGAAGTTCCACAGCTGAGCCTTGGATGGAGCTCAAAACTGCCCCACAGGTGTAAGTGGAAGCCTCAGTCACAGTATTTTCTCTAGACATTGAATGAAAACCATATTCTGTTGATGTTTTGACCTGTGAAGTCTTGATTCATTAGCTCAGCAGCAGAAAAAGGCTTGTATCTGTATCAGGCTCCGCATGCCTCTGCAACTCTCGTGATCTTCCATCACTCAAAATTTGCACTTGGGCATCAGGGCCCCAGCTATTCAAGTACTCAGTCACAACCAGAAGTCTCACCAGCCCCACCTACTTCATGGTTCAAGCAAAGGAAACCGTTCTGGCTCACTACAGGTTTGGACCAGATTAATGCTGAACAAAAAGACAGGAAAAAAATGTGGAATGTAAAAATTCAAGTCTAGTTTGGAAGACTTGGAAACTTGGACAAAAATAGGGAGGAAAAAAAAAAAAATCAATGTACATAGTTCCTTACCAGCCATTCTGAAAATAATTTATTATTAATAAATACTTCAAATTTTATTATTGTACTTGAAAATTTGCTGCATGAAGGAGGTATTTCTTCAGTACACTATAGATCTCCATAGCACATACAGCTAATATTATCCCAGAAATCCTATAAGCTTTGTCTCTAAGATGGCTGTTTCAGTCAAGAATGATGAGTTATATAAAATGGTAATGTATATTATTCTTTTATTTGGATATAATTTTTTTTCTTATTAATAGCACTTAAAATTAACACATATATAGATGTCATGTTTGTTTTCCAAACCTTCCCTTCCTGTAAAAACATGCTTGCTCCTCCTTATTTATGCTGTAAAAGAAGAGCCGTATTTACACAGTATTTTGGTAAGAGTACTGACTTCCTTTTTGCTTACATATCAACAATATACAGATGTTACTTTCAACACTTCTCAAATTCCACATACTAAATTCCAGTTAATCTACTTGCATTCCAAAAAGAAGTCAAGCAATGGTCAAGCAATGGATAAGCAAGATAATTTCGAAGTGGTTTTATTTCTTCTTTAGACTGAATGCTTCTTGCCCAGTTTCATCTTCAGCATAAGCTCAAATTGTTGTGCTTAAACCCAAATGTCACAAAATAATGCTGAGATGAGATTCTCAAATTCACACTGATTTCCAGTCAATTTACTTAACTCTTTTGCACATAGAGAGTTAATTACCATGACACTGCTAAAGATCAAGGAAAGATCCCTGAAATATTCTTCATTATGCAGTTTGCTTAAGACTTCAGGACTGAAATTTTCAAACATAGCAAGAAACAGTGTAGAAACACTCAAATCCCTGTTCATTTTGCAATACTAAAAAAGATAATTCAGCATTTCCCAAAGCAATTTAATCAAGGGTGCTAAAACAATCAAGATGCCATTCAGCAACTAGTATGCAAGAAATTGAAGAGAAGTACAGGGCTTCCACAGAGAGCAACAGTTTGCACCAACTTTGGTGGCTTAACCTTTGAATGTCCTGTCAATCAATTATGTTAGCCATATGCATATTGCTCATTTTTACCAACAATTCACTCAGCAGTGGTAAAATGTTGTTGAATTCACCCAGATAGTTGAGATAATTTCTTACCAATGCTTTTATCAACATCAATACTGAGTATTTCTGTATATATCAATTCATGTTGTCCACCCTCATCAATAAGCTGCTGAAGAAAATCAGCCCATGCTATAAACGTAGCATCTTTTCAAAAAGGCACCTTTTGCAATTGTTCATGCTCTCCATCTACTCTCACTTCATTATTCCCAGCTGGAAAAAGAACAGTGGAACCTTAATTCCTCTAACAGCCACCAGCAGGGATAAGAGCTCGGTCATAGCCTTGCTGAGTGACAAATAAACTCTTTGAATTTTATAAAGTTCAATGGGAAGTATAGAAGTATTTTCTTACCTTCAGAACACAGCTTGCCAACGTACCCAGTAGCTGAGCAGTCACAGTGTGGCTCACCATCTAGAAGAAAGCAAGTGCCACCATTTTCACAAGGGTTTTCTGTGCAAAGCCCTTCCATTTCCAGTCGGACTCCTTGACTGTCCAGAAGATGCGGCTCAGAGTTGCCATATTTCAGATCCAGAATAAATCCTTGAAACGGAGGCTCACTCAGAACACCATCAAGGGTCAAGGTGGCAGGACGGATGTCCAAAGGGACTCCACCCACAAAAAGGTCACTGACAATATTCATATATTGACGCTGTGGACGCACCTCACCTGGTTTGGCTTCACCATCCAGCACTAGCACTGTCCGAAGGTGATTGCGGCTGACCATCAGGAAGTGCCAGTTGCTGTCGTTGACCTGCTTATCTGTGATAACTGTAGTCTCTGCACAGTCCACACTGAACTGGAGCTGGATGCGCCCATCAACAAGAGACAGACAGAGGAAGTCACAGACACCACCGTCATCAAAGTAGAGAAGCAGCCCAGCAGAAACATTGGTCTTGAACTGGAAGCTGAGTTCACTCCTAGTGCTGGCATCCCAGCGGAGGAAGCGGGCCCACTGGTTGGGGATGCCCATGAACTCCAGACCCAAAGAGAGGCCCAGCAAGGAGCCAAGCAGCAAACTCACCTTCAAAGTGAAGTAGACAGAGTGGAGAGTGAAGCCCATTGTTTCAAGAATCTGCTTTCACCAGGAGAAAAACAAAAGCCACACTACTGGGAGGACAACTCCAGCAGTCAACACTGAATCTGTTAAATCCAGCAGGAAGAGGAGAGCACAGACGGACAGAGCGAGGGAGAGTAGTTGGAAAGGGAAATAGCAAGGGCACGTGACCAAGAAGAAATGCGTCCTCTCCAAGCAAAGATCTCAATTATCCAGAGGCCTTTATCTCTGGATATCAGATGTACAGGGTATACGAAGTGACTTCTCCAGCTGGTGCACTTTTGTGAAGGGCAAAATAACCCACAGAGGTTTGTTTTAGCAGAACACAAAGGTGACACTGGTTGTTCCTGGGAGGGAGGAAAGGCAGAGATGAAGCCAAAGCCTCAGATTCTGGTTTCCTAGAAGTGATGACAGTACTGAAGGAGGTGGCAGTAAGATGGAAGAGAAAGTGAATTCATAAAGTATGTGATCCTTGGGAGGGCAAAAGTGAAGTCAATCTTCATGGTGCACTGGTGACACTCCAGTTCATCATTCAACACCTGGCACTCAGAGAACTTGCAGGACCTGCAGAGTCAAGAGAAGAAAAAGAAAAGGTTGGTCCTACTACTAACCATGTCTTTACCACAAAGCTTATTAAGCCCAGTATCTTCTTTACGTTTCTTGATATTCTGACCTCTTCTTCATGCCTACAGATAGCTGTACAGTCCTTCAAAGCATTAGGAACATCTATGTCATCAAAACTAAGAGGATCAGATAGAGAACACACCAAGAGGTCTACACACACCCCTGCTCTATGCAAGAAAAAAAAAAATACAACAAATTATTTTACCCCTTTGATGAAGGTAACGCCAGTGACTAATGAGAGAGATGGCACAGAAGCTTCCCCACTAAAAATTGCCTCTCTGTAGAAATACTCAGTGCAAAGAGCAGTATGCTTTAGAATATAAGAACCGATGAAGAAAGAATATTATCCAAACTTCCCAAACTTCTGTTCGTTTTGTTAGACTACCGAGCAAACCAAGAAAACATTAGAGAAGACAATTCCACTGTCAGCCTGTTATGCATTAGCTGCTTTTACTTTACATGTCTTGCACACTTCAGGGACTTTAACAAGGACCTCTGTAACCTGGAAACATGTGCTACCCAAAGTATATATGGCAACCTGCAGCTGAGAGGATAGGAAACTTGTAGATTAGATGATAAAAACTGTCTAAGCACTTAAACAATTACCCTGGTCTAATTGTTTGGGAAAAGGCCAAGTTCACCCTTAGATAAGAGCAAGCTTCTGTCTTTAGTAAAAAGGAGTTAGACCTGTTAGCACTGGGATTTAATTCACTTCTGTCTATTCACATGTGGGTGACTGTATGCCTAGGTTAGAAGAATGTTTTAAGATTACAATAATGATAGCACAAAGCTAGGATACATTAACGCAGGGACTTGTTCTCAGAGATGGGCCAGGCATAAGAAGAGCTCAGGGAACAGCTAACACTAGCAAAGATACAAAGCAGGAAAGAAGATGATGTGAATCAAGGCCTTCAACAACCTCCCAGAAAACAGCATGAACACAGATTTCACAAACTGGGTCAAAAGTATTGTGAGGCAGCATTTGCCTGGGGCAGGTGTTTAGTGATATGAATGATGTGAATTGCTGGAGACCTTGTTCCTGGAAGAAGCCTCCCAAGCCTGACACTCACCTTGGTCCAGAGGTGCTGGCGCACAGATGCTGTAGAAATAGGCAGTGCAGAAAAGCAACGTCTAGTAAGTACAGTGGTTGAGCTGGAGGAGAATCACCAGGTAAAGGAAGGGATAGGTCATGCAGTCACAGCCTCTGCCTTACCTGCCCTAAGGACCTGCAGGAGCTTTAAGTCTCCAGGGCTGTCAATCTGGCAAATTTAGCCAGCACAGAAAAACAAGTCACTTAGAAAAGAAAATTGATCAATTAAAAGAAAACCCTCAAGCTAGAAAGAAACGTGAGCTTTTGGTGCCCAGTGGAAAGCAGGCCTACTCCCTGCAGCTGCCTGAGTGGAGCTTGTTAGCTAAACTGCTATAAACACAAATAAAATCAAGTCAAAACCAGAGGGAAGATAATTCCTTTTAATTGTTAACAGCTTGTCTTGGGAGAATAGAAGGAAGAAAAAGGAGGTGTTAGGAGATGTGTAAAAAGAAAAGGAAAAAAAGAAGAAAGAAAAAAAAACCAGATCTAAATGCTCAAATCATCTGTTTTCCCAAAAATCGCAATGTTGATTCAATTCATGAGGGTTTAGAGTGCTTTGAAAATCAAATAGAGGAAAAAGTATGTGGCTCTTGTCCATTTACCTTTCTCCTCTGTGATCCCTAGTGGCTCCACTAAAATAGCCCATGATTTATGGAGAAGGAGAATAGAGTAAGCAGGAGGAAAGAGAAAAAGTGATGACCCAAGTTGGAATTATTGATGAGATGGGAATAGGAATATAATAATGTGTGTAAATTAGCCAGCGATGTGCTCCCAGCAGCTCACAGTTCCCTTTACCTCACATTTACTGTAGCGGAACTCCCTGCTCCATGAGGCAGCTCTGTGCTCAGCTTGTGCTCAGGAGGTGGCAAGTCCAGCACAGCCCCAATCACCCACGGGGGCCCTGTACAGGGGATCTCACACAGCAGCTTCAGTCCTCCTGGTCAGGGCAGATGTCAGCACCTGCGCCAGAAGCAGCCCTCAGCCTTCCTACTCTGCTCTCCCTGTTTTAAAAGACTGACACTTTGAGAAGCAGTGGAACACAGTGTACATCACAGCATCAGGTGTGAGTAATCTAGAGATGATCACAAAAGAAATCTATATGGCCACAATACAGCTGTACCAAAAAACCTGCCTATCTTTTCAAACCCCATGTTGCTAAAATCCCAGTTTACAGATGCAAACAAGTCTGGGTTCTCATGCAATGCTTCAGTCCTTGGGATACTTCAAGGGAGCAATAAAGGGAGCAGTGCTACCTAGTAGAGATTTCTGTAACATGGATACATGCTCATGTGCTGATGACAAAGGCTAATGAAGGAAACTTACACCAGGAAGAAACAGTTAAACAGAGACTGCACTGTTGGCTGAGTGAAGCTTCTCTATCTGTTCTTAAGAAGACAGGACCCAGGCCTGTTTCAGTAGAGGGAGGCGGTATGAAAAATAGTGAAATGCAAGTTTAATTTTGGGTACTTCATCGCCTCTTGGACATTCCAGAGCAGCTTTTGGGAACACTGCTGACACTTAAAAGGCCAGGACTCCTCCAGAGCTCTGCCAGAACCCTCCAGCCCAACCCACAGCACTCCCTGCTACCTGAGCTCCGTGTCTTACACAGCTCAGCCTGTGACAGTAAACTCCACCACACAGCAGTAATACATGCAGAGAAGAGCCAGGGTCCTTTTTACCACTGGCCAGGATTTGATCTGAATCTTGAGAGAGCAAATTCTGACAAAACATACCTGTGCCTTCCTCATTTCCCACAGTGATCCTCTTAAGCACACTGAGAACAAACACATTTCTGCTCTATTTTATTTTTAGCATAAATACTACCTTAGCAGCCTCATGCAGCACACTGCTACCATAGCAATGCATTACAGTTTGGGACAATAACTATAGAATCTCATAGTATTTTCTTATATTTATTATCTTTGGAGATCTCAAATTTTGCCACAGAACGAACACATCTAACAGAAAAAGATCTCATGATGGTCACCACCTTTTCGGAGCACAAAGCAGCAACATCCCTGTTCCAACCCCAGCTATTGCTCACATAGGAAAGTAACACAACCATAGTACATTTTAGGCTTAATGCGAGTTAGCAGCACAAAGCAAGACAGCGAGTCTGGATGTTCTCAGCCCTTCAGTAAACCAGCATGTGAGACAGCACTTTGAACACTTGTTACTCTGAAGGAGTGAGGTTGCCTCTGCGTGCAGCACCCTGGCAGCCTGCACACCTCCCCAGCCCTCTCGAGAGTGGAAACAGTGAGGAGCCTGCATGCAGCCCAGGCAGCTCAGCAGCCCACATACACAGGGCCTACAGGAGGAAGCACCCCACTTACACTACTCCAACTTCCCACTCATGGGGCTGACAGACTGCACAGCTTCCCAAGCAGAGGACGGAAGGCAGCCCTGCTGCAGGGAAGCCTACCCACCACCATTCAGCTGAGGTCACAGCTATCCATTCTGCAGCCCACAAAGAGAGCCTGGGCCACATGCTGGAGTGGCTCTCAGCTGCTTATCAGCTGTATGCGGAGAGTGAATGACATTATCTAATTGCCAACTAATTTCCATAATTACTGACAGGCACACTCTGTATGCAGGGTTAATATCTCTGCAAATGTCCCACAACGCACCTGCTTAGGAAATGGAGTGAGAAGCCAGGCACTCTGCTGCTCAGCCCTCCCTCCTTCACTGTCTCCCTCCCTGGTTACTAATTGCTTGGGGATGAATATTTTGGTATTTTCAGCAATTCCTAGTGCAGAAAGAATAATGGCATTGGCTGAAGCCTGGATAATCTGGCTTCCCCCACAAAGCCCTACCACTGCAAACCGGCATAGATCCTGTCATTCCAGTTAAGGTCACTAGACAAAATCCCACTTACACACTGATTGGAGAGGTTACTGTCCCCCTAGTCTGTCACTCATTCCACAATCAAAATTGTCCATTATGCCATACTTTGTGTGGAGTTAAAAAAAACACATTAGTGTCCTTAAATCCATATATTTTTACTCATCACAAATTCACCCCTGCCATTGCATTCACTGGGAAAGAAAATTGAATGGTTTACTCTTTTTTGGGGCCTATATTGAAGCAGAGGAGTTTGAAGAAGGGCCCTAATTTGGCTCTGCTTCCATATGCATTCCCACAGCTCAAGGCACAGCAATCAGATAATTACAGATCAGTGACATATGCCGCTTGAAATGTTCCAGTGAAAATCACAATCAATAATTGATATTAAAAGTCGGGCTTGCCAGCGGCAAAGAAATGGAGAATTAATAGTATTTATTCAGCCCGTCTTCACTCATCCTGTTCTCTAGTAAAGAACGGGCTCCTTTTGGCTCATGGCTTGTGTGGGTCTCCACGGACACCACTCTCTCATAAGAAGAAATCTTTCTGCCTGATCCATCCCCAGATGAATTATGGCTAAAAAAGATGAGAGAAAAAAAAACCAACAAAAAAAACCTTCAAATGAAAAATACAGATGGGAAAACTGAGTTGCTACCATCGCTGGGAAAAAGAAAGGAACACAAAAATCCACCCCATCTCACAGCTTCCTCAGCAGGTACACACAGTGAAATGTTTACAGAGAACTGAGAGGGGCCAAAGAGGCTTTGAAATTCAAGAGACTAGAGAAAACCACAAAGATTAATTCAGTTTTTATTTCCTCTAGCAGCATTTGCATCCCAGCTATTAAATCTGGCCTTTGGCATCACCTCCTTGCTGTGCTGGAGATGACTCCAGAGTGATGTAGAAGAATTGCACTGAAGATTGACGTGGACTGCTTCACCCATGGGAGGCAATAGGACGCTGACAGGAGTCAGGGATAAAACAGGATGGGCCTTCCTTAATCAAGCGACTGCAAGTGCAGTGGAAAATAGGGAAAATTTTGTCTGGTAAGGAGCTGAACACACCCAGCTCCTTGTTGAAGTTGTCAGAACTTCACTTGAGGCAGCATCTTACATGATACTGCTAGAGAGAAGCGGAAGAGGAAAGGAGGGAGCTTTAGGCCCTTATTTTGTATGTAGAGACACGAGGATGAGGACCAACATTTTCCAACTTGGGATTAGAGGTGATACTGAGCACCTGTTAGCCTCTTCTGGATGTTTTTTTTCCAGGGATATTACTACTCATGCCATTCTCAGACATAGCAAACAGTACATGCCTTTGCTCCACCACAAGTCCAAGGAGAGGAAATATTCTCTTATGCTTGTTGGCTTTTCCTCCGCTGCTATAATGTGTGGGCTTAGCTTTTCTGTTATGTAAAGTGGATATGGATTTGCTCAATTCTCCTTCCTTACCTAAATTCAGCACAGAGATCCTTAGGAGATACTAGTAAAAGCCAAATACAACAGAACAACATATCAAAGCAAAAAGTAAGAACAGGAGATGCTACCATTTAGGAAGTCTACACTTGCAATCCAGGGGTGTCCATTTAAAAGAAAAGAAAAAAAAAAGGAAAAAAAACAGACACCTAGATGAAAAAGCTAGAAGAATCTTTTTGTTTCTGCTCCCCTACAGCTAAAACACACCACCCCCACATGCATACACTGTCAGTTATGTCAGTGGTCAAATAGTGAGTGGTTCTTTGTCTCCTGATGCCTGGGCACCTGGTTTGCAGGCAAGCAGGTCAAGCCAACTGGATTGTTCCTCCCTATCTTTAGTTCCCACCCAGAGAGGGCAAGAGTGACTGTCCACTGCAAATCCCCTCTTGGAGCTCACCTCCAGAAGCACTGTTGTTTATGTGGGCATGTGTAATACCTGAACTGTGTACCCACACCTGGGGGAGATGAACTCATGTACATTTCCCTCATGCAAGAGGCACAGCTGGAACGCTCTCAGTGATCTCAGAAGAGCTATAAGCAAGCTAGTGAAGTGCTCAGTTTTCGAAAAAACATGGGAACGTGACAGCACAACCTCACATTTCAGAGCAATCCAGCTGCTTAAAGAGTTAGTATTGAATAATAAATGCCCTTTTAAAAGTCTAACCTCCTGTACTTACTATACTCAGCTCATATCTGGAGCTCTTTAGAGCTGCACTAGAGGAAGAAGGGTTAAAAGAAGACTCAAGGGACAATGTGATTCCCTTCTTAAACACTCTCCCCACCCCACAAGGAGTCCATGTAGTCCATGAGAGTGACCTTTAACTAGCCTACCTAGCCCAAGCTCAGCAGGAATGCAATTTACAGACCATTTCAGCTCTCCAGCTTTCTTAACACAAAGAAGAAAAATCAAAACCCAAGCACAATGGAAAAGAAAGAAAGAGAGAGAGAAAATAACCCTGCAGAGCAATCATGTCTGGGGCTGCTCTGATGGCTTTCTGTTCCCTTCCAGGACACAGAAATGACCCCCAGTGCGTTAATTACTCCCATTACCACAAACTTTCCACTAACAAGGACTAGCTAAAAGGAAGCATTGGCAGCAGCAGAGCAGTTACTGTCTCCGTACTGCCACGCACGAGGAGCCAGACTCCCCCACCCCTCGCTGGTACTAACCAGGCGAGCAATTTCTGCAAAACACCACAGCTCTTATTGTAATTCCCAAAGCAGCTGCACTAGGAACGTTGGCCTTCCTTCAATTCCACCATCTTTAAAACAGAACTAAGAGTGCCAGTTTTTCTAAAGACTTTCAAATTCAACAATTGCACAGCTCTGAATTGTTATCATGTATTTTACTGCTTCAGCAGTTGGTCTACTTCCATGCCCTGCAAAATCTCCCTCCTGCCACCAGGAAATCTGGATGATCTGCAGCGCTGTCTGTTCTACCAGACCCTAAAATGTCAAATGTGAAGAAGGGAGCTGCACGTATGGGAACAGTGGATTCTGTGAACTTCCAGTGCTAGCATTACTGATAACAGCAAAGCTTCTTTCAGTTTCCATATCCAACAACAAATTGTATTTCAGTTTTAATAAACAGCTCTTGAAAATGCGCTCCACATTACTGAAAACTGAATTCTGAATGTGTCATCAATGTCTTTCAAAAAAGAAGACCTTCCTGAAATCTGCAGTCTGCAATGGGTGCATTTTTCTCCACCATTAGATTTGATATCACAGAGATAGATGTGCATTATACACTCAGCAGAGAACAAGCTGGAGCATGGGCTTTCCCAGCTTTGAGGCAAGAAGAAGAAAGAAGTCACCACTGCAGTGCATTACCAGTTTCTTGGCATGAGGAAAAAGTACAGAAAATCAAAAACAGCGAAATAGCACCAGGGTGTGGCAAACCAATCAAGAACACCTTGTTCTTCCTATTTGTCTGCTTCTTCTTTAGACATGCTGTTTAAGTTCCTCATGAATAAGAACAGTACTAGTTCCTAAGGGAAAAAAAAAAAAAAAAGAAAAAAAAAAAAAAAACCAGAAAGAAAAAACAGAAAAGAGCTATCCAAAAAGACTAGAACAAAAACAAAGGTCAAATTCATTCTTTCCTTCACCTTCAGATCACAATGAATTCCCACTTTAACACTCTTTTGCACTCCTGAGCATGATTTCCAGTAAGTCAGGGAAGTCTGCGTGTTTTGAAACACCACGCTAGGTTATTACTGAAAGAGGAGATTGATGCAATCGATTTGCTCTTTTATCCTGAAGAAGGGAACACTGCACCTGGCCAGAGCTCCCTGTCAATTGCATAGCCAGTAATAAGCAGCATTCACTTGGGAAGAAAATAGAGATTTACAGAGACTCTCATTATGTAACATATCACTATTTTATTGCAACTTCATAACATCACATAAAACTTTCTCCTCAGCTTCCCACAAAGCAAACTCTAACACACAAACCTAGCAAGCGTGATAAGCTGTCCACAGCACAAGGGAAGTTCTGTTCTATTGCTAAGCACCTCGAATAGCTGATGTTCTGTTTAAGGCCAAAATGAAAATGACTTTCAGACTGCTGATATAAATGTTCAAATTGGAGTGTGAGAAAGCCACATTCACACGGATATCACGACTGAATCTCTTAGAGAGCAGTGTTATCGGAAACCTCATACGCTAAAAGTCAATGGCCTCTGTGAGATTAAATGTCTGCTTTCCAAATCACATTCCTCCTTCACCACTAGCTCCACAAACATTTCCCTTTGTGGGTATATATGCAACAGCTGGCTGGGAATCCTCTGCCGTGTGAGCTTTGTGCATTCTGTAGCTCTCTGCTCTTTCTGTCTTCTGATATACAAAATTCACTCCACTATAGCCTCCTCCCTGCTTCAACTTACGGAGTACTGAAGGTACATGACAAGAAGTTATGCATAGAGAGGTTTCTCAGTTCCAGTGTGCTGGGCAGGAAGCAGGAATCTTTGCCAAGATAGCCTGCTAATGAAAATCTTTAAGCATCAGTGTCTTGGCTGGAAAAGGCCAATCTTTTGAAATGCTCAGGTTATTGAAAGCTTTCCAAATTCAAGGAGCTAGCTTATAGCTTTGCTTGACAGGGACCACTTTCTGAACTAATCGGCAATTCTGCCCCTGTAGCACGATGTGGTGATCTGCCAGGGGGTACCAAGCAGTACTGCAACTGAGCTGGGACTGTAAGGCTGGAGGATGACTTTCACTGAGTTAAAGCCAGGCTTAAAAGTTCTGTGACCCCAGGAGACCTGAGAACAGCAGGAGTTACACACTGAATGAGTTTTATAATTCTTTCTGATTTCTCGTACAAATTCCCAACTTGTATTTCTGTAATTCACACTATTTTGCCCCGTAACGTTTCTCTCTAGTTAGCTCTTTTCCTCAAAGGCTTGCCAAGATGAAGTGAAGGAATGGAAGTGAAGTTGTGTAAAGCAAAACCATTTTTACAAAATTCAGGTATAAAAGATTCACCTGTTTATTTCAGTGGAACCATCTAGATCATAGAAAAGCTTGAGTTGGAAGGGGCTTTAAAGATCATACAATTCAAGCCCTACTGCCTTGAGCAGAGCTGCCACCCAACAGATCAGGCTGCTCAGAGCTCCATCCTACCTGGCCTCGAACACCTCTAGGGATGGGGTATCCACAGCTTGTTTGGAAAACCCATTCCAGTGACCCTGGTCTCCCACATGACTGACAGGGATACTCACTACTATAATAAGGAGGAAATGACATTTCCTAAAGCTAATGGAACATAAATAGTCAAAAAGAAAGGGACAGAACACATGGAGCATAGCATAGCAGAATCACTGAGTGCACAGTGCGGCAGAAAGACAGATACTGGGTAAAACAAGCAGCCTAGAAACACAGCCTGGGCTGCCAGAAGCACCTGGGCACATCTGTG
Organism: Tympanuchus pallidicinctus; assembly: GCF_026119805.1. Taxonomy (NCBI): domain Eukaryota; kingdom Metazoa; phylum Chordata; class Aves; order Galliformes; family Phasianidae; genus Tympanuchus; species Tympanuchus pallidicinctus. The sequence goes on along the minus strand of NW_026294747.1, from coordinate 38,774,627 downwards.
GAAAGGTGCAGAGAGAGCACCATTGACTGATACCTCTTTAAATGAACCTGGATAAAGCCACTGGGAAATAGTAAAACAGGAACTGGCTCTTCAATAGCTGAGACACAGCTCTGTGCTCTGCCTGCATCATGCAGCTCATTCCTGAAAATTCCACACTAGGCAGCAGTGTGTTTGGGCCACAGACCCAGAAAACCAAACTTTTCTCAGTCAGCTTATTTCATCTATACCCCCAATGTGGGGAGTAACAAGTAGCATTATGAAAATGATCACTTTCAGAAATTCTTTCAGCTTTTCTGATTAAGTGTTGCATTGCCACTGGAGAAATGCATGCTTTAAATAAGCTTTATTTGTTAACATTGATAAATCAATCACACTTGGTAGATTTAGAAAGAACTAAAAGAAATATATCCTCTTACAAATGTTCCTTTAAAAGTCAGATGGTCTTTTAAAGAGCTTTCAGCCTTGGGATTCACAGTGCAGTGCCCTAGAAGACAATTGACATTCTGAGTGACTGGTCTGTGAATTCAAAATCCCAGCTCAACCTGGCCAAGTCAGGATCCAAACTCACATATTTTAAAAATAGGAAAGAAAAAGAAAGAGCAAGGGGGAGGGAGGGAGGAAGACTTGTATTCCTATAGCTGCCCAGGACAGACTATCAGAACACATTGTGGGCCATGGAACATCCCAGTAATGGATATGCATGGGGCATACTTTGTGCTTTGATGTACTAAATATGAATTTCTGTATTCTTAGCAATATAACTAAAAAGCCAATGAAAGCCAATAGTGAAAAGAACAACAAAACAAAAAAGATGCATAATGCTAAGGCATTTAAATTTAATTTTCTGTTTTTAATTTAAAAAGGAAATATTCTAATGTAACTGCTTTGGTTGTAGTAACTTCCGGCCACTATTGGCTCTCTTCCCATTAAGAATGGAGAACAGAACAGGAAAAGTGGGAAAACTGAGGCTGCTATATAAATAGCTTAATTCCCAGCAATTGCATAACTTTTCATTTCAAATCAATTCTAAATGTGTTTCTTCCCCTTTCAACTAGAAATCTGCACATTCTGAATAATACACCCTTTCTGCTAACATTGTTTTCACAGCCTGAAGAGCCATTATTTGGAGGAAAACACTCTGACCAGCTCCTGCTAACAGCACCCACATTTTCCCCACCGTTCCAAGTTCATCACCTGTCTGGAAAGCTCTGCAAAGTTCTGCATGTTGTCAGTGAGGTGGTGGCACTGATTTTTATCTTCTCCTTCCACATAAACTGCTCTGAAAGCTTTTGCTAGGCTGGTACAAGTTGGTAGCCAATGGGAAATGCTGTGGAATTGGCCCTGGTTTCTCAATTAATACCAGAAATCCCCTCACCAGGAGGGACCATGATTCTTCTATTGTCCACTGGGCATGGCAAGCTATGAAAGCACAGAGCAGTTTCTCTTGCACTGAGAGAGACACCCTGCCACAGACAAAGCAAAAACACGTCAGGGAAGAAAAAAAGTCACTACGGTGAGAACACCCATTCTTGGGAGCCTGAGCACTCCAGTCTCCCACCCCACACCTGCCACGGGGACAAAAATAAGCACAGGAGTGATGGAGGGAAAAGCTTCACTAATCAGCACTTAAAGGAAGATATCTAAAGTGCTCATAATAGCCTGGCAGAACTTCTGTTTCCAAATTGCATTGAGTAACTGAGATTTAGAAGTAACGATGGAAAATGATTACTCGGTACCACAGGCAACAGATGGTTCCTGCAACCTGCCAGTTGACAGATTCCAGGCCAAAATTCTCCCCCGTGTAACTTCATCACACATTAATTTAACTAATTTTATCTGTGGTACCTAGTTACTGGCTGCCAGCATTTCACTGCTCAGTAGTTCCTCATGCAAGGGGATTTGCGTTCTACCAGTCTGGGTGCATGGATGAGCAAGAAGGAAGAGTTGCATGGCCTGACTGTGTCTCCTTAGGCAAAGTGTTCTTTCAGGGGATATAGCAAAGACTACAGCGGCCACATCATGAAGTTTAATTACTGACTGTAACATGCTTAACCCATTCAGAAGACAAACTAACATAAGAGCAACCTATTTTTCTTTACGACATCACTAGTCAAATTAAGCAGAGAAGGCTCACCACAACAAGGTGCAGGTTTTGCTCAGGGCAGTGGTGGGATGACAGGAAGCCATCCGCTGCTCCACTGATTGACCACTCCATAGCCTTCCCAGCCTCACACACTCCCAGGCTGCCCACCTCCAAAGGAGGGGAGCTGACATGGCCCACTTCTCCATTGGGACAGCCAGACACAGCCACAAGATTCCACCTGCCCACGATACAGCTGGGATACGGGCACTCACCTTCCCATTTAAATACAATTAAGAGAATCTACACCTTGGCCCTGTGTTTTTAGCAGGAATCATGTTAATCAGAAATCAAAGCCCATGCTGGATTTGCTGCTTAGGCAGGAGATCCTCAACCCCTCATTTTCCCCCACTCTCCATGCTTAAGGGAGCGCTCATCTCTGGAGCTCCAAAGTCAAGTGCTTCACCATTTGGGGGAAAAAATGGCAGATTTAGTTCAATTTTTCACCACTACTAATTTAAACCACCTGAAAGGCTCACAGGAAGGGAAAGGTGTCAAGTACAGCAGGCCTCTTATAAGCAGCACTGCCGAGCACTGAGGATAAGTTAAGTATTTAAGCTTGCTTTATAGACTCTTGCTTGTTCTTCCAGTCTTCTGGGGTTTTTAAAAGTCAGAAATAAAGGCAATTTAAAAAGACATGCATCTGACACAAGAAAATCCCTATGTACTCTATGTATGTAGTTAAGATTCAATAACAAGAAAAAAAAGCTACAAATCACGTCTGTATATTTATGTTAGCCTTATGAGGAAATACAAGGTTTTAGCTATGTTTAATCACAAACATTTAAAGAAAAAAAAAAAAGGCCCTTTTCAAAGCAGTCAGTTTACAAATATGTGAAATGTGTAGGACTGCATAAGCAGAACTGCTTCCACAGTTTACAGGAACAGGAAGACGTGCATCAGTATAAAATGCTTCTATAGAATTTCAAACAGAGGATTTCCTACGAAATTAAATGAAAAAAAATGGAAAGGGTAGGGAAAACCCAACAGTTTACTGCTGTCTTCCAATTACCTTGCAAATACAGGCCAGAAGTAATCACCTGCTAAAAAATACATGTCAATAAAAGGCATATAGTTACTGCACAACTCTGAGGCAGTCTGTTGTCTTGGACTGCAATGCACTGCTAGCTGTCGGATGTCTCCCCAGAGAATCCTATATGGCTTCACCACGACAAACACTGCTCGTATACAGCAGCAGAATCAGAGGCATTCGAAGTCTATCTCCTAAAATATCTTTTCCCAATAGCTTTTTCCAACTAGTGGGAGAGATTAAGACTGCAGCTATAGTACACTATATCTGCCATTCACTACCCAACTAGTTGATTTCACACCACAGGACTGCAGGCTGTTTCAAGACGATGAAAATAAAGTCTGAAGTAATAGTACCACAGAGTCAAGAGTGCATGACTGGGTGGAGGAAGGAGGCAATAGTGGCATTCAGCAGAATTTGCTGTTAAGGTGGGAAATAGCAAAAATGTCAGAAAAAATTCTTTAAGCAGCAATCCTATAGGGGAAGAAAAAAAAACACCACCAAAAAACACCACAAAACCACTCAGGTTCAATCGACTACACAGACTTCAAGAAGAAACTTCCATTAATCTTCGCAACCATGTAAGCTAAGAATCCCACACTGCAGAGGGCCATCTTGCTCTCTGAGGACATTCATTCCCCCACAGACTCAACACTTGCTCCTCAACATTGGCCCAAGAAAACTCAGATGCCTCTGACCACCCCATCTCATTCTCCTTTGGTACTTTACACCCAAAACACAAGAACCCACTCATGGAAATGAGCCAGTCTTTATAGTGGAAGCTCTGCATTATAGGGGCCATCACACATTCCCTCCCTTCCATATAGCACAGCCCATTGCCAGAGCAGGAGGCCACCTTCCACTCAGCCACTTTAAAACCCACTTCTCAACACCAAAGCACCCACACTTTTAGTGAAGCCACTCCTCTCTTTCTCAGTTGCCAGAAAATCAGAGGCCATATCCAAATTCTCCAGACCTCTGTGGATTTTACAGTGCTCCCTGCCCCAGACCTCCTCTCAAAAACCAGAGTGCCAGCCTTTCCATGCCTCCATTCATGGAGGGATCACTAAGAAAAAAAAGCAGAATTTTCTCTCAACTCTTTTTCTAGGCAGGATGAACATAATTGCATGGATCTCACAATTGTGTCATATTGAGCTGGGATCTTCATAAGTTTTATAACAAAAGAAAAAAAATAGGAGAAGTAAAAAAAATAAATAAATAAACAAGGTGCCTCAGCATACATTCAGTGTAATCTGGGTTCTCCTTTGGCTCTTTTACAGCTTCCATCTCAGAGACATTCAAGTACATAACACATTAAGCAATGCTAAGAATTTATCCTGAATGAGCTTCCCATTCTGTCCTAAGAGATCAATTACACTATTTTTAAAGGGCAAAATTAAAGCATTTGATTTTGAACTAGAGATCAATAAGTGAAAAGTCCTGTTCATATCCTCGTACTAAAACTCCCAGCCAGAAAATATTTTATAATGTATATTAATTATTAACAAATGTATACACTTGTCTGCTACAAAATGACTGGGAATACTGACGCAGTCCCAGGAGTTGTAATAGCAAAGTAGCTAGTGCTGCAGTAGGTGGGAGCTAAGCTAAAGTGATGGACCTGCAACATGTGTGAACCTCCAGACACCCTCTTCACAGCTATCAAACAAAGAAAACATTCACCAGGCTATTCAAGGTGATTGAGTGAGAGTGAGTTCTTTTCTATTTTTAGGTAAGAGATTAAATTTAAGTTTTTATTTGACCAAAGTAAGCTTACCACAGGGGAATGGAGCTAGTTTGCATCAGTTAATTTAAAAAAAAAAAATCTTCAGTGGCAAATAAAAAAATTTTTAAAGAGTGATAGTCCCTGTGAGAGTAGGCTCAGATATGTCAAAGCTCAAGCCACTGTCAGAAGCCAGTAGGAAAAAAGGTGAGAGAACAGAATAACACGAGGAATATGATTTGATCAGTCTGAATCTCCTGTAAATCAGCATTTTTACTCAACGTTCTATTAAAGACATTGTTATTTCAGTGACTCCAATATTCACATTTTGTGCCCCTTGTTTGGTGCTTTTCACTTATCAAGATCTGCCCAAAATACCAACAGCCCAGAAAAGAAATTAGTTACTTCCCTTCTTTAAGAGCTTTGTTTGACTTTAATTACTTTTATACTTGCTTGGGAAATCAAATTTCATTCCCAAGAGGGTTAAAAGGGGAAAGGGAAGGGAAAAAAAGACATGGAAAGAAAGAAACAGAAAAAGGAGAGACAAAGGTATGCAGAAGAATCCAATTAAAACGTTCTAAGCTCCTGTTACTGAAGTTGCAGCAAAAGCTACTACTTAGCAACATAGTGGGGCGTGTTTTTAAACTATTTTTTAAAGTTTTATTTTATCAGTCATCTATTCAGAAAATTGCTGACATTATTCTTTAAGCATGCATGATTATCAATCATGAGAAAATGCTTTTATCTGGAGCTGCTTATAAGAAATTGAAGTCTTTCCAAGATGAGCTTACTGCAGATAGATGATAGTTCAAGACAGTGGTGAAAGAAGGAGAAGAACGAAGGGTAGTCTGGTTATGTTTGTTTCCATTTGCTTCAATATTCAAGACTGAAAAAGCAAAAAGGGCTGCAGTCAGGGATTGCAATCAGAAGATTCTACAGAAGTGGATAAGAAGCTGTTATAACAAAATGACTGCTTCATGAAAAATACTTTTTTTAATTAAAAAAAAAAACCAAAACACAACCTTGCTTCTTTCATTTTTTAGCACTGAGTGTTTCTCAATGTCACAGCATTCTCTGTGTTGCTTGTCCAAGCTCTATCCATGACTGCCAAAGTATTCTATTGGTTTCTCTAGACCTGTTGATCAGCACTCAGCAGCATGGTCAAACTTCCATCTTGACTCCTTTCTTCCCCTCCCACACTCCCTTCTTCCTCTCCCACACTCCCTTCTTCCTCTCCTACAGCCTTTCATTCCTCTGCCATCACCCTTCCTCACTCCATTTTAATCAAGGTTCTTTCCTAATTAAAACAAACAAATATGAGGAAGCAATTAACATCTTGAAGGAAGCAGATGGTGGAATAGTGCCATTTCATTATTACATGAAGCCTTAACTTGCAATCTCTTCAAACTTTTTGCACTTTAATTAAGCACTGTTACAGGCAAGTTCAACGGGCTTTAAAGTAGGCTTTATCCAATTAGCTCCTGAGAAGCCACTGTTGCACGGTGACAGGCTGAGCCAGCTGTGAGGGCAGACCCAGGGCCATATGGGACTGAGAACTTCCCTTGCACATGCCTAAGGTGAGGAAAGGAGCAAGGTGGAATGAGAGCAGTGTGGAAGTTCTGGCACAAGTTTTTACCATCTGTGTCACAAAACTCAATGATCCTGAATTCCACATGCACAAGTGTTAAGGAGCTACAGTGACTTAATGCTACCTTCCCAGAGTGAGGGCAGAAGTGTAGAAAAGCTCTAATGCAGGTCAAGAGAATTGTGGATAATTTTCAGATCCATTTATAACCTAAAATCTCCAGCATTCCCTCCACTTCAGTCCTCTGCTTCCATTTTCCCCTGTATTTTTTCATTTGCTGCTATCCTGGCATTGCCAAACACAGGCCTCCACAGATGAAGGAAGCATCAAAGGGAAGCTGTGTCAGCTAGGGTCATCCTCACACGTGGATACACATGCCAGGGAAGCAGACAATTAGAAGACGCTGTAACCTCATTTACCTCTGCCCTACCACATTCTGGCAGGTGATCCTTTGACATCAAAGCCAAATGTCACTGAATCCTACCTGTTTTCCTCTAAGAACAAAAAGAAAACCATCCAGTGTGACCCAGAGGGACACAGCACTACACATCCTGAGACTTTGCACAGATGCATCTCCTTTCTCTACCACTCATATGAAGAAAAATATGCTACATCCACTTATAGATTGGAATGAGAGCTACTGACAATTTTTGTGATTCCCAGTGTCAGACAGGGTTGTGTTTACTCTAAACACACATCAAACTTGTCTTTTCCGTTTCTCTCAGAGATCATCCTTTCTGTATAATCTAGGTTGGAATATGACTCATGGGGGGTTCCGAAATTACAAAGCCAGAGAACATCCCTGGGGTTACCTGGCCTGGGAACTTTTCTGAATTAATTTCTGTTTGAAGCAGGAAAAAAAAATTCAAACCTGACTTAAAGATTTCTGTTAATGGAGACTTGATAAAAACTCCTAGAACATTTTTTCAGGGCCTAATTATCACAGTTAAAGATGTGCACTTTACTTCCAGTCCAAAGTTGTCTATTTCAGCTTCTAATCACTTCATCTTATTATATACCTTTGTTTGTACAACTGAAGAATCATCTATTTGCATAACTCCTTCTTCATCTCTTAAAGATAAAATCCAGTATGTAACATATGTATTTGCTGAGGGATGAGACACATAATCATAGTGTCCTGGCATCATTTCATTCAAAGTTTCACACTCAAACTAGGAAACCATTGAACATAACACTAACAAATGCAACCATTGTGTCCTGTAAGTAGTGATGTCTTCCTTGCTGGGCTCCTATAATTACGCCATGTGCAATGCAAACCTAATTATTATATTGAACATTTAATTGTGTTAAATTCAGAGGCTATGAACATCCAGTTCCCACTATAACCATTATTTAGCATATATGTGAGGCTGCATGTTTTCCTGCAGATGACATAATTATGGCTTGAGCATCGCTTCAGTAGTGTTCTGAGAACAGAACCTCTGAATTCCCTGGCTTTGATTACTTAAATCCTCAGTGATATTATCACTCTACAAGGTGTTACACATATACAACAGGATCGTCAACATCAGATTCAAATAGTTTTATATGGATGCTTAATCTTACAGTAGAAGTGTATATACACGTAGTCATTTCACATCTGTCCTTATTCATGTTCATGTTCCTGTGTGAAGTATTACGCACAACTGTGCCATGTTCTCAAAAAGCAGATGTTCAGATCCACATGCTATCAAGAAAAGAATTACTTTCAGTTACACTAAAGGAGGAGCTATTTTGTACCTAGCTTATCATCTGATTATTTGCCCCCATAAATCAATTTGAATATGCAGTTATTCTAGGCAGATGTTTCACAGATGCACTAATAAGAAGTGATAGTGTGCTGTCTACTGACTCGCTCAGCAACATCTTAACCCCAGCCCACAGGCATAAGGAAATCCCAATAATACTTCTGGAGCAGGTGTTGAGCCCATGCTGACACCAGAACCCAAAGCTACTGTCCATGACACCAAAACCAGACTGTTCTGCTCTCTAAACTCCACATGATCTATACAAATTTCTGCAGAGATTGAGAACACAAAGGCTTTGTGCTGTGTTCTGAAAGACACAAATCTGGCAGCAAAAATCTTACAGCAGCAGCCAAAGCTGTCCACCATGTCTGAGGCTGAGCTCCAGCCATTGGGCCAGCCACCAGTCAGACTGCCCTGGAACAGTATGTGTTCTTCCAATTACCTGGGCTCACAAAGGAGGAGGCCAGATGAAGCGAACTTCAAGAACACTTCCAAGGGTGAACAGGAGAACCCTAAATCCTACCTCACAAGAAGAGACTAAGAAAACACGGCACTTCTGCCCTGAAAAGAACAAAGATGACTACTGTCTATAAATACTTTGGGGACAGGAAAGAGAAGAGATTTAAGCTGGTGCTGGGACCAGAATAAAGGATATATAAACTGGTAATAAGTAACTGTACACTGAAAATTAAAATATAATTTCTAATAATAAGAAGACAAATTCTGGAATATCCACCCATTCAGAAAAGAATTAGATATCACAAAACTAAATGGTTTTACTTTCTTTAGATGATACACAACTGCTTGGCACGGGAATCAGGAGGTCTTCTGTAGTCCCATGTTCCTGCGCTGATCAATATTTACATTGGGAAAAAACTCAAGAGGGCACAGGCTGAGCGTACCAAGGTCCATAAATATTAGAAATTATTTAAGACAAAATTGAGCAATGATGGGGGAAGAAAACTGTCCCCCGTGTACTGTTACCAAGAGAAGAACTCAAGGGAACTTAAGCCTCAAAAATAGCTGTACTGTATATGAGAATATGCTGCAGCTCATACAGCAGCTCTCAGTTCCCATTGCACATACAATTGGAGCAGATCATTAAATGGCCACCTCTGGTCTTAAAAATCCATGGATTACAAGGCATGGTAAAAATGATACAAGTAACAACGGAAAACCTGAAATTATTCCTGTTCAGGTAGCACTTGGAACCAGACAGCTGGTTCAGATCGCAAAGTTTTTCCTAGCTGGGAAACACAGCCTGATCTAAGGTTCAGACAAAGGTGAAACTCGTTCCAAAATCTGTATTTGGCAAGAGCCTGGGGATACCCTCACAGCAGTAGGTTTTTGCATTTCTTTGTTAACATTTAATATGATGTGGAGATGCAGAGGTCCAAATCCCTAAATAAAATGGAAGAACACAACACTAGCAGTAAAATGTGTAAACTAACTACAGCAAATATAGTTTAACAGCAGGATAAGGAGCAAAAAACACTTATCCTAAGACAACGTGCATACGGACTGTGTACTTGCAGTCCTTCAGACAACACAAAATCACAACTACGACTTTTAGAAGACTTTCCACAAGAACAGGAAAAAGATGGTTCTTGTTCCATCTACATTTTGCCTTCTGCAATTGCTCTCCACCTCAACAAGTGCCCTCTGTGCTCAACTGGCACGCTCTTCAACCAGTCATCCTAGTGTCAAATTTCTAGTAAAAAATACATCACATCCCTTGAAAACACAAGTACAGTAACATTCAGTTTCCTCTAGAATATTTCCTCAGAGATGCAGTCTCCAGTGGACAAAGGCCAAAGCACACCTGTGACTTTAACTTGGTGCATCTTCCTTTTTGACCCTTAGATGAAATACAAACCTCCTTTGTCTGAGAATACCCAAAGAGTGTGACTTTACCCCAAGGGACAGCAGACTCCTACAGCTGATTTCACATGCATACAAATTCTCTATGTGGCTGAACTGACGCCGAGTCTGAGAAGAACTTTGTGGATCTTCAGATGACAGACAGCATATAAAAACTGCATAAAACAAATATTTATCATCTATAAATACACACAGGCACATTTCTCCTTTCCACGGAGCAGAGATTCCCTCTACAAAGTATCTTGCAACATGTCAGACATATTGACAAAGCAAGAAGTTTGTTTTTTTCTCTGCTCTGAACAGCAAGGCCATGTTCTTTGTTCCTACTCCTCTGATATTTATCCCTTCCTTTCTTCTCCATATTCTGCCTCGAGCCATAGGCTTGTCTGCTGTCTCTTCATACTGGAAACATGCAAGCTTGTTTGGTTTAAAAGGTCAATCACAGCTTGTTTATACTCAGTCTTTCTCAAAAATCTCTTACTATAAGCTAGGAAAAACACTGCAGAAGAGCCAGTGCTGGATGGAGGAGTATGACTGTAACCAAGGTATCACATCAGGGGCACAGATATACTTAAAGCACATGGAAGACATCATCCATCAGTTGAGGGGTTTGTGAATCACTCTATGTTCCTGGTCAACAGCAAAAAAAATAATTTAATTCAGCTTATAACAAAAAATGCTTAAACCATGTACATTAGCTTGTATTGGTCACAAATAGCGGCAGCAAACCATCAGGCAAACTGATGCCTCATATGTTAATCCAACATAACTGACTGTGTCATAGAGTTTAACCCTTGAACATCAATAATAGGGTTAAAACAATGCCAGTTCTGTTTTACAGAAGAGGAATGGGCAGAGCTATCAGGGCTTATACGCTTCCATGACCAAGAGTTGTAACATGGCATTTTAAAGCTGTTCTGTTCTTCTGGTTTGGAGGCTTTTTTTAATGCATAAAAAAATACAACATAAAGTTTGAAAATGTACGTCATCAGTACGATGTTCTACTCCTTAGCTCAATGGCAACAATTCCCTTTCAAAATAAATTGGTCTCAGTGTGTGGTACTGTTACTTTATTCTATCCAGTTTAGCAGTGCTGAGTTCTGTGCCATAAGCTCTTTATAGGTTACAGAAAATTGGAATTTAGCAATCAAAAGTTGCCCAAAGTTGAAGCGGAGGATCCTACTTCTCAATTGCTTTGCCAACAGATACTTGTGTAGCCACAAACCATCCACCACATCTTTCGACTTAAAGAAGAAAATCTTCACAGATGCTTCCTCTTTCCCAGACCTGTCAGGGTATTTGCCATTGCAGAATGATGTGTTTTTGTGTAGACAGCTCATGACACTACTAAGGCTGTGCCTCAGGTACTGTGAGCGAGAACACAAACCACCTCTCATAGCTAGGTACCAGCAATAAAAAATCCATCAGGAACCAGAGTAAATACTCACTTGTGTTACATACACACCACAGACTACTTCATATCCACATTTCTGTGCTCCCTGTGGGCACATGGGATATCTATGCTTTGTTTTCTCCTCCTCTCAGTTGTCAGAAGAATAATCAAGTTCATTTTCCACTCCCAGGCTGGTCTCTCTGCCATCTTCCAGAGCAGCTTTTTCCTATTGCACAGCTATCCATCCTGGTGCCTCCGTGACCTTAACTGAAAACCTAACCAAACCAAGGCAAGTCCCTGTCAATTCAAAGTCTAAAAATGAGGTTTGCTTTTAACTAGGTTTGACAGGGACTGGCTCTTGGTATGTTATTTCCAACATTTATTGATGGCCTTTCATAACTCAATCAGAGGCTTCACACTGCTCTGTCACTTCAGTTACAAGGCCATCCGTAACCACTGAATATAAGGTAACCCGAGAGGGACCAGAGCTGAACCTCCCTCTCCAAAATCTTTCTTCACCTGTGCAGTCTGGGCTGAACTACAGCACTGAGTAGCTAATGAGAAGTGCAGGCTCCAGCTGATACCCACACACCAGAGCCAAAGAGAAACGGCGCTCTTCTGTGTAAACCAGTATGTTCATTCCAAAAAAGAAAAAAAAAATCTCCAAGAAAACTACTACAGTTTCATTTTTCTTCTGTGTGAAAAAGTGCAAGTCCCTGTCCTGTACAATCAGAGACAGCCTTGGAGCAAACACCCACATAGCACCCTGCTGCTATTCATTACTCGCTCCAGCAGCACACAATGAAATCCCCAGAGAGATTTTATAGCCTTCTTGTAACTCTACACGTCTGTTTGAAGAGACCCCAAACAGCCGCACATATAGGCTCCTATCACACACTACCAGATATTTGAGAGCTCAGTCCTTGTGAAATATCAGAGGCACTACACATACCTGATCTCCTAAGAAACAAAAGGACAAAAAAAATCAGTGACCTCCTCATGGTTTGTGTCACATGGTAAAATACAACTGTGTACAAACTGTACACACCTGCAGAGGGTATCAATGTATTTATTGCACAAGATATATTTGGAAATTTCTGTGAGGATTATGGTATTTGGAAATTTGGTTTCAAGAGCTAAATAGCAGACTCCAACAGAAAAAAAAAAAACAAACGAAACCAACCAACCAATCAAACAAACAAAAACAAAAAAAAAACCAAGAGTTGTTCAAAGAAACAGCAGTGAGATGTTCATTACCCCATCAACACAATGGAAAAGGCTGGAAGGCTGGAAGTTACATCTCCAGCAGATGATAGATCCTCCCTACATTTCTTCTGTTCTTCTCATACACATATAAAGTGTAGAGAGCCTACCTATTGCTGGGAGAGGAAAGTGATTAACATTAACCAAAGAATTAAAAAAGAAGAGAAATAAACTAATATTCATCTTTACTCAGAACAGAAGCAATTTTTACTTTAATAGTAAGGGTAGAAATTCCTTTTTATCCAACTTTTTTTTTTTTTAATCAGCTACTTAAGGCAGGGGATACTTTACAAAGACACTAATGAGTTCTGAAAATGGAATTTGGACCTGCTCTTTCTTCCTGAAATTTAACCAGGACATTTCCCAAAGACAAGTGCATCTCCTCAGTATTCAGTTGAGATCAGCAGCACCCCAAAAATGCCTATTCTATAGCAGGTGCAAACTGACACAGAAACACACTTTTCATCACCAGTCCATCAGCCTCCTCTTCTGGTTTAGATCAGTCCTCTGTCTCCTTTTTAAATTTTGATTGTAGATAAAGACCCAGAATCTGGTTAACTCTTCTAGCTCAGTTTAAAACTGCTGCCAATTTATGCCACAGACCTTCTGGACTGTGTTCTTGCACTTTCCATTCAGTCTGTCCCAGATGTGTACTGCAGGCTATAGCATTTTTGAGCTATCCAACTTACCTGTGTACACACACTCTGGAATGATATGAATATTACATGCAGCAGCACTTGCAGCAAGCAATATGTTAAGTCCTATATTTTTAGTGCCACTTTTAGTATGCCTATAAAAAGACTCTATGCAAAAGATTGGATTATGTATTTTTGCACTGTCTGGGAATAGGATACGAGTGAGAGATGTGGCAAGTGGGAATGATCCCATCCAGGTGCAGCAGCCTTTGGCAACCAGCACTTACAAAGACTGCTGTAAAACATATCTTCCTACAGGCACCACAGCTAGTTAAATCCATGGGATTTCTACATCTCAGAAGGTTTCCAACAGGCTATCACATGAAAAGTGCTGGTGAATGCTTTCCCTTGCAGTGAGTGGATTACATGCTGCTCTTCAATTTCTCTGCATCCACTCAAAAATATGACAATTTCACATCTCATAGTGTGCTCTCCCACAGCTCATAACAGAAGGCCAGAAGGAAGAGAAATGCCTGCCAGACACTTTATCAACATTTGATGATATTTGGAGCCTTCTCTCATATTTTTCCTTACCTCTTATGAACTAAATTAGGGCACACGAACCCATTAGAGCTTTGTAAGTGTCTCACTTTCTTTCACATCACTCCTGTTTCTGCACCTCAGCTTTGGCCTGGAGAGACTTCCCCAGCAGCAAGAGAACATTTAACCTCTATGATCTTTACAATGTTTGATTTCCTTGAGATAGCAAATGTACAAAACAAGCAGGACCGGGAGCACTTTAAAGCAAGGATAACTCAGATTACTGCAAGGCTTTTTTTCCTTGTCATCATTTGCCAAGAGAGACAGACATTCCTCCAACAGACAGCATTTTCTAACGCTGCTTTCCCCAAATAACAGAGAAACTTACCAGGTAATTAGGTGATTAAAACAGAGAGCCTGACACACAATGAGGGATGAATCGATAAGTGACCTTTGATGAAATGGAGCCATTGATCAATGATTACTTTTTTAATAAATGATTCTTTTCTTGTGTCAGCTGGGACTTCTTCCCTCACCTATAGCACTAACATTAACCTTTGCCACACAGGGATTAAAGGAGATGACACTATACAGAGCTGTCAAGCAAGATGCCAGCAAGAGAACAAATGGCAAAACAGAGGCTCAACTGAGCCACTGGCTCACTATTTCCCTTTGATGGTTTAGCTGATGATGCTCAATTTCATCACCACCATTCCACCCTCTGTTTGCTGTACACAAGCTCTGAGATGGCAGGTTGGTCAGAGAAAGAAGGCAGCTCTCAATGGGGTTAAGAAAGCTAGGAATTCAGGGATAGCCAGTGAAGGCAGATGGGGCAAGGTGAGGCATAACATTAACAACATGAATATATTGGCTGCAGAACCACAAGAAAAATCAAGTTCTACAATTCCAAAGCAAGCTGTGATGATCCAGTTTCCAGGCCTTTAACTGATGTCAGGCACAACCCTGAATTCTTTCTATTTCACTGGCTGGCTCCATCCCAAAACACTTCTGCCTCTATGCATGCCAACCTGTTTGACTTCAAGGCATTTGCTTCTCCTGAGTGGACTCCATCAGTCACGTCAAGCTGCAAGAGTTATTTTGTGAGAAGGGGAAAAAAGCCCATAGGGAAAAGCACAGCTTATCAAGTGTACGGTGCCTGGGACTTGAGTTCAGTCTTAACCCAGATGTCCTGGTGTGAAGCATGCACTAATCAGATGAGCCCTCTGACACCATGCCCACAGGAAAAAGACCATCTGGAAACAGTTTTTAAAACCTTAAACAGGTAAAAAGGCAAGCGTAATACAGGAACAGGAAAACCTCAGCATTTGGCAGGGAAGCAGCTGCTTTCTGTTTTTAATGGTGGTACCCTCCAGTATGGCTCCTGCTACAATGGCTCTGCTGGGTTGTCCATACACTTCTTTAGTTGACATGTCTCACAGGAGCTGCAGGGAGGATCATATACGGTCTGTCTTTGTTACTCCCTGTGTGTGCTGCACCACGGTCCCCAGTGGAGCAAAACAACCCCATCTTGGTCAAGTGCCATGAAGCTTCAAAGAATGAAACACATTCCAGGCAGCTCAGCCGTTAATAAAAGGGAGTTCAGCTAAAGGGAGTAACTAGAGAATACCTCAAAAGAAGCCTCTAGTTCGGCTTCAAACATCTTGTGCATGTGTGACTCATTGCCATCCATGACAACAGTAGACACCCAAGTATTGCTCAGACAAATCTGAAGCATCTCCCCACACTATTAGTGAAAGAGGGGACACAGTCAACTGAAGCCCCACCTCACTAGACATTTCCAATGCAAAAACAGCTTCACTGTGGACAAAGAGGTATGCCTTGTTCTTCCTTCTCTGAAATTGGTCAGTTGGTAATTTTTTAAGGCACCAGCTTGATATATCCAACAAAACTTTGTCCCTGTCAGAATACAATAAATGCCTGCCATCTTCATGGGAGAGAATCATTCTGCCCATGTTGCCTCATATTGTTTCTGTCCACATAATAATACAGGAAAGAAATAAAAGGGGATGAAAGGAAATCATTCCCTATGTAGAATCAGAGAAGAAAGGTAAGAGTACTGGTTACCACCAGTACAGATCTGAATTGTTAGGGTGAGGATTGGGAGCCTCACCAACTGCTCAGCACAAAAAGAATCCACTGGATATGACAAAGCTCTCTCAACTGAAGAAGAGAGTAGGCTCTCAAGTTTTCCCATAGCTTTACATTAAGAAAACTTGCTCTTGTAGGCCTCACTTCCAAGATACTTATCTGCTCAATGGTGTCTCCAAGGACTCAATCTGCACATGAAACTGCTCTCTACACTCAACTTCCTCTCTTCTCTCATCAGAAGAGAGAGGCAAGGGATCACAGTATTAATTAGATCTTGTCTTTTAAAGATAATACAGTGTTACAGACTAAGAAATTTGATGATACACACCACTTCCATGTCACTCCATTTTTGTGCTTCCCTACTGTACTCAGTAAAGTTATTAGGCACTACTTCTTCCCAACTCCTGTGCCAACTCCCAACAAGCAGGTCTCAGCAGCCTTGTCAGAGCCAGGAAACATTGCCAACTATGGCAACACTAGCTCCCCAAGGGACCTTTCACAGAATCACAGAATGGCCAGGGTTGGAAGGAACCTCAAGGATCATGAATCTCCTGCCACATGCAGGGCCAACCTCCACATTTAATACTAGACCAGGCTGCCCAGGGCCCCATCCAGTCTGGCCTCGAACACCTCCAGGGACGGGGCATCCACAACCTCTCTGAGCACTTCACCACTCTTCTGTAAAGAACTTCCTCCTGACATCCAACCTAAATCTCCCTTCCCTCAAGGTAAAACCATTTCCCCTTGTCCTGCAGTCATCAACCCTTTCAAAGAGTTAATTCCCCTCCTGTATGTAGGCTGCCTTTATGTATTGAAAGGCTGCAGTGAGGTCACCCCACAGCCTTATTTTTTCCAGGCTGAACAAGCCCAGCTCCCTCAGCCTGTCTTCATAGGGGAGGTGCTCCAGCCCCCTGATCATCTTTGTGGCTCTCCTCTGGACCCTCTCCAACAGCTCTCTGTCTTTCTTGCACTGGGGGCTGCAGACCTGGACACAGTACTCCAGATGGAGCCTCACAAGAGCAGAGTAGAGGGGGACAATCACCTCCCTGTCCCTGCTGGCCACCCCTCTTTTGATGGAGCCCAGGATACCATTTGCCTTCCAAGCGGTAAGGACACACTGCTGGCTCATGTTAAGTTTTTCATCTATCAAGACCCCCAGGTCCTTCTCTGCAGGGCTGCTCTCAAGGACCGCTCCTTCCAGTCTGTATGGATGCCTGGGATTCCTCCAGCCCAAGTGCAAAACTCTGCACTTTGCTGTGTTGAACCTCATCAGGTTCACCCGGGCCCACCTTGCTAGCCTGCTGAGGTCCCTCTGAATGGCATCCCTTCCTTCTACCGTGTCAACCACACCACTCAGCTTGATGTCATCAGCAAATTTGCTGAGGGTGCACTTGATTCTGTCATCGATGTTGTTGATAAAGATGTTAAAGAGCACCGGTCCCAAGACAGACCCCTGGGGGATGCTGCTCATTACCAGCCTCCACCTGGACGTAGAGCCATTGATGACCACCCTCTGTCTGCAGCCTTTCAGCCAGTTTCTTATCCATCAAGTGGTGCACCCATCAAATCCACATCCCTCCAACTGCCATACTGAGACAAAACAGAGTGGTTCCACAGGACAGCACCAGCCTCTACCTCTGCATGCAGAGAAGCAGGAAGGGATGAAGATATTTACAGATTATTACAGATTCTGATCTCAGTCCAGTCATTTGATGGACAGTATGCTTTTCCATTCATTCATATATCCATGCTTTGTCCTTCCTGACACAAGCTGTATGCCAAGTCCTTCCCAGGTACTTGGTCAGACCAATATTTGTAGGGATTGGAGAACAGAGATAAGGAACATCATCCTCTTATCCCACACAAACTTGCTCCCTCCTTCCATTTCTCCATGATTCCATTCCACAATCTTCATTACCTGCAACCCTCTATGTAGCTCATTCTCATCATACTCCTTACTATGAACTTGTCCTATAAATTAATGGTCCAAAATTGTACGGTTCCTCAAACCATGGACCCAGATTTTGAGACACAACAGTACAACTGAGTGGAATCAAGGCAACTGATAATCATTTCATTAAAAATTGCCATAATGGGGTTCTTCATTAACAGGTCTTTAGAAACAAGTGAAAATTTCTAAATTTTAGCGTCTTACACTGTGAAAGAAGTTGTGGATGCCCCATCCCTGAAGGTGTTCAAGGCCAGGTTGGATAGGGTTTGGGCAGCCATATCTAGTGGGTGGCACGAGGGTCGGAACTAGGTGGTGATATTTAAGGTCACTTCCAGCCCAAGCCATTCTATGTTTCTTACGCTGTGATTTCTGGCATATTTAAAACTAAAACCAAGAACACATGTAGCTTTCTTGCTCTTTGTCTTGGATCCCAAACTAAATCGTGAGTGGCAAATTATATTCCATTAAAGGACACCAATTAAAGATAATCATGCTTCTATTTGAATACTTTTTATCCGGCATTGTTACAAGCGACATCTAAGATTAACAGAATTGAAGGATTAGAAGGAAAAATGCCTTTCACCTAAATGCTTGCTCCATGAGTCTGACAGCATTCCATGTCAAGTCAGTTTCACTGTTTCTGCTATAAGCAGCCATTTCCCCTGTTAGTTGAGCTGGATTAGACTCATATAAATAGGAAAAGAAAAATACATATGAAAATGTAACTACAGAAAGTCAAATATTAGCAAGAGAGCCCAAGGAGAACACTTCTTTTTTTCAGCTGAGTAAAATGAAGCTGCCTCGTACTCCTTAAACAACACACACATAAAAAATACTCTGCTTCAAATAAACACACATTTCCCATCAGGCACAAAAACACATTCAACAGACATTGTCAATATTGGCAATGGCCTCTTTTTTTCTAATTTCAGTAAAGTGAGTGATCTGTTTTTTCACATAGTCTACCCTAGAAATATGAAATATCTATGATTCAACCTACCTCTCCAGTCATACAACTGAGGAGGAAGGCACATTGAATGTTTTGTGGGTTGTTTTTTCTTTTGTGTGGGTTTTTTTTTTTTTTCCATCAGAGAATAAAAACATTAAAAGCATTGTGGATTTTTTAGTATTTTTTTCCTCCTCAAAAGTAGACTCATCACTCAATATTTCCCTTCCGCATTTCCCCACGTTTCCCCCACTTCCAGCCCACTACCTGGCACTCTTTCCCTTCTCAGAGTTTGTCTCTTTCCCCACTGTGCTCCTTTGGGACACCCAGTTCAGTGCTGCCTCCTGGCTCTCCCCTGTCCCTCTCCATGCTGAGCTGACTGGACTCTTGTGCAGCTGCCAGTGGGGTCAGTGCATAGAGTTAGCTGTTACATGTATACTTCATACATCAGAAAGCTCCCTTTTGTGCTTTTAATTCATTCTGTTCAGTTTGAAACTCTATGTATAGTCCTTCACCCTTCCTTCTTCCTTACTTCTACTTCCCTATATCTTTTTCCCTCAGCCAAAGCTTGGTAATTTTCTTCACGTTTCTCTCTTGGTCTTAAAACTTCCCATTTCTTTCCCATTCTCCACCTACTTCCTCTGGCTAATTTTGTTACCAGACTCTGCTTTAAGTGCCAGCCATGATTTCCAGTACTTCCACAACTGTATCATTTGTTAGACTCCTTAAATTTTCTCGTTTCTTGGAGTTCTAACACTGCCAGTTCTCAATCACACAAACACCAAATCTGCTTCAAAAAGCGCTCTCCTTCACTAAGAATTGAATGTTCCTATAGGAAGCAATCACCATTTTCACAGGGGTGCATCATGATGCATCAGCGTTAAGAGGGTGGCTTACTAAGAACTGATTAGAAGAGATGAGCAATGCTTTGATAATCAAGGCTGAATCCACTTGAAGTTAAGACAAAGGTTTGGGCTGTCAGTTCTTCTCCCTAGAAACTTAAGAGAAAAAAAAAAAGACTCATCTGAGATACTTAGGCCATGGACAACGCTAACCAGAGCTATCAAGAAATTCCAAGGCAAGAGAAGTCAAATCAGCTATCTGCAGCAACCATTTACCTCTTCAGGGTCCAAACTCTACACAGTCAACAAGCAACTGCATAAGACAACTTTCTAGCAACCTAAGGAAGCTAAAAGCTAAAAGCTTCCTTAGGTTAGTAATACAGCATTAAGAGCACCACAATTTTCACCTGGAAAATAAGAGAAAGAGAGTAGCATCTGTTCAGTAGGCTGAATGAAGTGGTACACCTGGGACAAAGATACAGACAATTCCCAAGTAGTGAGATGGGATACAGCCTTTCAAAGTTTAAGGCAGGACCCTCTCTGACAAAGTTGTTTGCAGTGACCTGTTGCTCCCTCACAGCACAGTAAGGTTGCTAGTAGCATCACTGCATTACTGCAGTTTACTCCTTAACATGACATGCTGCCCAGCCAGACACAAATGTGGGTGTGCGGGTGGCACAGGAGAATGAACATGCAGGCAGCTGCGATTGAAAACTCTGAAAGTCTAAGGTCTCTGCAAACACCCAAGTTAAAAGCAGAGGTAGCCTCCTGGATCGATTATGCATGCATGCCACTGAAAATACAGGCAGCTAAAGTGCCAGAGCCCTGCTGGATAATTTATAGGCTGTTGTTAGTATTCACAGAGTGGTGGGCAGAGTTCAAAGGAACAAGGTAGAGAATAGAAGTTTGAGCCTTATGAAAACACTGTCACAGCCAGCACGAGCTTCTGCTCCATAAGGGGCGCTGCTTGTGCTAGGTACAGGCAGAAGCCAGCAGACATCAGCATAGCAAGAGCTGAGAAGTGCCATCCTGGCACAGGCGCAGAGCAGCCAGGCAGAGTGCACAACCAGAAAGCACTAATGTGCAAACTGTGAGTGTCTGAGCACGTAGCTGCTTTGCTTTTTGGAGAGTACAGGTCAGCTGTGTGGCAAACAGCCTGTGACTCTTCTTTCCCCACAATCTTTCCTTGCTATACCTTTGATTCTCCTACCTGCCACACCTTGTGTTTCAGGGGCTACTTCTGCCATAAACACCAAGCAGGGAATAACTGAGGACCTTCAGATGTCTTTCTTACTTAAGGGTTTCACCAGGATTTGAAGTCAGAACTTCAGAGGAAAAAAATAATCACCCTAAGCCACTTAAAACATGAGCTCTGTTCAGGTGAGCTCAAGTTTTTCAGTTTCACCACTGCCTGAGCCTCTTAGCCATTAAGTTAACAGAGAGAAAGACGAGAAGACAGTGAGGTCACCACTTTACCAAGCTCCCTGTCTGCTCACTTTTGAGATTACACACAACACCAACAGCATTAGCATAAGTACTGGGTTGTTGCCTTCAGGAAAATGAAAAGCAAAACCTCCCTTGCCTGACTTCTCCTTCTGCAAGGCTCCTGTAAAACCAGAGCTTGCAGGCAGACATACAGGGGCACTCTGCGTGCTGTTACTATTCGCCATCAACTTCCTAGCACAGTAAAAGGAGTACAAGAGAAGGCATCATGCAGACAGATAAAAGAAGGGATTTAGCCAATTTTATACCAGCACCTGTACATCCAGGTACATCCACTTTTAAATTCCACTCTCACATCACCTCTCCACAGCACCTAGCATATTCATCTTCAACATTACACATTTCCCAAGAGTCTTGTCTGAAGGTACAAGTACTTACCTGATCTGTAAACTTTTCTAAATGAAGCTCCCTAGCCTTTGCAACATGCATCTGAACTGAGAAGTATCACACACTGTGCTGCTTCAGAGACACCAACAGCTTGTAATGAAAACCTTTTGTTCTACATTTGGACAGCACCAAGCAAAATACAATCCTAGAGTATGAGCCAGGATTATGGCAGTATAATTAAATAACAGTCACTTAAACTAGTCTCCACTCCATACAAGTTCAAATACAACATTTCTTTCTTTTTTTTTTAATCTCTGTAGAGTCTGGAGGACGAGAATATTGACAGAGGGGTGTTCTTTTAATCATTACAGTCAATTTTTAATTAATTATTTTATTTTTTAAACAAAGAAGCTGCATCTTTATTCTCTTGAGCACTGGCATGGATTTTCAGTGTAGTATCAGCCAAACTATTGAATGCAGTATGTAACTTGATTAGCTCAGTTTCTACACATGTGGTGGTCATTGGGGTCTTGGCAACTAATCTATAAAAGGTTCACAGCAATATTTCAGGTAGATATTCAACAGAAATGTTATTAAAAGTCAGAGGATAGAAATACATGTTGAACAGCACGGAATTTTGAAGAGTGGCGGCATCTGCTAATACGTTTGACAACCATTAACTTGCAGAACAGTTTGGGATAGAACCTCAAATCAATCCTAAGATGAAGAGCACACAGAATGTGATTAAATAAATCAGTCCATTGTTTAGGATTTTCAACAAAGAGGATTTAAACTCCTTCTATTGAATTTGAGACCCATTTTAGAGATAAGAGATAGCAATTTGCTCTTGTCACAAAACAACTCCGTCTCAGAACAAAATAAAAGTTTCTGCCTCCCATCCCCTCCATTTGATTGTTTACCTCTGGCAGTACAGAATGGAAGCTTCAGAAAAGAAAAAAAAAAGAAGAAAAAAAAAAAGGAAAAAAAAATAATAGCTGCATTTAAATGCATGAAAAAAGTCTGGACAGGGTCTGGAATAAAAAAAAGATGGTTGGGTGGAGCTATAAAACAGACAGAAAAGACTTGTGTGGAAATAGAGAGATTTAATGTGTTTAACATGCAGAGAGACAAAAATTACAAAGAACAACCACATCTGAAATGACATATAAATCAGTTTACAAACAGAACCATTTTCCCAGTACAGTTATGGTGACAGAATAATCACTGGAGAGCTTTAAGAAATCATTCGCTGAGCACTTACATGGGATAATCTAGCAAGGGGACCCAGGAGACCTGGTTGATCTTCAAGAACAACCTCCTCAAAGCACAAGAACATCAGAATCGATGTGCAGGAAGCCAAGTGGGTGTGGAAAGAAGCAGGTGGCTGAATGGAAAACTCCTGATGGAGCTCAAGCATAAAAGGAAGAAAATTGAAGATGAAAGCAAGGGCTGGGCTCTCCAGAAGTAGAATGAAACTCTGCCTCAAAACAACAGGATGAAAACTAGGAAAGCTTGAAATAGCATGAAAATTCACAAAATGTGAAAGGTGGCAAGAGGGGCTTTGTAATGCACCCTTGCAGCAAGACTACACAAACTACAGGCCCAGAGCTGAATGGGACAAGATACTATAGCCAGAAAGGGCACAGAAAATACTTAGGTCCTCAATGCGTAGGTCTTTACTTGTGATATCTGTTCTCAGCCTACCTGTTCCACATGCCCACTGGAATTATCCAGGGGACAGAAATAATACCTGCAACAGAGGAAGACTGACTTATGAACTGCTGAAGAAAACAGAGCTTACTCAGTACCTGGAGACCAGACAACATGTCCCAGCCAGAGCAAAGGGTGCATGAACAGCTGGTGTCCTTCTCTGCCTTGTTTGAGAGGTCACAGTGAATGAAGGAGTCTCCTGATGACTGAAAAAGGTTAATATCACACCTCTACTCATGAAGGGAGAGAAGGATTCAGGAAATTTCAGACAGGTCAGCCTAACATCAGTCCCTGGAAAGACTGCAGCAAATCCTCCTAGAACGAGGCACAGGAATAGCCAAAATACAGCTGGGAATGACCAGCAAGAGTCTATCTAGGGAAAACTCAGGCTGATTGCCTTATGTGATGAGATTATTGGCTTGGTGAAGAAACAGCTTTTGAAGCAGCTTCCAACAGCATACTAGTAAACTATATAGAGATGGCTGGAATCAGAAGAGCATACTGCAAAGCACATGGAAAAATGACCAGACCATTGAACTCAAAGACTAGTGGTCAGCAGTACAACACACTAATGGTAGCCCATTAGTAATGATGTTCCTCAGGGGTTCTTTGCTGGACTTCTCTATTTCATCAGTGTCGTCTTTGTACTGTACTGTGCTGCATATGTGGAAATAATCCCACACTATGACATGCTGTGTGTGCTCTTGCCAACATAGTTCAGTATATAATTAGTTTTTACAATGCAAGAATCAACATGATGGGTAGGGGCTGGAGCATGATAGGCAAAAAGGCTGGGAGAGATGTGTTCATTCAGCTCAAAATAATATCAATATTTGGTCCCCATTCTCTCCATAGCTGTGAAACCTCACTATTCTCTAAGGGAGCATAAGAGACAAACTGAAACATGGAGACATGTTTTAAGAACCAAAGGCACAGAGTTTTTAATTTCTCGTTTCCAAAGGTACATAGAAGTCTACAGGAGAGCCAGGAACAAACCACCAAATACTCCAACTCTCTTTTCCATAAGAGCTTGCCCCATAAACGTGTTCTAGCACTAATGGTTCCATAATTTTGCAATTTGTCTGTATTGGAGGGTTCTTGCCAATCAATTCACCCACGGAAAGTTAAATAAAACTCAAATGGACAATTAAAATTGTATTGAAGTTTTACATGACATAAAACATGCAGCCACACAGCAAGCTGAAGTGGAAGGGAATTAGGGATTCCAACACAGTTAACATAGTAAACTCACTTGTAACACGTCTCATGTTAGCGTACTATGTGATGACAAGACATTACACAGTAAAGGACAAAGAGCATCACAGCGCTACACAGTTACTCAACTTAATGTTCATTAAAATCATATTTATTAATAGTCATTTAAAATTCAAAAAGAACATAAACTCCCCTCAAAGTTACCCATTGTCTATCCTACATTTTGTGGCCCTTGCAGAACCACTCTAAACAAGATATACAAATGCAGCCAAGCAAGCCCAAGGTCCCCAGGCAGTGCAATACAGCCTCACAACCGGAAATGCCACCCTCTGTATAAACAGTTCAGAGCTCTCCATGTTTTTGGGCAGCCTTGCACTCTCTAATGTACAGTGCCAAATATATAACCTATATGTATAACTTCATATGAATGGCATTAGATGTTTTTTTCATTACCTTGGTAGCACTTTGGCCAACAACCCTCTTGCTGCGTGCCACTTACTTTGCATACTCATCCTGCTGACAACCTGAGACTTTTTTCTCGGCATCCTTCTGAACACTCAGCATCAACATCATAATTACTGTCTCATTTTCTTTTATAACAAAATATATATATATATATATATATATATACAACTACCTCCTTTCTTTTAAAACCTGCACTGGTCAGTTCACTGATAGATCAGTATGTCTCCCTACCTTAGGGATTAGAAGGATGATGGGAAGTTTTGGGACAGAAAACTTCATCAAGTAAGAAGTAAGCTGTTTAAATACAACAGATGGGAGATGCACAGACACAAACTCTGAAGCAAGGGCCGCAGCTTGAATTATTATTGTAATCCTTTGCCACATGCCTACAGAAAACTTGACAACAGCTAAGCTGTCAACATGCTATCATACCACCCATCCTGCTGACCAATCTTTGTTTTTCTGTACTCCCCCAGTTATCTGTGTCCATCTGTTGTCTCTTGTCTCATTATTAGCTTGCTAGCTCTTTGGGGCAGGGAACATTTTTTGCCCTGTGTTTGATTCTGGACTGTGTAGGTTCTACCACAATAGGCAGGGATAATAATAACAAAAATAATTAGACTGTCTCTCACTAACTCCTTGGATTTGAATGTTTCCCTCCTAACTTCACAGCAGGGTTCACAAACAATTATTACTTCATGCAATATGGAGCATCATAAACAAATAACTATACCCCAGCCTATCCCTGACCATTTCATCAGTCACCCCCCTTCAGGCCTGCATGTGCTGAGCAATCCATTTGCTTCAAATGGTGAGCGTGTGTGTGAACTCAGCTCCAGAGGAAAATATTGGCCTTGTAGTGTAGCAGAACCAATGCCCTGGACATAACCCTTGGATAGATTTTCCCTGGACAGAACAACCTTCCTACATACAAACTGTTGCCTCCTACTATTATGTGTCAAGCCTGACTCATTTCTACTGCCAAGAAGTAGAGGATAATTTCTTCGTCCTCCACTCTGAAAAATGGCAAGAACCTGCAGTTACAACTTTATTTAAAGGCAGAAAGAGGTTTTATCATGAATTTCAAACACACTCAAGCAGTCAATCCCAATGTTGCCCTTGTTCAACAAGTATATATTCCTGGATGCTCTGCTCTTTGAGATCTGTAGAGGAACTGGATCTCTGTACCGGATTTGCTCAGAAATTCACACTTAGACCCGATTAATGCCTGTTTATGTACAACTAAGATGTAGAAAAAAATGAAAGAAAGACACCACATAATGTCTTGAATTGTTTTCCAGCAGCCACTGAGGAGGTTTTGTTAAGCCCTGAGGGAGTTAGAACGGTAGCCTCTCTGGAAGTGCCATCAGCCCCTTTCACAAGCACTAAAAGTCTATGTCTTTACTGGACCAGGCTTTAGGCTCCCTTTTCTCTAGCCATCAGAGTCTAACACACCTCCCTGCAACGCCTAACCCACACTACTTTGCTTTAGGTAACTGGAAGAACAGTTCATTCCACAGATGAAAATCCTTTGCCTTTGTTCAACATATTTCATGGAAGAGCACAGAAAAATCATTTTTCAGAAATGACAACACACTATAAAAACCTGCAGTGGATTTTAACAGGTACAAAGAGAGGTGGAGGTCTTTTTTTCCATCTCCAAATCATTTCTCAAAATCTCCCCAGCACAAGTTAGTCAACGACTGGGAGATGAACCTCTAATGTCTCCAATTTTTAGTTAGGAGAACATGGAAAGCTGAACGAGTCCTCTGCTCTTTATCCACAGGAACAGAAGGACTTAGTGCTGGATGCATATGTGACTCTGCCAAAAGCTACAAGCTTGCTCAGGCCTTTTTGGGACACACAATATAAAACTGATTATGCCAGGGACACAGCAGGTGCTGCAGGGGCATTGCAGAGGGAGGGTTACACCCAGGTCCTGCCTCCAACACTCTCACCTCAATAGAAAGCAACTTTCAGGGAGCCTAGAAGGAGCTGAAACCAGACTCTGGGGGTTCGGGCAGTCCATTCCTCTCCTGAATAGGTCAGAATTATAACAAAACAAACTAGATAAAATCTGGCAGCTCTATGTCCCACCAGCTCTTCAAGCTTCCTGTGATGGAGGCACCGCAGCCTCTCTCAGAAGTTATTTTCATGCTTAACTATCCAGTCACAAAGCTCTTCTTAGTATCCATCTCCACATCTTACTTGTCACAAATTAAGCTGATTACTCTCGTCCCATTCCCATTTGACACAGAGAACAATTAATCACTGTCTCTTTTAAAACAAGCTTTCAAATACTGGAAGACTTTT
The DNA here is from genome assembly GCF_026119805.1 of Tympanuchus pallidicinctus. Classification (NCBI taxonomy): domain Eukaryota; kingdom Metazoa; phylum Chordata; class Aves; order Galliformes; family Phasianidae; genus Tympanuchus; species Tympanuchus pallidicinctus. The sequence goes on along the minus strand of NW_026294747.1, from coordinate 38,747,308 downwards.
CATGTCCTTTGTCAGTCTTCTCATCTGTAGACTAAACTAACTGAATTCTGTGATCTTCCTCTCAACAGGTGACACTTGCTGCTCTGGGCACCTTCTCCTCATCTCCTTCCACCTTTCTGGGTTTGCTGCTCATGCTGGACACAGTGGCTGTCGCTTCAGCTGTGGCTGCTAGAGTAGAAAAACTACTGCCTGTGTGCTACACGTGACATTTCTGTTAAATATACCCTGAAATGAGATTTGCTTTTTTGCAATGTCACCACACTGTTGACTCACATTCTGTCTCTGACTCACTGTAGTGCCTCCCAGATCCTTTTCTGCAGTACTGTTGCCTGGCTTGTTATTCCCCATTTTGCATGTAGGCATTTGATTTCACCTTCCCAAGCACAGTACTTTTCATTTATCTTCAATTAATTTCTTCTTACTGAATTCAGACTGTTTTCCAGTTTATCAGGTATATGACCAATGCTGTGCCAAGATCAACTTCCTGCTTAATGTTACACGTGGGCAAACAGACAGCGAGAAAGAACTGTGTTCATACAAACTTCTCAAAGAAGTTATTAAGAGAGCTATTGTCTTATAAAAAACCTATCAATTTGTCACTCCCTTTTCACTCTGCAGTTCTATGTGATACACCATGGTCTTAGTAAGCAAGCAGCAGCTCACTGAAGCCTTATAAGATGCATTTATTCAATAAAATTATAATCCACTGTCAGAAAAGGATTGGATATCCCAAGCACCACATCACTCTGCCCAAGTGGGAACCAAACAGAGCTGCTAGCAATGTATCAGTGTTTTAACTAGGTCATATGAACTAACAAGAAGGACAAAGGAAATATTAATAAATAAATAAATAAATAAATAAATAAAAATATGCATTTTGGTCCACTGTTGTTAGATACACTGTCAAATATGTATTTGATTAATGACTTGTATGAAAATACATAGGGGATCAATTTGTTTCCTTGTATTTTCCCACAGAGCCCTTTGGCTCCCAGAGATGTAGCCGGTATTCTAAATGTATCTGCATGAAATTCTGTTGTATCGAGCCCTCTTTCGAAGCTAGCCAGACAAACCAGCATATTTTGATTCTAGAGCTTCCACACAGGCATATGGAGTTCTGCAAGAAGGCAGATCCCACCACAGAATTCCTACGTTCCCCTTTTCAGTGCTGTATCTAAAGCTTTTTTCAGTAGTGCCCTGTAATAGGACAAGAGTCAGTCGGTACAAACTGGAACACAGGAGGTTCTGTCTGAATGTAATGAAACTCCATTTTGTGAGGTAGCTGAACACTGGAAAAAGTTGCCAAGAGTGTGTGCTCTCACTCCTTGAAGATATTCAAAAGCTCTATAGCCTTGGTCACCTGCTTTAGATTACCAGGTTTGAAAGTGGCATTGGACAAGATAACCTCCAGAGATCTCTCCCAGCTTCCATCATTCTTTGGGTTTCACCAGTCATCAACAAGTCAAATATTTTCCTGAAAAATAGTTTTTCTGTGGCTTAAATCTGTTCCACATACTACAGTGGAAACTCCTGTAGTCTGATATTGAGGGATGGTGCAGAAAGAAATTGCAGCCAACAAGAGTTCCTTCTTAGGACAATTCTGCCATTTTGATTATTGCATAAACTGACAAAGATCTTTGCAAGAACACTTTAATTCGGACTTCTGCTATGCTCAGAAAGGTCAGACAGGTTATTCCCTCCTTTCCATTATTTCCCAGAACTGGTGAAGACAGAAAGTTCAGTAGTCAAAATAATTCAAACTGTTTAATGCAATACGAATGTATTGCCCAGATCAGCTGAAAGGTTTATTCCAGACAAGATCTCAGACTAAAGCAAGGACTCATCTTCCTTACGACACGAAAACGAAAGGAGTGCAGCATGTCCATTCACTAGCTCTTCCAGCCTAAATGGAAGAGAGTGCAACCAAGTAAAGGAGGAAGATCTTGTCTCACCTTCCACTGCTCCAAAGACCAGAAGAAAAAATATTAAATACACACATTGCAATTTTATACCTGTGTTCAGCAACTGATTTATCTACATGCAGAAAATGAAGATCAGTTGAACTGCTGTATATCTGGAAGTAATGAGAGCAAGCACACCAGTATGACCATTCCTTTAACTTGCACCACAGCTTAATTTACCCAGAGATACAACAGTAACTACAGAAGTAAAAAAACTAGAGAGTATCAAACTGATCACAAAGTTTCTTGAGTGATAATATTCCTTGAAAAATCTCTCTTCAACTTTGTGCTTTTGATAGAAATGCAGCCCCTATATCACTTCCCTCCACGGTCATGAAGACAGCTGACAGAAGGTCCTTCCACACATCCCTTACCAGATCCCATTCCTCCTTGCTCCATTTAGTTTCTGCAGTTCAAGCAGATTCCTCTCTTCTCCTGAAATCAATGTTTAATTAACACATTATTGGGGAAAAAAAAAAAAGAAAAAAGGGCTGTAACAGCAGACTGAAATGAAGCCAGCACCCTCCCTGCTCTGCAGATGCAGCCAGTCCCATCAAAGAGTAACCCTGCTGGAGAGCTCCTCTTCTCTCAGCTGCCAGCAAACATCATTCTTTTCCTTGGTTACTTTCCTTTGCATCCCCATGGGACTCTTCCCCTCCTTGGAGGTGGTACACAAGAACAGAAAATACAGGCTCATATTGCAGAGAGCAGAGGGAGAGAGCAGCAAGTGCATTCTGGGTAGCCTTACACTATGGCCAGTGCCTCACCTTTAACCCTGCCATCCCTGGTGGAGCAGCACACGATTCCCCCGATGCCCTTCCCCTTACTCAACACAGTAATAGGAGATGTACAGTTGATACAGGACAGTAAGCCTTGCCATGAGCTCTCAGGGTCAAATTCACCAACAGATTCTGGGACTACACACAGTTACACATACCCAAAGGCAGCAGAAAGACTACTGGCAGCTTCAAAAGATTTACATCATGCCTCCCCCCTCACCTCCTCCCAACTTCATCAATTATTATTCTAGCCCATTCTTTGGCTCTCATCCGGCTGCTGGGAGGTACTTGGATGTAGGGGATGCTGCAGCATTGTCAAGGGCATTGCCTGGCAGGCTTTGGGCACCTTTCCTGCTGAGTACCCAGGCACCCTCATGGCAGGGTTGGTACAGCAGGCAAGATACAAGAGTATCAATGAACTCCAGGGTTGCCCTGCCCTAGTTTAAAAGAGACATTGGGATCTTTGAAAAAGGCTACTATCCCAGCACTGCCATTCCCAGGATTCAAAGCTTCTGGTGTTAATTAGTTCCTGTGATGTGATGGATGACAAGCGGCAGGGCCGGGAATGACACAGGCAGATTGTGAACAAAATAAGCCATCCCTCACCATCAAGGGCAAAGGAAAGGAATCTGGAAAGGACAGGAGCTAAGCACACCGCTGAGAGATGACAGGTATGCTGACGGATGCCCCCTCATGCCTGACATCCCCTTCCGATCACCCCAGATAACTCCTGCTGCCAGCAGACAAGAAACAGGCAGGGGAACATGCCTGGGGAGAACTTGGGCACAGGGATATGAAAGATAAGGGGAAAGCTCTGAGAATTGGGGAAGCAAGGAAGATGAAGGACTAACACCCTCTGTGGTAAGGGGCTACATTTCAAGACAGACCTGAGTTCCTGATAGCTGCAGGCACACCTCCAGCACCCTCTGCAAAACCTCAGTGCAATGTCTGCAGCAGCCAGGGTCCCAAGAGGCTGCACGCTTTAGAGGGCTCTGCCAAACCGTCTGCATGGTGTGCTTTTTCCATCTGCTGTCCACAGAGCTTATACTGAGCCTTTTTCTGTGAATGACAACAAGAGGCACTGCATCCCCACCTTCCCTTAAGAAAACACAGGATCTTCCAATACCATTGGCATTTTCCCACTACGAGTTCAAGTTCAACTGCCCAACTTCTCAAGCATAATGCTAAGAAGATACCAAGTTTAATTTCTAATAGATTTCAGTAAAATCATACTGAGTATGAGTTACCCAGGCCTGTGTCCAGTTCTGGGCTCCCCAGTACAAAAAAGATAGGAATCTCTTGGAAAGAGTCCAGCAGAAGGCTACAAAGATGGTGAAGGGCCTGGAGAATCTCCCCTATGAAGAAAGGCTGAGTGAACTGGGTCTGTTCAGCCCTGAGAAAAGAAGACTGAGAGGGGACCTGATCCAGGTCTATAAATACCTAAGGTGTGGGGTCAGAGTGGCAAGGCCAGGCTGTTTTCAGCAGTGTGTGCAGATGGACAAGGGGAAACGACCAGAAACTGCAGCATAGGAAGCTCCACACGAATGTGCGCAAGAACTTCTTTTCGGTGAGGGTGACGGAGCACTGGAACAGGCTGCCCAGGGAGGTGGTGGAGTCTCCTTCTCTGGAGATGTTCAAGACCTGCCTGGATGCCTGCCTGTGCGACCTGCTGTAGGGAACCTGCTTTGGCAGGGGGGTTGGACTCAATCTCTAGAGGTCCCTTCCAACCCCTACGATTCTGTAATTCTGTGAAATACAGAGTACTAAAGGTGCTCTGTCCACAACAAGAAAAGTGGGAGAACTTTTACTATGCTGCCTTCTTATAGACCTGTCTTGTTCTGGCTGCTTGGATTGACAGCAAGAGTTCAAAACACCATCTTTGATGCTCCAAGTCCTTTATACATTTGAATTGTCTTAGTCTATGTCTATGCAAGGAGAAACCAGAGGAAAGAAAAAGCAAATTACCTGTCTCGAGATTATATAGTATGCTGGTTTCAAGAATGCAACAATCCCACTAGCACCTTGTTTCAAAAATGCTAGTCTTCTCTCCGTTTGTTGTATGAATGAAGAGCTGACTTTGCTAGATTGACAGATTCTGCTATTAACTGAAAGAGAAGGATGGAAGAGAAAGACAGCTGATAAAAGCTCCCAAAGTCTAACCAAAATTTGGGTGATTTCTGGCTCCAGTACATTGGCAACAGCCACAAAATAAAATTTGCCTCCTTATTCTGCCGCTGGGGGCAGGGCACGTCTCTTGAATCATAGTCAAAGGTCATTATTTATCCTTGTTTTGGTCATCATGAAGTTCCTGACTCACTCATTTTGTTCTCAGCCATACCATTATGTGTGCTCATCCTTGATACAGCATATCCCCTGCATGCCCAGAGACAGGAGAAGGCAAAGGAAAACTTATCAAGGGAGTAAAACACAAGCTGCTTCTCTTAAGACAAACTGGAGCACTGGATGAAGACAGGGAAGATAAAAGCAAGAAATTCAGTAGATCCAGTGAAATACCACTGCTGCTACACCAAGAAAGGGATAGAATTTTCCTTGTCAGGAATGTACTAGACAAGAGCCAGACCTTGTGTATTTTGAAGGTATCCTTTAGGGTGATACTTTGAACCCAGTCCTAATGCAGAGAGAAAAAGAGCTGGCTGATGCCTTGGTAACTGGCTCGAAAGAGGAGAAAAGTAAGGAAGTCACCTACCCATTTCCTTTTTGCTCTTAAAATCCACCATTATTACCACCACAAATTACCTCTGGCACCACTGCTCACCCCCTCCAGTGCTCTGCTAGAATTGAATTCTTCTCTCATATCTAGGGTGCAAATCACTCAGGATCAGGAGTTCCTTCCACTGCTAAGTGAAGTTTACCCTGCACCACCAGCTGTGCAAGCTCAAACACTGACAGAGAACCACAGTCTACAAAACTCACTTTGGAGTCATCGAGATTTACCTACTGTAATGCTTTTTTTCCAATTCTCCCTATCTCTGCTAACAAACAGTAAATACCTGAGAGAGTGGGAAACAGAGGAACCACAAGACCAGGGCTCACCCTTGCCCAACAGGGTAGCAAGGCAGCAGCCCTGCGTGGATACTGTTCAGCAAGCCACTCCTTCATCATTCTACAGGAGCCATGCTCAGCCCACAGTACACAGGCACCACAACACGGATTCTGAAGGGGCTGAGGAAAGAACATAGCAGGAAGAGACCAAAAGCAGCTCCTGCTGAGGCTGGCAGCTGAGGGGGAGTGGCAGAATCAGGCATCTCTTTGGTGTCACCCACCACAACAGCTGTAACACGCACACCCTACCCCATTGTCCTGACCCTGGCTTACAATTACACCCGAAGGTCAGATAGAAGGGATTAAAGCAGAACGCAAACAATTGCCCTGAATACACCTAGTTGTTGGGCTTTTGCTGACAGTTCATGAAGTGGAAAGATCCAGACTATGCCCATGAGCAGGCACAGTCACATGCAGGAGATGAGAAGCAGCGGCTGGTAGAGCCCTGAGAGCCTTTTTCCTTTGGTCACCCTCTGGTGAGGTTGCAAGCAGACCACAACCCAGTGGGGAAGGTCTCCACACCCAAGGAGAGAGGTGCCACGCAGGTCTGCAAGCCTCACTCCCCACCCTGTGCATCAAAGGCTTGCTGGGCCCTTCCTCTTGCTCCTGCTGTGGGAAGGAAGGAAAGAAGGAAGGAAAAAAGGGATTTATGTCTTCCTTTCTTCTTCCCACCCTTTTCCCTTGTTCCATGCAAACCCAAAAAGCCACGTCCCTCCTGAACATCCTATAACAGAAACATAAGCAGCTTCCCCTCCTTTCAATTCACCACCCTCCATCAGGGACTGCACAGAAATGGCGATGTTCCCGTATCGTCTGGATCAACAGCACGGACGAGCTCAAGGAGGACAAGGGAGGCTGGCATGGGAGGACAAGGCAGGAGGCTTTGTTTGGTGCTGGTTCCACCCCCTCTTTCCATTGCAATGCCCTCCAGCTCGGACACGTGAGGAGGCGGTGGGAAGGGAGGGGGCCAGGGGTGCCTATGAATTTTGTTCCCCCCGTCAAGGGGACAGTTCACTCCCCCGAGCACGCCTGGCTCTGCTAGAGCTCCCTGGAGTAACCTTTATTCCAGTGTGTCGCAAGCATGTATTTCACGGATGGTTACACTGAATCATTATCACCAGACGTTCATTTGACCAAAATAATGTTATTAGCATCGTCAGGTCCAATCCCCCTTATCTCTCCCTCCCTCCCCAGTACATACGTGCTGCCTCTAAGCCCCGGGTCCCTTCCATCCACTTAGGGCACACCCCTCCCCGGCACAAAATCTCATGATGTGTGACACAATGTCCTGGAAAAGAGAGCGGCGAGATGGGCAGGCGAAATGGATGGACGTGCCTTTGGCATTTAATGTGCTTCCAACCCTCTGCCAATGTTTATCAGCCATACACACACGCACACAAAGACATTCACGCAAAAAATCAGAATTAAATCACAGCCCATCCTAGGTACGTGACCACAGGCACCTGAGCATGTGCACGTGTGCCCGAGCTGTGGTCACGGTTCTGCCGGTCGCCCAGATCTGTGTGGCATGAAGCAAAGGTCATCGTGCCACTGTTGTGATGCACTAAAAACCACCGCAGAGCCATCAGGTTGTAACACAGAATTTTCTCGTCAAGGGACAAGAAACCTTGAGAGGGGTGGAGGCTGGGAGGAGGAAAGCGGGCGTGCAGATGGGGGGATGGAGGGAAATGGCAGAAAATGGGGAGGAAAATGAAGAATACAAAGCTCCACTTCGCTAATCCAAGATAGACAATCCATCCCTTCCCCCTCTCTATGCCCTCCCTCCCCCCGAAATGTTGGTGCAGATGGATTTCTGTATCTCGGTTTTGCAGCAGTGGGTCTAATGACTCCTATACCAAACCCCCTCGCTATCATAACCCCTCCCACTATTTTTTTTTTAGACTGGTCTGAAGAATAATGTGTTTTTAGAGATAATGGGTTTTATAAAAAGAAAGAAAAAGGGATGCAACGCAGACATTATGTGAGTAGGCTGCTCCCCGCATCACCCCCATCTTCTCCCAACCGCATATCCCGATTTCTCCCCCTCCCATCTTTCTCCAGCCTTCCCCATCAGCTCCCCCAAGGAAAGGAAAAAAACCCACAACGCGATCTGGGTAGCCGATCTCAAAATCCTAAGCACTAATCCGCTTGAATTTGTTCTTCCCCTTATATAAGCAGCAGCACGTCAACATGTTCACTGGAAAGGCAGCGTAAAATGAGGCCAGGCTACAGCCATGGAACGGGGCTGATATCGGCAGATATCATGTCTATCGAGAAGCCGTTCCCACCAGGACGATGAAAGCAAGCGTTGGGCTTTCAGTCCCTTCTCTTCGTTTATTTATTTCTCAATGCTTGTTCTTGTTTTATTTCATTTCATTTTGGTTTCACTCTACTTCATTTTCTAAAGGACAAAAGTGAAATAAATAATTAAAAGGCAGAGACATACCCTACCGGAAGGTGCCCGAATGCTCCAGAAAGAGAATCCTCACCTCCTAACTTCTTTTCCTCTTTCCTTTTTATTTTTCTATTTTTCCTTAACAAATTTACACAGTCCTGTTGCTCCCGTTATCCCCTAATATCCAACAACCCCACCTACTACACCCTGCTCCCAAAAACCAGACGCTTTCTTAGAGAGAGACAAACGTTTAGGAAACTGACAAAGACCGAAAAAGAAACCGATAGAAAAATGGAAAATGAGCTCTACAATAGTCGAGTTTGTTCAACGGATAAAAGCACGCCCGGTTCAAAATCAACAGCAATAATCTCTGCGACATCCTTTCCCCAAAACAAGATTCACCCTCAGATAAACTTGCCCAACTTAACACTGATGACCATTTTAACTTAAACCAACGACAAACGTAACACCCTCCCGGCTCACGCTACGATTAATAACCGACTGTGTCACCCCGACAAACAAAACCCTTCGGGATGAATTTTTCCCCTCACCTACCCAACATCTCTCTTAGACTTTTCGCAGCTTTGGGTAAGAGTTCGCCCCTTCAATAGCAGCCTCTCCAAAAATGCCATCAGCAGAGAGAGTGGTGAGCGGCCGCGTCAATGCCCGCCGCTTTGGGAGGGCTGTGTGCTCACTACAGAACAATTGCGTGCAGGAAAAAATACAGAAGGAACAATTAATATTTAGAAAAAATAAATAATTTTTCAAAGCTAGATTCAACGAAGCGTTGAACTGTTTTTCCACGGAAAGGTGGAAAGAGCTTGAAAAAGCAGAAGGTTGAAAGTACCCTTTTTAAAAACAATTTGGTGCTTTTAGCCCAGGTTTCTCCTCCCTGGTGCTTTGGTTTTTCTGCCACTGATCTCACACCTCATCTTTTTTATTGTTTTCTTTGAGATGGGGGAAAAAAAATGAGATTTTGTTTGTTTGTTTGAAAGAGAAAGATTTGTTTTAACAAAAGGAATCCCCGGAGAGACCTGCTCAAATATGTTACTTCCTAGCTACAAAGGACTACAATTAAAATAAATTTAAAGAGTAAGCAAAAGGCAAGTCACCTGCAAAGCACCAGAGTCAGTGCCCTTAGGTAGGAGAATTACATCACTCCCTGACTGCACGATGTCCTCTTTTAAATTATAAGGCAGGTGATCTTTATTTATTTATTTTTTTTTTAAACAGGAAAAAAAAAATTGAAAGACAAAAATGAAAAAGTGGGTATTCCACGTATATCTTGCACGAAGAAAGCATTGAACCAACCTTTAAGGTCACTCACTGCCTGAAAACCCACAGCAGCAGCTCACGGTGGAAGTTTTCAGGGAAGACGGCTACTAAATCATTAATACAAACAAATGGAAGGCGGGGAGGAAAGGCGCTACTGTAATAGATCCGAAGACTTGGAAGAAGAAAAAAAATATTAAAGCAAAAAAAAATAAAACTTTCATCTTCAGCCTCTCTTCGTTCTTCGTTAATAATTTTTCGGAAAAGAAATCCTTAAGCTTTAGTCAAACAAGAGGCTCTTTCTAAGCGTCTCACTGCCGTAATTCAGCGTAGCGCCTTCTTCTTTTTCGCGAGCCCCCTCCCCCCCCCCCGTATTTCACTCCGAAGAGCCCCACAGCGAGAAGAGCCGTTACCCAAAAAGTCGGGCAGAGCAGCCCGGGCCGGAGCGTCCCGGGGCCGGGGGAGCCAGGCAGCGCCCAGCCCCGCCAGGGCGGCCAGGAAAGAAAGCCGCTCCCCGGCACTTCTCTTACGGGGGAACAGCGGGAACCTGCCCGCGGAGCTGCCGGCCGGGCAGCGCCCGCCGTGCCGAGCCGAGCCGCCCCCCGCCCCCTCTCACCTCCGCAGCCGGGCGGCCGCCGGCCGCCGCGCCAAGTCGCGGCTCGCCTCCGCTGCGGGGCAAGGGGCTCCAGCGTGGCCCCAGGCGCGGAGGCTCGGGGGTCCCGGGGAGGCTGGGCTGGGCTGGCCGCGCAGAGCCGAGCCGAGACGTGCGAACCGCGGGCGGCCGCGGGCGGAGCTGCGCAGGGCTGAGCGCGCCGCGGTGCCGGAGCAGCCCGAGCCCCGCGCACGCCGCCGCCGCCGCCGCCCCCTGCCGCCGCGCCCGGTCCGGCCCCGCCCGGCCCCGGCTTTTAAAGAGACCGCGGGTCCGCGCCCCGGCACGGCGCGGCTCCGGCAGAAGCCGTCTCTCCCTGCGCGTCCCGCGGCGGCGCGGACACCTCCTCCGGGACGGGGCTGCCGGCCGCCCTCCGCTCCCTGCGCTCCGGCGCCGCCGTTTCCGCGCCGACGAAGGCGGGGGATTTCCGTCCCTCGGCCCCGGCGAGGGAACGAGACCTGCTCGCCGGCACGCGCAGAGCCGTCCCGGGGCAGGAGGTAAGGCGCTTCTCGGCTGCTTACTTCCTTGATACTCCCTAGAATCCTTGAAGTTCAACCTTTAAGGATTTTTCTTCTAACTCGGAGTTCTTCCAAAGCTCCTCGATATTTCATACTCATTTATGTGCTGCCCCGTGCCCAGTTCATTTAACCGGCCCCCAAATTACCCTATTAATGCTCTCAAACTCTTTACCCATTCATCCACTGCTAAAGCAGAAAAAAGGGCACCATCTGACACCATGGACAGGAAGGGTCTGAATTACCCGAAGACTGTACATATGTCAGTTGATTGCTGTTTCATCATTAACACTTAGCATAGTAAACAAGCTCATTCAGAGTACCTTCTGTAGGGAGCATCTTTGGGAAGTTTCTGAGTGCATTACTGCACTAAAAGTCCATCTCAAAGAAGCACAAAGGAGCACCAGGCATACAAAAAGCACACACAAGCCAAAGTCGAAGTCCCTGCATTTGGGCCCTTCTCTCAAGCCCCTGGGATTTTGTAATGTTTGTGAGGGATGCTCGTTCTGCAAAGCCAGACACTTGGAATTTCATTTTCCCGTAGTGCAGGCTGTAAAGCTGCCTTTCATTCTCTTTCACATCACTACATAACGGTTTTTGCCCTTCAGTACTTTGAATAGCAGACAGCCTACTCACAGCACATGGTAAATAATTATTTTATACAAAGGTATGCATCACTTTGTCCACTACCAAAATGAAGCGGTGCCTGAGGTGTGCAATAGCAACACAGAAACACTAGAATTCACGCTTTCAAGTAGCATTAGGAGTCCCCAGGGAAGTTCTTCCAGAAAACACAGTCCACCACAGCTCCCAACAAATTCAGATACATGCACAGAGAGGCTAATGGGACCTATATCAGGGAAGTGGCAATGGCCCAGCAGAGAAGCATCTTCCAGACTTAAAATCAGATTCCCTAGAGAAAGAATTTATCCCATTATGTCTGCACCAATGCAGGTTATTGTTGGCTTCCCGTATTAAATGGACAGCATCACAGTGAGAATTATCAATCCCTCCTCGGGGCATGAGATTAGATCCTAGTCTCAGTCACTGTGAAAATCAGGTACTGCCTTATTTGCTTCAAGAGTTAACTCCAGATTTAAAACGCACAACTGGCAATAAAATCTGGCTTCTGGTACCTCTCTGCCCCTACTGATAGCTTGAGCAATTCTGCGTTTTGTAGTTTACAGTTTATCAAGTAATGATTTGATGAGGCAGTCATCCAAGATTGCACCATCTCTGGCCCTTCACTCTCCAATGTCTTCTAAGACAATGTCCCTGCATCAGACCCTGGTCTCGGCACCTATCTGCCATGCAAAAAATCAACGTCAACAGCAGAGACTCCACTTTCAACTCTAAGCTAAAACTCCTCAGTTTGATGAAGGGCAAACAGCACATATCCAACAAGGGGAAAAAGAAAAAGAAAAAAACACACACAAAAAAAAATAACCAAGGAATTCTGGCTCACAGACAGTTTGGTCAAGAAAGTTGAAGCATGAGTGGATTCGAGTGAGGTAAACTAGTTTTCATTTACTTCCTACTTTTTCAACTAGAAAATCCAGGACCCCCATGGAGAAAGTTCTTATAAATCAAAAAGGGAGAGAAGAGGTTTCATCAGAGGAGCTATTTAGAGTGCTATATACGAAACAGGGAAGGTAACAACTGCTTTGAAAAAGTCTTACTGTGCATAACTCGGACACATAGACCTCTACTTCTGAATAAGTGGTACAGTTAGGTACCAAAATAGCAGCCATCATTTTAAAAATAGGTAGAGAATAGTGGGAAAATATTAAGAGGGCAGGGAAGCTTCCTCAAGGCTGCTTCCTTTTGCTGGAGTGCAGAGCAAAACAGAGGCAAGAGGAAAGCAGCACAAAAGCTGCACAAAAAAAGTGCAGCACAAGAAATCCCACACCCAGCCCACAGTACTCCCATTGCTCTACAGCAGAGCAGATTTTTCTAGTTCTTCCTCTCACATCTGTAGTCAAGCCCTACAGTTTGCAAACAAGTTGTACTGAGAAGGGACAAAAAAAAAAAATCATCAGGACAATGAGCTTTACAGCAGCTGTCTCTAATGCTTCTCCTCACCCCAGGATACACTGCCAACATCTGCCAATCTTGTACACTTGCATGTCCATGTAGATGATCAGTAGACACAATAACCTTTCTCTGGTTTCTTCATTAAGATGACAGCAAGATCCCTGTCCAAGGAGACTGGCACAGATTTAAACATCTGGTCACAGGCACTTGGCACCCCTCTGACATTGCTCCCACCACTGGACAGAAGAGGCAAAGGTAAGCATACCTGAGCATTAGCAGTCATTCACCATCTCTTGCTTCCTTCCTTTACAATAAAACCACAAACTTTTCACCAATCTCACCTACTTGTTTAAAAAAAAAAAAAAAAAAGCCATAGTTGTGCCATTAATTTGGAGCATTTATCAATACGCTGCACAGTCAGACTGTTCATTTTCAATGCACTTGTACTTCTCTGAGATATGGGGGCTGGTAACTCAATACAGTGGCTATAGTATCCATGAGATAGCATTCACTCACACCTCTGAGGGGAACAAGTTGGCTCACAGGAGCTACCCAGCTCCTTAAAGCAGTACAACCTACATGTGTTATTATCATCATCATTTCATCTTCTGTCCACTGAGGAAGGGTGATGATAGGCAGATCAGGGTTTGAGATGAGCCCTGGAGATAGAACTTGCAGGAATTACAGGCATCACCTGCCATGGCAGGCTATCCAAATGTTGCAACACTAAAATGTAGGTGATCCCATGTAAACAAATGTCCTGGGTAGAGAAGCAAGGCATGGGAAGGGAGAGTGCACCACAATATAGCCCCACTTTATATAATCTTCCAGACTTTTTCCTCTGTTTCTCTGAATAGTATTCACCAAACCAATGATTTCAAGCATGTGTGTGGTACTATTAGTGGAAGTGAGATTCAAGGGGAATTTACTACTGAAAAAAGGGGCAAAGTAGTCTATGCAACAAGACAGGAATGTTCTTTAACTATGGCTTTTCTTTTTTTCTTTTTTTTCTTTTTTTCTTTTTTTGGCCACATTAGCACTTTCAGTTCTTTTTGCCCAGAAGTTAATACCCAAGGTGAATTTAGAAGCTGCAGTCCAAACCGCAATCAGATCATCTTGGTTGTGCCAAAAAAAAGCTGATCTTATCTCACTTGTGACCTTATCCTACTTGAAAGAGCAAAACTCATTACAATAATAAGCAAAAACAGATGGGAAAAGAGTAATGATGGCAGCATCTGGTAGGAACTCACTTTGCCATCATTTTGGAGAGGTAGTTCTAAGCCTTTCTCCTGCAAACATCATTTTTTCCTCCAGCAGGAGGTGCAACCTCCAACATTATTCTGGCCCCTTGTTGCAGGATGCATCTGTTTATTCTTAATTCACTGCCTTTTCCCTGCTCCTCCTAGCATTTTCTGTTGCACCTATTAAATAGCTACACAAAAGCTTCCTGTGTAGACTTGTCCACTGAGTACTTCCTTGTTCAGCACTTTGTACACAGAACAGAAAGTATACAGGTACACATTTGTATGTGTAGCAGTGTATGAATGAGAAAGCAAGTGCAAAAAAATGCAACTCAGGTACTCACATGTGAGGAAGAGCACATTCAATGAGAGTGTTCTCAAAGGAGTAAAAATGCCTGAGAAGTCTTGAGGGTGGCCAGTGCGTAAATACCACAGGTACACAACCAGAGCAAGTTGTGTACGGAAAGAGAGTATATGTCATTACACACATTAATTGTAAATGGAGGGGGGGAAAGATGGTGAAGCCCTTCTTGAAGTCTTCTATATAGTTACCCATTATCTTTTAGCTGCATTGTGGAAGAGTGTCTTGTATATGTATACTTAAGGATATGTAAATATAATGACAACTGATGATTCCTGCACATGAGTTTGCAAGGAAAGAAAAAAAACTATACACACTTTTCAGCTAAAGTACATATCTAAAATCTGATGGTTGTTAAACTGGCTTTTATGACCTCCACTACTGAGTATTATATCTGTACTTCATTCTAAGACATAGACTTTCCATCATATCCATTCAACAGAAAAACTTTCATTCCCACCTTTCATATTGTCAACAGTCCCACTACTATGACTGCCCAAATGTTGGCTCAAAAGGAAGACAGTCATTCGTACAGCCTTGCAGGCCTCCACTCAAAAAAAAAAAAAAAAAAAAAAAAAAAAAAAGAATTAACCAACTCTGCTTTGTTCTATCCATCAGGAAGCGTCCAGTGAAATGGTCAAAAACAAAGGCACAGTAGAGTTAACTCATAAGCCTTCCAACGACTATTTCCACCTGTTTTGAACTCCATCCTTTCTTATTTGTTCAATCTTCTAACTCAGTGGGATCACTCCAGTTTCTGTGATATCATCAGCTTCTGCAAGATCTAGGAAATCCTTAATGTTTACTGTTTTCTTCACTTAATTCTGCCTCCCTTTCTTGTCTCTAAATGCTCAGATGGGGCTGTGAAAATTATCTGATGACATCTGTATGCTTCTCTGGCAACAAATACTACATCCTACCTATTTGTTCATCAGTACATTTGGGTAAAAGCAGAAAAAGTAGAAAGGAGTATGGGCAAGTACTAAAAGCTACTCTCCGAAGAGCTCCAATGATTCCTCAAGCAAGATTATTTCCACATTTCCCTTGACCTCTTCAGAGACACTGAAATACAGAGATCTCAATTGCTGAGTATCAGTGGTATAAGATGGGGATACTTCCTGCTGAACCATTTGATGATACTCCAAAATAAGGTAGGAAACGACCATTTTTCAGATTTTGGATCTAGTCTTAGGTTCATTCTTTTCAGTTCAAACACATATATATGGTCTGCTGCACCTAAGACAGAAACCCTTCTCAGCCAAGAAGCACAGGTGGAATAAAAACATTAATGCAGGACAACACCATCACTGGCTTCTCAAGATGACAGTTAACTTTTTTTTTCTTTTACATGAATCTGTAACTAGATTTAAAATGAGATTAGGAACCCCAAATAGGATTCCATTAAAAGTGGGCTGAGGAGAAGAACTCTCTCCCTGATGCACTGAAACACTGCAAGTGGGAATTTTAACATAATCAAAATCATCTAACAAGTCAAGAAGCACAAAACATATCTTCCCACAGAGTTCTCTATGGCAAGTTTAAAGCCTTGATTTTTGATCTTTAAAGCACTATATGTTTTGGGTTTTTTTTAATTAATACAAATTAGATAGCTATGGTGTTGAAGTTCTTTATGAAAACCCTTATGAAGATATGGGTATCTATCCAAAAGTAACCAAGTTTTGAAGCTGAATCTTAAATGGCCTGGATCCTAACCTCAGAGGAGGTTATTCTAGCACTAAATCCCAGCAACAAAAGCATGAGGGCAGTGAGCCAACAGTGTCAGTCCAGGCACTGCTTGCCCCCTTACACATCTGTGCCCCCTTACACATCTCCCCTCTAAGTCTCGTGGCTCTAAATGAGGCCATGAGAGTGGCAGCTGGTCTATCATGTCCAGTTACAGATTCTGCACACCAACCCAGTCAGTGTATACTCTTGTATTTTCTGGGCTCAGTCAGAGCTTTAAGACAGGCAGGTTGGGAAGCTAGACAAATGCCTGCATTTAAAAAAGGGAAAGCACAAAATGGAGAGCAGTTCCCCTTCTCTAGCCTGGCCCCTGTGTCCCAGACCAAATACAAAGCTTGCTTTAGGGCACTATATAAATTTGTATTATAAATTCAGATGGTGCACCAGGGAGTGCCTCATTCTGTATGATTGGAATCATTCTCAGGAGCAGTTCAGGCACTCAGTCTGCCACATGCGACTGCTGCCCCAAGGGCTGCCATTACAGATGCATTATTACAAAGCTCCGCAATAAAGCATGAGCTAAAACAACTTCATTGAAATGAAGATTAATACAGAACATGTGTTCACCTCCTTCACACTCAGAAGGAACAGTCCAGCAAACACAAGCACCACAGCACTACAGCTGATGGGCTAGGAGAGCAATGCAACTGGCCGACCGTTGCTATTGCTCAAGGCAAGCAATACATTTCTGTAGCATCTCCTAAGCATCCACAGATAGATTTAATGTAGCATCTGTGAAGCAGAAAGTGAGGCAAGCAAGACACGTGGAGTGCTGGAGCATACAGGGAAGCATGCTGTGTCTAAGGCAGAGGATAGAGAGGGATGCTTCAGACTTACAGAAATAATACTCTGAAGAGTGATCTATGCCTTTAGTTAACACAGACTTCAATGGATATTGAGGATTCTCAGCACTTCAAAGTGTCATATCCACGTGAGAGTTACAGGTGAGAAAAAAAAAAAATCAACGAAGGTAATGGCTTATCCATCCCCCTCACAATCAGAGAAGGGTTATTGCCCAAGATCTATTTGTTAGCGCTACTGTTGCCTCACTTAAACTCTCCCATACAATTCACAACATTCCTTTTCTGGTGCCAACAGAGCCTTAAATTTCATTACTGGCATGAACTCTGGGACATTAATTTGATCTGGGAAAAATATAGATGTAAACTCACGATACTCTGTTATGGTTTAATGGCTCAGTTTCCATGCTTCCTTTTCCTGATGTAAGTTTTTCATTCTTCCTTTCCTTGAAAACAGTGTGAGGCTCCTATTGAAATCCAGCTGTGGCTAGTGACAAGTCCTATGGGATTCCTTCATTCCATCAACCACATCAGCCCCCAGCTTTGAGTAATACACATAAACGCATTCAAGATAGACACAATGCATCGCATCCTGAATATGTGAATGACTCTGTCAATCCTGAATGTACTTCCCTAGATCCTTTTGAAGTATCTGGGATAAGATCCAGTATGAAGGCACCGTTTATGAAGGAAAAGAAAAAAAAAAGGCAGGGGGAAGAAATATAATATTCATGATATTTCACCAGAGGTAGAAAACAGGATTGGAGGTGCAACGTAGTAACAGAAGTAACAGATTCATAATTAATCTGCACGATGAGTATTTGGCACTTGACAGGGAAAAAAAAAAAACCAACCATCTTTTCTGAGGACGCTCCTCACTCAACTGAGACCTTCAGCCTTTGGAACCAACTGCATGCAAAGTCTTTTATTGATTACTTAATAGTGCTTAAGACCTCATAGATGGTCTATTGCCCCTAGACAGAAACATTGTAATGGATGACACAGGTACTCAAAAAAAAAAAAAAAAAGTCACACAGCTCTGTATATAGGATAGAAGTGAGTGGGGAGAAAGGATTAATTAAGAGTAGAGAACAGATGCCCCCATGATGCTGGCATTTCTAGCACTTTCTGTTTCTGGAATGAAAATATCATAAAAATAAATGAACTGACATCAAATATTTGAGTTTAAAAAATAAGATTGAAGGAGAGATAAAAATACACAGTAAACAAGTAAAATCTACAGTTATCAGGCTTGCCTCTTCTCCCCAAGCTGACTGGCACTACACCAATGCACCTCAGAGAGAACAAGATCTGCTGCATGCAAATGATTCCTAACAAAGCTGAAACTCTGCATTTAACACAGACGAGCGGAACTTAGGAAGATGCCTTTAGACAAGGCTGCCATGTCACTGGTCATTCAAAGGGCAATACTGTAAAGAAATGGATATAAATTAGATTATTTCACAGCAAGGTGCCATCCATTCCTACTTGCACTGCAATTTTGTATCCCAAAAATAGAGTAGCCTTCACAGCCCTCCTACAGTGCACCTCTCATACCACCACAGATACTGCTCAGTAATACTTCATTGGCATCAATATTCCCCTAGCTGAAGATGACTTAATAAAACATTCTTAGAAGCCAATGAACATGGCTTATAATTAAAAATGAACCACTGTCAACCTCTGTTGAATTACTGCTTTCTCTCAGCTCTCCACACTTCTACTAAACCAGACATCATGCTATACTCTAAAGTGGATCTATGCTTAATGTCTGAGCAGATTCTCAGTGTACAGACCTCTTTTTTTTCCTTTTAATTATTTTAATATGTAATTTCAGACTTGCACATCTCAGACTTACACCACATATAAATCCCAACATAGCTCCATGTGTTTGTTTCTAAATGTCTACATAGGCCTGATCCCCATGATGGAGAAAGACATGCGAATCTCATGCAAGCTTAATACAGAATAACCATTACATTTCTGTAATAAGCATATTCCTTCTAGGAAAATGCTATTTGGATCCCTAGATTTCATGCTGGAAACTCTGAACCTTCCTACCCTTAGGATCAGGTATGTGGAATGCAATAAAACAATGGTTATATCTGGCTAAACAATGAGGCAGTGCCTCTCTGTGTTGGTTTCTTGTAAATGACAGAATCTTCCCTACAGGAGCTGATCCCTCAGGTGAAGGGCAGAAACAGTCAAAAGACCTGCTAGATCTGAAGTGGCTATGTCTCCTAGTTGTATCCTAATAAAGAGAAGGCTTTCAACAAATTCCAACCAATGCCTAGCCTGTCACTGCCACAGCAAGAGGCCTAGGGTTGAAATCAAGGGAACTACTGCAACCTGAACACGGCATGGGTCAGTCACAGCAGAATTGCAGTGTCTTGAGTATACTGCACTCAACTCTGTACATGGAGTCACAGAGATCACATGAGGCACTGATTACAATCACTCTATGCATAAACATTCATAATGGAAGACTCCACATGAAACTACAGTTTAGATTTCTGCCACTCCTGCAAACAACAGGTGACAGAGGACTTGGATTATCTCATCTCTTTGTACTGGGCACAATCACAGGACTATGGCTAAATCTACTTATGGCACTGCTGATCATCACTACAGAAGTGGCCATGTCATCTCTGAACTTGTTAAGCAATAATTTGCTTTATAACAAGAAGCTCTTTCTAGTTCTTGTATGCAGGAAAGTTTCACTGAGCCTATCTGTCCAATTTCAGAAATCTTGTTAAACAAGCATTATAATTCCCTGTGCAGATGCTTGCTGCAGGAGTTGCTATTATGCTTTCCCCAGCTTAAACTCCTTTCCAAGCAATGCAAGATGACATGAGAAAAGTTCTTATAACAAAACAATGAAATTATACTAGTATATCAATTTTAAGTTCAGACTCGCATACACCAGTATCACTACAGAAGGCAGACAACCTATTAGATATGAAGATATAGCCTTTTCTGCAACAAGAAGCTACTTCAGATAACAGCAGTGACAGAGAATTATGATTATTTCTTGGTTCTTGCCTCCTACTTTGGGAAGGAAAGTGTGATTTCATGTCCTGTTGAAACAACAGAACACTCAGACTTGACGATCTGCAACCATATCTATAAGCCAGTTTCCTTCTCTATGCTCCATCTTTTCCAACTGTGAAATGAAAAGCATTTCCCAACCCCTCCCAATATATTTTCCAAAGGTTGACTTGTTAGTTCTGAAGAAAATTTATTCAGGCAGAAATTGATGGAATGCTATATGAGGAAAATATTTTGAGACACGAGAGTAATTACTGGACTCTTTCAGTGTTTTACAATTTCTTTTTGAAGTTATTTAAATGTACATGTACCAGATTTCCAAGTTGCAGGTTCTCTGGCAGCTTCAGTAACAGACGCCTGGTTTCCCCTCATCATTAAAGACTTCTAATATTATAATATGTATATTTTATGTATATCTATAAATATATAAACTATATATATATAGGTAAACTATATATATAGTTTACCTATAGTAAAACATCCACAATTACTCCTTTTTCTCTCTCTTTCTGTCTCAGAGAAAATATTTTAAGAAAAATGGAAAAAAGAAAAAACCTATTGTAAAGGGTTATGATGCATATTTAATGAAGGAGCCAAGAGAAGTGCCTGCCATACAAAGGAGCTAATCAGTCAATCAAGAATCAGCTCACCAGACAGAAGCCGTCAGCGCCTAACTTCTCCATCTCCACCTGTCCAGAGAAACAACAAAACAGCATGGAACATGCCTGACAATTGAGTGCAAAATAGCACAAGCATTTACGTATTTCTAAGCATTAAAGGGGCAAGACATTCTTGCAAATCAAAATTTTCAAAAATAGAAATAACAAACCCAGCACCACACGTGTATTGATGTGCATTTGAATAAGGCTGAGTGACTGCCTTTCATCCGTTTGAAAACACTAGCAGTCCTCACTATGCAGTAGGGCAAGAGGTGAGAATTGCTATAATTGGGCTAAATTGAATTTTTCTTTGCCATAAACTTGCCAATCTAGATCAGTTAAGTGAATGGTAACTTAGAGAACAAAATATATCTCTTAAAACCAAAATCAGCACAGTTGTGGGAGCTATATGGCTTTCTATTATTATATTTCTATTATATGGCAAAATCATAAGGGTCATAATCTTTACTTCCCAGGTCTAATACTGGCTGACTGAGCAGGCTGAGGCAAAACACATTTTATCTGCCTCAATTTCCCAGACTAGAAAAGGATAATACAGCCTACCCCAATTATATGGAGATGATTTGGTTTTGCAGCTGGCTTCATTAATATTCATAAAGTGCTTAGAAACCCTTGCATGAAAATTGCTGCCAAGTACGGGTTTAAACTTGCCATTTTGCCGAGTGCTCTCGTAAAGAGCTTCGAATTTCGTCTTCCCAGCCCCGCGCACTCACGCAGGTCGGCGTTCGGCCCGCACCTCGCTCACGCCGCACCCGAAGCACCCGGCACGAGCCGCGTAGGGCCGGGCCCTCTCCGTGGTGCTGAAGGCAGCTGCGCAGAGCCGACCCGGGCCCTGCCTTCCATCGGCACCACCGCGCGGCGCGGGCAGGCTGCGCTGCACCATGCACGTCCTGTATCTATAATTTTATTTTGGTTTTTTTTTTGAGGGGAGGAATAGAGAGGATAGTCAGTACCCCTAGATTATCCGTCTTCTCTTTTTATTCCAAGTCCCCACCAAGTCAGTTATTTCTATGATCACAGCTACTTGGGCCAGCAGCAGGCTGTAGAGCAGCAGTGCAGCTGCTCTGTAGGAAATAGCCTGCAAAATTGGGAGAGGGGAGGGGGATGGGGAGAGTGGGCATCTCATCTCTTTGATCAAAAGACAGTGCTTTGGAAGTGAAAGAAAGCAGCCCACAGGTAGGCTCACATAACAGGAAAGCCTACCTGAACAGAGAATCATAGTGTGAGTCCCAGGAAGGGACAGGCCAGCTGCATAATATACAATACTCTATACAAAACAAACTTGATATTTTGTTCATTAAATATACAGTAATCAGCCCCTAATTCTCCTCAGCCTTTCTGCTCACAAAGAACAAGGATGTCAGTGAGGGAAATGCTCTGGTTCCCATCAAGTCTTCTGAGGCCCATTAAGTTACCAAATGCTTCCTAAACTGGATATTTATGCCCTTTCCTTGTGGAAAAGGACAGCAACTAAAACTGCAATCCCCAGTGCAAGGAACAAACTGAACATCCTCATCTCGTACTTCTTTCAGAGACCACTTCCAGGCATGAAAAGGGAGCTGGGAAAGTACCTCCTAGCTTCAGAGAGGTGAGAAACTAAATTCAGTCATGTTTTAAGGCTCAGATATTACAAGAATGCAGGTCATAGAAAAAGCTTATCAAGAAAATTAAATACAAGATCCTCAGTGCCTACCTCTAATCTTAGGAACACTCAGGATGGGAAAGAGATAAATAAAATCATACTTGCTTTGAGGGTCAAGTCTGTGTCATGGCTAAAATCCAAATTGAGTAATTACATTCTGTCTCCTGAGTGTGCCCTTGAATTTTCTGCTAGGCATGTGACTTCCCTTCACTTCCTGTTGCCAAATTCTGTTACATGTACCTAAATGTCAGCTGTACTCACCCATACAACCTGACTTGCATTGCAGGAAAGGGAATGTTTTGTTCATCCCCACTCTGAGATATTCTGACTAAAAGTCTTGCTGCATTTTCATACCTTGCACAAATCATAAGAGTTGCAAAGGCATTTTACTAGGGTTATTTCTCTGTTAACAGCAATGCCATGTTTGCTCGATAGCACATTTTATGAATACCCTTTCACAGTGACAGCAATACCGTGTGTGTGCCAATCTCCTAATAGCCACAACTACCTCTTTACATTCCCTTACTTAACAGAGATGCTAAATAGGCTGAGAGTATGCTGGCTGTTTTCTGCACATGGTTTAGAAGTAATGTTCAGAGCAAATATCATTCTCTGAACTACAGAAAGGGCCTATAAAAACCCCAAACAAAATCTCCTTGTGATATTAGCAGAGCATTGAATTATCTCTTTATTGCATATTTACTTAGGCTTCCTTCTTTACAGTGCATTTTTTCCTAACGGGAAACATGTTTTATATCACCCCAACATCACTCTAGAGAAACCAGAATGAAGACAAAGTAAAGACAGCATCTACTTCTTGCAAGTTACTTGACTTTCTTGGATTGCATCTTCAGCTTATGAAATGCAGGGAAAGCATTTGATAATCAGGGCCTGGTCAGGTTAAGAATGTAGGATTCGAGATTTGAAAATGTCTCTGGGACAGGAAAAAATATGAATAGTAAAGAATAAAGTTGCTTCTCCTAAGCAGATTCCCAACTTTAAGAATATATAGATACCTTATTCAAATGGGTATGGATTACAGAGAGCAAGTTAAAAAATTGAATAACTGGGCCCCAGTATCCTTATTACTTTTTTCACTTGTCTTTAATTTTAATCTCTGGACCCTGCTGTCCAAGATATTATATCATCTTATAAAATCTTGAGACTCAAAATCAGAAGGCTTCCAAAAGATATAATAGTGCCCATGTCCAAACCAGCCACTTACATTTCCTAGAACCCAGGAAAAAGAAGAATACAATTCTGAAGCTGAATCTGTTACCAAGGATTTTTTTATTTTTTTTTTTTTTTTAACCCAATACTACGCAGCAGTGGGGAAGGTAGCTTTTCACTACCTGGAAAATAATAAAAATAATGAAGCCTAGATCTTCATAAATGTTTTCCATCCACATGTCAGTAACCTCTATTAATAGAAGAGAGGCCTGTCTTGCACTGAAAATCTGCAGACCCATTTAGCTTTAATAAAGGCTGTGGGCATCAGAATGAAATCTAGACCAGGGCCATCTGACAAGTATTTTGCTATATTGAGGGCAAGAAATTGCTCTCATCCTTACCAGTAAAGGAACTAACTGCCATATGCAACTTGGTATTCCAAGTCTCCTCTCATTAACTAGCAACACAGAAGAATACTCACGTCTTCTTTGAAGGAGCAAGATGAAAAAGTATTTGAACGCAAGCAAAGCAGTAGCTTTGCAAATCAACATACTTATATTTGTTACTTGCATGAACAGTTGGGAAGGAAGAAAGGGCAGCTAGTTCTCTGTGGATCTTTAAAGTCTTAAACCAAAACCATTCAAGAGAGGAACTACCTGGACTATTAAGTGTCTATGATGTGTACTTCATGACTGAAAGGTTACTAGTCATTGCTAGTGACTGAAGTCAGTGGTCTAGGAGATAAATAAGCAGTTGATTCCTCAGCAGTAAACCCAACTTTTCTAAACTGAACATACTTTCTAATATTTCTGCTCTCAGGTCAAGGTGTCTGTTCATATGATTAAACCCACCACTGTCACCTGTATGAATGGAAGCCTCTGGGAAAACACTGAAGATGTCCCATGACTGAGCTGAAACCATTTGACAGTGAGAGTAGAAGCAGTAAGCTGCTCTAAGGATGTGAAGTACAACAGCACAGACTGACACAGATGGAGTAGCATCCTTCCTCCAAGAGAACATCACTGCTTTGCACTATTTTCTCCTATTCGCAACATAATCCATACTCCATGATTTCAGCTAATGACCATGTTCCATGTTTTACTTGGATATCTACAAAAGTGAAAAGGCTAGATCTACATAAAGACATGACATAAGCAATTGTGCTGATGACTGCTTACTAAAAGAGTACAAGTAACCTCATGATCTCCACTCTCAGCCCCCTGTTTTGTCACTGTATTGTATAGAAGAATATCACGACAAAGTCACAGCACTGCACACTCAGAGGATTGATGTAAAAATCCTGCAATACATCATACACAGTTCACGTAGGATAGATCTTTAACTAGCCAATATGGACTTCATCACTGCTTTGTTTCCCTGCGTTGCCTCATCTCCCCTGTTGGACTCTGCTTTGCCTCACTGAACTCCCATTGTTCACAGAAGAACATGAAGGTTGATAAATTTATCCTCACATTACTCTCCGGAAGGCAGAGAAGTGTCAACTTCTCATCTGCAAAAGGGTGATAATTAAATGCTGAGAGAATAAATGACATGCACAAGGTCACTTGGGAAGTAAGTAGCAGAGCTGAAAATTAAATGCAGATCTCCAGAGCTGCAGGTCAAGGCCTGGAACACAAAATCTTACTGCCCTGCTAGCATAGTAGAGATCGGACTTCAAGAATATTATAAGGCACTCTACAGGAATGTGTGTTTTAAGGGAAATGAACAAAACTCCCTACATGCAGTTTATCAGTAAGAAGAACTGGATGAGTATCAAAGAATCAGATAAATATTAGAGATCAAGGAAAAAGGAAAACACCACCAAATCTATCTGAAGAACATAGATTGCTTATTCAATACCTTATTTGAAACAAAGACATTTCTGTAGACTTCTACAGTTGTGCATGTCACTAAGTCCAGAAAAAGAGCTAATATCAACACATAGCGTTTAATGTTCAAAAGTAACAGAATGCAGCCATAGAGTCATCTTTGCAAATTAACATAAGGCATACTAGTAGGTATAAGATTTTAAACAGCTCTAAAGACTGGCAGGGTTACAGTCTAATAATTATGTATCTGCACTTTCTTTTCTTCTTGTTCTTCATACCAACTCCTGCTAAGCACCCTCATTTAACCTTCCTTCTCTTTCCTTCGCAGATGCTCTCTGCTGCTCAGTACGATCAGATTTATCCCCTTCCTTGAGTGCAACACTTTTTTTTCCTCATAATGCTCACTAAAAAACTTTCTAACCTAGAGCTTTTTAAAGGAAAGTATCATCTCAGCTGTTAATATCCCAGTGGCACAGCTATATTGGGTTCCTCAACATGTTTAACAACAAACAGTTGCCAATTGATAACAAGCAGTTATCGTTGCTAAGTATGATTCAGTTGCTGCACTCTCTCTCTCTCTCTCTGACCTGCATTCTAAAGCCCAACTTGGCCTCACTTGCCATGGCTCAATGTCTTTTTTCAGATAATCACAGAATGGTCAACACTGCAAGAGATCTCTAGAGATCATCACATTCAATCCACCTAATCCACCTGCTCAAGCAGAGCCACCTGGAGCAAGTGACAATGTCCAGGCAGCCTTTTTATGTCTCCTAGGAGGGAGTCCCCGCAAGTTCTGTCACAAGAGCTCAGTCACCCACATATGAAGTGTTTCCTTGTATGTGGACAGAATCTGGTGCTTCACTTTGTGCCCAGTGGCTCTTATCCTATCAAGGGACAACAGAAAAGAGCCTCACTCTATTCACTTCACATATTTGTACACATTGGTAAGATCACCGTAAGCCTCCTCTCTTCTCCAAGCTAGAACAAAAGTAGTTCTCTCAGCCTTTCCTAATATGAGAGATTTTCCAGTCCCTCAATCATTTTTAGGGATGTTTGCTGGTTCTCTCTTCAATAGCTCCATGTCTTTTTGTACTGGAAAGCCCAGAACTGGAATCAGCACTCCAGGTATGGCCTCAGCACTGCAGAGTAGAGGGAGAAATATCTGAGAAAGGTTATCTTGCTGGCAAAGCTTCTCCTAGTACAGCCCAGGATATTACTAGCCTTCTTCATGGAAAGAACATACTACTGACTTGTGTTCAGTTTTGTGTCCAACCTCAGGTCATCTTCTGAGAAGCTACTTTCCAGCCAGATGGCCCCCAGTACATACTGGTGCTTGGAGTTGTTCCTCCATAGGAGCACGACTCAGCACTTTTTTTTTTTTTAACTTCATGATGTTTCTGTCAGTCCATTTCTCCAATCTATTGAGATCCCTTTGGATGGCAGCTTGACCATCTGACATATAGCTACTCCTCCCTCGGTTTGACACCCACAGCAAGTTTAAAGATGATACATTACAGAATCACAGGGATGGAGTCCAACCTCCTTGCCAAAACAGGTACCCTACAATAGGTGATGCACATAAGCATCCATACACGTCTTCAGTATCTCCATAGAAGGAGATGCCACAATCTCTCTGGGCAATCTGTTCCAGTGCTCTGTCACTCTTACCACAAAATAGTTTTTCTGCATGTTAGTATGGAACTTCCTACATTCCAGTTTTAGGCCATTACTCCTTGTCCTGTCACTACACACTACTGAGAAGTGCCTGGCCTCATCCACTTGCCTCCTATCTCCTTTTAGGTATCTACAAACATTTATCAAGTCTCTTCTCAGTCTTCTTTTCCCCATGCTGAGCAGATCCAGGTTACTCAGCCTGTCCTCATACTGGAGATGTTCCAGGCCTTTGATCACCTTTGTGGCCCACTGCTGGACTCCTCCTAGGAGATCTGTCTTTTTTGAACTGGGGAGCCCAGAACCGGACACAGTATGCTAAATGTGGCCTCACCAGGGCAGAGCATAGAGCGAGGATCACCTCCCACGACCTGCTGGCCATGCACTTCTTAACGCACCCATTCTGTTCTATCAACTCATTAAAGAATATGTTAAATACACTATTAAAGACTTCTGCATACACTGCTCACAACTATTTTTCATGACATTGATCACCATGCTGTGGGTCCATTTGTTCAGCCAGCTTTCAATCTGCCTTCCTGCCTGCTTGTCCAGGCCATACTTCATCAGCTGCTCCAAGAATCGTAGTGGAAACAGTGTCAAAAGCCTTACTGAAGTTCTGGTAGATTATATCTACCACTTGGTCGTCATCTACCAAGCTCATGATTTCATTGTAGAATGATATCAGGTTGCTCAAATACAACTTTCCCTTGATAATTTTGTTGTTGGTCTTGTGCCTGACAATTGCTTCCAGGATTAACTGCTCCTGTCACAGGGGTTTAGGTGATGGTAACTTGCCTGTAGTTCCCTCAGTCCTCATTTTTAAAGATAGGAGTGATACAGAACACATTCCCACTGCCTCTCCAAAGCTGGAGAGGAAATGCTGGGACTCTATAACCAATAAAGCCTCCCTAGGGAAACAGCAGGATGTCAGGAAGACAGTCAAGTAGCAGTGCATGCTGAGGTGCTACAAAAATGGAACTGGGTGGGAGCCTGTGAAGGCATCAAGATGGGTGCAGGCAAACAATCAGGGAGGGAATTGAGAAAGGAAGGAACTGACCCAGGTGGACACTGATCCAGCTGCACACCTGATCCAGCTGCATCCAAGCTCTATGTTTGATTCCAGAACAATCAAGAAGGTTGGAATTGAGAAGACAAGACAAAGAAATGAGACTCTTGAAAAGAAATAAGATCTTGAGAACTCCCACAGATCTCTATCCAGAAAGCAAAACAGTATTTTGTGATTCATTCTGTCTTAATCCTTTTTGGTTATCAGCACCATAAGGAACTTCATTGGTCCTTGCTCACCACAAACCCCAAGCACATTCTTTATCTCAGCAGTGATTCCTCCACACATGTAACACAGGTAACTACACCACTTTGCTGCAATCTGAACTCTGCTGTGAAGTTACAGAGCGGCTCTTGTTCTTAACACGTGCACAAAGGAAAGTCAACAGGCAATATTAAACAGTGACAAAAATAATAAATCAAATGCTGTCACCACAGTCCTTGCAAATTTCTACCAACTTCAAAAAATCTGCATTTGTATTCAAAAACCTCTCAAATTAAAAAGTTGCAGCAGCTTCACCTCAGCATTTCAGTGTTTCATATTGGACCCCTGTTTTTACGCAATGCAGAGTATTTCAGATGACAAAATATTTGGGGAAAGTCTTTAGCTACAATATCTTTACACCAGACATTCCACCAACAGAGCAGAGTTGTTTTGCTGGTTTTCAGTTTCTTTGTTTTGTGCTTTTTTGTTGTTGTTGTTGTTTGTTGTTTTGTTTTTTTAAGGAATACAAGCATTTATGCTCAGGAGAAACATCTGGGATGAAGAAAAAGGTCAAACAGCTAGAAAAAAAAAAAATATACCCCAAAGGGGGATTTTAAAACTTAGTTCAGTTTTTCAGCATATTAAATTATTAATGATTGTTTTTTCACTCTCAAACAATCCATTTATTGCTCCAAAGTAAGCGGGGGGGAAAAAAAGAAAAAAAACCCCACATTTTGAGGGCTTCTTTTTAAAACACTCATCTAACGTTCTTCACCCAGTCACTAGAGCACCTCATCAAAATATAATTTTGGACATTCAGTCATACTACAATTATCTCAAAGATTGTCCCCATCTGGGACATCTGCACTGTTCTGTATAAGAACCTGACTGTGCTCACTGTACTTGCCTGAATATTGCAGAGCACTCACAGACAAAACTGTTTTTATTTCAGTGAAAAATACAATTTGCTGCCCTGTCTTGGTCCTGGATTTCACACAGATTTTAGTTATGAAGAATACAAGCCAAGTAAATAACCTTAAAATTTTTCTTCCCCTCCTCTCGGAGGATGTATATGCTGATACATAAGGATAATGCCAGACTATACTCTGCATGACATTTTTATTAATATCGCAGCAGTACAGCACTGTACCCCATCAGTTCTATGTAACCATCTGCACACTGACTCCAACTGATTACATCCGTTTACAGTGTCTAGACATAGATAACTCTATAGACCTAGCAGACAAGAACTGCCAATGGCCCAGAGGTAATCGGTGGATTTCACTGCTAGAATCAAAGCTGCATACCACCTTTGCAGCAACACCTCCGCTAATCAGAAGGGAAAGAAAGGCTTACCACATTGGTAACATTAATGAAGAGACACCGTCCTCAACATCTTCCTTTTCATCCTCCTTCCCTCTCATCCAAATCCACTGCTCTCAGCCACTGCTCTTAGAGGGAAATTCCTACAGGACTGCACATAATAGCTAGGCAAAAGAAATGGAAAATACTAAGCCCAGCTAGGTCAGGTCTAATAACTCCCACAGAAGAAAACTAAAGTATTTTTAGTGTTGGTAGGGGAACTACAGGAGTAAGGGTAGTAGATAAGGGCTCAGGCTGGGCATCCCTTCCTGCAGGTTGCTACTTTAATACTCCTCAGAGAAAAAAATATGCATACCATAATGGGACAGCATAAACCTTACAAAGAGAGAATCCAGGCTGAATGTAGGCATACTCTGCCTAAGAGACCACTGAAAGCAATGCAATGTCCTGTTCAGCCCAGAAGAACTTTTTCAAGCACATGAATCAGACCCAGAATGCCTCTACATAGCAGATGCATGTTGCAGTTCATTTTGCATCCATGACATGCCTTGAAAAGAGCACAAAGCTGCAGATGGGGAAATGACATCTCCTCATTTCCATGAAACTTAGCTTGAGAGGTGATTCCACAGGGTAACATTGTGAGCGTACATAATTTTTGACCTGCCAACCCCAAGTGTGCCAGACACCATAACAAAGGTCCAAAATTAGGCACATAAAAATAATTAACTTTCAAATCGTGAAGGTTTCTCTTATCAGTGTAAACAGCCCTTCCTTTTGCCACAGTGTCAATATTTCTTACTTTTGAGGAAAACAGACTTTGAATATTCCTGTGGAAGAACAGAAAACTTTGGATGGGAGTCAAAACTTTGCAACTAAAGTGAGAAAAATCCCATGCAAAAATGGGGAACAACTGGGAAGCATAGGCAAAGTCACACCACCTTTTGCAGTTCTTGCCATCAACACACCCACCTTTCCCAAATACAAGAGGAAAGGCACATGAGTCTCACTGCAGCCCTGCTGGAATCACCAGCTTCCCACTGCATGAATTTTTGTCTCATACTCCATTATCTCCCACTTTACACCTTTTGGTTAAACTTCCTTGATCACCTTTCTTCTCTCCCTCTCTTACAGGTCATACTCTTTTCCTAGCTGCCAGCACACTCTTTCCCTCCCTCAGATGTACTTTGCTATCTCAGAGTTTTTTACCACCTTCCACACAAGCTCATTTTGAGCTGCTCCCACCCATACATCTCTTTACTCTCCGACATTAACCCCTCTCCTTCCAACCCTACAGTTCTAGCACCTTTCTCTGCTTTCCTCATGCCCATAGCTGTTACCCCTTTCCCTACTCTTCTCTGCTCAGCTTTAACCCACTCCTCAGCCCTTTCATTTCCTCAGTCCTGATCCATGCCTACATCATACTGGTACTTCTCAGGCCCTCTCCAATTCACCCTAGGATCACCTCTCCCATTAAGCCAACTTTTCATGCCTTTTGTTTACTCAGCATCAGACTTTCTCCCCCACCCCCCAGCTTCACATAAAGATTTGCCACATTTAGAGAGTAACCATGACCTACTTAGGGTCCCTGACCTACTTATTGCAAAAACACTGACTCTAAATACTCAAGAAAAAAAAAAGGCAGCAAGAGACAGGAAATATTATCTGTTGAAATGAAAACAAAACAAACTTACCAGCACAAGGCCGCTGATTTATTCCAACTCTGCCCTTTCCCCAGGGAAAGTGAATCAGCAATTCACCTAATATTGCAACAGTAGTGTGGCAATGGATCACCAGGTCTAGAAGTTACCTGGAAATACAGTTTGTATTCCCTTGCCAGCAACTCATTTTGGTTTCTTCATTCTAGTATCTTTGTCCCAGGCATTCTAGGGAATTTCTTCAGCCTCACCCAAAGAATATTACAGCAAATTTGTTCTTGCCCACCAGCCCTTCTCACTTGTGAGTCCAAGCTGCAAGACCAACCCAGTTCATTCAAGAACAATCTTCCTGCAGCTGAACTTCGTTTGAAGCAATGCCTTACAGCTGTTCACTTGACCTCCTCCTCTCTTTTATCCTCTTTCAGCTACCATCACAGTTGTATTCCCCATTCCCATTTAACCCATGTCATTTATCCACGCTGCTTTTCTACCTGATATCATGTTGCAATGCTGTTTCCTTTTTTATTCACCAGTTAGGGATGTGGCAAGAGTAGTAATAACAGTGGCACTGAGATAGAAAGCATGACTAGAAGCAATGATTCTCCTGATTTAGTCAGGAATTTCTGGCCTAGCAATACCCATTGGCTTTTGTGGTTTGTGCAGTGCCCATTGCTTAGTGGCCAGGAACTACTGCTTTGTGACAGCTGGGTCTGTGATTTGCTCCTAGCTCAGCTTTTAGTGTAGCCACTGTTAATGAATTTCCCTGTAGTGTTCACATTTTAGAAGTCCTATTGGCCCCGTAGTTCTGTGGATGAGCTCATTAAATCAAATTACATCTTCCTACAGCTGACCTTTTGTTCCCTGTGTATACAGCTGGCACCTTATTTGATGTTGGAAGCTTGCCCTCCACCCTGAACTCACAAGGTGCTCCCACCACTATTACTTAAAATCCTGCTGAATAGTCCAATGGAGACTCCCTTCTATTGCCAAAGCCCTGTCAAGACAAACAGTTGAACACAGCAGTTCTCCCATAGCTTTATCGTTTGTATCTACACGGAACATGTCAGTGTAGCTCAAGCTGCTTTTCCTGTGTGAAACAGTCAATTTTCAGTGTCAGCCACAGGTGGTCATTAGTCATTCTGCATCCATTTATTTTTTACCTGTTTGCAAGCTTCAGTTTCAAATGCACTTTTTGCTTATTGATTTTTTTGGGTCATTCACTAATCTACTGTACAAATAGCTTTGGGTATTTACTATGATGCCCCCCAAATCCCTGTGTTGCCATCAACTGCTGCTTGCTCACCGTGCACTTGTGAATATATTCAGTTGCAGTTTGGGCTCCTGCATTTCCTTTGTAGCCTTTGACTTCTCAGATCTGCCCCCTCACCCACTGGTTTTCCAGTCCTTACTGTGCTGTACCTATGTTTGGACATGTTCCTAGAAAGGCAAAGTAACTTATCCAAGTAAAACAAAGTCACTTCAACCATGTGCAGTTGACTGACAGCACCACATGTCACTCTCTGATGTCTCCCCACACATATCCTGGCCTATATCACACCAGCTTTTCCAGCCAAGTACCCTCATACCACTCTGATAGTGCCTCTCTCCCCCGACCTGCATCATACCACCTTTAGTCAGTCGACAGTCAAGTTCTCCTAATACACAGAATTGACATGCCAGCTCCACGATTTTGACCACTGGTGCCCCCTGTATACACCAAAGTATCTCCCACAGCAGTAACATCCTATATGGGCAGGAACACCTTGCATCTTCATCACCACCCCCTACTTGCATTTACAGAGTACCAAGAAAGGGTAAGAGGACTGTAAAAGGACACAGTTGTGCCTGTACAAGTTATGTGCAGAGGATTTCTGCCAGCTTCTCAAGATAGTATAAAACCAATGAATTAGACAATTCCAGACATGCTGATTACATTTGCCATTGCAGTTTCTGATGGGATTTTCAGATGTCTCTGAGCATTCTCTACCTGGCACATGTCAGCCACACTTCACTGTGCTGTCTTTATGTTATTAGTATTGACAGCCAGTCAGTTTAAATGGAGGTTAGGATTGAAATCCTGTCTCTTTGCTTATCTCTACCTTTTTATCTTGTTTGTTACAGAGAAGTCCTCCTTTTCATAAAGCCCCTTCAAATACCTCAGCAAACATAAAAAGACAATGCTAAATGGATTAACCCAGAGGTACTGGGGTCTGAAGTGTGCCTGAACAGACGCTCCTGTATCAATCAGCTGTGCATACCAACACCAATGGTCTGAATTCCTCTTGATATTTTTGGCAGTTTAGTGCACGTCCAATGGTGACCTGGGTGTAACTTTTCCTTCCAGGAGAGGCAGAAGGGAGGAAGAATACCTAGTCTGTAAGAAGAAGCTAGTTATTCTGTATCACTATAAGCCACTGCAGGATTTTAACACAGGCAGTGGCAAAGGAGTGGGTGTGTCACGACTACAGATTATTATGCCAAATTTGATCATCTCACTTTTACCTTGTTCTCTCCCCTGTTTTCTGGTTAACCACCATATGCTACAGAAACTGTCATTTTGTTCTTTTGGAAGCTGTTTGTGGTAGGGACTGTCTTGCTCTTATGGGCATGCAGAAAGCTTAGCACAGTAGCAGTCAAGTCCCAGAATGAGACCTCAAAGATATTACTGCAATATCAACAATATCAATAATGCTTTTCCATCTTTCAGTCCTTACATAACATTTTTCAGACATCAAATTAGTCTCCAAACATCTAGTGGCTGTTATTGCCATACTGTCCATCTATCTTATACCATTTATTTTAGTATCTAATTCACTCTGAAGCTGAGACATCTGAGGGGGAAAGGGGATTAAGGGACACCACCATGCATATCCAGAAAATTCTTAATCCATGCAGACACTGAGTATAGGTCTGTATGTTCAGCTGGCTGGGAGGGCTTCTGAGAAGGTCTGCAGTATCTTGCTATCAAACTGCCCCAGAGCAAGCAACTCAGGCAGTCCCTGCTTTTGGCAGCTCTGTGCCCTAGACATCAGAGAACTGCCCTCAGAGATTCCTCTAAATACTGGCAGCAAACAGCAGAAGCATTGTGATTCCAGGACCAAAGCTGGGTGGTGTGCTCACCTGTGCTACTTGAAACCTAGAACAGTATGAGAGTGTAATTTCCTTCACAGCAAGGATAACTCTTTCCAAAACAAGCAAAAAGATCAATTCAGCCCTCGATCTCTGCTAATACGAACAAGAAGGTTACTACACTACCTTACAGTTTCTGAGAGCTCTGGTACACTGAAAACAGGATGAGATGCTGCTATGCTGGCTGACTCCTCAACCAGTCATTCATTCTGACAGAGACTACAAGAACAGCTGAGCTTGCCTTAGCACATACTACTTATATTTCTTGTAGGGACAAAGTAAGGATGTAAACCCCCCACTAGAGCTAATAAGATAAACATGAGGTCTCACTTTGTGAGAAAATGGGTAACAGATCAGAAATAGGGCTTTTCAAGGTCCAGTGTCTCTAGTTTGGTCTACACCATGATTATCAAGTCAGATACCACTGGTTAGTGGCATATTTCACACTTCAAGCACCCACATATTATGGTATCAGCCCCAACTGAAAACAATTTTCCCTCAATTTTTTTTAAATTTTTTTTATTTTTTTAAAGAAAAGGAAGAAGTTAATGGCAGAGAATAAAACAGCTCACCACAAGAAAGTACACCTGTTCTAATACTACTTAGCAGCTAAACAAACCTATTCTCTAAACAAAAGATTTCACCCAAAGCAAAACTATATTAATGTTGATGTTCCTGAGGTCTTTGATTACTACTGAATGCAAGTTATGCAACAACCTTGCATGAACGTGAATCTGTTTCAGCTTTTAAAGCTAACAAGCAACTTTTTGTAAACCAACTTTATGTAAATGTGGCACAAGCCACAAGCACTACAGGAACCCAAACTGCAAGGAAAGGAAGTCCACTGCATACTGTTTTCTAAAGCATATATGAATCAGATAAAGTGTAAATTCAGCGTGCACCGTAATACTGCTCGTAAATCTCCAGTCTCATCCAGTAATGACTAACTTGCTTTTTTCATCCAGTAGCTGAACGTGCTCACTTGCCTCTGAAAGACTGGTGCATACTAAATAGATAGCAACTGCACTGAATGAAAGCTATTGGTGCATCACTTGGTACCATGACCAACTAGTGTGAACCATCTGTACACAACTGCCCAGACTAACCCACTGCACATATGGAAAGCAGTTAAAGGTAACATAGAAGTCATATTAACAAACTGAAAACATGTGGCATTCAGGATATAGACACACTACATCTGCTGGCCAACTGAAATGCCCTGAAACCTTTTTTTTCTACAACTATTTAAAAGCCCAACAAAGGCCACAGTTGGAAACATGCCATTCCCAACTCAATATGTTTAATGAGAGCTTGGTAATGAACGCTGGTGCTGCCTAGAGGCATTGGAACAGAATAACCAAACTAGAGGTTTTCAATCCTCCTCGTAGAACAGTAAGCATAACAAAGCTGTTACAAAAAAAAAAGAGACTATTCTAACAGGAAAGATATGCCAGAACAAGAAAACAGACGTGATGGTATGTGGGCTGTAGGAGGAGCTAAAGAACGTAGCACAGCTATCTATGATCATCAGTTCACAGTATTTCTTAGCTTTTACACGCTATATATTTGTGCAGAAAGAACACAGAAAGTAGTAGCTGTTTATACTTTGCACAGGTATGAATTGATGATGTTTGTGGTCAGGCTACAAACCAATACCTCATATTTCACATACAACCAGGACAGGTACAACCACTCTAGAGTTTACCTTGAGCTGCCCTTCCAACCTCGATGAGCCATTTTGATCACTCTTGAAGTTTTCCTTCTCTTACATAGTAACATCTTCATGATGAAAACTGACAGGCTGCCTGAGAAACAAAAGCAAAAGGGCAGCTTCTGTCAGAGCAGGAGAGTGGCTGCTGCCCTCATAAGGCCTGCTGCCCATGTCTCAGGGAAAGCCCATCCCCAGAACAGTTAATTTATACCATTGAGAGAGGCATATTGGTTCTGTGGACAGAAAACGTTACTGATATGGAGGGGATCTGCAATCAATTTAATTTCTGGCAGTTCTAATCACCAATTCTGGTACTGAAAGAAGCAAACAAACACCCCAGAAAAGCAATTTTCACCCGTGGCACACCTCTCTTTCCCCTCTCTGTTCCCCCCACACCTCTCACTCCACATCTCATCCCTCAGAGTCACACCTCCCAACCATATTCAGGCTGCCTCCCCACAGCTGCTCTTTCTCCATGGATCCAGAGAAGGATTTGGCTTTTCTTCCACTTCCCTTCTCTGGCCTCATAGTTCCCTTTGCTTAGAGCACACCACTCCATCTCACACACACCTTCACAGAGGGGCCACAACTTGCCCTGCTTGGGTTGAAGGCCTCACATATGCCCTTGAAAAACCGTCCCACAGGGGAGTTGGCCAGAATCAACTGCAGCTGTGAGTGCCTGTGATTGGCTGTAACCAGCTGTGCCTGGTGGAACTGGCTGGGGTCATCCCCAGAGGAGCATACAGCTCTTGCTGTCCTCCTCCCCTGCAGCCATCTGCAGCACATGATGGATTTTAGGAGCAGCCCAGTGGGCCACTGGTCACTCCAGTGTAGACCGATACGTACATTTTCCATCTATTAGATATACATATTGGTTTTCAGGGGAAAAAACATTTATTGCTTTTAGCACACTTTGGAGTTTAAATAAAAACAAATGTATCTATATTGACTATAGTTATTATGCTTGGTTTCATACAGTGTAAGTGGTTCAAATAAAAATAGATTGGTTGGAGTGAATGTGCATCAGTTCCAATAATAACACAGGCATCTTCAAGAAGCATATAAGTTTCATTTAACGTGTGCTGGGCTTACAAGGAAGAGGGAAGAAACATTGGTTTAGAGCAGCTTTTAGTCTACATTTTCTGTCCAAATGCTTCTGCATTTACCAGATTTTTGAAACAGAATGAGAGTCCATAAATAAGTGGAGAGAGAGGTTTATTAGGAGGCCTGAAGGGGGTTTACAAAGAGAGAAAGTGATCTACAATAAAATATGACTGTGAGGTAAAAATTTGCAACTCTATTACCCCTCCACTGTAAGTCCCTTACCCAAGGTATTATCTCCCCATGGGAAGGCTGTGCTTCCTAGAATCATAGATTCACATAAAGGCTTAGGTAGGAAGGGAATTTGAAGATCATCTGGATATCTCAGATCACTCCTTCATTTCACATGGACCTTAACATCTTTTCCAGGAGGATCTACTCTACGATCTTCCCAAGCATTTACATGAGGATCACCAGCCTGTAGTTTCCCAGGTCTTTCTTTCTCCCTTTCTTAAAAATTGGAGTGATATTTTCTTTCTTCCAGTCGCCAGGGACTTAACCTGACAGCCATGATTTTTCAAATATGATTGAGAGAAGCTTGGCAACCACATCAGCCAGCTTCCTCAGGACCCTAGGACACACATCATTGGGCCCCATAGACTTAATATACATTCGGCCTCCTGAGGTGATCTCAGACTTGCCATGTTCCTACAGTGGGAGGGATTTTGCTCCCCCAACCTGCTTAGAAATTCAGGGACCTGAGAAACATGGGAAACCAGACTGCTGGTGAAGATCAAGTAAAGAACTGAAGTACCTCAATCTTCTCCATGTCTGAGGAAGCCAGTTATCCTCATTAGTTGGTGAGTTTACACTCTCCCTTGCCTGTCTCTTCTACCCAGCGTATCTAAAGAATAACTTCTTTTCATTTTTCACATCCCTTGCCAAGCTCAGTTCCATCTGCTTTTCTGACCCCATTCCTACACATCCAGACATCATTCCTATATTCTTCTCAGGCCTTCACTGCCTGTACATTTTGGTCTTATCCCTCAGTTTGACCCCTGCTTTAGTGAATGCAGCAGCTGCTGTGGTCCTAATGGTTCCAGTGCATACAAATGGAAAAGGAGAAGACATCTCTGAGAGATATCAGATGTTCTGTAGAAATGTCCAGGAAACAATCTCAGAGGTAGGGATTCATTTTCAGGAACAGATGCTGATAGTTGAAGGGATAATTTCAAATTCACACCTCTCTTGCCCCAGAATGTAGATAAAAGAAAAAGTTGTGAATGTAACTGAAGAGCAGATGTTGAGATTCTTTCAAATCTACATGAATTCACAATAAACTCTTAAAGCCACAGATTTACACCCCAGTCTGCAGTCATGACAGAGATCTTCTGTGGTTTTACCCTGGGTAGTGCAGGAAGCATATCTGGGGGCAAGAGGGTATTTTGCAGGAACCACAGGAAAAGGTCCACATTTTATGTCTTCAAGTCTATGTGTTACATTAATTTCCCTGTTCATTCCTCTGATTTCTTGTATGTCCAGTAGACAGGAGTACACGGCATGTTGGAGCACACTGCTTTGCCATAGGTTAGAATAGGGATGTACCTAACTACACCTGCTGGCAATGAAAAGGGATTTTTCATGGTATTAGAAAAGTACCAAAGGAGAAAGCCTTTAGAATAGATCTGTGAGGGAAAGGGTGGTATCCCATCTCCCACCAAAAGCCTCTGGAAATTCCCAGCTCCAAGGCCATCTGTCCCCCAAGGGACCATCTGTTCCTGGTGAGCAACACCACAGGAAGGTGTGTTTACTAAGACAAGCAGATTTAAGCTTGGCAGAGTCTGTGAGTAAGCAATAGGAGGCCTTTAAATGCAGACTTTCTATTTGCAGTATGTGGAGTGTGCATATGTGTGTTTCCTTCAACCACCCATATACCACAGGGGAGAGAATTCAAAAGAGGACTCAAAATAGA
Source organism: Tympanuchus pallidicinctus (assembly GCF_026119805.1). NCBI lineage: Eukaryota > Metazoa > Chordata > Aves > Galliformes > Phasianidae > Tympanuchus > Tympanuchus pallidicinctus. The sequence goes on along the minus strand of NW_026294747.1, from coordinate 38,708,351 downwards.
ATAAATAGTGTGACTCACAGCCCTGCCCCTGAGTTACATACTCACCAGAAATCCCAGGCAAAGCACTGGTAGGTGCTACACAGATTCTACACTCATATCAGCAAGAGACCACAAAGAAAAATCCAACCTATATGCATAAAACAATGCACTGTGTGCTGAAAGCATCTCACTCAACAGTGCTTTTACCTCCAAATGGTCCAGCAGTGCACAATGGAGGTTTGGTTCTGCTGGCTACACCAGATCTCTGGTAAGAAACAGCTGAGAGGACCAGCTCCCTCTGGTGAGCGAAATACAGTCCTGGTTGCCTTCAAGAATTAAGGCATGTCAAAATACAATAATATTAACACCACTGCCCTCAGCCACATTTCTGTTTCCTGGGATTTTCAATGGAGAAGGTCATTCTTCACTTTCACTCTTGAAAGGTGCTGTTGTGCTGTTTGATAGCTGCTGTGGTCCCCCTACAGAAGTTCATGCTTTAGGGATCACTGAGTCAGGTTTTTGTGTACAGAGAAAAAAAGGTCCTTAAGAATTGCCAGTTTTTGCCTGGTAATATGCCTTTCCCTGTCAGATAAACAGCAATCAGCTGAAAATTTTCTCCAACAACACAGTTCTGATAAAAATATTTTGACAAGTTTCTTGACGTTTTTTTCAAGATTGTCCAGTATATGAAAATATTTTGGCCTCTATTAAGAGTACTTAAAATAGCAAGAGAAAAAAAAAATTAAAAGCAAGAATGAAGAAAACTGAGGATTTTCATTGCCAAAACCTAAAAGCCTTGAGGACTAAGTAAAAATTGTGTCTTGGAAAAAGCTCATTTCATGGTCTGCTCCAGCCATTCCATTTTGCACCATGTTGGCCAGGTGGAATGAGTGATACAAATAGCTAACAGGTTTTGTGTGTGTACTCATGTCTCTCTCTAGTGGAAAGCCCTCATCACTGCACAAGTACAGATAACAGGCATGGGATCTTCAGTTCACGCAGGGGGGACTTGCTCCACAGGGACTCTTGCACCTCAAGGGCTGATGCTGCTGTATGCCTGGGGCAGAGCTCTCCTTCCTTGCTCAGGAACCTGCTCATTTTGCCCCTTGTTCCAAGTCAGGACTATGCCATTGCATAACATAACCACAGTATTTTGGAGGAAGGGAGACTTTGGTGTCATACCCAGAGCTAAATCAGTACTCAAAAATTATTGGCATTTAGGGATTTGAGCCAGATCCATTTGCATTGTGAAGAAGAACAATTAAGAAATCCTCAAATGCTACTTGAATGCATTTCCAGGTAGGAGCTACCCGAAAGAAGGAGTGAGACTTCATCCCAGTTCCCACAGCTGGACACCCATCACCTGCCAACCGACTCTGCTGACACTTCCTCACCCCTGAGGGAGACAGAGAAGCAACACCTAGCACAGCCTGCTGGCCTGGGTCCCTGCTCATGTCCCCATGCAGCCGCCCTGCTTTAGGCTCAGCTACAGAAGCTCAGATGTGAGAGGCACTTGTTCCCTGTCCCTTGTTGCACTGGTACCCACTGTGGCAGCATTGCTGCAAAGCCTCAAGGACAAGCTGCATAGGACCTGCAAACAGAGTTGTGCAGCACGATGCTTAGTGCCAAGCAGAGGCAGCCTGCCGAGCAGATGCCATGCTTGCACATGGCTGGGTTTTCCTCTCTGAGGTGACAAATAAGCAACATCATTCTGGCAGAGGTGGGAGCAGAGCTGTGCTGAGAGGGCAGCTGGCACTTCAGCCTCTCCCTCTGCAGCACCAGGGAGCCAGGGTCTCCTGCTTACTAGCGAAATGCTTCCTGCTTTGCTGGTCCCAACTCAAATGTGTTGTACTCCATTCACAAAGGGACAGGGAGCTTTGTACTGCATTTGCCCAGGATGAGCTGGGGAGCAGTATTTTAATGTGGAAGCTGAAGAGACATTCAGGGGCCTTGTGAGCAGCCTGATCATAGTCAATTCAGTGCCCAAAGAGTTCCCTGATGGAAGTGATAGGATCCATCTCTGCACTGTGCTGGGCCTGAGAGCATTGCCCAGAAACATTGGTCAACCCTGGGACAGCTGGAGGCTGCAGGAGGCTGAAGGAAGCTGCAAGGATCTAGTCCCATAGCCAGAGTGCACAGCCTGCAGTTGGCACCTCAAAGCCAGGTTTATTCAGGAGCATCAAGTCACCCATTGTTTACTTGCTGCCACACTATGTGAACAAGCTATTCTGGCCTTGAAGCCAGAATTAGAGGCTTCCCACTGAGCTGCTCAGCTCCTGCAGCACTGCCTCTGTTTCAAAAAGTGGAAACCGAGAGTCACTGAAAGCAGAAAGCCTTCATTCCAGCTGTGAGATGCCTCACGACAGGCCTGATGGACTGGGTGGGCAGAGCTGTTCGACCTGCAGGTGAGCCAATCCTGGGTTACCACTAATGAGGCACTCCAAATAACTGGGCAGTTTTGAAAAACCCACCTGATGTGACTGAGGTGGCAGAGTATGAGCAAGGTATGGCCTTGCAGGCAGCCTTCAGGGAATTCCTCTGGTATGACACCACGCTTTCCCCTCCTGTGAGCCAACATTTGACTGGAGATCTTAACCAAACTCATAGGAACCTGATTTAATTTATTAACATTTATTCCATGTTAGAGATCAGTATTAGGTTTCTAAATAGTTGTATGTATTTAAGTATTATGCATTTAAGTGTTCTAAGTATTTAAAATATGTTAGGAAGAGGACAATGGGTACAAATAAGTACTGAGAACATGAATGCCCTTCAGCTAAGTTGCGTGTACAGTGCCCTCTCTGCTTAGACTAAGCAAGGCTGAAGATTGTAACATACTTTACATGGGAGAGATGACTTTACACAGCATGAGCTTTGCATTGAAGACTAACAGGCATGAAAATATTTACTCATTTCATTTGGAATACAAAGTCAAGGGGCTACTCAAGAAAAGATAAAAGCATTTCAGAGGTCTTGAAACTCCCCCTGGCTTGTCTGTCAGAAATTGGCAGAAACCTGGAGTTGTACCTTTCATTACCTGCTTTGCAATATTCCTCTAACACAGGATGACAGCAGTGACTGGCAAGGCAAATGCCTCCCTTGTTTGAATGCAGCATTCGCTGTTTACTAATAAACTAATTGATTGAGCTTGGCTATTGAAAGCTGAGTTTTGTCTGCTCTTGAGCCTGTACATACTAATGCCTATCAGCTAGAAGTCAAAAAACAAAGGCATTTTCTCTCTTTCTTTTCTTCCCAGCCAGAACAATTTTTAAGTGATAGGTTTAAAGGTTCAAATCAGCTTTTGTTTCCTAAACAATCTTTTCCTCACATTCTTTCAAGTCACACTTTATCTCCAGCAGGATCTAAGCAGCACCTATTGAGCCAGACTCTAAATCTCATCCAGCCCTGGCTTTCCCTGTGGCCACAGAGGAAAATCTGTAGTGCTAGCCTCTCTGCTGCTTCCCGTCCTAACACAATATTATTTCATCGTAACCTGTCCAGTGAGCAAATTGCCTCTTTGGTCCCCTTGCCATCTCTGGTGAGGGCTGGGCTATTGATTGCAACACTGTGCTGGTGTGCACGGGGCAATTCCAGGAGAATAGGATCGATGAAGTGTAATTGCTACCTCGCTGGCAGCAGCTGAGGGAAGGAGGGGCAGAGCATAGCTCAGCTGCAGAAAAAGCTGACGCTGCTTCTGGAGCGTCTTCCCCCTGATGTCCCATACAGGGCCAGGGATACAGCCACACTGCCTCTTGGGAAACAGGCAGAGTGGCTGAGTGTCCCCAGGCAGCAGTTCTGCTTAGGAAAGCCGCTTACAGGGAGCAGAGAGCCGCAGGCCAGGTATTCCTGCAAGGTGTGTGTGTGTTGCAATCACAGAAAATCAGTTTGGAAGGGAGACTTTGAGGGTTATGCAATCCATCCTGCTGCTCCAAGGCAAGACCAGCTATACTTACACAATTGCAAGGCTGCAACTCTGGCTCAGGACAGTACACAAAGCTATAAAATGAACTAGAAACCAGAGTTCTCACCTGTAATATAGGAGTATAGGCTTCAAGACTGTAGCATACAGAGTGACCAAAGTCATGGCAATCTGTTATGTGTTAGAAAGGATCATGAAATAGGCAGTACCTATGCACTAAAGACAAACACAGAAAACTTCATATCTAATGAGTCTATTGGTTCTTGTTGCTCGTATTTTCCATGTTTTAAGTATCAGGTACTTCAAGTTTCCACCATCAACAAAGAAAAACTACATCTAAATTTGCCTAATTCTCTGATGACTTGGATGGTAAAAAGTCCAAAGTACTAATCAAAATAACAGCTGTGGCTCAATGGGTACTGCTGGGTGCCTCATTTCTCAACTTTGTGCCTACAAATGTATTTCACCATATATATATCACTAATGTAGAAAAAATCAAATTGTTTAGGTTCTACTGATCACAAAGGATCATAGTTGCAGATCTTACTATAAACGTTAACACATATGACAACAGGTTTGTCCGGAAAGGCCTGAGATGAGACAGCAACCAAAAAAGGCGCCCATCTTATCTTGGATGTGGTTGTATTATAATATACCAGAATGAAATTCTGCTCAAAGAGAAGGCAGTTTTTCCTTGAATGGTAGATATCATGAGCTAATTAAATGAAAGTGTTGGCCAGGTTTTATACAAACATGGATTCTACCAACATTAGAAGATTTATTTGGGTCATATTTGTGAAGCACCATGAAGATGAGAAGTCCTAAACATCATTCTTTTTCACATGATGCCTGTTTTTCATTGGCTTTAATTTCAAAGGCTCCTGAGAAGGCAGACTTGCAAGCAATGGTTCCTGCATTTGGCACCATTGCAACCTTTACTGAGCTTTCCAAACACAGATACAAACTCAGACCTGCCAAACATGTCAAACTTTGGAGAAACTCGACTACCATCAAACTTGAGCACATTCCCTACTTCAGAGACACCAGCTGTGCCAACTGCAACTCTGATAGCTTCTCCTCACAACATTTTTCCATCCTTTGGCTTAGTTATTACTGCAGCTCATGGAGAAACTTTGTTCCCATTGTGTCCATATTTGTTGGTGGCTTTCCATCACTGACACAGACTGCTGTTTGCACTTCTAACTTTATGGACTTGTCCAGGGAGTAAATGCTGGTGATTTATTGCCTGAACACCTACTGACAGCTGGATACTCTCATGCACTGACACAGCCAGGGACAGAGTATTTTATTTCACCTCCAATAAATCAACCAAACCTCCAGTAGAGGCTCACACCAGTGACACTCACACAGGAGAAATGTGGTGGTAAAACAGGACACTGAGGTTCAAGCAAGACTATGGAAACAAGTTCGCTCCATGTACTCCTGCAGTAAGGACTGACTGGGGCTATAGGACGGACTCAAAGGCATCCTGCAGATTAGGTAAGCCGGGACCAAAACTAGCACTGGATTAAAACTTCTTCAGAATAGATTGTTAGAAGTGGGGATCCAAGCTCGGTTTTCATTGGCACTATACAGTCATCAGATTTTTGTCTGCAAACACCAAGGTTGGAAATCTCTTCCTCAGATCTGTATTAACTGCTGCTGTTTTCAGTGCCTCAGTGGAATGGTAGCTGAACTTTGCCTCATATATACTAATAAGTGCAAGGAACTTCCACTGGAAGCAGGGTTCTGCAGGAATCAAAGACTACTTTGAAAAGTCAGGTACACCAGACTGAACTACACTCACTTTCTTCTCTGTTTTTATTCCATTCTAATGTCACAAGTCACTTTCTGCCAATCTGATGAAGCAAAATCATGGCATTAATGACACAAGGCCAAGAATGAGGCTAGGGAGTTACAGCAGCTCTCAAATCCATGTGAAAAACCAAAATTCAGCAGTGGCTTCATGCCAGCAATGAGCCTGAAGTGACGGCTCAATTTGCTTCCACTATACTTTACTGCTTTTCTCATGGTATTATGAACCATGGCTTGCTTGGCCTCAAGAGTTCTCCTTCCTCTTGCAGGCCTTGTGGATCCTGCATGAGGGATGAATTACACAGAAAAGCCCCAGCTTCAGATCGTTAAGTATTGCAAGAGCCAATGTTTGCTCTAAGTGCTGCCTATGTTACCCTGGCAGGGACTGGAGAGGAAAGAGCCAACACATGAGTGGTATCTCCAGCTCCATCTGGAGAAGGTAGCACCAGAAGTCCCACCCCATAATGCCAGACTTGGCAGTAAGGCAGGGAAGCAACATTGGGCTCCAACCACTGGCAGCAGGACACAGATGAGGCTGAACAAGAAAGGCAGGTATTGAAACAGAAGCAGTAGGCTGAAGGAAAGCACTCAGATCTTGGAGGCTCAGTTTTTTTCTACTCTAACATGCAGAAGAAAATGGGACCCAGCCAAAGCTTAGCTCTGCTGTTGCCCTGCTGGGACACATGCCTGTAGTACAGCTCGGTCCACACACAGTGAAAAAGAAGGAGAGAAATGGTACACATGTTCTTACATGAGGTTTAGACATCTTTTGTCTCTTCACTTGTCATATCACATCATTCTAGGTACTGGCACAATATATGTCGTTACATTGAGTTAGTGTAGAGTTGCAAAGTCAGTTGATAAAAAAGATTTGTTAACTCCTGTTTTCCCAAGCTTCACCTAAGCCCTGCACAGATAGCGGGAGGGAGAGAGAGGCAGACATGTCACTTCATGTTTTGATCAAAGATCTAACTATGTTATTGATTCATCCAAGCCCATTTACCTCCCTCCCACACCCAAATTCTTCCCAGCATCACTGACTCTGTCTCTGGTACTTAAACATCAAGCCAAAGAATTTCTTCCTCAGAACTGCTTGCTGAGAAAAAGCAAAGGCAACGTATCTTTCTGAGAAACTCAGTGCCTTCCACCACACACTGGCCTCCTGCCTTCAGGCTCAGCTTGCAGCAGGGAACAACTTTGTCATCACTTGTAATCGAAGGGCTTTAATGCAGACATCACTGAGGGAGAATAAACACAATGCACAGCGCTATTTTGCAGTTACTTCTCTGATATTCCCAACAGTATGTACCACTTATGTGGTGCTTTTTCTCCTAAGATGTCAAAGCAGCAGTCTTGCTGTCAATTTGATCACAAAAAAGGCTTCTGAAACAAAATACAGAGGAAGATGCCCATAGGGAAACAATTCTCCAGGCAGGAGGGGACTCTATGCTTCACCCATACAGAAGGCAACAAAGCTGCTTTGGCCTCTGAGCAAATCCAAGCATAAATCCTCATGAAGATTTGGCAATGATCTCATACCCTATATCACAGCACATTTGGAGAAAAAATCCAGATCAATTGCTATTCACATATTAGACAGGGAAACAGACAGCAGCTGCAGTATTGCCCACTTATTCTGAATTAGCAAAGACTGTATTGCAATTCAGCCCTTGAGCTTTTCTAAAACATGAGCAGGGAGAGACCATCATAATGTCTGTCATAATGACTGGGCGTGAGGAACAGGAAGCTGAAAATTATTTCTCCTAAACTCCTTTCTTAGAAGAGGACATGTGTTCAGATTTGGCTGGTCTGTCTGAAACTGTGCCTGTGTTCGTCTCTGCTGCATACCCAGTCTCTGTACCAGCACATACCATTATGCTGATTGCCATTTGACTATTGCATCAGAGAAGTAAAAATCACATCACAACCTTAAACCTGCCTTCTGCTACATTATTTAATAATTTAATAACAATTATCAACTGGAAATTACAATTATACCAAGCAGGAGCCTGGATAAGAATGCCAATTTGACTACATACTGAGAATATCTCTGCTTTTCAGAAACACAAACAAGTGCCTGTTGCAGATTAACATTATGTACCAAATCCCAACCCAGTATAAACTGGCAACACTATCTGCTGCACCAGTTCAGATGTACTGTTGAAGATGGGGTCCAGTGACATTCGAATAACCAGATCAGCAAACTCATCTACAGCATTTAGCAGAGCCATACACAGGATATGTATCACATATAGGGCAAACTCAGTGTGTGAAGAGTGAAGAGTGTGCACTGTGATGCATCCAGTCTTTTAATGTGAACAACAGAGGTGATACCACTGTTGTATTGAAATTGGAGATAAAGGCACAAATGTGCAGACATGGCTGAGTTTCATGACAGCTGTGCTAATAATGAAAGATTTGTGCAGTGCTGGATGTACAAGAATCTGTAATTTTCTTGCACTGAGAAAATACTTTCTGCATCCTCAGCTCTAGCCTATTGGTGTCTGAGGGCAGGGGAGCATATGTATGCCCATGTATGACATCCTTCCTTGCAGACTCCAGCTGGACATTGTATGATGTTTGATATGTGCCTGTAATTCTATGGGATACAACAGCAGTGTTAGTGGATGCAAACTGAGAGAAAAAGAGTGCCCTGGTCTTCCACATTCTGGACTGAACACCAGCAGCCTAGCCTCACAGGAGAGCTCTAGGTAGGAGGTAGCCTTTCTCTTACACCGCTAGACAAGCCAAATAGGAGCAGTCCAAGTCTGCATCAACAATGCACAGTCTCACTCCAGCTCTTAGCTGGCTCCTGATCCCTGTTCCCATTCCACACAAGCAACCCAATGCCTACAAATATCTGCAAAGGTAAAACTGCATCTTGTGGTGTCTGTACAGCTTTGCCTCTATATGTAATTAACAATGCAAAGCTGCACCCAGAGCAGAATCTGCATTTAGACCCAATGCACCAAAAAAGTGGCCTATTTTCTAACACTCTTATTAGCACTGAATACCTTCCCTCCTTACACAGATACATCACTGTGAAAGCAGAAGACAAAGGCTCTCTCCTTCGTGCATAATCAGGCAGGGCAAGCTATCTGACCCATGCGTGCCTCCACCTCCCCCCGTTCCACTTAGTGCTTTCGTCACGCCAAGCTCCTGCGCTGTGGTTTCCAGGCGAATTTCCACTCGGTGCTCAGAGAGCTGAAACCTTTAGATTAATCCCAGATCTGTCAGCCTCCATCATTTTCAAGCAGAGCTGTGAGCTCCAGGGCACCCAGTTACTTTCTCTTCCACTGAGGAGCCTTAAGCCTCTTGCTCTCACTCTCCTGGAGAGTGGACAGCTCCATTCCTCTCCCTCCCCATCCTGAGATGACCCTGAATCTGTGGACAGTCTCAATGCAACAGATTCTCCCTGAATCAGGTGATTTAATTTGTTTCCTCTCCTGTGAATTTTGACTTGCTCTGTGAAGCTGAAGCTAAGCAGGAGATAACACTGCATGCACACCCCTCATTTCCTCACCCATGGCTGCCCCAGTCTTTGAGCTGAAATCACTTTCACTGGCACCATGATCCTGCTTGTTTATTGCAGGTGTGGAAACAAGCCTAAAAACCCCACATGGAAACTCTACAGTGATTTCCCTGATAGTTCACCACTCCTGGAAGGGTCAGGTAGATTGAGTTTTTGCTCAGATCTGGCTTAGATTAGACCAAACCTGATTTGTTTGTTGGTGATTGACAGTCATGGAAATTTCTGTCTCCTGCCCAGCAGACTATCATTGCCAATTACTTACCCCTCCTCCATCTAAAACAGTGCACAACAATCTTTCATTCAGGAAATTTGCATCCTTCATTTTTGCTTCTCTCTGCCTTTTATGTTTTGCTCTACTATGGGCAACAGCAGTGGCAATTAACCCGAGGCTGCAGGTCGGTACTTTCACTGAGTGCCTGGTACCTAGGATGCCACGATGCCGTGTGGTCCCCAAGCTCTTTTGTGTCCATGAATCATATATGGAGCCATACATGGAGGAGAACACCTCCACCAAACTCTAACAAGGGCAAGAACTGATCTCTGCTTCACTGACCTATAACCCACCATGGCAATTCTTTCCAGCTTGCCCCAGTCTATGGAAGGAGGATACACTGACCAGTCTGAGACTGACTATGCCGACTTTCTCTCTTCCACTGGAACACAGTGTATGGAAGCACTCTGTGAGAAGCTACAGAGAGGCCCCTAAGGAGGTCACTGCTGCTGGAGGGGTGTCAAGTCATATGGAAGCAGCTGGCTGAACAAAACCATGCTGGTTCTGTCTACTCCATGTTTGATGTGGCCTTCCACGATGGTAGCAGCCTGGAGTCTGATGTGAGCAGCTGGCTCCTGCAGAGATATGCACCCCTGCACGAGCTGCTCAAGACCATCATAGTCCCAAGTGTCAATGCCTCTCAACCCAGTGCCAATGATAGGGAAGAGGTAAGCAAAGAGAAAACATGAGCCAAAGCCCACTGGAGGAGGCATGAATTGAATTAGAAATCAAACACAGTGAGGGATTGAAAGATCCTTCCAGAGGAAATCTTTGCAGATGCTAAGAAAGCCAGATAACATGAGCAGAGGGTTATCAGTAACTACTGCTCAGGACTCTGGGACTTTTCTGAACTGCTCCCCTTCACAGAGGCGCTCTGGGATGGGCCAGAGGCTCCTGGGAGAAGCCCCGTGTTCTGGGTACCAGGTCATGTCCTGTAATGCAGCACCACCAGAAGTCAGAGTAATCCCAAAAAGGCTTCCATAGGGACTGCCTGAACGTCCACATATCACCCAGAAAACAACCCCCCTTGCACTCCACCAGGGATGCTAAGTACACTGTTAGCTGTAAGCCAGGCCAAGCAGGTGATTGCCTCACACATAGAGAGGAGGTCTCCAGCCCACAGACTCCACAAGCCAGCCAAACACATGGCCCCAGGCTGCAGCCCTGCCCTCCATGCCCCAGGGAGCAGGGACACGAAAGCTCCTTGAGGTGCCAGGCTCACAGCTTAAGCAATTATCCTTTCTGTGAATACCTCCTTGTGTGCGCGTGGAAAGGAGAGATACTCTGGCATTAGGCACTGTGAAAACAGTTTAACCCTTCAGCTTGTAACAAATAAATCCCATTATTCCAGCTCTCTTGCTAGCGCTCTCTCCAGCCTGCATTCCCTGAATCCCTTTCGAGAGCAGCTGAATCAATGTTTGACTTGTACAAACAGCTGCCTGACTGCAATTTGGAAGGGATTCATACAGGGATTAAGGCAAGGCAGTGGATAAAAATCTATTACATGGCAGTATTTATTCTAGATCTCAGTGGCACTCACTGTGAACTTTGGCAGCATCTTCTGTTCCTTATGCACTGACACATGTGCAGGACATTGAAAAGAATCACTCTGGGGAGAGCGTGGAACAAAGCAGTGGGAGGAAAGGGCCTGGATCAGGACTAAGTACACATATCCAAGTCAGACTGACCTGGCCATGCAGTGCTTCCTCCCAGGGGCTGGAACATCTTTGGTTGAGGAGAAGTCACTATTGATAAAACTGCATTGTTCTGATAGCCTGGAGGACCTGAGACAGCTCTGTTTTACCAGTGAGAGATAGTTCAGGCTCAGCACGGTTGTATCTGAGATCAAAATGCAATTCTGCCTTTTTATTCTATGACTTTCCTATCTGGAAGGCTACCAGCCAGGTCTGGCAGCAGCACCACAGCAGCACCTTTGCAGTAAATCCCACATTGTAGACTGGTCATGAGGGGAGCAGTGCAGGCCCCTGAGATGAAGTCACCTGGGAACAGGACTGCAGAGGACCCCCTCATTGCCCCAGGGGTCTCCACCACAACACTGCTGTCAGCCTGGCCCAGCTGATTGGGTGCCAACTCCCAGGATGCACCTGCAGCCCACGGACCTCAGCCTCTCACCGTGCAGCACACAACCTCTGCTGGCATGAGGGAGGGAGCGCGGGGAGCACGGGGGCAGTGCTGTGAGATGTGCTTGACTTAACTGGCTGTGACGGGGCTGTCCAGCAGCAAGGAGCAGCGGCAGAAAAGCCACTGCTCTTGAAAAAGAAACAGAGAGGAGGGGTCCGATGGGACTGGATTACCCAGCACTGGCTTCAGCTTTTCCTGTGTACCAGATTTTCACCTGCCATATATACACCATGTATTAATGGAAACTCTATGCCACTGATGCCTTGTTTTCTCTGCAGGTGATAGCAGTAGGAGCAAAAAGAGCACTGGCGGAGGCCTCCTTGCCTTGCTGCCACCAGTAAGGCAGCACAGCACAGCACAGCACACACAGCCATCCCATTGCCTAGCAGCATGCATTTCTGGGCTGAGGAATGCAGAGTGAACAGTAGTAAATGGACTGGAGAGGGGCTGGGAGAGTCTGTGCCAGCTCAGGGGGGCTCAGTGAGGAGGGCCTTGCCCTGAGCACAGCCACAAAGTGCAGGGCCCAGGGGAGCCATGTCCTCAGCATTGAACAACTCCCCCTGGGCACCGCTCACACAGCTGGGCCTGGGCTGGCATCAGGTCACACAGTGAAGGAAGCTCCCCTGCAAGGTGCTTGTCCAAATACAGAGCAGCGGCATTTGCTAGTGATGAGCGCCACAAACCTCTTCTTGCTAAGCCGTTCCCCAGGCCCTGCCTTGGGCTCTCCTGTATGGCCACAAAGGTGACTGCCTGCATGGGTGGGCTTCACATCAGCTGGCAGTGCTGGGTCTGGGTGCAGGGGCATTCTCTTGGCTCAACCATTGGAACTTTTAGTTTGAATGTTGTTATCTGTAAACCAGAGGTGAACCTTTCCTGTAAAAACTTCAGAAACTTGGTGTATGGTTTTCAATGTGCTTTAAAATCGCCATGGAGGAGATAAACGAGATGGGCAAAATATTACTACACCTATAATATTTGTCAGATTAGAACAAATTTTAAAATAATTCATGCACCTACTCTATAAAGATGAGAATTACCATACATTATTTCTTAAGTGATCCACGTCTCACCAAAAAGAGCAAAACTTTGAAAAAGAAGCTAGCAGGAGAGCACAACTCACAGATTTCTATTGCAAGACTGACTCATTCCACATGGTCTTCTTTTCCCTCCTCACTCCCTCTTTTTCTACAAATTTTGTTACACTCCATTTCACCCTATCATTCTCCCTCCATTGTTGTGAAATGATTGCTTTCATGAAGGTTTTGCTTTCATGAAGAAGCCAACAAGAGTAACAAGAAGACAGAGATGCAACACCACCACGACAGCAGCATTTGAATCTTATCCTCTAGACACACAGATTGTTCTTTGAAAAAGTGATATAGCTACGAATCTAGGTCTCTCCTCCATGCTGTGGCCACAAAGGTTTCTGAAAGGACCAGGCTGATGTCCCCGCCAAGGAAATCTTCACCTTTGTACCATGAGAGAGCCTCCATCCTTGCGAGCATAATGTGGCCCATGCCAGTCTCCGAGCTGCTTAGGTTTGCCTGAACAAGCCCAGTAATTCCACCCAACGGGAGGTACTTAAACACTACACTATATATGAATATATATAATGCTAATGAAGTTGCTTTGTTTGTTCTATTGCTTAGGGGAATAAGTTAATGTGTTGGAATGCCCTTCAGCAGTATTTGCCTTTGTTTATTACATATTTATTTTACAAGATAAATGTGGATAAGGAAGGATTCCTTCTGAGAGGAGTCTCAGAGTCTCTGTATAAAATGTCTGTATGATGCTATGTTTTGGTTCTAGGAAAAAAATAATGCTGATACAACACTGGTGCTTATAGTTGCTGATAAGCAGTGTTGTACAGAGCCAAAGCCATTCCAGTTTCTCAGGCTGTACTAACAAAGGGCTGGAAGGGAACAAAATTAGGACAACTGACTTAAACTGGCCAAAGGGATATTCCATATTGCATGACATCATGCAGAAGGAGAGCTTTGAAGGAGGTGGGAGTTCATCTCTCTCTTCCAATGCTCAGGGACCTAGCTGGGCATCAATTAGGGGGTGATGAGCAATAGCTCGTGGGTATATTTATGAATGTATATAACAAGCAATATATATATATATTTATTGTCCCAACTATCATCCTTTTCCATTTCTCTATCTTAGTAAATAGTTTCATTTCAACCCATGAATTCTACTTTGTGTTTTTCAATTTTCTCCCCCATCCCCCTGGGAAGGAGGAAAGCAAACAAACGACTGTGTGGTGCTGAGCTACCTGCTGGCTTAAACCACAACAATCATCCATCCTTTATATTAATGTAAAAGATAAACAGCTTCATCTTCCTTAGTTCTCAGTTTATCCCCAATAGCCAAAAGAAAGTTGATCTCACATGCTTATGGGCATTGTGCTTTTCTCTGCTTGAGGACTGATATTCTTCCCTGCTGTTAGTGATGTGAAATTATTTCTTTTTCCCTTACCAAGAATGACCCCTTACTCCAAGCAACTTGGAGTCACGCAAGGCAGGAGGGAGCCAGGCCATAATACATGGGTGCAAATTGCTTGTGGTGGAAAAAAAAAGAAGATCCTGATTCAAGGAATGCAGCTGCAACACATGCTTCTATCCTGTTCTGTCAACACTTCCCCTCCCCACAATATATTCTGAGAGAAATCTGTACTGCTCTCAGGGCCACAACTGACATGGTGCCTAGAAGTCTTTAACATTCAAATGCCAGACTCCACCAAAGTGAAGTCTCCAGAAACCAGTGCACACAAAGTTCCATACCGAAGCAAGGATGAACTGCTTTAATGTCAGAGAGACAGAGCAGTGGATCAAGCTGCCCAGAGAGGTTGTGGAATCTCCTCTGGAAATGCTGAAGACCATCTGGACACCTACCTGTGTCAACTGCTGTAGGAAACCTGTTTTAGCAGGGGGTTGGACTCGGTGACCTCTAGAGGTCCCTTCCAACCCCCATAATTCTGTGATTTTGTTCAAGTTTCATAGAGATCTACAGAATCCGTCCTCCTCTTCTCTCCCCATTGTTTCTCTGTCAGCTCCTTGGAGAGGAAAGTCTTCTTGGGTGTCTGTTCGTAAGGACTGACCTCTAAGTCCTAAAAGCATCCCAACTCAAGCCTTCAACAACAGGGAGGGCAGAATTCTGGTTCTTCTAGAGTGAAAGTCAGTGCCCTGAATTCTACAGCACATAAACCACGGGACAGTCCAGGCAAAAAGAACACAACAGGTAACCAAGGCCAGATGAAAAGGATGCAAGAATTAACAAATACAGTGACACAGAGTCAAAAGGCTCATGCCACTGGGTAACTCCACTGGATGGTTAGACACTTCCTAAAACTCTAAAAGGGAATCCTCCAGGTTGCCATATCTCTGCTGCTGCTACAGGTTTGGCAGGCAGATAGGCAGGTATGGGCAGGGAGGGAAAGCAAGATTGCAATGGTATAGGAAACCTTCAGAAGTAGGAAGGAGGGAAGGAGAGAGTAAGAAGCACATGGATGGAATACAGCTAGTATTACTCCGCTCACCAGTGAGGCTGAGAGCAGCCTACACACTTGCTGAGCCTTTCTTCAGTATCTCAGAGGTGTGAATAAGTGGACAGAGGAAATACAGATAAAGGCAGTTTTAAGCACTTGTGATTAGAATTGAAACTGCAGGCTATCCTGAAGCTTTACAGGAAGGTCATGACAACTTCCAAACTTCATCCAGGGAGAGTTTGGTAGGTCTCTGCAGCCTAAAACTCACAGGAACTGCACTACAGGAGTGATCTAACTGCCATCCTAGTTCCCCCTCCTGGTTCCCAATGCCCAGAGAGGAGGTGGGAACTGGCACTGCTCTTCTGTATATCCATCATATGAATCAGACAAAAAATGACATCTCCTCTCTGCCCATGCACATGGCTGGGATTTGATTCAGGGCTTTCTGATCAGAGCTCACTGCAGCTATTACAAGGAGGATCGGCCCATTGTGTCCTCCCACTGGCAGGGTGACTCCCTTGGCATCTCAGGGGTGGGAGCAGCTGGAAAGAGGAATAGCTCTCTCTTCCTGACATGCATGGGAATAGAGCTGGGAAAGAGTGGTATGGATTCAGCCTTAGACACCTGCTATATGGAATGGGCAGATCATTATCCAGAGAGCTCTGTAATTTTGGTTTGCATATGCTTGCCCACTGGCATTGAGCCTGAGGAGGAGAAGGAGGTTGTTAGCAGCTCTGCATGCCAAAAAGGCACTTTACCATGCATAAGGCCACCAATGTTTCTACAGACAGCAGACCTTGCAGGCTTAACCCTCTCTGCTGCTCCCCAAGGCAGCTGTCATCATGAGAGAGGACTCCATCCCCAGGGTGCTAAATACACCAAGGCTTCCTTGGGGAAGCCTCATTTCTGTAAGTATATTGCTTACAACTGCAGCAGCTCCCCACAGCTTGCATATTTGTGGGCAAATTTCAGCTAAGTATTTGACATGGCTACACCTCCATCTGTCATTATGTTTTTGCAAGTTTTATGAAAACAGGCAAATGGACTGCAGAAAGAAGCCAAGTTTCTATGAAGCAACATGCTGAACTGTGAATTCAACGCTTATCACAGAGCAGAGAATCCCAACAGAGGAGTGCTGTTATGAAAACATGTCACAACAAAGTTCAAATTCCAATGCTGAAAAGTAGATTTTTAGCCAGTCATTCAGAAAAATCATATGATTTGAGGATACTAGACTTCCAGAACCTATTCCATACTAAACTTGCTCTCTCTCCAAATCAAACATGTCAACATCGGAAACATCTGGGGGGAAAAATGTAAGCTGGAAGGAAGAAAGCCTGTACAATCTATGGCCAGCTGCTTATCTCCTTACAACAGAACACCTGCTTTCTACATCACAGTCACTCCCAACTTCTAACAGTATGAGGCACAAAAAAACTAGATCTATTATAACAGTAAGCATTCATCCCAATTCTGCTGGTACTATTATATGCTCCAATAGCACTTGTGGCTTACAGCATATTTACAATGCTTAAAGACACTTTAAGAAGTAACAAGATGAGAATGTAATTTAATGACATTTTGATGAGTCACACTATTTTATCACAAATTTGCATCAGCTCTTATTTTTCTAATTATTTCTAAAAGTGTGCTAGGAGTTTTTCAAGAAGCTAGTTAGTGAATCATTGCCCCTGGAAACCTCCAGTTTGAACCCCTTCATCCTACATAAATATCTGGATGCTTGCTTTCAGCATCCTGGCTTCGTGTATAAAAACTGACAAAGAATGGGACAAAATCCAGGACAACCAGGAGTGCTTTACATGCTGGTGGTTACGATTTTTTTTTCTTCCCTTTCTGCTGAATTTTCCATCAACATCTCACCTACTTGCAATGTAGCTCAGGTGAGTTTTTACTTGGCAGAGCTGAGAAAATAAAAATCTTAACTTTAAGATGGAAGAGTCCCTTCAGTCATGCTAACACTGCCCAGAATGATGTTGGAATACAGCTGGGAATTAATGGGACAGAACAAAAAGTTTTCCCCAAATCAGAAAGAATATGTATTGCTGTTGAATTGCTTCATTTCTTTCCTAAGTATGTGAGGCAAAGTTCTAACCGATAGAATCTGAAGAAAAGGAAATTGTTAGACTTTCTACATTAGCAGTTTTCGTCATCTATTTGCTAGAAATACCTAAATACACTTATTGGGCAGAGGGGAGATCAGCATTTCAGCATTTTATCATCCAATTATCAAAGCAAAAAGAGAGGTAAACAACCACAATCTGAGATTCCTTGGCAGCTATCTGCGGAAGGTGCAGCATTTCCATGTCTGTGCTGCAGATTATGAGGAACCCAGGAAGCAGGTTGGCTTTGGTGCTTGGGATTCACAACCTGATCCCCATAGGTGGGTTAAGATGCAAATTATTTCTTCAGGGAATATGGGACTTTGTTTCTTTGAAGCACCCCCCCTTATGGCATCTGCTTGGTGCAAACAGCATCTCATGCAGCGGGCTGGGAGCTGCAGACTTGAGCTGCGAGCCTCTTCAGCCAAAGGGTTTTGGTAACCACAGCCAGTCCCATCTGATGGCTGCATCTCTGGAGAAAGCTGCTGTGGGACTGTGCTGCCCATATGCATGAGAGCATGCGTCCTTGCTCATCTGTTTTATGTTTTGGACCCAAACCAAGGGGCAAGATTTCAAGGCTTTTAGATTCATCTTCCTGTGAGACTAACTGATCAAGCTACGAAGGCTTTCTGGGACACAGATTTCCCTTCAGTATAAGTAACATTAGTAATATTAGCAAGTAACTTCTTCCAAATATAGAGTGAATTATATCAGTATACAAGATACTATACATGAAGTACTGAGAAGTCATTGGTTTAAAGCGCTTAGCCATATCTTTTCAATAGGACAGGAATGGGAAGCTAATGTAAAGTTATACTTATGAAGCAGCTTAACAGCTAGTATGGATTTGTAAGAGTAACTCTGGTTGCAGTGATCTACTTTCCTTTCCCAACAGAATAACAGGTTTTGGGAAGAAGCAGTGCTGTGTCTCTACCCTAGTGAAGTTTTTGACATTTTGACATCTGACTCACACCACTCAAGAAAAGATTGTCTACATAAACCTAATGTGGAATAATAACTTTTAGTTAGAAAACCATTTCTTCAAAATGGTTATCACTGTTTCATTCCCAGATGAAAAATGTATTGAGTGGATTCTACAGGTGTTTGTTGGTGAGTCCAACACAAGTCAGTATTTCATGTAATGACTTGGATAATGGAATGAAGAGTACACTTATTAAATCTGCAGATGACATCAAGCTGGGAAGGATTAAATTCGCTAGAGGACAGAAATAGAATATGAAACAATCACAGCAAATTGGATAAATGGTCTCAGAACACAAGCTGAAATTCAACCTGGACATATTCGTGTAATTAAACTTAAGCAGAAATAATCAACTTCATAAATACAGAAAAAGGAACAGTTGGCTAGATGGCAATTCTGCAAAAAGGAATCTGGAAGTTACTGTATGTCACAAGCTGGAAAGGAGTAAGAAATGTGTCTTGCTTTCAGAGGACAGAAGTACTATATTGGGATGCTGAAGTTAGTCTGTCAGACCTTGATGTAGGTTATTCCATGAAGTATTATATTCATTGTAGGGTAACTGACTCCAAGACAGAGGCGAGGTGGAGAGAGTCCAAGAGAAAAGAAGGGGGATGGCCGAAAGCTTAGGATCTCTGGCCAACAAGAGCAGATAGAACAGACAGCATGTTTAGGTAGAAGAAATACGCTTGAGAAGACATTGTGAGAGTTCTCAAATATCTGATGAGCTTCTACAAGGAAAAAAATAATCTGTTTTCCACACCCATGGTCCACACCCAGAGAGGTGATAGTTAAACTTCAGCATGGAAGATTTACATTAATCTGTTTAGAAAAGGGAAGCATTGGAATAGGTGCGCAGAATTTGGTCAAAATGTTGTCAAGGGCAAAGAAAGGGCAGATGTACATGCCCAAACAAGGAGATGGCCTAGATGATCTCTCAAAGCCCCTTCCAACCCGACTTCCTATCTTTTTTTTGATCCTTGGAAGCAAGTTTAAGCAGAAGCAGTTCACAGAACTCTCTATTCCCCCCTCTACATATCAGATATTTTTCACAATGAAAAGGGTGTGTTTTGAAGTTTTTACAGAACAGCACAATACTCAGTAGCTGTACAGATTCAGTGAATCTATGGGCTGTAGTCATAGCAGTTTCTAAATATACCAGCCACATATTTAGGTGCTCTCAAGTCTATGATGGAACAGAGCTTGGGACATGAATCTTTCAGCAGCAAAAGCATGAGCCTCTTCTAACAAGCCTGTGTAACTCTTCTGAGCAGTGACCATACAGCTGCACAGCCCTGCACACACATTCCTCTCAGCAGTTCTAGCTAGGAAACGTATTGGCATCCCAATGCACTGGTCTGCAAACTCCTCATCCATTAAATCTGAAATACACACTCACTAAGTGAGGTTCACATCTGAAAAGACAATAGAATCCTAAAACCAGTATTGGTCTCAACTTCTACTGCAACTTCAGCTGCCACAGGGTTTTCCTCCATGTGGAAGGATGTGGTCTATCACATCAGGGGCACTTATATACACCCATAGCATCCTCTACTCCTGAGATCAAGGGGAAATGGAGGCTGTGAGCAACCCGCAGCTTTCCATCTGGGGAGATGGAGGTCACCACAGCTGGTTTGCTTTGCTCGGCTTCAGGGCTGGCTCGGGACTGAGCTTTCCTTATTGCCATGGGCAGTGGGGACCCACAGGGCCATGGGTGCTCCTTGCAACTGGCCATCCTTCCTCTCCCATCTCTCGCCCACAGCATCTCCGTGTGATGTTCCCAGTGCTGGCTGTGCCCCTGCTTGAGTTAATTACAGTAATTATACCTGCACTCCTCTGCTCCAGCTCCCTTTTGTTGTCATTTCCCTGCCCGTTCATTTGCAAATCTAATCTCTCCATGGATTTTTTAAAAAGGAAAAGGGTATGAAGGGCAAAGATACAAATGAAGAAAGAAACTACAATTTTTTTTTTTTTTTCCTGTAGCAACAATGGAAATCGAGGAGCCATTGAACAGCACCAGATGTTTTATTTAGTGTCCCTGGGACGGCTGGATGCTGCTCCCTGCTCTGACAAAAAGAGCTGGCCTTCAGGCACTAGGTCTGATCAGGAAGAAAGAAAGAACTGCACCACCCTCCCCCAGCGCCTACCAAATTGCTTCCATCAGGGTTCACAGCTCAGGATGCCTCCTAGAGCTTTCATGAATACACTTTGCAGAGGGCAGGAGAGCTTCCTAAGAAAACCATGCACCTCTAGCAACTGCTCTTTTCAGAGCTTGGCCCTACACATTTCTTGAGTAGATTTCCTATGGGATTGGGTGCTGCAGTATCAGACGTCTGGTCTCACCCATGTGAGCAAAGGCTTTCCAGAAGTCACCTTAGAAGGTGAGCATGCAGTTCAGGTCATCTGCCTGATAAGAATAGCTCTGAGGTCAGTCCTTTGAACAAAGTGGTAAAAAAAGTGCAACTTGAACAAAGAATAACGGGAGGGTTAGAAACAGCCTCCTAATTATTTTCAGGCCTCCCTGTGGGGTGCCCTGCCAGTGGACACTGGGACCCTT